>NC_092708.1:117463737-118139470 GCF_047496885.1 Scyliorhinus torazame
TGCCAGTGACTGATGGAAATGAGGCTATGACAGGTGAGGACCTTGAGAGGATTATTATTACCAAGGAGGTAGTGATGGGCAAGCTAATGGGGCTAAAGGTAGACAAGTCTCCTGGCCCTGATGGAATGCATCCCAGAGTGCTAAAAGAGATGGCTAGGGAAATTGCAAATGCACTAATGATAATTTACCAAAATTCACTAGACTCTGGGGATATCCCGGCGGATTGGAAATTAGCAAACGTGGCACCACTGTTTAAAAAAGGAGGTAGGCAGAAAGCGGGTAATTATAGGCCAGTGAGCTTAACTTCGGTAGTAGGGAAGATGCTGGAATCTATCATCAAGGAAGAAATAGCGAGGCATCTGAATGGAAATTGTCCCATTGGGCAGACGCAGCATGGGTTCATAAAGGGCAGGTCGTGCCTAACTAATTGAGTGGAATTTTTTGAGGACATTAACAGTGCGGTAGATAACGGGGAGCCAATGAATGTGGTATATCTGGATTTCCAGAAAGCCTTTGACAAGGTGCCACACAAAAAGTTGTTGCATAAGATAAAGATGCATGGCATTAAGGGGAAAGTAGTAGCATGGATAGAGGATTGGTTAATTAATAGAAAGCAAAGAGTGGGGATTAATGGGTGCTTCTCTGGATGGCAATCAGTAGCTGGTGGTGTCCCTCAGGGGCCCACAACTGTTCACAATTTACATAGATGATTTGGAGTTGGGGACCAAGGGCAATGTGTCCAAGTTTGCAGATGACACTAAGATAAGTGGTAAAGCAAAAAGTGCAGAGGATACTGGAAGTCTGCAGAGGGATTTGGATAGGCTAAGTGAATGGGCTAGGGTCTGGCAGATGGAATACAATGCTGACAAATGTGAGGTTATCCATTTTGGTAGGAATAACACCAAAAGGGATTATTATTTAAATGATAAAATATTAAAACATGCTGCTGTGCAGAGAGACCTGGGTGTGTTAGTGCATGAGTCGCAAAAAGTTGGTTTACAGGTGCAACAGGTGATTAAGGCGGCAAATGGAATTTTGTCCTTCATTGCTAGAGGGATGGAGTTTAAGACTAGGGAGGTTCTGCTGCAATTGTATAAGGTGTTAGTGAGGCCACACCTGGAGTAGTGTGTTCAGTTTTGGTCTCCTTACTTGAGAAACGACGTACTGGCACTGGAGGGTGTGCAGAGGAGATTCACTAGGTTAATCCCAGAGCTGAAGGGGTTGGATTACGAGGAGAGGTTGAGTAGACTGGGACTGTACTCGTTGGAATTTAGAAGGATGAGGGAGGATCTTATAGAAACATATAAGATTATGAAGGGAATAGATAGGATAGATGCGGGCAGGTTGTTTCCACTGGCGGGTGAAAGCAGAACTATGGGGCATAGCCTCAAAATAAGGGGAAGTAGATTTAGGACTGAGTTTAGGAGGAACTTCTTCGCCCAAAGGGTTGTGAATCTATGGAATTCCTTGCCCAGTGAAGCAGTAGAGGCTCCTTCATTAAATGTTTTAAAGATAAAGATAGATAGTTTTTTGAAGAATAAAGGGATTAAGGGTTATGGTGTTCGGGCCGGAAAGTGGAGCTGAGTCCACAAAAGATCAGCCATGATCTCATTGAATAGTGGAGCAGGCTTGAGGGGCCAGATGGCCTACTCCTGCTCCTAGTTCTTATGTTCTTATGTCGGGACCTGTAATTTGCAGCAAAATGAATATGTCCAGGCATTGCACCTTTTATGAATTGAACAAAACGCATGGGGTCAATAGTTCTCTGGCGCATTGTCCATGGAAATACCTTAACCAATCAGAACCAACTTGTCAACCAATCAGAGCCCTTTTCTGGTGCTCCCTTTGAAATTTGGGGCTTTTGCATCCCGTCCTGATGAGTGCAAGGTGAAAAGATTTGGCAGCATGTATCTTTTCTGAGCAATACTTACATTTTAATTGTGTAGATAAGCATATTCAAGTGCAGTTTTCTTTAAAGTATTTTGTCAAAAATAAGTAAATTTAGATTCACACAGCAAGAATGGTAATACTAGGATATATCCAGTTAAATTACAGTTACCAAAATAAATATTTTAAAAGGCTGACCTGTTGTGAACTTTCAATTACAAGTGCTAGCCCAAACTTTGAGTCCCTGATTTTTATTGATCGCTGGAATGAAACAAAAGAAACTTTAGTATGCATGTATCAGAAGATAACATAAGTCATATTAAGAACTCTGCAGACTTTAACCATATCGATCTAATTACCAATTAATCACGGGTAACCAAATTGTATTGATATAAATATTTTGGACATGTAATATTCCGTATCTAATGCAGAAAACATTGTTTCTTGATAGATGTGTAGCACTGTCATTATTATTAGGCCCTTTTCATAAATGTCATCTAGATTTAAGGCTGTAGAACAACATTGATAACTGCAAAAAACTGTATACTCTTCCTCCCACGTGCAATTGAAGCAGTATATTCTACTTTCATAGTTCCATAGAACCACTAGTGTCGCAGGAGGCCATTCGGCCCATTGAGTCTGCACCGACCCTCTGAAAGAGCACCCTACCTAGGCCCAATCCCCCATCCTATCCCCGTAAACCCACCTAATCTACACATCTTTGGACACTAAGGGGCAATTTAGCGGGGCCAATCCACCTAACGTGCACATCTTTGGACTGTGGGAGGAAACCCAAGCACCCAGAGTAAACCCACGCAGTCACAAGGAGAAAATGCAAACTCCACACAGTCACCCAAGGCCCGAATTGAACCCGAATCTCTCGAGCTATGAGACAGCACTGCTAACCACTGTGCCATCCAGTTCATTGTTGATATAATTTCAACATTATTATTACATTATAATTTTTCAATCACTTCTAGGAGCAAGTGTTTGTCATGTGGTTAGTATCTGCCTCTGAGTCAGTAGGTGTAGAGTTTGAGCCAGGTTCCAGGCAGCCCGACAAATGAAGACTTGAGCTGTGGCTCTATATTCTGGGTTGATATGCAATGGCATACTTACACGGTGGGTGTGAGAGGCCCACCTCATCAATGCTTTATAGAATGTCTAAATAATTAACAAATGTTACAACCTTTAACCAGTCAGTTTTAAAACCATTGGATCCGGGAAAGTACTGCATGCAGCAAAATAAATCCACTCCATAGGGCTAACCGTCCCATTCACTGTTACAATCTAGCTATGAAAAATACTAGTGTGATAGCTAGTAGCAGCAATACATTCTCCAATCAGGATAGGCCCCTGTCCCCCCAAATCCCTCTCAGTACTCATTAATACATATTTAGTTGTAAAATATTTTGAGAATGCCTAGAATGCATGCATTATTGAAAACAAAACCAAAAACTTACAATTTGTAGATAGGGAATGCTAACATTGAAACTATCATTCATGTTTGCATGCCATACTATTCGAACATTTGTGATGAAAAAGGTTCCCAAATTGCCCTGTAGTGGAAGAAAAACAGAGGAATATTATTCATGGTGCAACAAAGAAACAGAGAACCAAACACAAAATGTGCAGATGTAGGCTAACCATATTTAGTGTTGGCACTCTTTATTTAACAAAAAGTATAATCTACAGTACCTGATCACTTGATAGATTCCAGACACCATTAATTTTATCATACACCTGTTCCTGTGGCAGAAGTCGTAACTGCTTGTTTTGAATGAGAGCTCCTCTTAACTTAAGATCCCTGTAAATTTTCGATGTCTCATATGCCCTATAAAAATTGAAATAGTTCAGAATTCTTAATAAATGGAGCAGCTGAAATGGCAGTTTTCACTCAGAATAAGATAATTTTAGAAGACCAAGTGATGAGGCAAAGGAATTGAAGACCACGTCACTCATGGTATAGCAAAAACAGGAAACACATAAAAAGCAATAATTTACAGATCATTCTTCAAAACTTCGGTTTTAGACTGTTTAAATTTTTACAATTACTTTGCTTAAAAACAAAATTTATTGCTAAGAGGGAAATTTATTGTATCTGTGTTGATTTCAAAAATAAAATTGGACCAGAGAATCAATCTCTACCATGTTTCTCCCCTCGTCTCTGCTTCTAAAGGATAGACTACTTTTTGTGATGAAGTTCCATAATTTTGATCTGGCACCTTGTGTAAACACTCAATCGTTATCTGTCAGTTCAGACAAAGAGTGTCACCAGGCTATTTGACTGCTGGGCATCACAGCCTAGTCGGAATCTGTCCTCATTCAATCTTTATACATGAGCACTTACAACAATGGTCAGCAGTGAAACTCTGGCCAATTTTTCCTTCTGCATCCAGGAACCCTAAGTGCAAATGCAAAACAGAATGGGACCAAATGAAAGCTTCTCCTAGCTCAGTTCACTTTAGTCAGTTAAATAATTGGTGGAGCTGTCAAATCGTGGTTTACTTCTGCAAAATAGATTACCTTCATTCAGAAGAGCTGGGAGAAAGGAAGAAAGAATGAATTGAATCATACATTTCAGATACATGACATGGGATATTTTTTCTTTTAACACACAGTGGGTGAAATTGGTCACTGCCAGTAGTGTGACAGGCTGATAATGAATCAGTTGCATGATTTATACAGTGCCCAACTCTTTTCCATAGAAATCCATTTGCCACTGATCAATTTCACCCCCAAAATGTCTAATTTCAGTTCATAATAACATAACATAAGAACTAGGAGCAGGAGTAGGCCATCTGGCCCCTCGAGCCTGCTCCGCCATTCAATGAGATCATGGCTGATCTTTTGTGGACTCAGCTCCACTTTTCCGGCCACTTTAGTAAAATTAATACTAAATTTTACATTGTATCTTTGAAAATTGAAGCAATTAAAATTCATGAAAGATAAAAAGTACAAGGCAACAACTACCTACATTTATAAAGCACCCTTATTGTAAATTAGATATCTTAAGAGTTGGATGGACGATTGAAAATAAAGGTGAACTATTTTGATGAGATATAAGTGGGAAGAGATGATGCAAAACAGAGTTAAAAAAAGAATATTAGAGAGTAGAGACAAATGCATAAAAATTCTGCACTGATTAAGTAGAGTGGATGGAGATCTGGGCACGATAAACCAGATTAAGAATAATGGAGGGTGTGAGCACAATGCAGGGCTGGAAGAATATGGAGAAGTGAGGCTATTATGTAAATGAAGAGATTTTATTCCAATTCAGTGGTGGAAGTTTTCCAGTGGCTTTTAAATAGGACAGAATAATAAGCGAGGGAGACTTTAGTACATGCAAGGATGTGAGCAGCAGTGTTAACAATGAGTTATGTTTAAATAAATGTGGAAGCAGACAATTGAAGAATTTGAATTAGAAGTCAACTAGCAGGCATTGGAATAAAGAGGGAGGTGAAATAGTTCACATAGAAATTGTAGAATTGAACATTGCAAAACAGGTTTACAATGAATTTGAGTGAGGTATCTCCCAATAGTAAAAAAAAATAGAAGGGGTGGCACGGTGGTGCAGTGATTAGCACTGCAGCATACGGCGCTGAGGATCCGGGTTCAATCCAGGCCCTGGGCCACTGTCCATGTGGAATTTGCACATTCTCCCAGTGTCTGCGTGGGTCTCACCCCCAGAACAGCTTTGCACAAGTCAAGGAGACACAGCTGGAGCGAGACACATCCAGAGTGGGAATTTGGAACTTGGTAATTTGGTGCAGTGAGGTAATCAGGAAAGGTAAGTGGTAAGTCTAATTCTGCTGTTTTTCAGTTAAAAGTGCAGTGTGCACTTCCGGTTGCGGCTATGCGGAGCTAAGCCGCACGATTCGGCAGCTCCCGCGAAAACGGACTTTCGGGCTCGATAGAAGCGCCCCAACTGAACTTTTTTCACAGCCAACCCGTGGGGAAGAGAGGAGAGAGGTCCCCTACTAACTTGCATGGACCAGACCCGCAGCGAAACGGCCAAAAAAGTGGCATTGGAGCAGCGGGAGAAGAGAGGGAAAACAAGCAAAATGGCGGCGGCTGAGGACAAAGAGGAGATGCAGGAAATCATCAAGCGCTGCTTCGAGGAGCTGCGTAAGGCGATGGTGGCGTCTATGTTGGCAATAATTGAATGACTGGGGGCAACCCAGAAAGCCCACGAGGTGAAGATCCAGGAGATCCAGGACAAAGTGAGTGAGAATGAGGACGAGCTCTTGGGCCTGGCGGTGAAAGTGGAGCGGCACGAGGCACTAAACAAGACGTGGGCGGGAAGACTCGAAGACCTGGAGAACCGGTTGAGGAGGAATAATCTGAGGATCCTGGGTCTCCCAGAAGGATTGGAGGGGGCTGACGCCGTGGCATATGCGGGCACAATGATCGGGGCGCTGATGGGCGCGGAGGCCCCCCCGGGATTGCTGGAGCTGGAAGGGGCGCACCTAGTGCTGGCAAGGAAGCCCAAGGCAAATGAGCCGCCAAGGGCGATGGTGATGAGATTTCACCGGTTTACGGACAGAGACAGGGTCCTGAACTGGGCCAAGAAGGAGTGGAGCAGCAAGTGGGACAACGCAGAGATCAGAATATACCCGGACTGGAGCATGGAGGTCGCTAAGCGGAGAGCGGGTTTCAACCGGGCCAAAGCAGTGCTGCATCGGAAAGGAGTGAAATTTGGAATGTTGCAGTCAGCGCGACTGTGGGTTACACATAATGGCCAACACCATTACTTCGAAACGCCCGAAGAGGCGTGGACCTTTATACTAACTGAAAAGTTGGACTCTAATTGAGGGTTTGTGAGGGTGGGGGGTGTTTGAGGGTTAAAGTACGATGGTTGTTGTATACAGGGGGTCAATCACGCGCAGGGAATGTTATATGGGCTGGGGGAGAGAGACAAGGCCGCGACAGGAGCTGCGCCAGAGGGGGCGGGGCAGGCTTTGGAAAGCGCGGGGTTCTTTTCCCACGCGTGGGAAGAAAGCAGGGAAGGGATCTACCCCAGAATACTGAAGGAGGTTAGAGAGGAAATTGCTGAGGCCTTGTCAGAAATCTTTGGATCCTCACTGTCTTCAGGTGATGTCCCAGAGGACTGGAGAATAGCCAATGTTGTTCCTCTGTTTAAGAAGGGTAGCAAGGATAATCCAGGGAACTACAGGCCGGTGAGCCTTACGTCAGCGGTAGGGAAATTACTGGAGAGAATTCTTCGAGACAGGATCTACTCCCATTTGGAAGCTAATGGACGTATTAGTGAGAGGCAGCATGGTTTTGTGAAGGGGAGGTCATGTCTCACTAACTTGATAAGAGTTTTTCAAAGAGGTTACAAAGATGATTGATGCAGGTAGGGCAGTAGATGTTGTCTATATGGACTTCAGTAAGGCCTTTGACAAGGTCCCTCATGGTAGACTGGTACAAAAGGTGAAGTCACACGGGATCAGGGGTGAGCTGGCAAGGTGGATACAGAACTGGCTAGGTCATTGAAGGCAGACAGTAGCAATGGAAGGGTGCTCTTCTAATTGGAGGGCTGTGACCAGTGGTGTTCCGCAGGGATCAGTGCTGGAACCTTTGCTGTTCGTAGTATATATAAATGATTTGGAGGAAAATGTAACTGGTCTGATTAGTAAGTTTGCAGACGACAGGGTACACCTCTTGAACTGTTGTTCTGCACAATAAGTATTCTTAATTTAGATTATTAAAAGGAGTTATAGAAATGCTAAAAAATCTATATTCATAGATAAATAAAATAACTGAACAGGAAGTTCCTTCATACAAAGAATGCCTTAACAAACACAAGTGAAGATTCAAGTGAAAACTGGATTCAGAAATGATCTATTTACATAACCTACTCCATTCCATCATCAAAATTCACAAACAGACTTGCAATATTACCTATGCACTGCAATGACGGTGGTGAATAGTCGAGGACTTCCTGGAACCACACTGGTAAAGATGAATTCAAATCGTGTGTTGTTACATTTTGTCAAGATGTAAACAGCTTCAGTTTGTCCACGAAGTTTCTGTAACATCAAATTTTAAAAGTTAAGGCACTTAAAAGTATATGCGAGGCCTTCTCTTATGGCTCAGTGAGCAATTGCACTGCATGGTGTGGTAATTACCATGAAGGCCTAGAATGCCTAAAATATGAACCATGCTCTGTGTTGAGTTAATTGACCACAGGAGGAAGGGTGGAGTTGAATTGTAGCCAAGACTCCTCTGATCTCACAAGATATTTATACAGTATAATTTTCCAAAGATCAAGTGATCAGGAGAAGGAACCAATGTTTTTCACTTCACCGGCCAAAGTCATTCAGATCAATTTAAGAGTGTCCACCATCAGTTCAGGGATTTCATTGAAATTGTCAAAGCAATGTAGCAATAAGGCCTTGTTTGTGCAAAAATGACTGATTACAGGCATGATGGGAAGTTTTTGGTCAATTTGAAATGAGACCTTTTGACCTGACCCATTTAAGGAAAGTTTTCAATGCACAATCAAAAGTTTTCAAAATGCAGAAGCAGGAACTTGAGCTGACACCTGTAACCGCAATGTATGAATATTGGAAAACCGATGTCTGAAGTATAGATCTGTGGTTAGAAGACATCATTTGGCAGTTTGAAGCAGAACACGAGTTTGACCTGTCTATGACGCAGGTCAGAAAAGTACAAGAATCAAAAATCGGAGACTTTTCTCTCCAGCGACGACCTATAGGACTAACTTTGCACATGCAGCGCCCTGTGTGAAGGCTCACCGAACAGAACAGACCTCGGAAAAGAATTTAGCTAATTCACTTCAAAGGCGTAATATCTACTTATGTCAGAAGCTGTGAGTCGAGGAAAATTGTGATCATTTGTATAGCTTAAATTTGAATACATAGTGTATTTGATTCAAGTTCAGTAAATAAAATTTTGTTGAATCATAAGTTCAGTGTAGAGTGTTTGTGTGCTACTTAATTGTCTGACCTCTTGTAAGAGTACAGAGACCAAAGGCTCAACAGTAACTTTACCAAGAAATGAAAACAAACAATGCTGGAAATACCCAGCAGGTCAGGCAGCATCTGTGTAGAGAAACAGAGTTAACATTTCAGGTCTCTTCATCAGAACTCCTGAGTGGTTCTGATGAAGGATCATCAACCTGAAACGTTAACTCTGTTTCTTTCCACATATGCTGTCTGACCAGTAGAGTATTTCCAGCATTTTCAGTGTTTATTTAAAATATCCAGCATCTGCAATATTTTGCCTTTGTAACTTTACCAATAGATCTTGCAGTGACTGGTAAGCAAGGCTCGCACTATATCATCAAGCTCTTTCCCTTGATTATTCTTTGACTTTTAGTTGCCTTTCAGAGGAGGTTAGGGCTTTACAAATTAATCAGACAAAATCAGTAGAGAAGCCATAGTGTCCTGGGAAGCCAAATCAATAAAGTGCGTGCAGGCAATGAATTGTATGAATGGAAAAAATGAGGATGTAAAATGTTTCAGACTGTATATCATGATTGGGATTGGGCACATGGAAACACCTCTGTCGCTGTGACATCATAAAACATCTTAATAGGAGATTATGGCCTGACATTCCAGTGATGTGCAGAGGGTGCAATTTTTAGAAGAGCACAAAATTCCCCATTAATAGAATGCATACTTAATTTTCGTTAAAGAACCAAGTTTTTAAAAAAACCTTACCGAATTGGCAGTTCTGGTTGTAATGTTTATAATGCAGTTGTATCCAACAGCTAAAAGGATAAAGGACAAAATTAATAATTTGGGCATTTTACTAAGAATCTACGAAATTGGCTCAGTATGAAGAATGACAGATGGCCAATATCTAGGGCTGCAAGACATTTTCTAAACCATAAACCTTACCCCTAGTATGTAACAAACTGCAGTTTAACTAAAAAAATAAATTTTACCATCAGTTTACAATTCTCTCCAGCACAAGCTTTCAGTTCAGTCCCTCCCAGGGCCACTCTATATTCCCCATCTCTCAATCCTCGAGCCCCATACATGAGAGGCTTAAAGATCCCATTTGCTTTTCCTGACGGTTATAGAAGATTCCAGATAAATATAATATAATGCATTTTCAGGTTACAGCTCAAAAAACATAAATCCTGAGAAAGGCAGGGGGGTCCAGAGTGAATGACCCACTGAAGTTGCTCACACTTCCCAAACAATGTCTTCCAGGCTTAATTACAACTGAGCAAAATGCTTATATTTATTCTGACTTAGATTTAAGTTTGAACAAAACACAATGAATAGCTATATGCAATATTAGTTATGTATCTATATACCTTTATAAAACGAGAAGACCATTTCCTAGGAACTGATGATTTGCTGGCAAGAACAATTGACAAAGTTGGCTTGTGAACATGAACTATAAATTTATGTAGATTAATAGACATTGGTTTGAGGCTCTTAATTACTTTTAACCACCCAGATAGGATTATAGGAACCTAAGGAGAGAAGTACATCTTAGCTGCTTGAGCCTGAATTAAATCTCAGTTAATCTGTACCTCAATGCTATTTACTCACCTTTTTCTTTATATCTCGTGATACTCCGAGAACAAAAAAAATCTATCCATCACCATTTTGAAATTCCAATTACCCAGGATGCATGGCTTTGCAGGTGCTTACTATTCATTCTGTAAAAAAACTGCTTCTTTATTTAAATTCTAAGTGGCCTAGTTCTAATTTTAAGATTGTGCCCCCTTGTTCTGAATTTACCCCATCAGAGGAATAGTTTCAAATGATCATTTTAAACACTTCAATGAAATCACCCAAGGAACACAAATCGCTTGTGTCATATTTCCATTTCATCTATGTACTCAGGAAATGCCTTTTTCTTTCGGTTCAATTTCCCCCATATTTCTTTATTCACACATGGTACATCATTATTAGTTAGTTAATTCTTGATTTACACACTTCCGGTGGCGGCAATGAGTGAGTGAGCCGCACATTCGGGGGCTCTCACTCCGGCAGGATTTGAGGACCTGGTTCCCCGGTTTTGCAGGACTGCGGAGCACTGGAAAGACGGCCATGGAGGTTCTGAGGAACGGGCAGAGCTACATGGAACCGCGGGAGAGCAGAAAGCAGCGAAAACGGGAGAGGAAAGGACAAAGGCAAGGCGCAGGGGAAGCTGACCCGGGAGCAAAGATGGCGGACGTACAGACCCGGCGATCCAGTAAGCGCTTGAAAACATGCTGCAGGTGATAAAAAGCAGTTTTGAATCGTTGAAGCGGGATAACTTGGACCCACTTCAGGAGGCAGTGGATCAATTGAACCAGAGATTGGATGCCCAGGACAAAAACGTTAAGGAGGTGGGGGAGGCGGTGGAGGAGCAGGCGGACGCGCAGACGATTGCTGCTCTAGAAGTCGATGGGTTGAAGGAGAGACAGAGAAGACTGCTGGACAGAGTAGAAGAGCTGGAAAATAGAGCCTGCAGACAAAATCTGAGGATCATCGGCCTCCCGGAGGGGGTTGAGGGAGCAGATACCACAGCGTGTGTGGCTGACCTGTTGATGCAGCTGATGGGGGCTGACACCTTTCTGCGACTGCCGGAACTGGAGGGGGCACAGAGTACAGGCGAGACAGGTGCGTCCGGGGAGTCCCCCCCCCCCATCCGATGGTGATCAGGTTCGTGGAGAAGGAGTGGGTGTTGCACTGGGCAAAGAGCGCTCAGAGCAACACGTGGAATAACAGTGTTCTTCGCATTTATCAGGACCTAAGCCAGGAGGTGGCCAGGTGTCGAGCAGCCTTTAAACAAGTTAAGGAGGTATTATTTAAAAAGCACGTGAAATTTGGTCTGCTCTTCCCGGCTCGTCTTTGGGTCACGCATCAGGGCCAACACCACTACTTCTCCGAGCCCGAAGAAGCAATGGACTTCACGAGGGATCATGGGCTGGTACCAAAAAAGGGACCCACGGACGCAAGCTGGGGTCCGAGGGTTATCGTTTGGGGGGATGCCTACTATGCCAGGACTAACGGTCGACTGTTTACTGCTTTAAAGGTGCCTTGTGTTGTATTTTTGGGCAGCTTTTGCCTACGGGGGAGGCGCGGGGGGGGGGGGGGGGGGGGGGGGGGATCCCCCTCTCGTATGCTCTTTTTTTTTGTTTATCTTTTTTCTGCTGTTGGTACCTTTCGCCGTGTTCTCTGGGTGTGCTGGAGCCTTCATTGTAACATAAAGGTGGCCGGTAAGCAATGGGGATTAAAGATGTTGGTTGGGTTTTTTTTATGTCTATGGTTTTTATGTTTGTTTCGGGTGGGTGATATACGGGTACGGTGTTGCTATTTTATTAATGCTCAGAAAGGGACGTGGGTTAACACTTATCTGTGTACACAGCTGGAACTGTATTATACCTGGAGCAGCCTCACGGTGCTGTTTGATGTTTCCATCTTGTTTGATCTTTCCCATTTTAGTGAGACTGTTCCAGTGGGTCGGAGTGGGGGATGGTGTGCTGGGGAGGGGGAGATGAGGTCGGGGAAACAATGGGAGTGAGACAAGTGGGCGCCGGAGGGATGAGTCACCGGGCTAGCAAATTGGCTAGTCAAGGGAGTCAGGTGGGGGGGGGGGGGGGGGGGGGGGGGGGGGGGGGTGAATACAGCCAGTAGATGGCAGGGGTCGGGCTAGAGATGTTTCTAGGGGGGGGGGGGGGGAAGAAGTTATTCTGCTGATGTGGGAGGAGTCTGAAGTAGGTAATGGAGAGGAGGTCGGGGGTGGAGGTGGCCAAGAGGCGAACCAAGAGCGGCGCGGCGCATGGGCCGGGGGCGGGCCCAAGAAAGGTTATGGTTGACCGGCGTGGGAGGCGGGGGGGGCGGTGTACCCCCCAACCAGGCTGATCACCTGGAATGTCAGAGGATTAAATGGGCCAGTCAAAAGGGCACGTGTGTTTGCGCACTTGTGGGCTCTGAAGGCGGACGTAATTATGTTGCAGGAGACACATTTGTAAGTGTCTGACCAGACTAGGCTAAGGAAGGGCTGGATCAGCCAGGTCTTCCACTCGGGCTTGGACTCTAAGTCCAGGGGGGTAGCAATTATGATCAATAAGCGGGTTCAATTTGAGGCAGAGGGCATAATCGCAGACCGCAGGAGCAGATTCCTTATGGTAAACGGCAAGCTGGAGGGGAGGAGAGTCGTGCTGGTGAACATATATGCTCCGAACTGGGACGATGCTGACTTTATTAAAAGAGTGCTGGGGAAGATCCCAGACCTAGACTCACGCAAGTTGATCATTGGGTGGGGGGGGACTTTAATACGATCCTCGACCCGGGGTTAGACTGGTCATGTCCCAGAACGGGTAGGCTCCCAGCAATGGCAAGGGAGCTGAAAGGGTTCATGGAGCAAATGGGGGCAGTGGACCCATGGAGAGTCAGACAGCCGACGGGAAGGGGCTACTCGTTTTTTACTCGCATGTTCATAAAGTATACTCTAGGATTGATTTCTTTATCTTGAGCAGGGACTGTGTAGGGAGGAAAGAATACGGAATACTCGGCAATCGCTATTTCGGACCATGCCTCACATTGGGTGGACCTGCAGGTCGGTGGGGCGAATTACCAACGCCCGCAATGGAGGTTAGACATAGGATTGTTGTTGGAGGAGGGGATATGTGAGAGACTGCGGAAGTGTATGCAAAATTACTTGCAGGTGAACGATATGGGGGAGGTTTCAGCAGTGACCCTGTGGAAGGCATTGAAGGCAGTAGTGAGGGGGGAGCTGATCTCAATTCGGGTTCACAGGGTCAGGGCGGACAGAGCAGAAATGGATAGATTGGTTAAGGAGATTCACCGGATAGACAAAGATGTGGGGTCCCCAGGGGAAGACCTACTCAGGGAATGACTGAGACTGCAGGCGGAACTGGGGGCGCTATCCACGAGTAGGGCCGTAGAACAACTTAGGAAGGCAAGTGGAGTGGTGTATGAGCATGGGGAGAAGGCCAGTAGATTGCTAGCGCAGCAACTCAGGAAGAGGGAGGAGGCCAGGGAAATAAGTAGAGTGGCGGACAGGAAGGGAGCAGAGTGGAGGACCCGTCAGGACTTTTTTTTGGGACATTTAAAGTAAGCTTTACACTTCGGAACCCCCGGAGATGAAACGGTTCCTGGACGGACTAACCTTCCCAAAAGTAGGCGGGGGACTAGTGGACGGGCTGGGGGCCCTGATTAGAGCGGAGGAGGTATTGGGGGGTCTAAAGGCCAGGCAGTCGGGGAAAGCCCCGGGGCCGGATGGATACCCAGTAAAGTTTTACAAGAAGTTCTCGGAGATAGTGGGACCGGTCCTGACTAGGGTTTTTGATGAGGCGAGGGACAGAGGAACCCTGCTTCCGACGATGTCGCAAGCCACCATCTCGCTGATATTAAAGCGGGACAAGGACCTGGAATCCTGCGGGTCATACAGGCCAATCTCCCTGATCAATGTGGACGCCAAGCTCCTGGCCAAGGTTCTGGCGATTAGAATTGCGGACTGCGCACCGGAAGTGATTGGGGACGACCAAACAGGGTTTGTGAAAGGCAGGCAGCTGACAGCCAACTTGAGAAGATTGCTTAATGTGATTATGATGCCCCCGACGGGCAAGGGGGTGGAGATAGTGGTGGCAATGGACACTGAGAAGGCCTTCGACCGTGTGGAGTGGGACTATTTGTGGGAGGTACTCGGAGGGTTTGGGTTCAGGGAGGGACTGGTTAATTGAGTCAGACTATTGTATCAGGCCCCAAAAGCTAGCGTAAGGACGAACAGGATGTCAGATTACTTCAGACTACATCGCGGGACCAGACAGGGATGCCCACTCTCCCCGTTGCTGATCGCGCTGGTCATAGAACCGTTGCCGATTGCGCTGAGAGCTGCAAAGGGGTGGAAGGGAATGACTGGGGGGGGGGGGAGAGAAGAGAGAGCACAGGGTCTCTCTTTATGTGGACGACCTGTTCCTGTACGTGTCGGACCCACAGGCCGGGATGGAAAATATACTGGAACATTGAGGAAGTTTGGCCGGTTTTCAGGGTACAAATTAAATATGGCCAAGAGTGAGATGTTTGTGGTGCAGGTAAGGGGCCCGGAGAATAGACTGAAGGAGCTGCCATTTAGGCTGGTGGAGGAAAGTTTCCGGTACTTGGGGATACAGGTGGCACGAGACTGGGGCAGGTTACGCAAGTTAAATTTGACTAGAGTGGTGGAAAAAATGAAGAGGGATTTTCGGAGATGGGATGCACTCCCGCTGTCACTTGCGGGGAGGGTGCAGACGGTAAAGATGACAATCCTCCCTCGATTCCTGTTCATCTTTCAGTGCCTCCCGATCTTTATCCCACGGTCTTTCTTCAATAGGACCGGCAAAATCATCATGAGCTTTGTCTGGGTGGGAAAATCCCCGCGGGTGAGGAAGGCGATGCTTGAAAGGAGCCGCAGCGTGGGAGGACTGGCATTGCCGAATCTGATCAACTACTACTGGGCGGCTAACATAGCCATGATAAGGAAGTGGATGGTGGGTCCAGGGTCTATCTGGGAGCGGGTGGAGGCGGCTTCATGCAGGGGCACCAGTTTGGCAGCCCTGGTCACGGCTCCCCTACCGCTTGCGCCGGCCAGGTACTCCACCAGCCTGGTAGTGGGGGCGGGCGGGTCGGTCTGGGCTCCAATTTGTGATAACCATCGATTCGCCCCTGGGAACATAGATGGTTTCGAACACGACGGCGGGCGGGGGTGAGGAGGGTGGGCGATATATTCCTGGAGGGGAACTTTGCGAGTTTGAGGGAGTTGGAGG
Source organism: Scyliorhinus torazame (assembly GCF_047496885.1). Taxonomy (NCBI): domain Eukaryota; kingdom Metazoa; phylum Chordata; class Chondrichthyes; order Carcharhiniformes; family Scyliorhinidae; genus Scyliorhinus; species Scyliorhinus torazame. Next base: position 117,479,372 of record NC_092708.1, read on the forward strand.
AGAAAGCTGGGCTGGAAAGGGGAAATGACTTTAGGTACTTACAGGTGCGGGACTTTGTACGCAGACAAGTCCCATCCTTCCTACGCCTCCCACAATAGGGATCCAGGACAGAATAGTCTCTAGAGGAGAAGGAGGAGAGGGTAGAGTCTCGGATATTTACAAGGTGCTCATGAAGGGCGAAGAGTCCCAGACAGAGGAACTGAAACTCAAATGGGAGGAAGAGCTCGGCGGGAAGATGGAGGATGGGGTATGGGCGGAAGCCCTGAGTAGGGTAAACTCAACCGCAACATGTGCCAGGCTCAGCCTGATTCAGTTTAAGGTCGTTCACCGGGCCCACATGACGGTGGCTCGGATGAGCAAATTTTTTGGGGTAGAGGACAAGTGCGCTAGATGCGCGGGAGGACCAGCGAACCACATTCACACGTTTTGGCCATGCCCTAAGCTTAGGGGGTACTAGGAGAGATTTGCGGTGGTCATGTCCCGGGTGCTGAAAACCAGGGTGGTAATGAGTCCAGAGGTGGCAATTTTCGGGGTTTCGGAAGACCCGGGGAGTCCGGGGGAGAAATAGGCCGATGTTCTGGCCTTTGCTTCCCTGATAGCCCGGCGGCGAATACTGCTGTCATGGAGGGACTCAAAACCCCCGAAGACCGAACTATGGCTTTCGGACATGTCAAGTTTTCTGGGTATGGAAAAAAATCAAGTTCACCTTGAGATCTGTATTGGGGTTTGCCCGAAGGTGGCAACCATTCATCGACTTCTTCGTGGGAGAGTGAACGTCAGCAGGGGCGGGGGGGAGGAAGATTAGAGTAGGAGGGATAAATAGGCGGGTAGTGTCTATGGGAGAGGAGCGGGTATGTGCATTATGGTTTGGTTGAAGTGTTGGTTTTCCGTTGATGTTTGCATATTTCTGTAATCTGTAACTGTTTACAATGCCAAAAAATACCTCAATAAAATTGTTTGTTTAAAAAAAAATTCTTGCTTTACAATGGGATCAATTTCTCCTGGACTCCGGTGATCACATTTTAAAATGTTTTTCACTGCTGTTCAATTTCTTTCCTCGTATAAATGTTTCCATTTTATGGTCCCAGGGATGAGAAACTTCAGTTATGAGGATAGATTGGAGAGACTGGGACAGCTCTCCTCGGAGAGCTGCGCGGGGGGGAGGGGCGCACACAGTGGTTAGTATGCTGCCTCAATGCGCCAGGGACTCGGGTTCAATTCGGACCTTGGGTCACTGTGTGTGCAGTTTGTACGTTCTCCCCGTGTCTGAGTGGGTTTCCTCCGGGTGCTACCATAGTCTAAAGATGTACAGGGTAGGTGGATTGTCCATGGATGTGCAGGTTAGGTTATGCGGTTGCAGGAATAGGCTGGGGTTGGGTGGATGGAGTGCTCACTTGAAGGGTCGGTGCAGACACGATGGGCCTCCTTCTGCACTGTAGGGATTCTATGAGAGAGAAGGCGACTAAGAGGAGATTTGATGGAGCTGTTCAAAATCAAGAGGGGCGTGGACAGGAAGAAACTGTTCTGCTCTAAAGAATCAAGAACGAGAGGGCACAATATAGAGTAATTTGCAAAATAAGCAAATGTGATGTGAGAAAAAACATTTTCAAACAACGAGTGTTTCAGGTCTGGAATGCACTGCCTGGAAATTGGTGGAGGCAGGTTCAATCGAGGTATTCAAGAGGGCATTAGATGATTACTTGAATAGAAATAAAGTGCAGAGGTATGAGGAAAAGGCAGGGGATGGCACACATTTGGCGAACCGGTGCATACAATAGGCCAAATGAGCTCTTGCATCATAACAATTCTGTGATTTTCTTTCCCCCTACATTGTTATCATCCCATTAAAATTACATTTTATCTAATTTATTACTTTGGGCTTTGTCTTACTTATTTACATTTCAATCTTTATCTAAGCATTATTATGTTGTGATCACTATGGATGTGATAGGAGAATTGGTCATCTTATGGAAATTGTTTTTAGGAATGAACACTTACAAAATGTTGGACAAAAGCCTGAACCCCTCCCAATGGCAGCATTAGAGTCATTAGCAGCTCAGTATGGTGAGACATTGCTGATGTGAGCTCATATTCCATGCACCAAATCCGAGTTGCAAAATATTGTGTTTTCTATAAAACGGGAGATTAAAACGTTGCCCTGATTTTAAAATGACCTTATTTTTTCTTAAGGTGTACTTTTTATTTGTTGTTATGAAATCTTCATTGCATTATAGAATTTCACATCACCTCACTGTATCCTTCTTGAATACAGTTGTTACGATCGCTTAGTCCTTTTATTCAGTCCAATTTATTGGATATTATAAAGTTTGTTCTATTCCATATGTTTGTTTCTGACCTCAATTGTTTTTGAAACATTAGTGATTTAATTTGTGCTCTTCATTTTTGTGGATAATAATAATAATCTTTATTGTCACAAGTCGGCTTACATTAACACTGCAATGGAAGTTACTGTGAAAAGCCCCTAGTTGCCACATTCCGGCCCCAGTTCAGGTACACAGAGAATACAGAATGTCCAAATTACCTAACAGCATGTCTTCCAGGGCTTGTGGGAGGAAACCGTCGCACCCGGAGGAAACCCACCCAGGAACGGGGAGAACGTGCAGACTCCGCACAGACAGTGACCCAGCCGGGAATTGAACCTGGGACCCTGGCGCTGTGAAGCAACAGTACTAACCCACTGTGCTACCGTGCCACCCTAAAAACAGTTCAGCTCAATGTTCTCAAACTGAAGCTCCCAAAGTGCCAGTGATTCTATATTATCTATTATGCCACTTTTAGAGAGAGATAAGATTTAAAAAGTATAAAAACACTTTTTGACACAATCATAAGAAATGGAAACATTGGGAAATTTTGTTTTGGATATTTTACCTACTGAAACTGTTGTAGAGAAATCAACCTTTAAGCAAGCTGGTTTAAGGGGCTGGTTTAGCACAGGGTTAAATCGCTGGCTTTGAAAGCAGACCAAGGTAGGCCAGCAGCACGGTTCAATTCCTGTACCAGCCTCCCCGAACAGGTGCCGGAATATGGCAACTAGGGGCTTTTCCCAGTAACTTCATTTGAAGCCTATTTGTGACAATAAGCGATTTTCATTCCATTTCATTTCATTTCAGCAGTAATGCCAAGAGCAAAAAAGATTTAAATGAGGAACGTTTTCATGTAATAATGTGCAAGCTGACATCAATTCCTAATTTTTAAAATAATGAAGGATTATTTTGTCCAGACTACAAAACTTACTTATGGAATGGAGGACAAATTCAGCGTTCGGTCTTTGGGTGTAAATAGTGTTACAGTTATACACGTTGAGACTCCTTGATGTGTAAAGACGCCATAGTCCCAGATGACCATAGGCTGCTTTCCCCTTTGAGGGGGAGAGCTGACTGGTCCTGATTTAACCTGAGAATCACCAGACCTCAGGCGAGGGGCAAGGCTGAGAAGGCGGGGCCTTCATGAATAACCTCAGCTGGCATGGGGACTGAATCCAGGCTGTTGGCCTCGCTCTGCATCACGAACCAGTTGTCCAGCCAACTGAGCTAAACCAGGGCTCAGTTCATCATGTATAAGGACAGTGACACTGTATAGGACAACCAGGCTTGGTGTAAACCTATTACAGAAAAAAATTGGCATTCAAGCATATTTTGATAGTCAATAGGAGTATTTTAACTGAATAATCATAGCTCCTTGCACTTTAAAGCATTATAGATTATGGCACTATTTCTAAAATTTAAATTCTTCATCAGTACTTAAAATCCAAATCATACAAGGAGTCACAGAGAACAATTAGTTATTCTTCTTTCCTTTGGGACAGCAATTCAGTTTTCAGGTTAATTCCACAGCAAACAATTTTATTAAGAGACAAGCATAGCTTTACTTACATAAGTTAACACGTGGAAGAGCCAGTGAATGCCAGATAATTCGCAAATTGGTCACAAGCAGTCTGCCTAAAAAAAGAAATAGCAACTATAAAAACAAACTTGGGTAAATGTATGTCAAGACCATTGTTAAACAATAGGCTAACTATTCTATTTTTTTCATTACGAGATATTCAACTGTTGGAATATCAATAGTTGATGGACTTCCAGTGACGGGGATGTGCTGAGTGAGTGCACGAAAGGTGGCTCTCATCCTGAAAACTTGGAATTAGGCACTTCAAGCTCAAAACAGCCCGCTAAAATCGGGAAAAAACACCCCTCACCTTCTTCCAACAACACCAGGACTAGATATGCTGAGCAGCGGCAGCTCCAAGGGCCAAAAGGACTTAAAAGGTAGTGTGGCGACCAGAATTGAACACTATACTCCAAGTGTGGCCTAATTAAGGTTCTATACAGCTGCAACATGACTTGCCAATTTCTATACTCAATGCCCTGGCCAATGAAGGCAAGCATGCCATATGCCTTCTTGACTACCTTCTCCACCTGTGTTGCCACTTTCAGTGACCTGTGGACCTGTACACCTCGATCTCTCTGACTGTCAATACTCGAGGGTTTTACCATTCACTGTATATTCCCTACCTGTATTAGACCTTCCAAAATGCACTACCTCACATTTGTCCGGATTAAACTCCATCTGCCATCTCTCTGCCCAAGTATCTAAACGATCTAAATCCTGCTGTATCCTCTGACGGTCCTCATCGCTATCCGCAATTCCACCAACCTTTGTGTCGTCCGCAAACTTACAAATCAGACCAGTTACATTATTCTCCAAATCATTTATATACACTACGAACAGCAAAAGTCCCAGCACTGATCCCTGCGGAACACCACTAGTCACAGCCCTCCAATCAGAAAAGCTCCCTTCCATTGCTACTCTCTGCCTTCTATGACCTAGCCAGTTCTGTATCCATCTTGCCAGCTCACCTCTGATCCCGTGTGACTTCACCTTTTGTACCAGTCTGCCATGAGGGACCTTGTCAAAGGCCTTACTGAAGTCCATATAGACAACATCCACTGCCCTACCTGTATTAATCATCTTTGTGATCTCCTCGAAAAACTCTATCAAGTTAGTGAGACACAACCTCCTCTTCACAAAACCATGCTGCCTCTCGCTAATACGTCCTTTTGCTTCCAAATGGGAGTAGATCCTGTCTCGAAGAATTTTCCCCAGTAATTTCCCTACCACTGACATAAGGCTCACCGGCCTGTAGTTCCCTGGATTATCTTTGCTACCCTTCTTAAACAAAGGAACAACATTGGCTATTCTCCAGTCCTCCGGGACATCACCTGAAGACAGGGAGGATCCAAAGATTTCTATCAAGGCCTCAACAATTTCCTCTCTTGCCTCCTTCAGTATTCTGGGGTAGATCCCATCAGGCCCTGGGGACATATCCACCGTAATATTTTTCAAGCCACCCAACACCTCGTCTTTTTGGATCTCAATGTGATCCAGGCTATCTACACACCCTTTTCCAGACTCAACATCCACTAATTCCTTCTCTTTGGTGAATACTGATGCAAAGTATTCATTTAGTACCTCGCCCATTTCCTCTGGCTCCACACATAGATTCCCTCCCCTGTCCATCAGTGGGCCAACCCTTTCCATGACTACCCTCTTGCTTTTTATGTACGTGTAAAAAGCCTTGGGATTTTCCTTAACCCTATTTGCCAATGACTTTTCGTGACCCCTTTTAGCCCTTCCGACTCCTTGCTTAAGTTCCTTCCTACTATCTTATATTCCACACAGGCTTTGGCTGTTCCCAGCCTCCGAGCCCTGACAAATGCCTCCTTTTTTCGGGTGGGGACAGTGGGCCCATGGAGGTTCACATACCAATGGGAGATGGAGTTCCCCTTTCTTCTCCCAGGTACACAAGGTCTAACACTATGATTGACTTCCTTGTAGTGGAGAAATCGGTGCTTCGTGGGGTAGTAAGAGCAGAATAAACCCCAATAGTAGTCTCCGACCATACTCCACATTACATGGATGTGAGGTTGGAGATGTGCCGGGCCCAACGCCCCCTTTGGAGGTTAGACATGGCCCTCCTGGCCGATAAAGCATTTTGCGAAACGATACCATAGGTCATACACGGGTACGTTACCAATAACTAGAATGAGGAGTCCTCACCCTCCACGTTCTGGGAGGTGCTGATGGCTGTGACCAGAGAAGAGATTATCACGTACACAGCACGCAGAGATAGGAAGGAGAGGGTGACTCGGTAACAACTGGTCAACTCCATACTGGAGGTGGACCTACAGTACTCCGTAGCCCCAACCGTAGAGCTTCTGGTGGCGAGGAAAAAGCTCGATTCTGATCTGCTTTTCACAAGGAAAGCAGTGTACCAACTCCACCAGACTTGGGAGAACCTTTTACGAGCACCGAGACAAACCAGCCACCTGGGAGAGAAGTGGCGCAGGTTAGGGACAACAACGGCAGGCTGGTAGCTGAGCCAGAAAAGGTCAACGCGGCCTTACACCGGGTGCTGTACATCTCCAAGCCTACCCGAGGGGGACTCGAAAATAAAGCAGTTCCTTGAGGGGACTGGACATGCCAGTCATCGGGGAAGATAGGAGACCAGGCCTGAAAGCACCATTAAGACTGGGGGAAGTCATGGAGAATATCAATTCCATGCAGGCGGGGAAGGAGCTGGGGCCAGGTGAATTCCTGGCAGGCTTTTACAAACGATTCGCACCAGCACTGGCCCTACACTTTGTTGCTATATTTACTTGCTATAAATATGGCAGTCAATAAGGTTGCCTTTCTTAATATGGATATGAATATATGATTTCAGAGTCGCCAGGTATCAAATGATACCGCCACAAGGTTCAACCAGGTATCGATCAAAGAGCCAAACAACCAGTAAGTTAGTTCAAGATCAATGATACTTCATTTACACACAAGATTAACTTACACATGCAACATAAACACTACGAGCTAAATTACACATATTGGGCAGCACGGTAGCATAGTGGTTAGCACAATTGCTTCACAGCTCCAGGGTCCCAGGTTCGATTCCCGGCTTGGGTCGCTGTCTGTGCGGAGTCTGCACGTTCTCCCCGTGTGTGCGTGGGTTTCCTCCGGGTGCTCCGCTTTCCTCCCACAGTCCAAAGACGTGCGGGTTAGGTGGATTGGCCATGCTAAAAAATTGCCCTTAGTGTCCAAAATTGCCCTTAGTGGTGGGGTTACTGGGTTATGGGGATAGGGTGGGGGTATGGGCTTGGGTAGGGTGCTCTTTCCAAGAGCCGGTGCAGACTCGATGGGCCAAATGGCCTCCTTCTGCACTGTAAATTCTATGTATATCACTATAAGCTGTACTTCACTTCAGGCACCTGGCTTAGGTCAGAGGAACAGTGGCCTTTGTTCGAATCTGGATCTACTGGGTCTGGAGAAGTAACTGCGGTTCAGCTAGGATCATCCGTCTGGTAGCGAGCGTTGAACTTGAACTTGCTTCTGGTCATGGTGCCGCAGTTGGAGATAGACGTTGCCGGAGCGCCATGTCCAAAAGAGATCGAACACATTGCAGTGTCTCTCTTTATTCTTGCGGGTTTTGCGAGATCCTTAGGTTTGGACCCAATTAATTGGGCAGTTCTCGATCACTGCCTTCGATCTGAGCCAATAAAGGGGCGGGTGCCTTGATGGCTAGGCGTGTCCTAAGCGGTCATTGACCTTGCAGTTCATGCTTCCTGAGTAAAGGGAGTGGCGCCGATGTGTCTGGAATTGTATCGGTTACCTGAGTATTAGTCCTTTGTCTTTTTTTAATTAAAAAACTATATTTATTAAAGTTTTTTTAACACAAGTTTTCTCCCTTACAAACAATAACCCCCCCCCCTCGTAACAAAAAAACGAGAAATCGCGCAGAGCAAGATATATACATGGCAAAATGATATATTTACACAGCTTTACTGGCCCTCACCCGTACGTGCCAGTTTCCCCAACCCTTCATGTTATCTCTTGCTCATCCACCCTCCCAGGCAGTTCCCCCTTCCCCCCCCCCTCCCAGGACGTCCCCCCCCCCCCCCCCCCAAGGTCGCTGCTGCTGGAACCCAGCCATATCATTTATCCAGGCCTCCAGGCTGGGGGGCTTCGCCTCCTTCCACATTAGCAAGATCCTTTGCCGGGCTACAGGGACGCAAAGGCCAGAATGCCGGCCTCTTTCGCCTCCTGCACTTCCGGTTCGTCCACTACTCCAAATATAGCTAGCCCCCAGCTTGGCTTGACCCGGACTTTCACCACCTGAGATATTGCTCCCGCCACTCCTCTCCAGAACCCCTCCAGTGCCGGGCATGACCAAAACATATGGACATGGTTCGCCGGGCTCCCTGAGAACCTTCCACATCTGTCCTCTACCACAAAGAACCTACTCAACCTCGCCCCCGTCAAGTGCGCTCTGTGGACCACCTTAAATTGTATCAGGCTGAGCCTGGCACACGAGGAGGAGGAATTAACCCTACCTAGGGCATCAGCCCACAGACCTTCCTCGATCTCCTCCCCCAGCTCCTCCTCCCATTTACCCTTCAACTCTTCTACCAGCGCTTCCCCCTCTTCTTTCAACTCCTGGTGTATTTCCGACACCTTGCCCTCCCCGACCCATACACCCGAGGTCACCCTATCTTGAACTTCTTGTGCCGGGAGCAACGGGAATTCCCTCACCTGTCGCCTCACAAAAGCCCTCACACCTGCATATATCTAAAGGCATTTCCCGGGGGTAACTCGAACTTCTCCTCCAGTGCCCCTAGGCTCGCAAACGTCCCGTCGATGAACAGGTCCCCCATTCTTCCAATCCCCGCCCGATGCCAGCTCTGGAACCCCCCGTCCATCTTCCCCGGGACAAACCGGTGGTTACCCCTGATCGGGGACCACACCGATGCTCCCATTGCACCCTGGTGCCGTCTCCACTGGCCCCAGATCCTTAGCGTTGCCGCCACCACCGGGCTCGTGGTATACTTTGTCGGCGAGAGCGGCAGCGGTGCTGTCACCAACGCCTACAGGCTCGTTCCTTTACAGGACGCCATCTCCATCCTCTTCCATGCCGCCCCCTCTCCCTCCATAACCCACTTGCGGATCATCGCCACATTTGCTGCCCAGTAGTAGCTCCCCAGGTTTGGCAGCGCCAACCCTCCTCAGTCCCTACTGCGTTCCAGGAACCCTCTCCTTACTCTCGGGGTCTTATTCGCCCACACAAACCCCATAATACTCCTGCCTACTCTCTTAAAAAAGGCCTTAGTGATCACGATGGGAAGGCACTGAAACACAAACAGAAACCTCGGAAGGACCACCATTTTGACCGACTGCACTCTACCCGCCAGCGAGAGCGGTAACATGTCCCATCTTTTGAAATCCTCCTCCATTTGCTCCACCAATCTCGTCAGATTCTGTTTATGTAGGGTCCCCCAACTCCTGGCTATCTGGATCCCCAGATACCGAAAGCTCCCCTCCGCCCTCCTCAGCGGTAGGTCCCCTATCCCTCTTTCTTGGTCCCCCGCCTGTAATACAAAGAGCTCACTCTTCCCTACATTGAGCTTATAGCCCAAAAACTCCCCAAACTCCCTTAGAGTCTGCATGACCTCCACCATCCCCTCCATTGGATTGGCCACGTACAGCAACAGGTCATCCGCATATAGCGACACCCGATGCTCTTCTCCCCCTCGGACCACCTCCCTCCATTTATTAGACTCCCTCAATGACATGGCCAATGATTTGATCGCCAATGCGAACAACAGGGGGGACAGGGGGCACCCCTGCCTCGTCCCTCGGTACAGTTGAAAGTACCCCGACCTCCGCCGGTTCGTCACTACACTCGCCATCGGGGCTCTGTAAAGGAGCTTAACCCAATTGATAAACCCTACCCCGAACCCAAACCTACGCAGCACCTCCCAGAGGTACTCCCACTCTACTCGGTCAAAGGCCTTCTCCGCGTCCATAGCTGCCACTATCTCCGCCTCTCCCTCCTCCGATGGCATCATTATCACATTTAAGAGCCGCCGCACATTGGTGTTTAGTTGCCTGCCCTTTACAAATCCCGTCTGGTCCTCGTGGATTACCCCCGGGACACAGTCCTCGATCCTCGTGGCCAGCACTTTTGCCAGCAACTTTGCATCCACATTGAGGAGCGAGATCGGCCTGTACGATCCACATTGCAGTGGGTCCTTGTCCCGCTTTAGGATCAAAGAAATTGTCGCTTCCGACATTGTTGGGGGCAGGGTCCCCTCCTCTCTTGCCTCATTAAAGGTCCTCACCAGTAGCGGGGCCAACAGGTCTGCGTACTTCCTGTAGAACTCCACCGGGAATCCGTCCGGTCCCGGGGCCTTCCCGCCTGCATTCTCCCCAAACCCTTGCTCAGCTCCTCCAACCCAATTGGTGCCCCCAAACCAGCCACCTCTTGCTCCTCCGCCCTCGGGAATCTCAGCTGATCTAGGAATCGTCTCATCCCCTCTTCCCCCGCTGGGGGCTGGGATCTGTACAGCTCTTCATAAAAGGCCTTGAATACCTCGTTTATTTTCGTCGCACTCCGAACCGTGGCTCCCCTTCCATCTTTGACTCCCCCTATTTCCCTCGCTGCCATCCTCTTACGGAGCTGGTGTGCCAGCATCCGACTAGTCTTTTCACCATACTCGTAGGTCGCCCCCTGCGCTTTCCTCCACTGTGCCTCCGCCTTCCCTGTGGTCAACAGGTCAAACTCCGTCTGGAGCCGTCGTCTTTCCCCAAGTAAGCTTTTCTCCGGGGCCTCTGCGTATCTCCTGTCCACTCTCAAAATCTCCCCCACTAACCTCTCCCTTTCCATACCCTCTGTCTTCTCCCTATGAGCCCTAATGGAAATTAGCTCTCCCCTGATCACCGCCTTCAATGCCTCCCATACCACCCCCACCCACACCTCCCCGTTGTTGTTGGCCTCCAAGTACCTTTCGATACACCCCCTCACCTTCCCACACACCACCTCGTCCGCCAGCAGTCCCACACCCAGCCGCTACAACGGGCGTTGGTCCCTCTCCTCTCCCAGCTCCAGTTCCACCCAGTGCGGGGCATGGTCCGAAACGGCTATAGCCGAATACTCCGTCCCCTCCACCCGCGGGATGAGCGCCCTACCCAGAACAAAGAAATCTATCCGGGAGTAGGCTTTGTGTACATGGGAGAAGAAAGAAAATTCCCTGGCCTGTGGCCTTGCAAACCGCCATGGGTCCACTACACCCATCTGATCCATAAACCCCCTACGTACCTTGGCCGCCGCCGGCCTCTTTCCAGTCCTTGATTTGGAGCGGTCCAGTGCTGGATCCAACACTGTATTGAAGTCCCCTCCCATTATCAGTCCTCCTATCTCCAGGTCCGGAATGCGCCCCAACATGCGCTTCATGAATCGTGCATCATCCCAGTTCGGGGCGTATACGTTTACCAACACCATCCACGTCCCTTGCAGCCTACCGCTCACCATTACCTATCGCCCTCCATTGTCCGCTACAATAGTCTTGGCCTCGAATGACACCCGCTTTCCCACCAATATTGCCACCCCTCTATTCTTCGCGTCTAGTCCCGAGTGGAATACCTGTCCTACCCATCCCTTTCTTAGCCTGACCTGGTCCGCCACCTTTAGGTGTGTCTCTTGGAGCATGGCCACGTCCGCCTTCAGTCCCTTTAAGTGCACGAACACTCGAGCCCTCTTCACCGGCCCATTCAGGCCCCTCACGTTCCACGTTATCAGCCGGATTGGAGGGGCTCTCACCCCCCCCACACCCCGCCGACTAGCCATCTCCTTTTCTGGGCCAGTCCCGTGTCCACGCCTCCCTCACCCTCCAGTCCCCCAGAGGGGGGACCCCCGTCCCGACCACCTCTTCTGTGTCCCATTCCCTTTCGGCTAGTGCAGCAGCAACCCTTTTCCCCCCCCCTTCCCCCCTCCCGCTAGACCCCTGTCTAGCTTTTGTGCTCTCCCCATGTCACTCCCGTAAGTCAGCTGATGCCTGCTGACCCCGGCCTCCCCCGCCATCCAATTGACCTCCCCGCGTGGGAGTCTCACAATCCATATGCATTCCTTCGTTCCCCTTCCCGCCTTAGTCCTTTGTCTTACGGAGATGGGTCATTTAAAATGCTAATCGGTTGGGGGGTTTCGATGCTGTCTGGATTCTCTGCTCACGAATATACATGCAGGCTCTATGCCTGCCTGAATCTTACATTGTCCATATTTCCCTTTAAGCTTTGCGAACGTCCATGTTTCTTGTTGTAAGTTGCTCCAACTTGCAGGAGATGTTTGCAGACTCGCTGGTGAGTGGCTCCCTGCCACCAACACCGGCGCAAGCCTCACTATCGTAGATACCCAAAAAAGACAAAGACCCAACCAAGTGAGGGTCCTACAGACCCATCTCGCTGCTCAATGTAGATGCAAAAAATCTGGCATAAACCCTGGCTAGGCGGCGGTGTACCGGAGGTGGTCGCAAAGGACATACGGGTTTTGTCAAGGGCAGGCAGCTAATATCGAACATCAGGCGTCTGCTGAACGTGATAATGACCTCATTCGGGGAGAGAACACCAGAAGTGATCATCTCCCTGGACGCAGAAAAGGCCTTCGACAGAGTCGAGTGGAAGTACCTCATAGATGTACTGGAGCGGTTTGGGGTTGGATCAGGGCTCACAGCCTGGGTGAAACGACTGTACGGCGCTCCCATGGCGAGCGTTCGGACAAACAGCATCAGCTCTAAATACTTCCAGCTGTCCAGAGGCACGAGGCAGAGATGCCCACTGTACCCGCTACTGTTTGCCCTGGCAATTGAGCCACTGCCGATTGCCCTCAGAACAGCGAAAGGCTGGAGAGGCATCCAGAGGGGGGTTAGAGAAGATAGAGGTTCACTCCATGCGGATGATCTGCTCCTCTACATCTTGGACCCCCAAGCCAGTATGGAAGGGATTTGGAGCCTTCTCGGACTACAAACCCAACCTAAGCAAAAGCAAAATCTTCCCAAAGGTCCTGCAAGGGAGAGGGACAGAGCTGGTGGGACTACTGTTCAAACAAGTCCAAAACAGATTTTGCTACCTGGGGATTCAAATTGCCTATGACTGGACACGGATCTACAAATAGAAGCTGACGAGTCTGGTGAAGAAAGGTAAAAGGGACCTGCAGAGGTGGGATACACTCCCACTCTTGCTGGCAGGGAGAGTGCAGACGATCAAAGTGAACCGTACTGCCCAGGTTCCTCTTCTGGATGGGTGAAGAAACCGGGAGAAGAATGGGCGAAGATGGAAGAGAATTTCTGCATAGGTACGTCCCTCCAAGCTCTAGTCACGACCGCACTTCCATCCCCTCCGACTCGAGCGAAATGGTGGTGGCCACACTCCAACGTTGTATCAAATGAGACAACACGTCGGCCTAACCAAAAGTCCACTATGGCCCCCATCTGTAACAACCACAGGTTCACGCCAATACCAATAGATGCCACCTTCAAAATGTGGAGACAGGATGAGGGGTCACTGACGGTTAGCGACATGTACGCAGGCAACAGACTAATGACTCTGGAGGAATTCACAGAGAGGTTCCAACTACCTAAAGGGAACAAATTGAGGTATCAAAAACTACCTCCGAAGAGAAACGACGATGTACCTGTGGATGCCAAGACACTTGCTAGTTGAGGTACTTTTGGATGCGGGCGATGAGGTACGCTCTCCCCGGATGAGACAAGGGAACTAGGCTCAGAAGTAGGGGAGGACTCTGCATCAAAGCGTTGCACAGGGCGAACTTCACCTCCACGTGTGCAGCTAAAGATGGGCACAGAGGGCAGCACGGTGGCGCAGTGGGTTAGCACTGCAGCCTCATAGCACCGAGGTCCCAGGTTCGATCCCGGCTCTGGGTCACTGTACGTGTGGAGTTTGCAGATTCTCCCCGTGTTTGCGTGGGTTTCATCCCCACAACCCTAAAGATGTGCAAGCTAGGTGGATTGGCCAAGCTAATTGGAAAAAAATGAATTGGGTACTCTAAATTTTTAAAAAAAGATATTGCACAGAGCACACCTAACTAGAATCCGAATGAGCAGGTTCTTCCCGGAGGTGGAAGACAAGTGCGAATGGTGCCAGGGAGGCCCAGCCAACCACACCCACCCAGCCAACCACACCCACAAGTTCTGGGCCTGCCCCAGACTTATCGGTTACTGGATGAACTTATTTGAGGCAATGTCCAAGGTTGCGGGGGTGAGGGTGGAACAATGCCCAAAAGTGGCGGTTTTCGGGGTTTCAGACCAGCCAGACCTCTTTATGGATAGGGGGGCCGACGCCTTAGCCGCTCTAATCGTCCACCGAAGAATCCTGCAGCACCATCCAAAGCTGCAGACTGGCAGTTTGACCTGTCGGAATTCCTCCAACTGGAGAAGTTAAATTTTGCCATCCGTGGGTTGGAAGAGGGCTTCCACAAGACATGAAAGGCATTCACCAACTTGTTCTAAGACCTGTTCGTAGCCAGCAACCAGTAGAGCAGGGGGACAGGGTGGAAGGCGGGGGGGGGGGGGGGGGGGGGGGGACACGACTCAGATGAGCCAGGGATCGCAAAGGAAAGGGAAGGAGGGAAGGGGGAAGGGAAGGAAGGCGAGGGGAGACAAAAGCCCATCAGGAAGACTGCGGTACACAGGCGACATAGCCACAGGAGACAAGCCCGAGAGCAAGCAGGAAAGGGCAGAGGGAACAGCAACACACCAGGCAAGACAAGCTAGGGCCAACACTGGGCAGTTCAACTATGGCACAGTGTCCAAAGGGGGCCCATAGGTGGGGTAACATGTAAATATGTATAATGATCCTTGTTTGTTTGTATTGTTTCTGTTTTCTTCTTCTCGTTCTTCTCTGGCTTATCTTTTACTTGTAATTTTTAATTTGGTTGCTTTGCTTAATACTGTGCGCGGTGCTGAAACTTGCAATACTAAAGTGCGAACTGGAATGTGTAACATAAAAATGTGAAAACCAATAAAAACACTTAAAAAAAAAAAAGCAACATCAATAGTTATTTTAATAGTTTCTTTAGTTACTGAATGCCACAGTGTTAATGTCTATAAATAGCATTCTGACTAAATGGCTGGAAGCCCTGAGGAATGGGATGATTGGTAGCTGATGTCACTATCAGGAGCTCTTTTCTACCCGGAGGAATAAAATAATGAACAGAATTACTGTTGTGAAAATGTCTAATTTATGATTCATATGTTTTAGGATTATACCTTTTAATTTGGGATTGAAGTTTTAAATGTAAGGAATGGAAGCACCTGATTTGGGAGAACAGTAAACATTACTAATATAATTACAATTTAAAGGAAGATCTTGATTTTTTTTAAAGGAGTTAGAGATGTGAAAACAATAAACAATAGATGGCCCTCTTTTACCTTCGGGGTGGAGCTATATATTATTTCTCCATATTAAAGAAAGGTTGGAATGCAACTTGTAAATAAGAGAAGGTCTTACAGTATCCACACACTTTCAGATCAAGAGACAGGTTTAGGAATTGGGTAATTCAAGTCATTAATTGTTGAAATATTGAACTAGGACATCCCAGGTGTGCCGCCCTGCTGTGGGGATGGGTTCTAGGGAGGTACCCCTGCTGAAAGGTTTGTGTGTGTTTTCTCTTAGAAACATCAGTTGAAGTCAGTTTGAGTCTGGGAGTAGCTTTGAGACAAGCAGAGCGAGAAATTGGCAAGTAGCAAAAGGGCTGTTAGAAACAAAGGGGTTTGCTGATTTTGTAGTCACTGAACAAGAAAGCAATGACATCCATGTTTGAGCTGAGGTGCCCACAGTCGCGATGTGCTTAAGGAAAGTTGGAGGATGGTCTATCCTGATGCTAATGGAAGCATTCCACGCAATATCATACCATGGGAGAATACTGAGGCAAAGTGAATCCCTGAGAGCTGTGGCACACCTTGGTTTGGTCCCAGGAGAAGTGAAGAAACCCTCAAGATACTGTAAAGTATGGGGAAACTCTTGCGTGAACATAAAGTAGAGCCAGAAGTTGTCTGTGAAGATTTTCAGGTTTAAAATTACATGTTTATAAAATATATTGTGCTAAGTGAGTAGCACTTGCTTCATTTAACTCTTGTACAGGAAAGGTTTTTTTTTTAAAATGTGAAATATTGTGGCATAATTTTTTCAGTTAACAACTGAGTTCAAATTTTTTTTTTAAAAAGTGAATAATCTCCCTCAAGATCATAACAATTACAGAAGATATAATTCCCCTACCAAGGGGAAATCTTGCCATTATATAGCACCTATCACATCTCCATGATGTGTCAGTGTTTCACAGTCAATAAGTTACTTTTAAAATGAAAACCATTCAATCAACACAGCCACCAATCTGCACATCAATAGCAATCAGGTGGATGAAGTCAATATAGTATTCAGCATCACTGCCTTCTCTTTTGACCCTTGCACTGGTATCTCTGGTGTCCCCCAAGCATCTATCTTCAGACCAGTCCAATTTCTCATCTACATGCTGTCCATTAGGTGATATTATCCAAAAATAAAACGTTAGTTTCCACATGTATACTGATGAGACTCAGTTCTACCTCAACACCACAGCCAGTATTTTTACGATGGCAGAGTTTCCCTTCCCGCCATCCAAGGAGTTGGCAGAGAACTCATCCCCACCGATACTGCCTGCCCGGTAGCTTTCTAATGCTCCAACAAGCATTAATTGGCTGGAGCAGGACATCCGCCCCTCACTCGGTAGGAAGTCCCTCCTCAGAGAGCTGCTGGCTACTCTACTTGCTCTCTAGTTGCTGCAGTACCAGAAGTCACAATGGCCAGGATCCGAAGGATCCAACATCAGGTATGTTCTGGGGTCTAAGGGCAGAGTGGAGAGGTGAACCCTACGATGGTGGAGATGTTGGTGGAAAGGCTGGGGAGAGGGACGGGGGTAAAGATGTGTGGAGGGGACGGAGAAGGGGGAGGATGTCAGGAGGCCAGGGGTGAGGAGGCCAGGGATGAGGGGGTGGGAAGGCCAGGTGGTGGGGGAAGAGGCCAGGAAAGGAAAGTGGAGTGGCCGGGGGGATCTGAAGGGGTCAGCCCTTTCTGGGAGCGGGGGACTGCCTGGAGCAGGGGGTTTGGGCCAGGAGCATGGGGAGCAAGAGTGGGGGAACCAAGAGTGGGACAGGAGCAGGGTTAAGGTGGGGGGAGAATGGGGTGCGGGCCAAGAGCAGGGGGGGGCATGGATCAGATGCCGGGGAGGGGTTCATGGGACAGGAGAGAGGGGAGCGATGGGGCAGCAGCCGGGGGGGGGGGGGGGTGGGGCACGAGGCAACAGAGGCAGGGGAAGAAAGTGGGGGGGGGGGGGGGGAAGAGAGCAGGGGCAGGGTGAATCAGAGGCGGGGGGGGAAGCAGGATGTCAGGGAGTAATCAGGGGATCTGATGGAGGTACCGGATGAAGAGAACAGAAATCTCTTCCAAATAAATATTAGAAAAGCAGTCCTCTCCATTGATTCCATCCCTCCAAAGAGAAGGAATTGGTAGATGTTGGGTCTGGAGAAGGGTGCGTAGATAGCCTGGGTCACATTGAGATCCAAAACGATGAGGTGTTGGGCGCCTTAAAAAATATTAAGGTAGATAAGTCCCCAGGGCCTGATGGGATCTACCCCAGAATACTGAAGGAGGCTAGAGAGGAAATTGCTGAGGCCTTGACAGAAATCCTTGGATCCTCACTGTCTTCAGGTGATGTCCCAGAGGACTGGAGAATAGCCAATGTTGTTTCTCTGTTTAAGAAGGGTAGCAAGGATAATCCAGGGAACTACAGGCCAGTGAGCCTTTCTTCAGTGGTAGGGAAATTACTGGAGAGAATTCTTTGAGACAGGATCTACTCACATTTGGAAGCAAATGGACGTATTAGTGAGAGGCAGCATGGTTTGTGAAGGGGAGGTCATGTCTCACTAACTTGATAAAGAGTTTTTCGAGGAGGTCACAAAGATGATTGATGCAGGTAGGGCAGTGGATGTTGTCTTTCTGGACTTCAGTAAGGCCTTTGACAAGGTCCCTCATGGTAGACTGGTACAAAAGGTGAAGTCACATGGGATCAGGGGTGAGCTGGCAAGGTGGATACAGAACTGGCTGGGTCATAGAAGGCAGAGAGTAGCAATGGAAGGATGCTTTTCTAATTGGAGGGCTGTGACCAGTGGTGTTCCACAGGGATCAGTGCTGGGACCTTTGCTGTTTGTAGTATATATAAATGATTTGGAGGAAAATGTAACTGGTCTGATTAGTAAGTTTGCAGACGACACAAAGGTTGGTGGAATTGCGGATAGCGATGAGGACCGTCAGAGGATACAGCAGGATTTAGATTGTTTGGAGACTTGGGCGGAGAGATGGCAGATGGAGTTTAATCCACACAAATGTGAGGTAATGCATTTTGGAAGGTCTAATGCAGGTAGGGAATATACAGTGAATGGTAGAACCCTCAAGAGTATTGAAAGTCAGAGAGATCTAGGAGTACAGGTCCACAGGTCACTGAAAGGGGCAACACAGGTGGAGAAGGTAGTCAAGAAGGCATAAGGCATGCTTGCCTTCATTGGCTGGGGCATTGAGTATAAGAATTGGCAAGTCATGTTGCAGCTGTATAGAACCTTAGTTAGGCCACACTTGGAGTATAGCGTTCAATTCTGGTCGCCACACTACCAGAAGGATGTGGAGGCTTTAGAGAGGGTGCAGAAGAGATTTACCAGAATGTTGCCTGGTATGGAGGGCATTAGCTATGAGGAGCGGTTGAATAAACTCGGTTTGTTCTTACTGGAACGACGGAGGTTGAGGGGCGACCTGATAGAGGTATACAAAATTATGAGGGGCATGGACAGAGTGGATAGTCAGAGGCTTTTCCCCAGGGTAGAGGGGTCAATTACTAGGGGGCATAGGTTTAAGGTGAGAGGGGCAAGGTTTAGAGTAGATGTACGAGGCAAGTTTTTTTTACACAGAGGGTAGTGAGTGCCTGGAACTCGCTACCGGAGGAGGTGGTGGAAGCAGGGACGATAGTGACATTTAAGGGGCATCTTGACAAATACATGAATAGGATGGGAATAGAGGGATACGGACCCAGGAAGTGTAGAAGATTGTAGTTTAGTCGGGCAGCATGGTCGGCACGGGCTTGGAGGGCCGAAGGGCCTGTTCCTGTGCTGTACATTTCTTTGTTCTTTGTTCTCTCTGTAACAACTTTCTGAGGCTGAACCAGACATCACAATCCTAGAATGATATTTGTTCCCGAGATGAACTTTCAACCATGTACCTGGGTCTTCACTAGAATTCTAGAATTGTGAATTTCAAAATCTGCCCCATCCCTGCCTCAGATCATCTGCTACTGAAACCCTCATCCATGTTATTTTAAATCTGTTCATAGAATGAAAGCTTTGCTGGTGAGGCTAACATTTACTGCCAATCCCTGAGAAGGTGTTCTTGAGAAGGTGGTGGCAAGTCACTTTTTTAATGGCTGCAAACCATGTGGTGTAGGCACAACCAGTGTTGGTAGGAAGGGAGTTCCAGCATTCTGACCCACGACAGTCCAGATTTGACTATTATTTTGACCATGCTCATCATCTAGGGTGTTTGGTCTGTTTTTGAAGAGTACATAGGTGACTGCTGAAGACCAATCTGTGCTCGTAAGGAGCTACCGTAAAAAGGACAGGATTCCCCAGAGGATTGAGTTTTGGACAAGTTGTTGGCTTGGGATTTCCTCTACTTGTGTTCCTCTCTGTCTCTGATACGAGCTTGATTTCAAAGGAGGCTGCACCTTTTATTTGATTATGCCATGTGCAGAGATCTTCTGTGAGCTTCTGCCAGGATTTGAAGACTATATCGAAACTCCTAAGTGAAGCACTTCTTTTGACTACCATGACAGTGCACTCGAGACTGAAGCTCTCCATCAAAGATTTGCTTTGGGAAGCGAGTATCAGGCATTTTTTAAAAAAATAAACATTTTATTGAGGTATTTTTTGGTTTTACAGCGACAACAAAATAAACAATATACATGAATCTATAAACATAGTGGAAAAGCAGTCTTTCTCCCTTACAGGTCCCACCTTTATTAATCCTCTACTCTAAGCTAAACTAATGCCCCGCCCCCAGCCCCCCCCCCCCCCCCCCCCCAACTCCTGCTGACGATTAAATTTCCGCAAAAAAGTCGATGAACGGTTGCCACCTCCAGGTGAACCCTAACAGTGACCCTCTCAAGGCGAACTTGATTTTCTCCAAACAGAGAAAGCTAGCCATGTCAGATAGCCAGGCCTCCGACTTCGGGGGCTTTGAGTCCCTCCAAACTAATAATATCCGTCTCCGGGCTTCCAGGGAAGCAAAGGCCAGAACGTCTGCCTCTTTCTCCTCATGGATTCCTAGATCTTCCGACACCCTGAAAATCACCACCCTGGACCCGGTGCCACCCTTGTTTTTAACACAATGGGCATGACATCTGCAAACCCCTGCCAGAATCCCCTAAGCTTTGGACATGTCCAGGACATGTGGACATGGTTCGCTGGCCCTCCCGCACACTTTGCACACCCATCTTCTACCCCAAAGAACCTGCTCATCCGGGCCACTGTAACGTGAGCCCGGTAAACGAACTTGAATTGTATCAGGCTGAGCCCGGCACATGTTGTGGACGTGTTAACTCGACTCAACGCTTCCGCCCATAGACCATCCTCTATCTCTCCTCCCAACTCCTCTTCCCACTTGCGCTTCAGCTCCCCAGTCTGCGTCTCCTTTGACCCCATAAGTTCCTTGTAAATGTCAGAGACCCTCCCTTCTTCCACCCACCCTCTGGAAACTACCCAGTCCTGTATCCCCCTTGGTGGTAGGAGCGGGAAGGTTGAAACCTGCCTTCGTAGGAAGCCCCTTACCTGCAGGTACCTGAATTTGTCTCCCCTCGCCAATCCAAATTTCTCCTCCAGCGCCCTAAAGCTAGGAAAGCTCCCCTCTATAAACATAGCCCCCATCCTCTCAATCCCTGCTCTCTGCCATCTCCGAAATCCCCCGTCCATTCTTCCCGGGGCAAACCGGTGATTATTACAAATTGGAGACCAAACCTTTGCTCCCTCTGCTCCCACATGCCTCCTCCATTGCCCCCAGACTCAGGGCCGCCACCACCATGGGGCTGGTGGAGTACCGTGCCGGCGGGAACGGCAGAGGCGCCGTTATCAACGCCCCTAAGCTGGTAGCCCTTACATGAAGCCACCTCCATACGCTCCCATGCCGACCCTCCCCACACCACCCACTTCCTGATCATGGCTATATTCGCCGCCCAATAGTAGTTACTGAAGTTTGGTAGCGCCAGCCTGCCCTCTCCCCGGCTCCGCTCAAGAAACCCCCTCCTTACTCGCGGGGTCTTGCCCGCCCATACGAAGCCAGTGATCACTTTGTTGACCCGTTTAAAAAAAGACCACGGAATAAAGATGGGGGAGACACTGGAACACAAACAGGAATCCCGGGAGGACCGTCATCTTCACCGTCTGCACCCTCCCGGCTAGTGACAGCGGGAGCACGTCCCACCTCCGAAAATCGTCCTTCATTTGGTCTGCTAGTCGGGCCAGATTTAGCTTGTGCAGCCGTTCCCATTCCCGCGCCACTTGGATTCCTAGATACCCAAAGCTTCCCCCTACCAGTCTAAACGGCAGCTCCCTCAGTCGCCTCTCCTGTCCCCTCGCCTGGACCGCAAACATCTCACTTTTCCCCATCTTTAGTTTATACCCCGTAAACCGGCCAAATTCCTCCAGAATCCTCATGATTTCTTCCATCCCCTTTGCTGCGTCCGATACATACAGGAGCAGGTCGTCTGCGTAAAGCGAGGCTGTGTGCTCCACTCCCCCAGACCAGCCCCCTCAAGCCCCTTGAGGCTCTCAGTGCAATTGCCAACAGCTCTATGGCTAATGAGAACAACAGTGGGGAGAGGGGGCACCCCTGTCTCATCCCCCGATGCAGCCTAAAATAGTCCAATGTTGTCCCATTCGTCCATATGCTCGCCACAGGAGCCTGATACCTGACCTAGTCAATAAAGCCCCGCCCAAATCTGAACCGTCCCAGTACCTCCCATAGGTATTCCCATTCTACTCGATCAAAGGCCTTCTCTGCATCCATTGCGACCACTACCTCCACCTCCCTACTTTCCAGGGGCACCATGATCACATTTAACCAACTTCTTACATTGGCCACCAACTGCTTTCCCTTAACAAACCCCGTCTGGTCCTTCCCAATAATGTCCAGAACACAATCCTCAATCCTAGAGGTCAAAATTTTAGCAGCGGTTTGGCGTCCACATTCAATAGGGATATCGGCCTGTAAGACCCACACAGGTCCGGGTTCTTATCCCGCTTCAGGATCAGCGAAATCGTGGCCTGTGACATCGTCGGGGGAAGCACCCCTCTCTCCCTTGCCTCACTGAATGTCCTCATCAACAACGCCCCAATATCCCAGAGAACTTTTTATAGAACTCCACCCTGGTACCAGTCCGGCCCCGGGGCTTTACCCGACTGCATGGCCTTCACCATCCGCTATCTCTTCCATCCCGATCGGGGCCCAGACCTTCTACTAGCTCCCCGTCCACCTTCGGGAAATTCAGCCCCCCTAGGAAGTGCCTCATCCCCTCTGGCCCTGTTGGGGCCTTTTTCGCTAAGTCCAGCGCTTCCTCAGGTGACTCAAAATAAACTTGTTGCTCCTCATACGTGACCCAGAGACGGGCTGGATACAGCAGTCCGAACTTCACCTTTTTCTTAAAAAGGGTCGACCTGATCTGCTTAAACCCCGCTCTTCTCCTGGCCACCTCCGCACATAGGTCCGCAGGATACTGTTCTCCCATTTACAGCTCCGTGTCTGCGTGGCCCACTGTAGAATACGTTCCTTATCCAAATACCTGTGGAATCTCACCACCATTGCCCTCGGGGGGTCTCCCATTCGCGGCTTCATCGCGAGGGCTCTGTGAGCCCTGTTTACCTCCAAGGGTCGGGAGAATGCCCATCGCCCAGCAGCTTCTCGAACATGTCCGCTATGTGTGCCCCAGCGTCCGCTTCTTCGGACCCCTCCCGGGAGCCCAACGATTCTCAAGTTCTGCCGGCGGGAGGACCTAGGTCCTCCACCTTCTCCAGGAGCCTTTTCTGCTGGTCTCTCAGGTGGGAACCCCACCTCCAGCTCTACCGCAGTTTGATGTTCCTCCTGGTCAGCCAGCGCCTTCTCTACTTTCTGGATCGCCCGATCTTGGGCATCCATTCTAAGCTCCAGCCGTGCAATTGACTCTTTAATCGGGTCCAAGCAGCACCGCTTCTGCTTGGCGAAGCCCTCCTGGATAAATTGGATCAGCTGCTCCGTTGACCGCTGGGTCGACAAGCCAGAGGTCCGGTCATCCGCCATGCATTCTCCCCCTGCAGCTTCAGCCCAAGCCTTCTCTGTCCGTCTTTGCGAGCACTTCTAGCCCTCCTCTCCATTCCCATGATGTAGGAATCCAGTACCCAATTGCCTCTGTCATCGATTTTTCAAATCAAGTCCGATAAACAATTGGGGAAAAGGTCCAAAAGTCCGACCTGAGCGGGAGCCACCAAATGTGCGACTTACTCCTTCATAGCCGCCACCCGAGTATCAGGCATTTTGACCACATGACCAGCACAACTCAGCTATGACTATTGCGTGGATGTTTGGCATGCACCTTAATGTTTAGTATTTTGTCCTGCCATCTAATGTTCAGAAGCTTTTGAAGTGAAACGGGTTGAGTTTCTTGACATTTTTAAAATTAAATTTACAGGATGTGGACAGTGCTGGCAAGGCCATCATTTATTGCCCACCTTTCGTTGCCCTAGAGAAGGTGCTGGTAAGCTATCTTCTTGAACTGCTGCAGTTCCTGAGGTGTAGGTACAACCATAGTCCTGTTAGGCTGGAAATGACGGTGGCACACAGCCAAGTTTCGCATGCATACACCAGAGTAGTCTTTCAGTTTGTACTATTCTAATGCACTCCTAATGTTGTCTGCACAAAATCCTCCAAATCCACTGGCAGGATAGGCATACCAACGTGAGCATCCTCTCCCAGGCCAATATCCCCAGTATCGAGGCAATGTCATGCTTGACCAGCTGTGAAGGGCAGGCCACATTGCCCGCATGCCTGACACATGACTCCCGAAACAGGTGCTCTACTCCGAGCTCCGCAATAACAAGCGATCACTAGGAGGGCAGAGGAAACGCTACTCTGAAAACCTCTCTAGATAACTGCAACATCCCCATTGAACGCACAAACTGGAGAAAAAGCATCCGTGAAGGCAAAAATCACCTCGAGTGTTGTAGGGTGGACACACAGAGGCCAAGCGTAAACAGCGGAAGGAGAGAGCAGAATCCAGAGCGTCCCACCCACTTCATCAAACACCACCTGTCAAACCTGTGGCAAAGTCTGCGGATCTAGGATTGGACTAATCAGCCACCACAGAACCCACCTTCCCGGAGTGGAAGCAAGTCATCCTCGATGCTGAGGAACTGCCCAAAAAATAAAATTATGAAGGGCATAGATAGATAAAATTATGAAGGGCATGGATAGAGACAGGAAGAAACTTTTCCCATTTGGTGGAAGGATCAATGACCAGGAGGCATATATTTAAGCGAAGGGGCAGGAGGTTCAGAGGGGATGTGAGGGAAATCTTTTACACCCAGAGGGTGGTAGGACACTGGAGCTCACTGCCTGAAAGGGTGGTGGAGGCAGAGAAGTTTAAGAAGTTTTTAAAAAAAATTTGCAGCATTTATTTAAGAAAAACAAAATAATGAAATGCAATTATATTTATAATTGGGAAAGTACTAATGGAAATTTAGCTCCACCGATAAAGTAATATGAATTGAACATTATGGTGGAGTAAATGGATATCATGTGCAGACATTTATTTTCAAACTATTTTTAAACAATACTATTCTAACATACTTCCAATAATTGCAAGCACTCTGGTCTGAAGTAAAATACATAATGTTTCATATTTCTTGAGACATATTCAATACATTCTACTTACATCAACTTCAATTTACTTGGCCAAAAGTCCACTTCTACTATATTAACAGTACACTGCTTAATCGGCACTTGCAACAGATGGTGACCTTGACATTGACCGAGAACGTGAGCGACAACGAGATCTTGGCCTCTCCAATGATGCAGATGAGTTGGACGGTGAAGGTGGACGGGCCTTTTGTTGCCTAGCAGGGACACGAGATCTACTGCGAGAGCGGGATTTACTGCGGCTTCTACTCTTTGACATACTGTAGGATTTGTGGCTGCTGGAGTGAGACCGACTACGAAATCTGGAAAACGTACGGCTCCATGAACGCGATCTGCTACGAGACCTATGATGTTTAGGTTATTCAATCAGTCTGATCTTTCTTCCATTTATTTATGCGCCAGAGAGTTTATCAACAGCATTCTTCAAATCACAATACGAGGCTAACTCAACAACCCCTGCATTCATGTTGTGCCTGTGCGCATCTGCAAAGGTAATTTCTCCAGCCTGTCTCATGAAATCTTTCAGATCCTGCCAACTAGCTCTCGAAGACCGCAACAATCAGTCGGTTCTCTGTACAAACTGGAAGTCCATTTCTTCCCTCACTCCATGGCGTGGACGGCATGGGCGAAAGTGACCTTGATATCTACCTCCTCCACGACCCCCTCTAGGCCGTGCTCTGGCATGTTCAACTGTAATTCTTTCGCTATACAATTCTTTCCCATCCAATTCATAAACGGCATTATCTGCATCCCTGTGATATTCAAATTCCACAAATCCAAATCCATTCTTCAAATCAACTTCCTTTATTCGTCCATATCATTTAAAGAATTCTTCCACATTGCTTTCTCTGGCATGAGGGCTCAAATGTCCAATGAACACACGAGAGTTCATTTTGTCCGCTCCGACCCTCGGCCTCCACTGGCGCAGGCAGAAATAAAAAACCGTTGCACAAAAATTTAAGTAGTACTTAGATGTGCACTTGCGATGTCAAGGCATACAAGGCTATGGGCCAAGTGATAGAAAATGGGATTAGAATGGGTGGTGGATTTTAACTGGTGCAGAAGCGATGGGCCGAAGGGCCTTTTCTGTGCTGTAAACCTCTGTAATTCTATGGTACAACATTACATCAGAGCAGCGGGAGTCATTCAAAGATAAAACAGAGAGAATTTAGGGCCAACAAGCTCCTGTAAAGGTAAAGGGTGGGACCAAGAAGCCCAGAGAATCCCAGATGTCAAGGGATACAAGATTGGATAAGTAAAAAAAGGGAGGCATATGGCAGATACAGGGGGTTCAATACAGTGGATGTCCGACAGGAGTATACAAAGTGTAGGGGGGTTCTTTAAAAATAAATTACGAAAGTGAAGAGGAGCATGAGAAAACTTTGGCGGGCAAAATATAGTAAATCCCAAGGTGTTTTATAAGTATATTATGGGCAAGAGTGTAACCAGGGAAAAAGTAGGGTCTATTATGACCAGTGATTCTAACATCTGTGGTAGGGTAATTATTGGGACAATTTCTGAGGGACAGAATTAACTGCCACTTGGAGAGGCTAGGATTAATTAAGGATAGTCAATATGGCTTTGTCAAGGGGAAATCGTGTCTAACAATTTTTTTTAATATGAATTTTTATTAAGGCAATTATATAAACATTAAGGACAAACAGAAACCTCGTAATAAATGAATAACTACCTGAATGTCCCAACCTCCCTGCCATTCCCCTCCTCCTGTCCTGCCTTCCCCATTTCAACCCCTTTATTCCCCTCCCCGACCCTTGCTGACACCTCAATTGTCCTTGCAAAAGGCGATGAATGGCTTTCATCTCCGGGCAAACCCATCAACTGACCCTCTTAAGATGAACTTAATTTTTTCCAGCCTTAGGAACTCCACCAGGTCGTTCACCCACATCCCTGGCTTCAGTGGTTCTGAATCCCTCCACTCCAGCAAAACCCATCACCGGGCTACCAGGGAGGTAAAGGCCAAAACATCGGCCTCTCTCGCCCTCTGGACTCCCGGGTCTGCCGACACACCAAATATCGCCACTTCTGGACTCGGTGCCATCTTCAGCATCTCGGACATTACATCTGCGAATCCCTGCCAGAACCCCTTCAGTTTCGGACATGCCCAAAACATGTGAACATGGTTTGCAGGCCTCCCCACGCACCGTCTACACCCGTCTTCCACCCCATCAAAGAACCTGCTCACCCTGGCCATCGTCATATGCGCCCTATTAACTAACTCAAACAGGAGAAGGCCTTGCGCACGACGAGGATGCATTCACCCTCCTCCGAGCCTCCCCCCCCCACCGTTCCTTCTCCCATTTCCGCTTGACTTCTCCAACGGGGCTCCCTACCAGTCCATTAATTCCTTGTAAATCTCGGACATCTTGCCCTCCCCACTCCCTCCTTTGACACCATCTTATCCTGTAATATCGGGGGCGGCAGATTGGGAAAGGACAGAACCTGCTTCCTCACGCAGTCCCGTACCTGTAAGTATCGGAACCCGTTCCCACTGGGCAGCTCATATTCCTCCTCTGATTCCTCTAAACTTGGAAAGCTGCCCTTCCACAACAGGTCCCCAAACCACTCGATCGCTGCCCGTCGCCCCCCCCCCCCCCCACTCCACCCAAAACCCTGCATCCAAACCCATTTGCAGGTAGAAGTAGAGACAAGTTGAACCGTGACGTCACAGCCTGCAGGTAAGGGATTGGTTGGTGACTGGTAAGTAGTTTTTCTTTTATTTTCCCTCAGGTGTTATCGTGCGGGGCACAGAGATTGCTGAGTGAGTGCTTGCTGAGAAGGGGAGTGAATAACAGGTAAGCTCTTTCTTTTTCTTTTTTTATCTAGAGGGGATGGCAGGGAAGGTAGTGCAATGTTCCTCCTGCAGAAGGTTTGAGGTGAGGGACGCCGTCAGTGTCCCTGCTGATTTCATCTGTGCGAAGTGCACCCATCTCCAGCTCCTCAGAAACTGCATAAGGGAACTGGAGCTGGAGCTGGATGAACTTCGGATCATTCGGGAGGCAGAGGTGGTCATAGATAGAAGCTTCAGGGATGTAGTTACTCCGAAGAATAAAGATAGATGGGTGACGATGAGAGGGGCTGGGAGGAAGCAGTCAGTACAGGGATCCCCTGTGATCGTTCCCCTTAGTAACAAGTATACCGCTTTGGATACTGTTTGGGGGGGGGGGGGGGGGACTTACCAGGGGTAAGCCATGGGGTACAGGTCTCTGGCACAGAGTCCGTCCCTGTTACTCAGAAGGGCAGGGGGGAGAGGAGTAGAGCATTAGTCATTGGAGACTCCATAGTTAGGGGGATAGATAGGAAATTCTGTGGGAACGAGAGAGACTCGCGGTTGGTGTGTTGCCTCCCAAGTGCCAGGGTCCATGATGTCTCGGATCGTGTTTTTGGGATCCTTAAGGGGGAGGGGGAGCAGCCCCAAGTCGTGATCCACAAAAAGGTACCAACGACATAGGTAGGAAAAGGGATAGGGATGTAAGGCAGAAATTCAGGGAGCTTGGGTGGAAACTTAGATCTAGGACAGAGTTATTATCTCTGGGCTGTTACCCGTGCCACGTGCTAGCGAGACGAGGAATAGGGAGAGAGAGGAGTTGAACACGTGGCTACAGGGATGGTGCAGGAGGGAGGGTTTCAGATTTCTGGATAATTGGGGCTCATTCTGGGGTCGGTGGGGCCTCTACAAACGGGATGGTCTACACCTGGACCAGAGGGGTACCAATATCCTGGGGGGGAAATTTGCTAATGCTCTTCGGGAGGGTTTAAACTAGTTCAGCAGGGGCTTGGGAACCGGAATTGTAGCTCCAGTATACAGGAGGTTGAGAGTAGTGAGGTCATGAGTAAGGTTTCAAAGTTGCAGGAGTGTACCGGCAGGCAGGAAGGTGGTTTAAAGTGTGTCTTCTTCAATGCCAGGAGCATCCGGAATAAGGTGGGTGGTGAACTTGCGGCATGGATTGGTACATGGGACTTCGATGTTGTGGCCATTTCGGAGACATGGATAGAGCAGGGACAGGAATGGTTGTTGCAGGTGTCGGGGTTTAGATATTTCAGTAAGCTCAGGAAAGGTGGTAAAAGAGGGGGAGGGGTGGCATTGTTAGTCAAGGACAGTATTACGGTGGCAGAAAGGACGTTTGATGAGGACTCGTCTACTGAGATAGTATGGGCTGAGGTTAGAAACAGGAAAGGAGAGATCACCCTGTTAGGGGTTTTCTATAGGCTTCCAAAAAGTTCCAGAGATGTAGAGGAAAGGATTGCAAAGATGATTCTGGATAGGAGTGAAAGCAACAGGGTAGTTGTTATGGGGGACTTTAACTTTCCAAATATTGACTGGAAATGCTATAGTTTGAGTACTTTAGATGGGTCCGTTTTTGTCCAATGTGTGCAGGAGGGTTTCCTGACACAGTAGGTAGACAGGCCAACGAGAGGCGAGGCCATTTTGGATTTGGTACTGGGTAATGAACCAGGACAGGTGTTAGATTTGGAGGTAGGTGAGCACTTTGGTGATAGTGACCACAATTCGATTACGTTTACTTTAGTGATGGAAAGGGATAGGTATATACCGCAGGGCAAGAGTTATATCTGGGGAAAAGGCAATTATGATGCGATGAGGCAAGACCTAGGATGCATCGGATGTAGAGGAAAACTGCAGGGGATGGGCACAATGGAAATGTGGAGCTTGTTCAAGGGACAGCTACTGCGTGTCCTTGATAAGTATGTACCTGTCAGGCAGGGAGGAAGTGGTCGAGCAAGGGAACCGTGGTTTATTAAAGCAGTCGAAACACTTGTCAAGAGGAAGGAGGCGGCTTATGTAAAGATGAGACATAAAGGTTCAGTTAGGGCGCTCAAGAGTTACAAGTTAGCTAGGTAGGACCTAAAGAGAGAGCTAAGAAGAGCCAGGAGGGGACATGAGAAGTCTTTGGCAGGTAGGATCAAGGATAACCCTAAAGCTTTCTATAGATATGTCAGGAATAAAAGAATGACTAGGGTAAGAGTAGGGCCAGTCAAGGACAGTTGCGGGAAGTTGTGCGTGGAGTCCGAGGAGATAGGAGAGGTGCTAAATGAACTAGGGGGCATAGCCTCAAAATAAGGGGAAGTAGATTTAGGACTGAGTTTAGGAGGAACGTCTTCACCCAAAGGGTTGTGAATCTATGGAATTCCTTGCCCAGTGAACAGTAGAGGCTCCTTCATTAAATATTTTTAAGATAAAGAGTGATAGTTTTTTGAAGAATAAAGGGATTAAGGGTTATGGTGTTCGGGGCGGAAAGTGGAGCTGAGTCCACAAAAGATCAGCCATGATCTCATTGAATGGTGGAGCAGGCTCGAGGGGCCAGATAGCCTACTCCTGCTCCTAGTTCTTATGTTCTTAATATTTTTCATCAGTATTCACACAGGAAAAAGACAATGTTGTCGAGGAGAATACTGAGATTCAGGCTACTAGACTAGAAGGGCTTGAGGTTCATAAGGAGGAGGTGTTAGCAATTCTGGAATAGATAAGTCCCCTGGGCCGGATGGGATTTATCCTAGGATTCTCTGGGAAGCTAGGGAGGAGATTGCTGAGCCTTTGGCTTTTATCTTTAAGTCATCTTTGTCTACAGGAATACTGCCAGAAGACTGGAGGATAGCAAATGTTGTCCCTTGTTCAAGAAGGGGAGTAGAGACAACCCCGGTAACTATAGACCAGTGAGCCTTACTTCTGTTGTGGGCAAAATCTTGGAAAGGTTTATAAGAGATAGGATGTATAATCATCTGGAAAAGAATAATTTGATTAGAGATAGTCAACACGCTTTTGTGAAGGGTAGGTCGTGCCTCACAAACCTTATTGAGTTCTTTGAGAAGGTGACCAAACAAGTAGATGAGGGTAAAGCAGTTGATGTGGTGTATATGGATTTCAGTAAAGCGTTTGATAAGGTTACCCATGGTAGGCTACTGCAGAAAATACGGAGGCATGGGATTCAGGGTGATTTAGCAGTTTGGATCAGAAATTGGCTAGCTGGAAGAAGACAAAGGGTGGTGGTTGATGGGAAATGTTCAGACTGGAGTCCAGTTACTAGTGGTGTACCACAAGGTTCTGTTTTGGGGCCACTGCTGTTTGCCATTTTTATAAATGACGTGGAGGAGGGCATAGAAGGATGGGTGAGTAAATTTGCAGATGACACTAAAGTCGGTGGAATTGTGGACAGTGCGGAAGGATGTTACAAGTTACAGAGGGACATAGATAAGCTGCAGCGCTGGGCTGAGAGGTTGCAAATGGAGTTTAATGCAGAAAAGTGTGAGGTGATTCATTTTGGAAGGAATAAACAGGAAGACAGAGTACTGGGCTAATGGTAAGATTCTTGGCAGTGTGGATGAGCAGAGAGATCTCGGTGTCCATGTACATAGATCCCTGAAAGTTGCCACCCAGGTTGAGAGGGTTGTTAAGAAGGCGTACGGTGTGTTAACTTTTATTGGTAGAGGGATTGAGTTTCGGAGCCATGACGTCATGCTGCAGCTGTACAAAACTCTGGTGCGGCCGCATTTGGAGTATTGCGTGCAATTCTGGTTGCTGCATTATAGGAAGGATGTGGAAGCATTGGAAAGGGTGCAGAGGAGATTTACCAGAATGTTGCCTGGTATGGAGGGAAGATCTTATGAGGAAAGGCTGAGGGACTTGAGGCTGTTTTCGTTAGAAAGAAGGTTAATTGAGGCATATAAGATGGTCAGAGGATTGGATAGGGTGGACAGTGAGAGCCTTTTTCCTCAGATGGTCATGTCTAGCACGAGGGGACATAGCTTTAAATTGAGGGGAGATAGATATAAGACAGATGTCAGAGGTAGGTTCTTTACTCAGAGAGTAGTAAGGGCGTGAAATTCCCTGCCTGCAACAGTAGTGGACTCGCCAACACTAAGGGCATTCAAATGGTCATTGGATAGACATATGGACGACAAGGGAATAGTGTAAATGGGCTTTAGAGTGCTTTCACAGGTCGGATCAACATCGAGGGCCGAAGGGCCTGTATTGCGCTGTTATGTTCTATGTCTGCGTGGGTTTCTCCCCCACAACACAAAGAGGTGCACGTTAGGTGGATTGGTCATGCTAAATTGCCCCTTAATTGGAAAAAAAAATAATTGGGTACTCTAAATTTAAAAAAAAAACAATGCCCCCAAACTCGTACCCCTGCAAGAAGCCGCCTCCATCCGCCCCCACGCTGACCCCACTTCCTTACCATGGCAATATTCATTACCCAATAATAAATAATTCTTTATGTTTGGCAACGCCAGCCTGCATCCTCCACGCCCCTGCTCCAACAGCACCTACTTTATCTGTGGGGTTTTCCCCGCGCGCACAAACACCAGTATCAAAGCATTAACTTTCCTGAAGAATAATTTTGATAATAAGATCAGGAGGTTCTGAAAAATAAATAAAAGCCTTGGCATCACCGTCATTTTCAGTGACTGCACCCACCCTGCTAGCGATAGCGGCAGAACATCCCACGTTTTAAAATCCCCTCTCGTCTGTTCCACCAACAGCGCCAGATTCAATTTGTACAGATGTTCCCATCCCCGTGCCACCTGGATGCCCACATATCTGAAGCTCACCCCCACCATCTTAAATGGCAGCTCGCGCAACCTCCTCCCGTGCCGCCTGGCCTCGATCGAGAAGACCTCACTCTTCCCCATGTTTAGCTTATCTCCAGAAAACTCCTCTAAATTACTCAATTTCCCTGATGCCTCCCAGTGAGTCAGAGATATAAAGCAACAGGCCGTCCGCATATAACGAGACGCTGTGCTCGACCCACTCCCGCATAATCCCTCTCCAACACCTTGATGCTCTAAATGCCATTACCAATGACTCTATAGCCAAGGCAAAAAGCAACGGGACAGTGGGCACCCCTACCCCGTCCTACGGTGTAGCCTGAAGTACCCAAGCTCACCTGATTTATCCGTACGATCGCTATTGGCGTCCTATATAGCAATCGGATCCAGTTTACAAACCCCTGCCCAAACCAACCCAACACAAATACCCCCATTCCACCTGATCAAACGCCTTCTCTGCATCCATTGCAACCGCCACCTCCACATCCTGTCCCTCGGGGGCATCATTATCACATTTAGTAATCTCCTGATGTTCGCCGACAGTTGTCTCCCCTTTACGAACCCCGTCTGATCTTCCCCTACCACCCCCGGCACACAGTCCTAAATTTGCGAGGCCAAGATCTTCGCCAACATTTTGGCGTCCACATTTAGCAACGATATCGGGCGAAAGGACCTACACGGTTCTGGATTTGTATCCTTCTTTAACATTAAGGATATGGACGCCTGCGATAACGTAGGAGGGAGTTCCCCCTTATCCCTCGCCTCATTTTATGCCCTTACCAGCAGGGGCCCAGCAAACGTCTTATAAAATTCTGCAGGAAACCCATTCGGGCCCAGGGCCTTCCCTGCCTGCATCACCCCATGCCCTCCATCACCACCAGTCCAACGGGAGCCCCCAGCCCCTAAACCAGGTCCTCCTCCACCTTGGGGAACTTCAACCCATTTAGGAATTCAAAAAGCCTCCTGTAAAATTCCTTGAATATCCCATTCACCACCACCAGGTCCTGTACCACTCTTCCCATCTTCTTTGCTGCCTCCTGCTTCCTAGGTTGGTAGGCCAGCACCCTGCTTGCCTTCTCCTTGTACTCGTACACTGCCCACAGGCCTTCTGTAACTACCCCCTGCCATTGCTGTGGACACCAAGCCAAATTCCTTCTGGAGCTTTTGCCTCTCCTTCAACAACCCCGCCTCGAGGCCTCCGAATACCTCCTGTTGACCCGCAGAATCCCATCCACCAACCTTGCCATCTCTGCTCGTTCCACCTTTTCCCTCTGCGCCTGGATCAATCTGAACTTCCCCCAACCACTGCCTTGAGCGTCTCCCATAGCATGGCGGCCGAAACCTCATTCCGTATCATTCAGTTCCACATACCCCCCCAATGGCAGGCCTTACACACACATCTCATCCGCTAACAGCCCTATGTCCAGTCTCCACTGCGGGCGCTGGGCCCCCTCCTGGTTCATTTGCAAGTCCACCCAGTGCGGCGCTTGGTCTGAAACCACGATCGCCGAGTTACTCGAGTCGACAAACCCCTGCCAGCAGTGTATTGTCCGCCACAAAGTAATCAATCCGCAAGTACACTCTGTGCACATGGGAGAAGTATGCAAAATCCTTCGCCCTCGGCTTCCCAAACCTCCACAAACCCACCCCTCCCAAAGCTCCATGAACTGCTTCTGCTCCTTCGTCACCGTCGACACTCACCCAGACCTTGGGCTCGACCGGTCCAAAATTGATTCAATGACTGTGTTGAAATCCCCTCCCATGATCAACCAGAACGAGTGCAGGTCTGGAATCTTCCCCAGCACCCTCCTCATGAACTCCACATCATCCCATCATGCCCCACATTTGGGGCATAGACATTCACCAAGACCACTGGCATCCCCTCCAGTTTCCCATACACCATCACAAGCCTCCTTCCCAAATCTACAATATTCCCCACCACAAAAGCCACCGGTTTGTTTATCAGCACCGCCACCTCCCGTGTCTTCATATCTAATCCCGAATGGTACTTGCCCTACCCACCCTTTCCTTAGCTAATCTGGTCCCTGATCTTCAAGTGTGTTTGTTGCAAAAAGGCCATGTGCTCCTTCAAGTTCCTCAAGTGCACAAACACACGCGACTGTTTGACCAGTCCATTCAGCCCCCTCACATTCCATGTGATCAATCTGGTCAGGGGGCACCCCGTCTCCCTCCCCTGCCGATCAACCATATTCCTTTGCGTCACACGACCCTCCAGACTCACCCTCGGATGCCCACCATCACCACCTCCTTTCTTGCTGCGACACAGCAACCACAGCTTTGTCAGCAGCCCTCTCTCCCCTGAACAAAACAACAGTCCCATCCCCCTCTACTGCACTAACCACTTGGTCACCCCCCACTGCGCTCCCATTAACTAGCTCACCCAGCTAGCCTGGCAGCCCCCTCCCACCCATGGCACCTAAACCTCCTACCCCCCACTGATTACCCTCCCCCCCGCTCGCACACCTCCAAAGCTAAAACAACAATGAAATAAGAAAAGGTGCACTCACCTGCCACGTTCCCCAAACATCCCGCCACAGAACCCACCACAGAACCCACCAAAACCTCTCAAAGAACAGAGGTTCTCCCATAACTAAGAAACAAAAGGCAGCATAAACAAAAACGGCAAAGAAAATCAGCATCTCCTCACTCCTCCACAGTTCAATGTCCATCTTCTCCAGCATCCCCATCGGCCATTGTGAGTCACCCAGAGGCGGGCTGGGTACAGCATCCCAAACTTCACCCCCTTCTTAAAAGAGGGCAGCCTTCTCTCGATTAAACCCGGCTCTCCACTTCGCCAGTTCCACACGCAGGTCCGGCTCCACCCGGAGCTCATTGCCTTCCCAGGTGCAGCTCCTCGTCTGCCTTGCCCATCGCAATATCTTCTCCTTGTTGTGGAATCAGTGGAGCTGCACCACCATCGCCCTCTGCAGCTCGTTCGCCTACGGCTTCCTTATCAGGGCCGTGTGTGCCTGGTCTACCTCCAGGGGCCGGTCGAAGGCCCCCTTCCCCATCAACTTCTCCAGCATCTTGGCTACATATGAGCCAGTGTCCGCTCCCTCAACACCCTCGGACATACCCATGATTTTTAGGTCTTGTCTCCGGTAGCGGTTCTCCAGATCCTCCACCTTCTCCTTTAGCCACTTTTGGGTCTCCCGCATCATTCCGATCTCAGCCGCCAACAAGGTACGGTGCTCCTTGTGCTCCCCCACTTTCCAAATAGCCTGGCCTTGGGACTCCAGCCTCTGTTCCACTTGGTCAATTCCCGCTTTTAGTGGTTCCACCACGTTGGCTAGGTCCTCCTGGGTTTCCTTCCTCTGACGGCTGAACATCTCACTTAAGATGTCCACCAGCTACTCCGTTGACCACTGGACATGCAGGGCCGACACTTTATCATCCGTGATCTTCACTTGTGGCGCACAAAGAATTTCTTGCTCCCTTCTTCTCAACCCACTTCTGGTCCGTGGAACCAACCACCAGCACCACCAGTGCTGTTTAACTTTCCTCAATAACCTCTACACCTTTTTCCAACAGAACATCCACCCAGCAAATGGGGAAAAGGACCAAAAAAAACACCTCGAGTGGGAGCTGCCAAATGTGCGACCACTCACTCCGTGGCCACCACCGGATGCCTTTCATGTCCAACAAATATGATTGATTTTTTTCAAGGTGACAAGGTGTGTATATGAGAGAAGTGCAGTTGATGTAATCTACATGGACTTCATTCAGGCTTTTGACAAGGTCCCACATGGGTGACTTATCAAGGTGAACGCCCATGGGATCCAGGGCAATTTGGATCCAAAATGGCTTAGTGGCAGGAGGATGTGGGTGATGGTCAAAGATTATTTTTATGACCGTTAGCCTGTGTCCAATGGTATAACACAAGGATCGGTGCTGTGTCCCTTGCTGTTTGTACTGTACATTAATGATCTAGAAGTGAATGTCGGGGCATAATCAGTAAGTTCACAGATTATACGAAAATTGGTGGTGTTGTCAATAGCGAGGAGGAAAGCATTAGATTACAGGATGATACCGACGGGCTGGTCAGATGGTAATGGATCCTCTTAATGGTTTTCTTCTCTCAATAATAATCCTGAGTCCGGTTGGTAGATTCTTTTTTAAAAGCCTATATTGTTAGTCACTTCACTGGTATACATTTGAATAAGAACTGCAGAACTGAATAAAACATGGCCCGTGGACAGTGCAAACTGAATAAAGCTTAGAAATGAAATTTCAAACAATATATTAAAAAGTCAAGCACGTGGCAAAAGCATAAGCACAAAAAAATACCACTAAACACAAACAAAACGGATGAGCCTTGCACCACTGAGGCGCCCGAGGACCCTAGCCTCCCAGTAGCCAAACTCCAAAGGGTGCTGGACTCGGGTTGCTGGAGCTTTTCAACCTCCTTCAGGATGTGTTTTGCCAAATCAGTGATCTCTTTGGAGCTATCTGGAATGTAAGTACAACATTCTGACCCAATCAGGGCACATGTTCCACCTTTCTCTGTAATCAAGAGCCATTCGATTTTGCATGGCCACAATATGAATAGCTAGCATTTCGGCGGAGATCTTGAACGGGGCTGTGGAGGTGTCATTAGCTACCTTTTGTATAGGGCAACACGGTGGTGCAGTGATTAGCACTGCTGCCTCTCGGCATGGAGGACCGGGGTTTGATCCCGGCCCTGGGTCACAGTCCTTGTGGAATTTGCACGTTCTCCCTGTGTCTGCGTGGGTCTCACCCCCACAACTCAAAGATGTTCAGGATAGATGGATTGGCCATGCTAAAATTGCCCCTTAATTGGAAAAAAAGAATTGGTACTCTAAATTCATTAAAAAAAATATTTTTTAAGCCATCTTTGTATAACAGCCATTTTATTAAATTCTTTGGCTACCTTGGCATCACCACAAAAAGGAATAAAAAGAGCAAAAAATCGGTCACATGCAGTAATGGCACGTTTACTTCTTCCCCCTGCTATATCTAAGAGAAGGGGAATGAAGAATAGCAGGGGTCACTTACCCGAGATAACATGATCCTGACCAAATACATGGAAGCCAAGGATAGGCTCTGTGGTCAGAAACAAAATAAGTACCATTGTAAAAAGTAAAGCGAGCAACATCTTCTGAGTACCAGTGGTCTGAGAAATTCCCAACGCCGGTAGAATTGTATACGCCTGTCAATGGGGAAGAACCAAGAGCGACCTCTATCAATGTTGGAGTACATCTGTAAGATGTTACACAGGGTTTAGCTCAGTTGGCGGGACAGCTGGTTTATGACACAGAGTGAGGCCAACAACACAGGTTCTGCAGAGGGATTTGGATAGGCTAAGTGAATGGGCTAGGGTCTGGCAGATGGAATACAATGTTGACAAATGTGAGGTTATCCATTTTGGTAGGAATAACAGCAAAAGGGATTATTATTTAAATGATAAAATATTAAAACATGCTGCTGTGCAGAGAGACCTGGGTGTGCTAGTGCATGTGTCGCAAAAAATTGGTTTACAGGTGCAACAGGTGATTAAGAAGGCAAATGGAATTTTGTCCTTCATTGCTAGAGGGATGGAGTTTAAGACTAGGGAGGTTATGCTGCAATTGTATAAGGTGTTAGCGAGGCCACACCTGGAGTATTGTGTTCAGTTTTGGTCTCCTTACTTGAGAAAGGACGTACTGGCACTGAAGGGTGTGCAGAGGAGATTCACTAGGTTAATCCCAGAGCTGAAGGGGTTGGATTATGAGGAGAGGTTGAGTAGACTGGGACTGTACTCATTGGAATTTAGAAGGATGAGGGGGGATCTTATAGAAACATATAAAATTATGAAGGGAATAGATAGGATAGATGCGGGCAGGTTGTTTCGACTGGCGGGTGAAAGCAGAACTAGGGGGCATAGCCTCAAAATAAGGGGAAGTAGATTTAGGACTGGGTTTAGGAGGAACTCCTTCACCCAAAGTGTTGTGAATCTATGGAATTCCTTGCTCAGTGAAGCAGTAGAGGCTCCTTCAGTAAATGTTTTTAAGATAAAGATACATAGTTTTTTGAAGAATAAAGGGATTAAGGGTGTTCGGGCCGGAAAGTGGAGCTGAGTCCACAAAAGATCAGCCATGATCTCATTGAACGGTGGAGCAGGCTCGAGGGGCCAGATGGCCTACTCCTGCTTCTAATTCTTATGTTATGTTCAATTCCCATACCAGCTGAGGTTATTTGTGAAGGCTCCACCTTTTGGGCAGCACAGTAGTACAGTGGTTAGCACAGTTTCTTCACAGCTCCAGGTCCCAGGTTCGATTCCCGGCTTGGGTCACGGTCTGTATGGAGTCTGCACGTTCTCCCCGTGGCTGCGTCGGTTTCCTCCGGGTGTTCCGGTTTCCTCCCACAGTCCAAAGATGTGCAGGTTAGGTGGATCGGCTATGCCAAATTGCCCTTAGTGTCCAAAAAAAGGTTAAGTGGGGTTACGGGGATAGGGTGGAGGTGTGGGTACAGGGTGGAGGTATGGACTTAGGGTGCTGTTTCCAAGGGCCGGAGCAGACTCGATGGGACTAATGGCCTCCTTCTGCACTGTAAATTCTATGAAGACCTATGTACACTAAAATAGTGGATGCAATTACTATATCCCATCTCCAGTCCCTTCGGGTGATGACTTGTCAAACATACGGACCCCTTCTGAATGAAGGTGGTCGGGAGGTTTATATAGGATTAATTTTGGTCCCTGTTGTAGTTGGGGCTGATCCACCCTGAAAAGATAGTCGGCGGAATGCACACCCAACAATTGGAGACATTGAAATCTTTGGCAGTTTTAAGGCTTCTTGTAGGTCCTATACCTCGTTTCCATTTCGAATAGGTGTTCCTGTGGTGGTGAGAAATCCACTTATCCTCCATAATTGGCCAAACAATGAGCTACTCCAAAACCATACTTCGAGTCCGTATAGATATTAGCTGTCTGGTCTTTTGCCACACAATATGCTTCAGCTAGGGCCCTTAACTCAGCTTGTTGGGCTGATGTCCCTGGAGGCAAACCTTCCTTTGCCATAACGGTGTACAGGTTTGTGACTGCCCATCCTGCTATCCAATAAAGGAGGACCCATCTGTAAATAAAACTAAGTCTGGGTTTTGTAATGGATCTTCTTCGATCAGGCGGGCCTCCTCCATGATTTCAACACAGTCATGCTCGTCTCCTCCCCCCCCTTCCCTCTCGGGCAACGGGAGTATGGATGATGGGTTTACCGGGCTTGCCCGTTGGAAATTGAGGTTAATGGCTTCCAAAGCTGCTGTCCACCTGGTCCATTAGGCTAAGGTGAGTTGTGCGACTCTATTCATTGAGAGTAGAGAATGAACTGCATGAGAGCATTTAATAAGTCAGTTGTTGGTCTAGGACAATGCCTGCAGTATCCATTATGGTTCAACACATGGCCTCCATTGCTCTGAGGCAGCTTCCATATCCAAGGGCCACGTTGTCCAGTCTCAGTGAATAATATCTGATGGATCTTAACTGGTCCCCATGATCTTGTGCTAAAACTGCTGTCCTGTATCCTTCTTTCTCATGGAAAAATAAAATAAATGGTTTCCCATTGTTGGGACTTCCTAGAGCTGGTGCTGATCATAAGGCCTGTTTCAGATTCACAAAGACCTCTTGCTGTTCTGTTGTGAGGATGATCTCTTCCAAAGGTCATTCAATGGTTGTGCCAACTGTGTGTATGAATCAATTCAATTTCTGTTAAAGTTACAAAAAACCCAAAACGGATCTCAGTTCTTGGACAGTTGTAGGTTCCTTGTCAGCTTTAATTGCTGCTGTCCTGGGTAAGTTCTCTCTTGCCTTTTGAGATCTTCTGGCCTGGATAGACCACCTCATCTTGTGCAATTTGCACTTTGGCCATGATGACTATGTCCATTCTGGCTGAGATGGTCCGGAAGAAGGTGTAAGTCTCTCTCATGATCCTCTTTTTTAATGGAGGCCAACAGAATGTTATCTAAACACTGGATAATGGTGGAGGGCAACTCAGGCAGTTCCCTCAAATGGTTCTGTAAGGCCATGTGAAATACAGTAGGGCTGTTATGAAAATCCTGTGGTAGCTTTGTCCAGGTGTACTGTTGGTGTTGAATGGTAAAGGTAAACCATGGTTGCACGTCCTGTGTCAGTGGTACCGACCAAAAACCATTGGCCATATCTATAACTGAAAACCACTCAAGCTCTGGTGTTAGGGCATTAAAAATGGTGGAAAGGTCAGCCACCAAAGGAGCTTTCCTATCAATACACAGGTTCGCCCCCCTGTAGTCGACGGTCAGGCGCCACGCACCATTTGCCTTTTTTACAGGCCAAACTGGGCTATTTGATGAGCTGTGTGTTTTAATCAATACACCCCTTTCTTCCAGTTGCTTTACTACAGGTAGTATTCCCTCAATGGAGGATGGGTTGATGGGATATTGTCTAGTGCATGGTGGGGCAATTCCAGTAAATGATGCCGGTCCCATGTTTAGTAGGCCACAATCATCCTTACCTTTGGCCCAAATTGTATGTTTGTCAAGCTGATCCTTCTTTAAGGCTCTAATTGACCATCTTACTTTTCCATTCTTAAAGTTTGAGACAAATTCAATTGGGTTAGAATATCCAGGCCCAGAAGGGCCTGGTCCACTGGGCCTATCCAGACTGGAGAAATTAATTCATATGAGCCAAATTCTATCAGCATGGGCTGAGTTCTTTTAATGATCAGTGCACTGCCTCCTGCACCATGGACTACAGTTATTTTGTGATCCAAAGGAAACAACTTTGCATATCCAAGAGGAAGGCATGTTAACTCCGCTCTGTATCAAAAAGACAGTTTATTTCTTTACCGCACACCCTCAATGATATATACAATCCACCCCCTCTGTTGTCAATCAAGGCGTGAAGAGAGGCAGGGACAGGGAGATTGAGGATGGGCTCTTCTAGGTTGTCAGCTCCATCAGTGCAGCCTGATGCCATGGTACCAATTTCCTGAATTTGTCCACTATAGGTTCTTCATCAGACCTGTATATATACTCTCTGTGTGGTGATGACAGGCAGGACTTTTACATCTCTCCGTGTGGTTCTCTGTGATACATTTCTCTGGGCAGTGACAGTGGGCGGGGCCTATACGGCTCTGTACATCTCCCTGTGCGGAGACATTGAGCGGAGCCTGTACGTTTCCCGATGCGGCTCTCCCTGCATAGAGTTAAGTTCCTGACGCCCCTGTAGTCTTGACCGGCACGACTTGGCCCAGTGCCCTTCCTTTCCAAACCTGTGGCATTTTCCCGATCGTCGCGGCTCCTGTGGAGCATTTGAATTAGATGGGGCATTAGTTGTTGAAAGAAATGGTAAATCTTTAGGCTTTAATCCCGTGTGGAGAGCACGAATCTTAGCTCCCATATCTCGGTCAATTTGGATCCATCGGTCTATTAATATCGCATATGCTGCTGCTACTCGGTCCCAATCAGGAAACACCAATTTTAGTGCATTAGACAACTCCGTTCTTAAACCAGCAACAAAGGCAGACTTGAACGGTCTGAAAGTACTAGTGTCCCAAGTGTCTTCCCCCTGCGGAAGTTCAATTCCGTATTGCTCTGAACCTTTCTTCATATTCTACTACTTCCTCTGTCCCATTCTGAATACAAGCGGTGATCTTCCCCCAATCAGTTTTTGGCAGGTTGTACTTTAGCAGCCACTGCTTAACCGCAGTCCAGCCCGCTTCTAGCAGTTGTCCGTCAGCCCCAACTGCTGCTTTAACATCTCTGGAAAGCTGTCTGCTGTCCCATCTCGGGTTCATTACCGACATAACCTGGACTCCATCCAACGGGTGGAGATGGTAAATATTTTGTAACCGCTCAAGCCCTTCCCATGTAGCTGTTCTCCCTTTCTTGGGATGATGTAATTCTTTAGACCATCTATCAATCTTTTCCGGATCAGCGGGTTCATGGACCAACTGTTGGACATACTTGGCTCGGGTACTTCTTTGTTCCCCTTCCACGGTTCTTACTGCCTCGGTCTTATATCGTTTTGACTTTAAAGGGGCTAACCGTAAGCTGTGGGTTCGGGACTTTTTCACTGTTCGAATGTTTTCTCCTCCAAACCAATCTCTCCACTAGAGTCGCTATAGAATTCAGAATCAGTTGAAAATGCAGGTTCTGAGACCACCTCTGGTGGTTTATCTTTTGAATGCTCCCTTTAATTACTTCTACTTCAGGATAAAGTGAAACTGCCGCAGAAGAGCATGTGGTCGCGGCCGGCTTCTTTTACATTGGAACAGCGTGTCTCACCGCCATCACTGGCCATCTCACATCGGGGACGGTCTCTATAACCTCGCAGACTGACGGAGGCGGGAATTCTGGGGCTAGGTCTACCGTTTCTAAGATGGGTCTTGGTTGTATGGGCGTAGAGGGCCCATTGAAAAGATGTTCACCCTAGGTCAGGGAGTTATCTGGTAGCTTCTCTTTAAGTTCCCTATTCTGGGTCAGAAGATCTTTTTCTCACAATTGAAGTTCTGATACTTCCGCTTTAAGCGTTATATTTTCCAAATTAAATTCGACATTTTCGATGCTAACTCGATATTCACTAATTTAAGCTCGTCTTTTTCCGAGTTAGAATCGGTAAGTCTTGATTTCAGCTCAGACGTCATGTTTGAGTCTCTCAACTTCTTCTTCTGAACTTCCTAGCTTGTTAATTTTGTGTTTCTCTTTCTTCAGCTCCTCGCAGACTGCCTGTAATTGCTCAGTCTGTTTTTTAAATTCGTAATCATAGTTGGTACTTGCTGTAGTCTCGTTTCTCTTTCGGAGCTGGCTCATTATAACCAGGGACCATTTAGTCTGTTTTTTAATCTCTCATACGGGTAGCTTTTCCCCAAACTCTTCTTATATCATCAAGGGACCATTGTCCTCTGAAAGTATGGAATTTTAGAAATTTCTGTTCAATCTCCTTACCGGTTTCAGTTAAGTCAAATTGCTGTTCTACGTAACCCTTTGTCATCTGGAACATTTCTTCAGCAGAAATATCAGGTGAGGCGTGGCCGCCCTCTGGAAGCTGTAGGCAGATATTTGTGCGCCATTTTACTTCCGAGCATTTATTTAAAAAAACATCTG
The DNA here is from genome assembly GCF_047496885.1 of Scyliorhinus torazame. Taxonomy (NCBI): domain Eukaryota; kingdom Metazoa; phylum Chordata; class Chondrichthyes; order Carcharhiniformes; family Scyliorhinidae; genus Scyliorhinus; species Scyliorhinus torazame. The sequence continues at coordinate 117,522,926 of NC_092708.1, forward strand.
GATCTCAAATTCCAGGCTGGGTCTGTACGTTACTAAGATTTGAGCCTGGTACCAACCCGGACCTAGACGCTTTTCGTAAGGGGTGCATAGGAGATCAACCGACTCTAAAAGGCCGCAGACTATAAAGAGGGTTCCTTACCTCGGCTCTGCCGGTCTATTGCCAGATGCCTCGGTGTTTGGTTTCTTCCCTCTAGCACGCCTGGCTGGCTCATCAATTAAAGGATCTTCTTATTGCTTTACTTCTCTCAATAAGAATTGGGAGTCCGGTTGGTCGAGTCTTTTTTAAAACTCTTTGTTAGTCACTTCACTGGTGTACACTTGAATAACAACTGCAGAATTGAAAACTTGGCCCATGGGCGAGTACAAACTGAATAAAACTTAAAAATGAAATATCAAACACTATATAAAAAAGTCAAGCACCGTGGCAAAAGCATAAGCACAAAAGAAATCACTAATCACAAACAAAACGGATGAATGATTCAAGAATTCAGAAACAAAAAACCTGAACCACGAGGTCCTATTTTTAAGGAAATTTGTATCTCTGATTTAACCCCTACTTTGCATTCATTAGCTTCTAATTTTTAGCTGGGTCCTCCCGGTTATTTCGAATTATGTCTGTTACTTAAGAGGATAACTTGTTAATCAAACATTGGACATTACTTGAGATTGATTGGTGCCTATCAAAACTAGCTTAGTGTTTGTGTGCGCAGTCTTAAGAAAAGTACTGAGATACTATTTTTTTTAATTTTATAGTGCCCAATTCATTTTTCCAATTAAGGGACAATTTAGTGTGGCCAATCCACCTACCTTGAACATCTTTGGGTTGTGCGGGCGAAACCCACGCAAACACAAGGAGAATGTGCAAACTCCACACGGACAATGACCCAGAGCCGGGATCGAACCTGGGACCTCGGTGCCTTGAAGCAGCTGTGCTAACCACCGAGCCACCGTGTTGCACGTACTGAGTTACTATTGATGTATTTCTCAAGCTTTGCCATATTTCATAGTTTGGCGGAAGTCTAACAAAAAATCGATTTAGTTGATTACACAAGGAACACTGTTGTCAGTATTGAATACAATGGAATACAATGGTTAATTCATTATATGAGAAATGACTGAGTTCCCACATTCAGGACTATTCTTAATATTTTGCTTATATGCATTCAACTAGCCCCTATATGAATAAAACTAGACTCTATCAGATGGACAGAGCAGTGGAAAATGGAATTTAATCCTAAAAAGTGCGAGGTGACACATTTTAGAAGAACTAACAATATAAGTGTGTACACAGTGAACGGTAGGATGCTAGGAAGTACAGAGGATCATGGGGTGCATGTCCAAAGATCCCTGAACGCAGCAGGACAGGTAGATAAGGCGGTTCAGAAGGTATATGGGATACTTGCTTTATTTGCCGAGGCATTGAATATAAGAGCAGGGAGGCTATGATGGAGCTGTGTAAAACACTTCTTCGGCCACAGCTGGAGTAGGTGTGGAACTCTGATCACCACAGCACTTGAAAAGGTGGAAAGGAAATTCACCAGGACATTGCCTGGACTGGAGTGTTTCAGTTATGAAGCGAGGCTGGGTAGGCTGGGGTTGTTCTCCTTAAAAAGCAGAGAAAGCTGATGGGGGACCTCATTGAGGTGTACAAAATTATGAGGGACATAGATAGGGTAGATAGGTAGGAACTTTTCCACTTAGTAGAGGAGTCAATAACCAGGGGACTTAGATTTAAAGTAAAGGTAGGAGGTTTAAGAGGGACTTTGAGGAAAAACATCTTCACCGAGAGGATGGTGGGAATCTGGAATTCACAGCCTGAAAGGGGGATAGAGGCAGGAACCCGCATAACATTTAAGAAGCATTTAGATGAGCACTTGAAATGCCAAATGGGATTAGAATAGATAGGAGCTTGATGGCTGGCACAGACACGATGGGCTGAAGGGCTTCTTTTTGTGCTGTAAAGCTCTATGACATGATCTTTCTCTCTCTCTTGTACAACTTTGTGATAAGATGCAGCCTGCAGTTAGTTAGTATTTTACAAACCTCAGTAGGCTCAGTAAAGCATCAGTCTAACAATACCAAGAGCAATATAGTACGAACCAAACTTAACAAAACCAAGGCACAAAGTTTGCAAAAAAATGACTTTACTTTTAGAATATTCAGTTACCTTTATCCCCATTATTTCCTTTAGTATCTTCAATGGAGTCCAAACAGTCAATTAGAGCCTCTCCAGATCTCATCTTCATTTGTCTGAAAACAAAACAAAAATATCAGTAACCATGATCTGTAACTCAGTGAAAAGGGATAGTTGCCGTTCCTGGTAGATATGACTTATGGCCAGGTGACCAATTGTTTAGGGTACTGGCCTGTAATTGGACCATTTGTACGGTGTCCCAGCTTGTTTGAGGTTGGGATGACAATTTCCCATATTTGTGATGTTGGGGTTTTCCTCATTGCACGCCAAGATCCTCTCCAGCAACCTGAAAAGCCCCACAGCCCTAGAATGCATCCCCTACCCTCACACCTCTGACAGCACCCCCCCACACAATCCTCCACTCATGGATCCTACAGCGTACTCTACTCCCTCCCCCAAACTCTGGGAGCAAACTCCACATCCCTACCTCCCCTCCCAGCTCTGACAGCATGACCCACCCCCCCTCCAGCCCCCCCCCCCCCCCCCCCCCCCCCAACCACACACCTTGCTCAGGCAACAACCCCCTCCCGTCCTCGCATGCCCTCTCGCGCGGCTCTAGCCAGCACTCACCCCCTCACTTCCCAAAGAACCAGAGCCAGCTCCAGAAGGCCACCCACGCTGATCTGGTATACCCCTTCCCTTCAGAGCTCTGGCAATACATGCAGACCCCTCCTGTCCCAGCAACCTCCACAATCCCCCCACAATATCTGGCAGTCCCCCCTCTCGCCAACAACCCATGCTCTGGCAGTACAACCCACCCACCCACCCACCCCCCCAAAGTTCTGGCAATATCCCCCCCCCCCTTCCCCGGCAGGTCAGGCAGCAGCTGTCCCTAACCCCACCTGCCCCTGACTGGACCCTTCTCTCATTCGACAGCAGCACTCCCCTCTTTCCCCCCAAAAGCACCCACTCTCCCCACCTGACAGCACCTCATCTCCTCCCAACATCATCCCTTCTCCCCCGACAGCACTCTCTCTCCATCCCCCCCAAAGGATCTCCTCTCTGCTGACACCAGTCCCTCTCCATCCCCTCAACAGCACCCCCTCTCCATCCCCCACCAGCACTCCATCTCCCCGACAGCTCCCCTCTCCATCCGCCCTCGACAGCTCCCCCTCTCCACCCCCCCCCCCCCCCCCGGACAGGTCCCCCTCTCCATCCCCTCGACAGCTCCCCCTCTCCACCGTCACCCCCCACCCCGACAGGTCCCCCTCTCCATCCCCCCTCGACAGCTCCCCCTCTCCATCCCCCCTCGACAGCTCCACCTCTCCATCCCCCCTCGACAGCTCCCCCTCTCCATCCCCCCTCGAAAGCTCCCCCACTCCATCCCGCCTCGACAGCTCCCCCTCGCCAGCTCCCCCTCTCCATCGTCTCTCCCCCCGACAGCTCCCCCTCTCCATCCCCCCCCCCCGACAGCTCCACCTCTCCATCGTCTCTCCCTCCGACAGCTCCCCCTCTCCATCCCCCCTCGACAGCTCCCCCTCTCCATCCCCCCTCGACAGCTCCCCCTCTCCATCCCCTCGACAGCTCCCCCTCTCCATCGCCCCACAGCACCCCTTCTCCATCCCCCTGACAGCTCCCCCTCTCCATCGCCCCACAGCACCCCCTCTACACCCCCCCGACAGCTCCCCCTCTCCATCCCCCCGACAGCACGTCCTCTCATCCCCCCAATAGCACGTCATCTCATCCCCCCGACAGCTCCCCCTTCTCCATCCCCCCGACAGCTCCCCCTTCTCCACCCCCCCGACAGCTCCCCCTCTCCATCCCCCCACAGCACCCCCTCTCCACCCCCTCTCCATTTTCCCCTCGACAGCTCCCCCTCTCCACCCCCCCCGACAGCTGCCGCTCTCCATTCCCCCCCCCGACAGCTCCCCTTCTCCATCCTCCATCCCCCCTCCCCGACAGCATCGCCTCTCCATCCCCCCACAGCACCCCCTCTCCATGCCCCCCCGACAGCACCCGCTCTCCATCCCCCCATGACAGCTTCCCCTCTCTACCACCCCCCCCGAAGAGCACCCCCTCTCCATGCCCCCCCGACAGCACCCGCTCTCCATCCCCCCATGACAGCTTCCCCTCTCTACCACCCCCCCCGAAGAGCACCCCTCTCCATCCCCCCGACAGCTACCACTCTCCACTCCCACCCCGACAGCTCCCCCTCTCCATCCCCCCCGACAGTTCCCTCTCCAACAGCCCCCCCTCTCCAACAGTCCCCCCACAGGTCCCACTCTCCATCCCTCCGACAGCTCCCCTTCTCCACCCCCCCACCGCTCCCCTTCTCTCCCCCCCCCCCCCGACAGCTCCCCATCTCCATCCCCCCGACAGCTCCCCCTCTCCATCCCGACAGCTCCCTGTCTGGATCCCCAGACAGCTCCCCCACTCCACCCCCCCCAGACAGCTCCCCCACTCCATCCACCACCCGGCTGCGCCCCCTCTCCCCCGACAGCTCCCCCTCTCCATCCCCCTCTCCACCCCCCCGACAACTCCCCCTCTCCAACCCCCCCCGAGAGCTCCCCCTATCCACCCCCCCGACAGCTCCCCGTACCATCCCCCCCCGACAGCTACCCCTCTCCATCCCAACAACTCCCCCTCTCCCCCGACAGCTCCCCCTCTCCATCCCCCCCAACAACTCCCCCTCTCCCCCGACAGCTCCCCCTCTCCATCCCCCACAGCTCCACCCATAACGTTTCCGATGCCAGAACATCCCATACATAATAAAAATAAAGCTATGTCTGTTTGTCGCACCCATGGACGTGAAACGTTCCTCTCCATTTCTTTCTCCACACATATTGACAGAGCTGCTTTTCCCAGCACTTATTCTTCATATGTTTGTTGTTTTTGTTACATAAAATTTGATTTCCCCAATTTTCTTGCTTGAGCTGCACAATGTGATTTTAATACAGCAGCGCCTGAGGCTGCACTCTGTGAAGTTTCATGTCTCACTTGCTAAGTGTTACGGAGCGTCTCAGACGGAGTTAAAGACTGAACGGTGCAGCGGGCCTCCATCTTAGACTCTCCGACAGGGCATCAACGGAGACCAATGCAGATACTCACTGAAGCGAAATGTCAAACCTAACATCCCTGTCCTCCCAAAGGGCGTCCAGAACAGGCACCATCGCTTCAGCTCCCGCTGGCCGGCCTCAGGCCTCGCCCAGCCGGTGTCACCCCGGCAACCAAGCATGGGCAACAGCGCCAACCCTGAGAGCAAGAATTGTTCACAGCGCCGCTTGTGACTGGAGGGGGGAACTGCAGCACACCGCCGCCAGTGACCGAAGGGGTGAACTGCAGCACCGCCGGCAGTGACCCGATGCGGGAAACGGCAGTACAGCGCCACCAGTGATTTGAGGGGGAAACTACAGCACAGCGCCTCCAGTTACCGGAAAGGGGACTGCAGCACAGCGTCGTGAGTGACCAGAGGTGGGTGTGCAGCACCGCCACCGGTGGCCGGGAGGACTGCAGCAGATCGTCGTCAGTGACCGAAGGGAGGACTGCAGCACAGCCAGTGACCGAGGGAGGAGTACAGCACAGCTCCGTCAATGACCGAAGGGAGGCTGAAGCACAACACCTGCCCCTCATTTTTCAGTGCATTCTGAGAGCAGTCCAGACAAGGGCCGGGATTCTCCCTTCTGGGGACTAAGTCCCCATGCCAGCGGGAGAACCGGCACTAACCACTCCGGCGTCAACACCCCCCGAAAGTGCGGAGGTGGACACTGGAGGGGTTGGCGCCGCTCCAGCTGGCGCCGAAGGGACGGCGCGTGTTCACGCATGAGCCAAAGGACCGGCGTGATCTCGTGCATGCGTGGAACCGCCGGCGTGGTTTCGTGCCTGCGCAGACCGGCCGGCGTATTATGGCACAATGCCGGGGGTTCTCTTCTCTGCGCCGGCATGGCGGAGCCTTACAGGGGCCGGCGCAGAAGAAAGGAGTGCCCCCACGGATCAAGCCCGCCCGCAGATCGGTGGGCCCCGATCGCAGGCCAGGCCACTGTGGGGGCCCCACCCGGGGTCAGATCCCCGCCCCCGAGGACCGCCCCCGCCGACTTACCTGCCAGGTCCCGCCGGTACGCGAGTTGAGTGATTGTACGCGAGTTGAGTGATTGATGCATCCTGGAACTCCCTCCATAACAGCACAGTGGGGGTACCTACAGCTCAAGGACTGCAACGGTTCAAGAAGGCAATTCCCCACCACCTTCTGTAGGGTAACTAGGGATGGACAATAAATGCTGTCCTAAACAGCGACGCCCACATCGCGTAAATGAATTTAAAAAGAAATATAATGAAGTTTTGGTTTAGAAATACCAAAGCCCTATTTTTTCATGCAATCTCTCGTGGAGCAAATCAATCTTTCCGCACAGTCTTAAAATAAACTAAAATTTGGGGGTTGAGGTCCAGTATCTAAGTCAATGTTGGGGTCTGGTTTGTGGTCATAATACAAGGTATTGGAGCAAGTGAAGAAATTATTCACCAGAATGGTTCCAGGCATGAGGAGTTCCAGTTATAAAGATAGCGTAACTTCATTGCAGTGTTAATGGAAGCTTGTGACAATAATAAAGATTATGATTATGTTATCCTGGGAGAGGAAACAGCTGAGAGGAGAGTTTCAAAATCATGAGAGGTCTGGGCAGAGCAGATAGGAGAAAATGTTCTGACTTGTGAAAGGATAGAGAACGAGAGGGCACAAATTAAAAATAATTGGCAATAAGAGGCAAAATGACATTGCAGTATAAAGGGTTAATAGCTTTTATGCTAATAGCTAGAGCACGTAATCAGTGATGTCAGAACACATGTAACTGGAGCCTGAGAGAAGACGGTTCTTGTGGAATCTTGCTGAAGTGTGTCTCTGTAAATAGTCAATAATCACTCACTTGTTGGCAACAGCATGGTTTCCAGCTTTCTTCTGTGGAAGACACTAAACGCTCTGTGTGATATTAATACAGATAGAGGAAAAAACCTTTACGGACAGCGGGTGGTTTGGGTCTGGAATGCACTGCCTGAGAGTGTAGTGGAGGCAGGATCAATGGAGGCATTCAAAAGGGAATTAGACTTATTTGTAAAGGAGGAATGTGCAGGGTTACAGGGAAGAGGCAGGAAAACAGCACAGTCAGAGAGCCAGTGCAGAACAATGAGCCAAATGGCTCCTTCTGCATTGCAGCAATTTTTGATTTTGCAAACACTCAACCTATTTTCCTGCTCACTCCACGTATATTCACTAATATGTCTTAAATGCTCACTCATGCCTACCATTGGCTAATGTTACAAAAATTTCTCATCCAATTCTGATTTCCATTTAAGTACTTTGCAGGTCCTTCTATTGCTTGTTACATTTCCCCCCTTTGTTCGATTTCCTTTTAAATCAGACCCAAACCTTTCAGGAGTGAATTAAAAGCAGAAAATCCTGGAAATACAGAACAGATCTGAAAGCATCTGTGGAGAAAGAAACATTTAATGATTTGAAGTCAGTGACAGTTTATCAGACTAGATCATTCATACAGACCTCACCATAGAAGAGCTGAATGCCAGCTCCATGACTTTTACCTACTCACCCCCCAAATAGACCATGACCCCACTGTGAACATCAAACCATAATTTCCAGGATTGTCACTGTAATGATGCACTTTCACAGACTTCATGAGAAACACAAAAGGATTTACTAATGAGAAGAACTGTACAGTGCTACACAACCAGGCAGCTGCAGCTAGTCCCCTACATGTCTCCTGTCCAAGAGAGGACTCCACCCCCCGGGGTGATTACCGACTCTGAGTCTCAATTGGTCACCCAAGCAGGTGACCCTTACTCTGCCTTGTTGCCCTTAAAGGGACAATCAACACATTCCTCCCCCTTTAACACCTTTATACAATTTTCAATAACTAAGTTATGCAGTCCTGAATTCCACCTAAACATGATGTACATTAGTTATGCATTTATAAATTGAGTCTTTGAAGGTTTTTTTTGTTTCTTGTGGAGTGGAGTAATTCTGTAGTCTGAGATGATTCCACAGGATCGACATTAACAGGAACTACAATAACAGGTACTCTATTGGCACAATTAGTTCATTACTACTTGCTTCCACGGAGCCATCAGTTATGTCGATCTTTGGTGCTTCTGGGTTCAAAAACATTTCTTGATGGCAAAGCTGACTGCTGGAGCGTCTTTCTACTCCTCAAGTGGTCCACATTTTTATAAACGATCCTTCCCTCCATGTCTGCTAAGTACAATAAGGGTCCAGACTCAGAGAGAATAATTTTGGGGTCTAACTTGATCCACTAACCAAAGTTTTATATTATGACATCATGTCATGTTATGTACTTAATATGGGTTTTTTGATTGTTCCTCTGTTTCTGGTACTTAAGTCATGTGATTAAGTTTCTTCTCTCTCCAGCATTTCAATTCGGCACCGTTTTCATCGATCATTCGATCATATTACGTGGTGAATGTAAGAAATTGGTAAATTTATTGTGTTTTATATCTATTGCAGTAATATTATGAAAGAATCTAGGTTAAGGTTTCCAGACATTGTGGCTGCAAAGGTATTAAGATGTTGTAAAAATGAGACAATCATTAATTCCAACCATGTATGAGTTTACATAGAGAGGCTCAATGAAACTTTGTTATGATTGCCAGAGATTCCCTGGGGAATAGATCATTTGAGACTTTGGGATGATTTTTTAAAAATTCCATTTAAGGGTTAATTTAGTCTGGCCAATCCACCTGCCCTGCACATCTTTGGGTTGTGGGGGTGAAACCCACACAGACACGGGGAGAATGCGTAAACTCCACATGGACAGTGACCCAATTGCCGGGATCAAACACATGTCCTCAGCACTGTGAAGAAGCAGTGCTAACCACTGCGCCACCGTACAGCTCCCAACATTGGCCGCAATTTAATGGAAAAGTTTCTAAGTGTGGTAGTGAGTCGGAATTGCTGCGAGCTTCCCAACGCTTAGAACATAAGAACATAAGAACTAGGAGCAGGAGTGGGCCATCTGGCCCCTCGAGCCTGCTCCACCGTTCAATGAGATCGTGGCTGATCTTTTGTGGACTCAGCTCCACTTTCCGGCCCGAACACCATAACCCTTAATCCCTTTATTCTTCAAAAAACTATCTATCTTTATCTTAAAAACATTTAATGAAGGAGCCTCTACTGCTTCACTGGGCAAGGAATTCCATAGAATCACAACCCTTTGGGTGAAGATGTTCCTCCTAAACTCAGTCCTAAATCTACTTCCCTTATTTTGAGGCTATGCCCCCTAGTTCTGCTTTCATCCGCTAGTGGAAACTACCTCCCCGCATCTAACCTATCTATTCCCTTCATAATTTTATATGTTTCTATAAGATCCCCCCTCGTCCTTCTAAATTCCAACAAGTACAGTCCCAGTCTACTCAACCTCTCCTCGTAATCCAACTCCTTCAGCTCTGGGATTAACCTAGTGAATCTCCTCTGCACACCCTCCAGTGCCAGTACGTCCTTTCTCAAGTAAGGAGACCAAAACTGAACACAATACTCCAGGTGTGGCCTCACTAACACCGTATACAATTGCAGCATAATCTCCCTAGTCTTAAACTCCATCCCTCTAGCAATGAAGGACAAAATTCCATTTGCCTTCTTAATCACCTGTTGCACCAGTAAACCAACGTTTTGCGACTCATGCACTAGCACACCCAGGTCTCTCTGCACAGCAGCATGTTTTAATATTTTATCATTTAAATAATAATCCCTTTTGGTGTTATTCTTACCAAAATGGATAACCTCACATTTGTCAACATTGTATTCCATCTGCCAGACCCTAGCCCATTCACTTAGCCTATCCAAATCCCTCTGCAGACTCCCAGTATCCTCTGCACTTTTTGCTTTACCACTTACCTTAGTGTCGTCTGCAAACTTGGACACATTGCCATTGGTCCCCAACTCCAAATCATCTATGTAAATTGTGAACAATTGTGGGCCCAACACTGATCCCTGAGGGACACCACTAGCTACTGATTGCCAACCAGAGAAACACCCATTAATCCCCACTCTTTGCTTTCTATTAATTAACCAATTCTCTATCCATGCTACTACTTTACCCTTAATGCCATGCATCTTTATCTTATGCAGCAACCTTTTGTGTGGCACCTTGTCAAAGGCTTTCTGGAAATCCAGATATACTACATCCATTGTCTCCCTGTTATCTACCGCACTGGTAATGTCCTCAAAAAATTCCACTAAATTAGTTAGGCACGACCTGCCCTTTATGAACCCATGCTGCGCCTGCCCAATGGGACAATTTCCATCCAGATGCCTCGCTATTTCTTCCTTGATGATAGATTCCAGCATCTTCCCTACTACCGAAGTTAAGCTCACTGGCCTATAATTACCCGCTTTCTGCCTACCTCTTTTTTTAAACAGTGGTGTTATGTTTGCTAATTTTCAATCTGCCGGAACCACCCCAGAGTCTAGTGAATTTTGGTAAGTTATCACTAGTGCATTTGCAATTTCCCTAGCCATCTCTTTTAGCACTCTGGGATGCACTCCATCAGGGCCAGGAGACTTGTCTACCTTTAGCCCCATTAGCTTGCCCATCACTACCTCCTTAGTGATAACAATGCACTCAAGGTCCTCACCTGTCATAGCCTCATTTCTATCAGTCACTGGCATGTAATTTGTGTCTTCCACTCTGAAGACCGACCCCAAAAACCTGTTCAGTTCCTCAGCCATTTCCTCATCTTCCATTATTAAATCTCCCTTGTCATCCTCTAAAGGACCAATATTTACCTTAGCCACTCTTTTTTGTTTTATGTATTTGTAGAAACTTTTACTATCTGTTTTTATATTCTGAGCAAGTTTACTCTCATAATCTATCTTACTCTTCTTTATAGCTTTTTTAGTAGCTTTCTGTTGCCCCCTAAAGATATCCCATTCCTCTAGTCTCCCACTGATCTTTGCTACGTTGTATGTTTTTTCCTTCAATTTGATACTCTCCCTGATTTCCTTAGATATCCATGGTCGATTTTCCCTCTTTCTACCATCCTTCCTTTTTGTTGGTAAACACTGAGCACTGTGAAAAATCGCTTGGAAGGTTCTCCACTGTTCCTCAACTGTTTCACCATAAAGTATTTGCTCTCAGTCTACCTTAGTTAGTTCTTCTCTCATCCCATTGTAATCTCCTTTGTTTAAGCACAAAACACTAGTGTTTGATTTTACCTTCTCACCCTCCATCTGTATTTTAAATTCCACCATATTGTGATCACTCCTTCCGAGAGGATCCCTAACTATGAGATCATGAATCAATCCTGTCTCATTACACAGGACCAGATCTAGGACCACTTGTTCCCTCGTAGGTTCCATTACATACTGTTCTAGGAAACTATCGCGGATACATTCTACAAACCCCTCCTCAAGGCTGCCTTGACCGACCTGGTTAAATCAATCGACATGTAGATTAAAATCCCCCATGATAACTGCTGTACCATTTCTACATGCATCCGTTATTTCTTTGTTTATTGCCTGCCCCACCATAATGGTATTATTTGGTGACCTCGAGACTACTCCTATCAGTGACTTTTTTGCCTTACTCTTCCTGATTTCCACCCAAATGGATTCAACCTTATCCTCCATAGTACCGATGCCATCTCTTACTATTGCCCGGATGTCATCCTTAAATAACAGAGCTACACCACCTCCCTTACCATCCACTCTGTCCTTCCGAATAGTTTGATACCCTCGGATATTTAACTCCCAGTCGTGACCATCCTTTAACCATGTTTCAGTAATGGCCACTAAATCATAGTCATTCACGATGATTTGCGCCATCAACTCATTTACCTTATTCCGAATAGATTATCATAGAATTTACAGTGCAGAAGGAGGCCATTCGGCCCATCGAGTCTGTACCGACTCTTGGAAAGAGCACCCTACCCAAGGTCAACACCTCCACCCTACCCCCATAACCCAGTAACTCCACCCAACACTAAGGGCAATTTTGGACACTAATACTACAAGCATTCAGGTAAGGTACACTTATGTTGGCTTTTTGACCTCTGTTTTGAATCTTAACACCTCGATCAGTAACCTCGCCTAAATTATATTTCCTCTTAACTTTTCTCCTAATTTTCCTTGCCGTTGAACCCATATCTTCATGTAACAACCTGCCGCGTCGCTTACCATTAATGTATTTACTTCCCGTTTTATTCCTTTTAGTATTACTGGGTCTATTCGCTGAGCTCCCCTCAGTCACTGTACCTTGTACTGTCGCCCTTTTTGATTTTTGACTATGGCTTCTCTGCCTTACACTTTCCCCCTTACTGCCTTTTGTTCCTGTCCCTGTTTTACTACCTTCCAACTTACTGCATCGGTTCCCGTCCCCCTGCCACATTAGTTTAAACCCTCCCCAACAGCTCTAGCAAACACCCCCCCCCCCCCAGGACATCGGTTCTAGACCTGCCCAGGTGCAGACCGTAGGTTTATACTGGTCCCACCTCCCCCAGAACCGGTTCCAATGCCCCAGGAATTTGAATCCCTCCCTCTTGCACCATCTCTCGAGCCACGCATTCATCCTATCTATCCTGACATTCCTACTCTGACTAGCTCGTGGCACTGGTAGCAATCCTGGGATTACTACCTTTGAGGTCCTACTTTTCAATTTAACTCCTAACTCCCTGAATTCAGCTTGTAGGATCTCAACCCATTTTTTACCTATATCATTGGTGCCTATGTGCACCACGACTGCTGGCTGTTCACCCTCCCCCCCAGAATGTCCTGCTGCCGCTCCAAGACATCCTTGACCCTTGCACCAGGGAGGCAACATACCATCCTGGAGTCTCGATTGCGTCCGCAGAACCGCCTGTCTATTCCCCTTACGATTGAGTCCCCTATCACTCGAGCCCTGCCATTCTTCTTCCTGCCCAGCTGCGCAGCAGAGCCAGCCACGGTGCCATGAACCTGGCTGCTGCCGCCTTCCCCTGGTGAGCCACCTCCCTCAACAGTATCCAAAGCGGTATATCTGTTTTGCAGGGAGATGACCGCAGGGGACACCTGCACTGCCTTCCTACTCTTGCTCTGTTTTTTGGTCACCCATTTTCTATCTCCCTCATTAACTTTCACCTGCAGTATGACCAACTCGTTAAATGTGCTATCCACGACGTCCTCAGCATCGCGGATGCTCCAAAGTGAGTCCATCCGCAGCTCCAGAGCCATCAAGCGGTCTAACAGGAGCTGCAACTGGACACACTTCTTGCACGTGAAGGAGCCAGGGACAGTGGACGTGTCCCTGAGCTCCCACATTGCACACGAGGAGCATGACACGGGTCTGGGATCTCCTGCCATGTCATAAATCTTAGGCAAAGTTATACAACTACAATTCCAAAAAACGAAAGAAAAAAATAAATAAATTAGACAATGAAAAGAAAAACTACTTACCAGTCACTTACCAGGGATAAAAAGCACCTCCTCCCCACCAAGTTTCGAATTCCCACCTGGATTCAAATTCCCAAACTCACTCTTGGTTGTGTCTCACTCTGGCTGTGTCTTCTCTGGCTCACTGGGAGAACTCAGCTTGACCCGATGAGGGCCGTCACCGATATCAAACGTTAATTGGTCCACGTAACAAGGCCCACATGCTTCATGCTGTAAGTTATGGTTCTGCCGGCTGATTCGCCGGGAGTGTGCCTGCCAGCTCCCTGCTAACAAGAGGGAGCAGCATTTAAACCGATCCCGCACAGCAAACCTACCCAACTCCCATCCATGCCACCGAGGAGACCAGCCCACGATTCGGGGATGCCGACTTGGCCAAATTGTTCAATGCGGTCAGGACCAGATGGGCTGCCTTGTTCCCCCAAGGGGCTCGCAAGGTCAACCACAGGGCAGCCGGTGCCACCTGGGAAAAGTGGCAGCGTCCGTCAGCTCGGGTGGTGACACCAGGAAGAGCAGTAGCCAGTGCCGTAAGATGATCAACGACCTCCACCGGGCTGCACGGGTAGGTTGGCACCAGCTCCCTGGCAGTGGCCCCACCCGCCCCGTACCCCGGCCCACCCATGTCCAGCAGAGCTGCCCATGCCATCCCTCCCATTACCCCCAACCTGCCCCCATCCCCCGCATGCTCCCCATCCCCCCCATACTCCACCCTCAACGCCGTGATGAACGGAACGTGCAGCTAACAATGCCCCCTCTGTGTTTGCACAGGAGAAATTGGCCCACAACAGACGGGAGAGGGCCTACATAGGCGGCAGGGCGCCGGACATCAGAGTCCTCACCCCCTAAGGGGAAAGGGCCCTGGAGGTTGTGGGAGTGGCCAAGGGCAGATCGGTCACTGACATGGAGATTGACGTACGTCGCAGAGCTGTGGATCTACTGACCCCCACCCAGATGACCTGTGACACGTGAGTTGCTAATGCCATAAGACTGACCTATCCCTCCCACTGACCACATGTCTATTCTCCCGCAGAATCTCCATCCAACGGTGCCAGCCCAACTCTGGTGCTCCCTCACCTGCCTCCCATGTAAACACCTCGGAGGGGAGCTCCGAAGAGACCACCATTTTTGCAGCGCAGCTGTTATCCCCACCCTCCACCACCCCCAGTCCCAGCTGGATCTTGATGAGGCATTGCGGAACATGTCCCAGTCTCAGATGGGCTTTGCAGAGGCCCTCCAGAGCATGTCCCAGTCATTGAGGAGCATTGCTGAGGGCGTTGATACCATGCTGCAGAGATTGGGAAGTCGCCAGAGCTGGTGGAGTCATATGACAGAGTAGCAACTGGGGCTCAATCCAGCTGCCCCTCTGTCCAAGGTGACCCCTTGGACCCTATTGAGAATGATCGGGAGGATAGGGCGCTGGGTGTCAATTCGCAGCCACCCTACAGAGTGAGGAGGGCGGTCTCCAGCTCCTTTGAGTTCCCCCCCCACCCGACAACAGGGCATCTCGGAGTCCGCACCCGGAACATGGTGGCACGTCGGGGCATGTGCTGCCGGCAAGTGTGCCAGGGCCCTCCGGCCCCAGTGCCCCCAGCGATGCCCACCAAGGGCATCGAAGGTCATGGGACGCGGTAGGCAAAAGGCTGCCTCAGCCTCTGATGTGCAACCTGGGGACAGACGTAGACCCAGTGCGAGAGCACGGAAGGTTAAGCAGTTTGAGAATCACTGGGGTGAAGGGTGCGGGGAGGGGGAATGTGGGGCTGCACCACTGGGGGTTTAGGGACACATATATACAGCACTAAAAAACCTTGCACCCAAGAAATATTAACGCCTCTGGCACTTTCTTCTGCATTGTGGGCTGACGCCACCCGCCCCTCCGAGTAGAGCAGTATATCCGGCAGCAGCGCACCCCTCCCCGATGAACTCATGGGGCACGGGAACCTGGATTGTAGTTTTAGGGTACGGGAGAATGAGAGTACAGAGGTCAGGAGCACAGATTTGACGTCGCAGGAGGGGGCCAGTGTGCAGGTAGGTGGTTTGAAGTGTGTCTACTTCAATGCCAGGAGTATACGAAATAAGGTAGGGGAACTGGCAGCATGGGTTGGTACCTGGGATTTCGATGTTGTGGCCATTTCGGAGACATGGATAGAGCAGGGACAGGAATGGATGTTGCAGGTTCCGGGGTTTAGGTGTTTTAGTAAGCTCAGAGAAGGAGGCAAAAGAGCTGCTTGTCGAGCAGTATTACGGTGGCGGAGAGGATGCTAGATGGGGACTCATCTTCCGAGGTAGTATGGGCTGAGGTTAGAAACAGGAAAGGAGAGGTCACCCTGTTGGGAGTTTTCTATAGGCCTCCAAATAGTTCTAGGGATGTAGAGGAAAGGAGGCGAGGATGATCCTGGATAAGAGCAAAAGTAACAGGGTAGTTATTATGGGAGACTTTAACTTTCCAAATATTGACTGGAAAAGATATAGTTTGAGTACATTAGATGGGTTGTTTTTTGTACAGTGTGTGCACAATATGTTGACAGGCCAACAAGAGGCGAGGCCACGTTGGATTTGGTTTTGGGTAATGAACCTGGCCAGGTGTTGGATTTGGAGGTAGGAGAGTACTTTGGGGACAGTGACCACAATTCGGTGACGTTTATGTTAATGATGGAAAGGGATAAGTATACACCGCAGGGCAAGAGTTATAGCTGGGGGAAGGGCAATTATGATGCCATTAGACGTGACTTGGGGGGGATAGGTTGGAGAAGTAGACTGCAAGTGTTGGGCACACTGGATAAGTGGAGCTTGTTCAAGGATCAGCTACTGCGTGTTCTTGATAAGTACGTACCGGTCAGGCAGGGAGGAAGGCTTAGAACGAGGGAACTGTGGTTTACCAAAGAAGTGGAATCTCTTGTTAAGAGGAAGAAGGAGGCCTTTGTGAAGATGAGGTGTGAAGTTTCAGTTGGGGCGATGGATAGTTACAAGGTAGCGAGGAAGGATCTAAAGAGAGAGCTAAGACGAGCAAGGAGGGGATATGAGAAGTATTTGGCAGGTAGGATCAAGGAAAACCCAAAAGCTTTCTATAGGTATGTCAGGAATAAGCGAATGACTAGGGTAAGAGTAGGACCAGTCAAGGACAGTGATGGGAAGTTGTGTGTGGAGTCTGAAGAGATAGGCGAGATACTAAATGAATATTTTTCGTCAGTATTCACTCAGGAAAAAGAGAATGTTGTGGAGGAGAATGCTGAGACCCAGGCTATTAGAATAGATGGCATTGAGGTACGTAGGGAAGAGGTGTTGGCAATTCTGGACAGGCTGAAAATAGATAAGTCCCCCACTGGGCCTGATGGGATTTATCCTAGGATTCTCTGTGAGGCCAGGGAAGAGATTGCTGGACCTTTGGCTTTGATTTTTATGTCATCATTGGCTACAGGAATAGTGCCAGAGGACTGGAGGATAGCAAATGTGGTCCCTTTGTTCAAAAAGGGGAGCAGAGACAACCCCGGCAACTATAGACCGGTGAGCCTCACGTCTGTAGTGGGTAAAGTCTTGGAGGGGATTATAAGAGACAAGATTTATAATCATCTAGATAGGAATAATATGATCAGGGATAGTCAGCATGGCTTTGTAAAGGGTAGGTCATGCCTCACAAACCTTATCGAGTTCTTTGTGAAGGTGACTGAACAGGTAGACGAGGGTAGAGCAGTTGATGGGGTGTATATGGATTTCAGTAAAGCGTTTGATAAGGTTCCCCACGGTAGGCTATTGCAGAAAATACGGAGGCTGGGGATTGAGGGTGATTTAGAGATGTGGATCAGAAATTGGCTAGCTGAAAGAAGACAGAGGGTGGTGGTTGATGGGAAATGTTCAGAATGGAGTTCAGTTACAAGTGGCGTACCACAAGGATCTGTTCTGGGGCCGTTGCTGTTTGTCATTTTTATCAATGACCTAGAGGAGGGCGCAGAAGGGTGGGTGAGTAAATTTGCAGACGACACTAAAGTCGGTGGTGTTGTCGACAGTGAGGAAGGATGTAGCAGGTTACAGATAAGCTGCAGAGCTGGGCTGAGAGGTGGCAAATGGAGTTTAATGAAGAGAAGTGTGAGGTGATTCACTTTGGAAGGAATAACAGGAATGCGGAATATTTGGCTAATGGTAAAGTTCTTGGAAGTGTGGATGAGCAGAGGGATCTAGGTGTCCATGTACATAGATCCCTGAAAGTTGCCACCCAGGTTGATAGGGTTGTGAAGAAGGCCTATGGAGTGTTGGCCTTTATTGGTAGAGGGATTGAGTTCCGGAGTCAGGAGGTCATGTTGCAGCTGTACAAAACTCTGGTACGGCCGCATTTGGAGTATTGCGTACAGTTCTGGTCACCGCGTTATAGGAAGGACGTGGAGGCTTTGGAGCGGGTGCAGAGGAGATTTACCAGGATGTTGCCAGGTATGGAGGGAAAATCTTATGAGGAAAGGCTGATGGACTTGAGGTTGCTTTCGTTGGAGAGAAGTAGGTTAAGAGGAGACTTAATAGAGGCATACAAAATGATCAGGGGATTAGATAGGGTGGACAGTGAGAGCCTTCTCCCACGGATGGAAATGGCTGGCACGAGGGGACATAGCTTTAAACTGAGGGGTAATAGATATAGGACAGAGGTCAGAGGTAGGTTCTTTACGCAAAGAGTGGTGAGGCCGTGGAATGCCCTACCTGCAACAGTAGTGAAATCGCCAACATTGAGGGCATTTAAAAGTTTATTGGATAAGCATATGGATGATAATGGCATAGTGTAGGTTAGATGGCTTTTGTTTCGGTGCAACATCGTGGGCCGAAGGGCCTGTACTGCGCTGTATCGTTCTATGTTCTATGTTCTATGTTCTAACTCAATGCATTCTATGCTTGGTTCGAGCAGGTAACCAACAATCCTCTGTCGAGTGCCCTAGCAGCCCATAACTCACCCATACCCACCATCACAGCTTCCGAAGTCAAATCGGCCTTCCTGAAAGTGAACCCTCGGAAGGCGACGGGCCCGGACGGGATCCCTGGTTGTGCACTCAGAGCCTGCGCGGACCAGCTGGCAGAGGTGTTCGCGGACATCTTTAACCTGTCCCTACTCCACTCCGAGGTCCCCACCTGCTTCAAGAAGACCACCATCATACCGGTACCAAAGAAGAACCAGGCAACGTTCTTGACTACCGTCCGGTGGCCCTGACTTCAGTCGTAATGAAGTGCTTCGAGAGGTTGATCATGAAGCGCATCACCTCCATACTCCCAGAATGCCTTGATCCACTGCAATTCGCATACCGTCGCAACGGGTCCACAGCAGACGCCATTTCCCTCGCCCTACATTCATCCCTAGAGCATCTCGACAACAAAAATCCTACATCAGACTCCTATTTATTGACTACAGCTCCGCCTTCAACATCATAATCCCAGCCAAGCACATATCAAAGCTCCAAAACCTAGGACTTGGCTCCTCACTCTGCAACTGGAGCCTCGATTTTCTGACCAACATTCCACAATCAGTAAGAATGAACAACAACACCTCCTCCACAGTAGACTCCAATACCGGGGCCTCGCAAGGCTGCGTACTTAGCCCCCTACTCTACTCCCTGTACACACACGACGGCTCTGGAATGATCCAGAGGCATAAAAGTACAGGGCTGCAGTGACCTTGATGGCCACTGGGAGCGGTTATCCTTCTCCTCCATGTGGTGCCAAGTCCGCGAGGACATGGCACAGGTGCCACACCGTCCCTTTGTTGAGGCAAAGCCTCCTTCGACACTGCTGTCTGTCACCTGTACGAAAGACCCGTGAAACCTGTCCACCTTGGGCTGTCGCCGGCCTGCCTCTCTGGATCCCTCCTTCCCTGGCCTGATGGGCAGCTGGGTTTTCAGAGGGGCAGGGCCCTGCGCATGGGCCGCCGCCTTGAGTCTCCGTCGCCGCTGCTGCTGCCACCTCCTCTGGTGTCTGGCTGTCTGGCATACCAGCACCACCACGAGGACAGCTTCCGCGGGGTCCAAGATATCATCCATCTCGCGTAATATAAGGAACCAGAGAGGGTGTGACACTGGCAACCAGCATTGTCCTCCATCTTGGGACCCTCCTTTCCCTCATTGCTTCCCCCCCCCCCCCAATCACCTGCTGAAGCGGGGGCCCCTGATCACCAGACCCGACACCCTGTACACAGCCAACTCACACATAATGTTACCTGGACTGGGCGCTGGTCCCCTTCCCAGTGCAAACCCCCACCGCCTGGTCGTGCAGATGTCCCGGTGTTGGAGCGCAGCCCCTGGGTGTTCGGATGTTGGTTGTTGCGTCCGAAGCATTGCTTCCTGCAGTGTTCTGGCACAGTGTCCAGGCATCATAGTCTGATTGGAATGCTAGGCAATAGCCGAAACATGTTATGTGGCACGCCTACCCACGGGGATCCATTTGGGATTGTGAAGTGCTCACAAACTACGATTGCCAGTTCCTTATTAGCAATAGCCTTCAGCCGCGCGTCGGAGGCCTCCATGGTCAGTGGGAGTTATGGGTGATCGGTGGGACAGACAGGCAGGAACTGGGGTACCCTCTGTAACAGGTACACATGATCCAGGCAAACCCGTGGGTGCTGAAACACCCAACCCCCTCTCCCAGCCCAGGGCGATCCCCCCGCCACTGATGGCGGCCCACCCTGATCGCGACTGTCCTCCTGGCCCCCCCCCCCCCAATCTGATCGAGATTGTCCCCCTGGGCCCCCCACCACCCTGATCGAGACTGTCCCCCTGGGTCCCCCCCACCCTGATCGAGACTGTCCCCCTGGGCAGCCCCCCACCCTGATCGAGATTGTCCCCCTGGGACCCTGATCGAGATTGTCCCCCTGGGCCCCCCCCACCCTGATCGAGATTGTCCCCCTGGGCCCCCCCCCACCCTGATCGAGATTGTCCCCCTGGGCCCCACCCCCATCCTGAGCGCGACTGTCCTCCAGGGCCCCCCACCCCCGCCGTGATCGAGATTGTCCCCCTGTCCCCCCCCCACCCTGATCAAGACTGTCCCCCTGGGCCCCACCCCCGCCCTGACCGAGACTGTCCCCCTGGGCCCCGCCCCCGCCCTGATCGAGATTGTCCCCCTGGGCCCCCCCCTACCCTGATCGAGATTGTCCCCCTGGGCCCCCCCACCACCCTGATCGAGATTGTCCCCCTATGTCCCCCCCCCCACCCTGATCGAGATTGTCCCCCTGGGTACCCCCCCCCCACCCAGATCGAGACTGTCCCCCTAGGTCCCCCCCACCCTGATCAAGATTGTCCCCCTGGGCCCCACCCCACCCTGACCGTGACTCTCCCCCTGGGCCCCCCCCCTCCCTGATCGTGACTGTCCCCCTGGCCCCCCCCACCCTGATCGAGACTGTCCCCCTCGGCCCCCCCCCACCCTGATCGAGACCGACCACCTGGGCCACCCCCCACCCTGATCGAGATTGTCCCCCTGGGCCCCCCCCACCCTGATCGTGACTGTCCCCCTGGGCCCCCATTCCCGATCGAGACTGTCCCCCTGGGCCCCACCCCCCTATTGTCCCCCTGGGCCCCACCCGCACCCTGATCGAGATTGTCCCCCTTGGCCCTCCACCCCCACCCTGATTGAGATTGTCCCCCTGGGCCCCCCCCCACCCTGATCAAGATTGTCCCCCTAGGCCCCACCCCACCCTGATCGAGAATGTCCCCCTGGGCCCCCCCACCCTGATCAAGACTGTCCCCCTGGGAACCCCCGCCACCCTGATCGAGATTGTCCCCCTGGGCCCGCCCCACCCTGATCGAGATTGTCCCCCTGGGCCTCCCCCACCTTGATCGAGATTGTGCCCCTGGGCCCCCCCCCCCCACCCTGATCGAGCTTGTCCCCCTGGGCCCCCCCCACCCTGATCGAGATTGTCCCCCTGGGTACCCCCCCACCCAGATCGAGACTGTCCCCCTAGGTCCCCCCCACCCTGATCAAGATTGTCCCCCTGGGCCCCACCCCACCCTGACCGTGACTCTCCCCCTGGGCCCCCCCCCTCCCTGATCGTGACTGTCCCCCTGGCCCCCCCCACCCTGATCGAGACTGTCCACCTGGGCCCCCCCCCACCCTGATCGAGACTGGCCACCTGGGCCACCCCCCACCCTGATCGAGATTGTCCCCCTGGGCCCCCCCCACCCTGATCGTGACTGTCCCCCTGGGCCCCCATCCCCGATCGAGACTGTCCCCCTGGGCCCCACCCCCCCTATTGTCCCCCTGGGCCGCACCCGCACCCTGATCGAGATTGTCCCCCTTGGCACTCCACCCCAACCCTGATTGAGATTGTCCCCCTGGGCCCCCCCCACCCTGATCAAGATTGTCCCCCTGTGCCCCACCCCACCCTGATCGAGAATGTCCCCCTGGGCCCCCCCACCCTGATCAAGACTGTCCCCCTGGGAACCCCCGCCACCCTGATCGAGATTGTCCCCCTGGGCCCGCCCCACCCTGATCGAGATTGTCCCCCTGGGCCTCCCCCACCTTGATCGAGATTGTGCCCCTGGGCCCCCCCCCCACCCTGATCGAGCTTGTCCCCCTGGGCCCCCCCACCCTGATCGAGATTGTCCCCCTGGGCCCCCCCCCCACCCTGATCGAGACTGTTCCCTGGGCCCCCCCCCCACCCTGATCGAGACTGTCCCCCTGGGCCCCTATCCCCCCACCCTGATCGAGATTGTCCCCCTGGGCCCCCCCCACCCTGATCGAGATTGTCCCCCTGGCCCCCCCCACCCTGATCGAGACTGTTCCCCTGGGCCCCCCCCACCCTGATCGAGACTGTTCCCCTAGGCCCCACCCCACCCTGATCGAGACTGTCCCCCTGGGCCCCCCCACCACCCTCCCCCCCCACCCTGATCGAGATTGTCCCCCTGGGTCCCCCCCCCCCACCCTGATCAAGATTGTCCCCCTGGGCCCCCCCCCCCCACCCTGATCGAGATTGTACCCCTGGGCCCCACCCCCTCCATTGTCCCCCTGGGCCCCACCCCACCCTGATCGAGATTGTCCCCCTGGGCCCCCCCGCACCCTGATCGAGATTGTCCCCCTTGGCCCTCCCCCCCACCCTGAACGAGATTGTCCCCCTGGACACCACCCCCACCCTGATCGAGATTGTCCCCCTGGGCCCCTATCGCCCCACCCTGATCGATATTGTCCCCCTGAGCCCGCACCCACCCTGATCAAGATTGTCCCCCTGGGCCCCCCCCACCCTGATCGAGACTGTCCCCCTGGGCCCCCCACCCTCCCCCCCACCCTGATCGAGATTGTCCCCCTGAGCCCCCACCCACCCTGATCAAGATTGTCCCCCTGGGCCTCCCCCCCACCCTGATCGAGACTGTCCCCCTGGGCCCCCCCCACCCTGATCGAGACTGTCCCCCTGGGCCCCCCCCCCACCTTGATCGAGATTGTCCCCCTAGGCCCCACCCCATCCTGATCGAGACTGTCCCCCTGGGCCCCCCCCACCCTGATCGAGACTGTCCCCCTGGGCCCCCCCCCACCTTGATCGAGATTGTCCCCCTGGGCCCCCCTCCCACCCTGATTGAGATTGTCCCCCTGGGCCCCCCCCCACCCTGGGCCACTGTCCCCCTGGGCCCCCCCCCACCCTGATCGAGACTGTCCCCCTGTGCCCCCCCCCCACCCTGATCGAGATTGTCCCCCTGGGCCTCCCTCCCACCCTGATCGAGATTGTCCCCCTGGGCCCCCCTCCCCAACCCTGATCGAGATTGTCCCCATGGGCCCCCCCCCACCCTGATCGAGATTGTCCCCCTGGGCCCCCCCCCCCACCCTGATCGAGACTGTTCCCCTGGCCCCCCCAACCTGATCGAGACTGTCCCCCTAGGCCCCACCCCACCCTGATCGAGACTGTCCCCCTGGGGACCCCCAACCCTCACCCCCACCCTGATCGAGATTGTCCCCCTGGGCCCCCACCCCACCCTGATCGAGATTGTCCCCCTGGGCCCCCCCCACCCTGAATGAGACTGTCCCCCTGGGCCCCTATCCCCCCACCCTGATCGAAATTGTCCCCCTGGGCCCCACCCCCACCCCCACCCTGATCAAGACTGTCCCCCTGGGCCACCCCCACCCTGATCGAGACTGTCCCCCTGCCCCCCCCCCCCCCCACCCTGATCGAGATTGTCCCTCTGGGCCCACCCCCCACCCTGATCGGGATTGTCCCACTGCGCCCCCCCCCACCCTGATCGAGATTGTCCCCCTGGGCCCCCTCCCCACCCTGATCGAGATTGTCCCCCTGGGCCCACCCTGATTGAGACTGTTCCCCTGGGCCCCCCCCCCCTCCCTGATCGAGATTGTCCCCCTGGGCCCCCCCCCCACCCTGATCGAGATTGTCCCCCTGGGCCCCCCCCCCACCCTGATCGAGGCTGTTCCTCTGGGCCTCCCCCAACCTGATCGAGATTGTCCCCCTGGGCCCCCCCCCTCCCTGATCGAGACTGTTCCCCTGGGCCCCCTCCCACCCTGATCGAGACTGTCCCCCTAGGCCCCACCCCACCCTGATCGAGACTGTCCCCCTGTGCCCCCCCCCATCCTCCCCCCACCCCCATCCTCCCCCCACCCTGATCGAGAATGTCCCCCTGAGCCCCCCCCACCCTGATCAAGATTGTCCCCCTGGGCCCCCACCCCTGATCGAGACTGTCCCCCTGGGCCCCCCCCACCCTCCCCCCACCCTGATCGAGATTGTCCCCCTGAGCCCCCACCCACCCTGATCGAGATTGTCCCCCTGGGCCCCACCCCCACCCTGATTGAGATTGTCCCCCTGGGCCACCCCCCACCCTGATCAAGATTGTCCCCCTGGGCCCCACCCCCACCCTGATCGAGACTGACCCCCTGGGGCCCCCCCACCCCACCCTGATCGAGACTGTCCCCCTGGGCCCCCCCCCCACCCTGATCGAGACTGTCCCCCTGTGCCCCCCCCCCACCCTGATCGAGATTGTCCCCCTGCGCCTCCCTCCCACCCTGATCGAGATTGTCCCCCTGGGCCCCACTCCCCAACCCTGATCGAGATTGTCCCCATGGGCCCCCTCCACCCTGATCGAGATTGTCCCCCTGGCCCCCCCCCACCCTAATCGAGACTGTTCCCCTGGGCCCCCCCCCACCCTGATCGAACTGTTCCCCTAGGCCCCACCCCACCCTGATCAAGACTGTCCCCCTGGGCCCCCCCACCACCCTCCCCCCCCACCCTGATCAAGATTGTCCCCCTGGGCCCCCCCCCCACCCTGATCGAGATTGTACCCCTGGGCCCCACCCCCTCCATTGTCCCCCTGGGCCCCACCCCACCCTGATCGAGATTGTCCCCCTGGGCCCCCCCGCACCCTGATCGAGATTGTCCCCCTTGGCCCTCCCCCCCACCCTGAACGAGATTGTCCCCCTGGACACCACCCCCACCCTGATCGAGATTGTCCCCCTGGGCCCCTATCGCCCCACCCTGATCGAGATTGTCCCTGAGCCCGCCCCCCACCCTGATCGGGATTGTCCCAATGCGCCCCCCCCCACCCTGATCGAGATTGTCCCCCTGGGCCCCCCCCCACCCTGATCGAGATTGTCCCCCTGGGCCCCCCCCACCCTGATCGAGGCTGTTCCCCTGGGCCTCCCCCCAACCTGATCGAGATTGTCCCCCTGTGCCCCCTCCCTCCCTGATCGAGACTGTTCCCCTGGGCCCCCTCCCACCCTGATCGAGACTGTCCCCCTAGGCCCCACCCCACCCTGATCGAGACTGTCCCCCTGGGCCCCCCCCCATCCTCCCCCCACCCCCATCCTCCCCCCACCCTGATCGAGATTGTCCCCCTGAGCCCCCCCCACCCTGATCAAGATTGTCCCCCTGGGCCCCCCCCCCCCTGATCGAGACTGTCCCCTTGGGCCCCCCCCCCCACCCTCCCCCACCCTGATCGAGATTGTCCCCCTGAGCCCCCACCCACCCTGATCGAGATTGTCCCCCGGGGCCCCACCCCCACCCTGATTGAGATTGTCCCCCTGGGCCACCCCCCACCCTGATCAAGATTGTCCCCCTAGGCCCCACCCCACCCTGATCGAGACTGTCCCCCTGGGCCCCCCCCAACCTGATCGAGACTGTCCCCCTGGGCCCCCCCCAACCTGATCGAGACTGTCCCCCTGGGCCCCCCCGCACCCTGATCGAGATTGTCCCCCTTGGCCCTCCCCCCCACCCTGAACGAGATTGTCCCCCTGGACACCACCCCCACCCTGATCGAGATTGTCCCCCTGGGCCCCTATCGCCCCACCCTGATCGAGATTGTCCCCCTGAGCCCGCCCCCCACCCTGATCGGGATTGTCCCACTGCGCCCCCCCCCACCCTGATCGAGATTGTCCCCCTGGGCCCCCTCCCCACCCTGATCGAGATTGTCCCCCTGGGCCCCCCCCCACCCTGATTGAGACTGTTCCCCTGGGCCCCCCCCCTCCCTGATCGAGATTGTCCCCCTGGGCCCCCCCCCCACCCTGATCGAGATTGTCCCCCTGGGCCCCCCCCACCCTGATCGAGGCTGTTCCCCTGGGCCTCCCCCCAACCTGATCGAGATTGTCCCCCTGTGCCCCCTCCCTCCCTGATCGAGACTGTTCCCCTGGGCCCCCTCCCACCCTGATCGAGACTGTCCCCCTAGGCCCCACCCCACCCTGATCGAGACTGTCCCCCTGGGCCCCCCCCCATCCTCCCCCCACCCCCATCCTCCCCCCACCCTGATCGAGATTGTCCCCCTGAGCCCCCCCCACCCTGATCAAGATTGTCCCCCTGGGCCCCCCCCCCCCTGATCGAGACTGTCCCCCTGGGCCCCCCCCCCACCCTCCCCCCACCCTGATCGAGATTGTCCCCCTGAGCCCCCACCCACCCTGATCGAGATTGTCCCCCGGGGCCCCACCCCCACCCTGATTGAGATTGTCCCCCTGGGCCACCCCCCACCCTGATCAAGATTGTCCCCCTAGGCCCCACCCCACCCTGATCGAGACTGTCCCCCTGGGCCCCCCCCAACCTGATCGAGACTGTCCCCCTGGGCCCCCCCCCCCCCCTTGATCGAGATTGTCCCCCTGGGTCCCCCTCCCACCCTGATCGAGATTGTCCCCCTGGGCCCCACCCCCACCCTGATCGAGACTGACCCCCTGGGCCCCCCCGCACCCTGATCGAGATTGTCCCCCTTGGCCCTCCCCCCCACCCTGAACGAGATTGTCCCCCTGGACACCACCCCCACCCTGATCGAGATTGTCCCCCTGGGCCCCTATCGCCCCACCCTGATCGAGATTGTCCCCCTGAGCCCGCCCCCACCCTGATCAAGATTGTCCCCCTGGGCCCCCCCCCACCCTGATCGAGACTGTCCCCCTGGGCCCCCCCCACCCTCCCACCACCCTCCCCCCCACCCTGATCGAGATTGTCCCCCTGAGCCCCCACCCACCCTGATCAAGATTGTCCCCCTGGGCCTCACCCCCACCCTGATCGAGATTGTCCCCCTGGGCCCCACCCCCACCCTGATTGAGATTGTCCCCCTGGGCCCCCCCCGCACCCTGATCATGATTGTCCCCCTAGGCCCCACCCCACCCTGATCGAGACTGTCCCCCTGGGCCCCCCACCCTGATCGTGACTGTCCCCCTGGGCCCCCCCCCACCTTGATCGAGATTGTCCCCCTGGGCCCCCCTCCCACCCTGATCGAGATTGTCCCCCTGGGCCCCCCCCACCCTGGGCCACTGTCCCCTGGGCCCCCCCCCACCCTGATCGAGACTGTCCCCCTGTGCCCCCCCCCACCCTGATCGAGATTGTCCCCCTGGGCCTCCCTCCCACCCTGATCGAGATTGTCCCCCTGGGCCCCCCTCCCCAACCCTGATCGAGATTGTCCCCATGGGCCCCCCCCACCCTGATCGAGATTGTCCCCCTGGGCCCCCCCCACCCTGATCGAGACTGTTCCCCTGGCCCCCCCCACCCTGATCGAGACTGTCCCCCTAGGCCCCACCCCACCCTGATCGAGACTGTCCCCCTGGGCCCCATCCCCCCACCCTGATCGAAATTGTCCCCCTGGGCCCCACCCCCACCCTGATCAAGACTGTCCCCCTGGGGCCCCCCCCCCACACTGATCGAGACTGTCCCCCTGGGCCACCCCCACCCTGATCGAGACTGTCCCCCTGGGCCCCCCCCCACCCTGATCGAGATTGTCCCTCTGGGCCCGCCCCCCACCCTGATCGGGATTGTCCCACTGCGCTCCCCCCCCCACCCTGATCGAGATTGTCCCCCTGGGCCCCCTCCCCACCCTGATCGAGATTGTCCCCCTGGGCCCCCCCACCCTGATTGAGACTGTTCCCCTGGGCGCCCCCCCCTCCCTGATCGAGATTGTCCCCCTGGGCCCCCCCCCCACCCTGATCGAGATTGTCCCCCTGGGCCCCCCCCACCCTGATCGAGGCTGTTCCCCTGGGCCTTCCCCCAAACTGCTCGAGATTGTCCCCCTGGGCCTCCCCCCTCCCTGATCGAGACTGTTCCCCTGGGCCCCCTCCCACCCTGATCGAGACTGTCCCCCTAGGCCCCACCCCACCCTGATCGAGACTGTCCCCCTGGGCCCCCCCCCCCATCCTCCCCCCACCCTGATAGAGATTGTCCCCCTGAGCCCCCCCCCCCCCCTGATCAAGATTGTCCCCCTGGGCCCCCCCCCACCCTGATCCAGACTGTCCCTCTGGGCCCCCCCCCACCCTCCCCCCACCCTGATCGAGATTGTCCCCCTGAGCCCCCACCCACCCTGATCAAAATTGTCCCCCTGGGCCTCCCCCCCACCCTGATCGAGATTGTCCCCCTGGGCCCCACCCCCACCCTGATTGAGATTGTCCCCCTGGGCCACCCCCCACCCTGATCAAGATTGTCCCCCTAGGCCCCACCCCACCCTGATCGAGACTGTCCCCCTGGGCCCCCCCCAACCTGATCGAGACTGTCCCCCTGGGCCCCCCCCACCTTGATCGAGATTGTCCCCCTGGGCCCCCCTCCCACCCTGATCGAGATTGTCCCCCTGGGCCCCCCCCCACCCTGGGCCCCCCCCCCACCCTGATCGAGATTGTCCCCCTGGGCCCCACCCCCACCCTGATCGAGACTGTCCCCCTGGGCCCCCCCCACCCTGATCGAGACTGTCCCCCTGTGCCCCCCCCCCACCCTGATCGCGATTGTCCCCCTGCGCCTCCCTCCCACCCTGATCGAGATTGTCCCCCTGGGCCGCCCTCCCCAACCCTGATCGAGATTGTCCCCATGGGCCCCCTCCACCCTGATCGAGATTGTCCCCCTGGGCCCCCCCCCACCCTGATCGAGACTGTTCCCCTGGCCCCCCCCACCCTGATCGAGACTGTCCCCCGAGGCCCCACCCTACCTGATCGAGACTGTCCCCCTGGGCCCCCCAACCCTCCCCCCCACCCTGATCGAGATTGTCCCCCTGGGCCCCCCCCACCCTGATCGAGATTGTCCCCCTGGGCTCCCCCCCACCCTGATCGAGACTGTCCCCCTGGGCCCCTATCCCCCCACCCTGATCGAAATTGTCCCCCTGGGCCCCACCCCCACCCCCACCCTGATCAAGACTGTCCCCCTGGGGACCCCCACACCCTGATCGAGACTGTCCCCCTGGGCCACCCCCACCCTGATCGAGACTGCCCCCCTGGCCCCCCCCCACCCTGATCGAAATTGTCCCTCTTGGCCCGCCCCCCACCCTGATCGAGATTGCCCCCCTTGGCCCTCCACCCCCACCCTGATCGAGATTGTCCCCCTGGGCCCCCCCAACCCTGATCGAGATTGTCCCCGTGGGCCCCACCCAATCCATTGTCCCCATGGGCCCCACCCCCACCCTGATCGAGATTGTCCCCCTTGGCCCTCCACCCCCACCCTGATCGAGATTGTCCCCCTGGGCCCCCCCCACCCTGATCGAGGCTGTTCCCCTGGGCCTCCCCCCAACCTGATCGAGATTGTCCCCCTGGGCCCTCCCCCCCTCCCTGATCGAGACTGTTCCCCTGGGCCCCCCCCCCCACCCTGATCGAGATAGTCCCCCTGGGCCCCCCCCCACCATGATTGAGATTGTCCCCCTGGGCCCTCCCCCCACCTTGATCGAGATTGTCCCCCAGGGCCCCCCCCACCCTGATCGAGACTGTCCCCCTGGGCCCCCCCCACCCTGATCGAAATTGTCCCTCTGGGCCCGCCCCCCACCCTGATCGAGATTGTTCCCCTGGGCCCCCCCCCCACCCTGATCGAGATTGTCCCCCTGGGCCCCACCCCCACCCTGATCGAGACTGTCCCCCTGGGCCCCCCCCACCCTGATCGAGACTGTCCCCCTGTGCCCCCCCCCACCCTGATCGCGATTGTCCCCCTGCGCCTCCCTCCCACCCTGATCGAGATTGTCCCCCTGGGCCGCCCTCCCCAACCCTGATCGAGATTGTCCCCATGGGCCCCCTCCACCCTGATCGAGATTGTCCCCCTGGGCCCCCCCCCACCCTGATCGAGACTGTTCCCCTGGCCCCCCCCACCCTGATCGAGACTGTCCCCCGAGGCCCCACCCTACCTGATCGAGACTGTCCCCCTGGGCCCCCCAACCCTCCCCCCCACCCTGATCGAGATTGTCCCCCTGGGCCCCCCCCACCCTGATCGAGATTGTCCCCCTGGGCTCCCCCCCACCCTGATCGAGACTGTCCACCTGGGCCCCTATCCCCCCACCCTGATCGAAATTGTCCCCCTGGGCCCCACCCCCACCCCCACCCTGATCAAGACTGTCCCCCTGAGGACCCCCACACCCTGATCGAGACTGTCCCCCTGGGCCACCCCCACCCTGATCGAGACTGCCCCCCTGGCCCCCCCCCCACCCTGATCGAAATTGTCCCTCTTGGCCCGCCCCCCACCCTGATCGAGATTGCCCCCCTTGGCCCTCCACCCCCACCCTGATCGAGATTGTCCCCCTGGGCCCCCCCAACCCTGATCGAGATTGTCCCCGTGGGCCCCACCCAATCCATTGTCCCCATGGGCCCCACCCCCACCCTGATCGAGATTGTCCCCCTTGGCCCTCCACCCCCACCCTGATCGAGATTGTCCCCCTGGGCCCCCCCCACCCTGATCGAGGCTGTTCCCCTGGGCCTCCCCCCAACCTGATCGAGATTGTCCCCCTGGGCCCTCCCCCCCTCCCTGATCGAGACTGTTCCCCTGGGCCCCCCCCACCCCTCCCTGATCGAGACTGTTCCCCTGGGCCCCCCCCCCCATCCTGATCGAGATAGTCCCCCTGGGCCCCCCCCCACCATGATTGAGATTGTCCCCCTGGGCCCTCCCCCCACCTTGATCGAGATTGTCCCCCAGGGCCCCCCCCACCCTGATCGAGACTGTCCCCCTGGGCCCCCCCCACCCTGATCGAAATTGTCCCTCTGGGCCCGCCCCCCACCCTGATCGAGATTGTTCCCCTGGGCCCCCCCCCACCCTGATCGAGATTGTCCCCCTGGGGCCCCCCCCCCCCCACTCCCTGATCGAGACTGTTCCCCTGGACCCTCCCCCACCCTGATCGAGATAGTCCCCCTGGGCCCCCCCCAGCCTGATTGAGATTGTCCCCCTGGGCCCTCCCCCCACCCTGATCGAGAATGTCCCCCAGGGCCCCCACCCCCACCCTGATCGAGATTGTCCCCATGGGCCCCCCCAACCCTGATCGAGATTGTCCCCGTGGGCCCCACCCACTCCATTGTCCCCATGGGCCCCACCCCCACCCTGATCGAGATTGTCCCCCTTGGCCCTCCACCCCCACCCTGATCGAGATTGTCCCCCTGGGCCCCCCCCCACCCTGATCGAGATTGTCCCCCAGGGCCCCCCCCACCCCCACCCTGAACGAGATTGTCCCCCTGGACCCCACCCCCACCCTGACCGAGATTGTCCCCCTGGCCCCCACCCCCACCCTGATTGAGATTGTCCCCCTGGACCCCCCCCACCCTGATCAAGATTGTCCCCCTAGGCCCCACCCCACCCTGATCGAGACTGTCGCCCTGGGCCCCCCCACCCTGATCGAGACTATCCCCCTGGGCCCCCCCACCCTGATCGAGATTGTCCCCCTGGGCCCCCCCTCCCACCCTGATCGAGATTGTCCCCCTGGGCCCCCCCCACCCTGATCGAGATTGTCCCCCTGGGCCCCACCCCCACCCTGATCGAGACTGTCCCCCAGGGCCCCCCCCCACCCTGATCGAGACTGTCCCCCTGCCCCCCCCACCCTGATCGAGATTGTCCCCCTAGGCTCACCCCCCTCCCTGATCGAGATTGTCCCCTGGGCCCCCCCCCAACCCTGATCGAGGTTGTCCCCATGGGCCTCACCCCACCCTGATCGAGATTGTCCCCCTGGGCCCCCCCCCACCCTGATCGAGACTGCTCCCCTGGCCCCCCCCACCCTGATCGAGACTGTCCCCCTAGGCCCCACCCCACCCTGATCGAGACTGTTCCCCTGGGCCCCCCCCCCACCCTGATCGAGATTGTCCCCCTGGGCTCCCCCCCACTCCCTGATCGAGACTGTTCCCCTGGACCCCCCCCCCCACCCTGATCGAGATAGTCCCCCTGGGCCCCCCCACCCTGATTGAGATTGTCCCCCTGGGCCCTCCCCCCACCCTGATCAAGAATGTCCCCCAGGGCCCCCCCCCCACCCTGATCGAGATTGTCCCCCTGGGCCCCCCCCCACCCTGATCGAGATTGTCCCCCTGGGCCCCACCCCCACCCTGATCGAGACTGTCCCCCAGGGCCCCCCCCCACCCTGATCGAGACTGTCCCCCTGCCCCCCCCACCCTGATCGAGATTGTCCCCCTAGGCTCACCCCCCTCCCTGATCGAGATTGTCCCCCTGGGCCCCCCCCCAACCCTGATCGAGGTTGTCCCCATGGGCCTCCCCCCACCCTGATCGAGACTGCTCCCCTGGCCCCCCCCACCCTGATCGAGACTGTCCCCCTAGGCCCCACCCCACCCTGATCGAGACTGTTCCCCTGGGCCCCCCCCCCACCCTGATCGAGATTGTCCCCCTGGGCCCCCCCCACTCCCTGATCGAGACTGTTCCCCTGGACCCCCCCCCCACCCTGATCGAGATAGTCCCCCTGGGCCCCCCCACCCTGATTGAGATTGTCCCCCTGGGCCCTCCCCCCACCCTGATCAAGAATGTCCCCCAGGGCCCCCCCCCCACCCTGATCGAGATTGTCCCCCTGGGCCCCCCCCAACCCTGATCGAGATTGTCCCCCTGGGCCCCACCCACTCCATTGTCCCCATGGGCCCCACCCCCACCCTGAACGAGATTGTCCCCCTTGGCCCTCCACACCCACCCTGATCGAGATTGTCCCCCTGGGCCCCCCCCCACCCTGATCGAGATTGTCCCCCAGGGACCCCCCCACCCCCACCCTGAACGAGATTGTCCCCCTGGACCCCACCCCCACCCTGATCGAGATTGTCCCCCTGGGCCCCTATCGCCCCACCCTGATCGAGATTGTCCCCCTGGGCCCCACCCCACCCTGATCGAGACTGTCGCCCTGGGCCCCCCCACCCTGATCAAGATTGTCCCCCTAGGCCCCACCCCACCCTGATCGAGACTGTCGCCCTGGGCCCCCCACCCTGATTGAGATTGTCCCCCTGGGCCCCCCCTCCCACCCTGATCGAGATTGTCCCCCTGGGCCCCCCCCACCCTGATCGAGATTGTCCCCCTGGGCCCCACCCCCACCCTGATCGAGACTGTCCCCCTGGGCCCCCCCCCCCACACTGATCGAGACTGTCACCCTGCGCCCCCCACCCTGATCGAGATTGTCCCCCTAGGCTCACCCCCCTCCCTGATCAAGATTGTCCCCCTGGGCCCCCCCCCCCAACCCTGATCGAAGTTGTCCCCATGGGCCTCCCCCCACCCTGATCGAGATTGTCCCCCTGGGCCCCCTCCCACCCTGATCGAGACTGCTCCCCTGGCCCCCCCCACCCTGATCGAGACTGTCTCCCTAGGCCCCACCCCACCCTGATCGAGACTGTCCCCCTGGGCCCCCCCCCCCACCCCAATCGAGATTGTCCCCCTGGGCCCCCCCCCCACCCTGATCGAGACTGTCCCCCTGGGCCCCTATTCCCCCACCCTGATCAAAATTGTCCCCTTGGGCCCCACCCCCACCCCCACCCGGATCGAGACTGTCCCCCTGGGCCACACCCACACTGATCGAGACTGTCCCCCTGGGCCCCCCCCCCCCCACCCTGATCGAGATTGTCCCTCTGGGCCCGCCCCCCACCCTGATCGAGATTGTCCCCCTGCGCCCCCCCCCACCCTGATCGAGATTTTCCCCCTGTGCCCCCCTCCCCACCCTGATCGAGATTATCCCCCTGGGCACCCCCACCCTGATCGAGATTGTCCCCCTGGGCCCCCCCCCCCCCACCCTGATCGAGATTGTCCCCCTGGGCCCCCCCTCCCACCCTGATCGAGATTGTCCCCCTGGGCCCCCCCCCACCCTGATTGAGATTGTCCCCCTGGGCCCCCCCCAACCTGATCGAGACTGTTCCCCTGGGCCCCACCCCCCCACCCTGATCGAGATTGTCCCCCTGGCCCCCCCCCCCACCCTGATCGAGGTTGTCCCCATGGGCCTCCCCCCATCCTGATCGAGATTGTCCCCCTGGGCCCCACCCACCCTGATCGAGACTGTCCCCCTGGGCCACCCCCACCCTGATCAAGATTGTCCCCCTAGGCCCCACCCCACCCTGATCGAGACTGTCGCCCTGGGCCCCCCCAACCTGAACGAGACTATCCCCCTGGGCCCCCCCACCCTGATTGAGATTGTCCCCCTGGGCCCCCCCTCCCACCCTGATCGAGATTGTCCCCCTAGGCCCCCCCCCACCCTGATCGAGATTGTCCCCCTGGGCCCCACCCCCACCCTGATCGAGACTGTCCCCCTGGGCCCCCCCCCCACACTGATCGAGACTGTCACCCTGCCCCCCCCATCACCCTGATCGAGATTGTCCCCCTAGGCTCACCCCCCTCCCTGATCAAGATTGTCCCCCTGGGCCCCCCCCCCCAACCCTGATCGAGGTTGTCCCCATGGGCCTCCCCCCACCTTGATCGAGATTGTCCCCCTGGGCCCCCCCACCCTGATCGAGACTGCTCCCCTGGCCCCCCCACCCTGATCGA
The DNA here is from genome assembly GCF_047496885.1 of Scyliorhinus torazame. Classification (NCBI taxonomy): domain Eukaryota; kingdom Metazoa; phylum Chordata; class Chondrichthyes; order Carcharhiniformes; family Scyliorhinidae; genus Scyliorhinus; species Scyliorhinus torazame. The sequence goes on from NC_092708.1 coordinate 117,557,594, forward strand.
GACTGTCTCCCTAGGCCCCACCCCACCCGGATCGAGACTGTCCCCCTGGGCCCCCCCCCACCCTAATCGAGATTGTCCCCCTGGGCCTCCCCCCACCCTGATCGAGACTGTCCCCCTGGGCCCCTATTCCCCCACCCTGATCAAAATTGTCCCCTTGGGCGCCACCCCCACCCCCACCCTGATCAAGACTGTCCCCATGGGGCCCCCCCACCCTGATCGAGACTGTCCCCCTGGGCCACACCCACCCTGATCGAGACTGTCCCCCTGGGCCCCCCCCACCCTGATCGAGATTGTCCCTCTGGGCCCGCCCCCCACCCTGATCGAGATTGTCCCCCTGCGCCCCCCCCACCCTGATCGAGATTTTCCCCCTGTGCCCCCCTCCCCACCCTGATCGAGATTATCCCCCTGGGCCCCCCCCACCCTGATCGAGATTGTCCCCCTGGGCCCCCCCCCACCCTGATCGAGATTGTCCCCCTGGGCCCCCCCCCCACCCTGATCGAGATTGTCCCCCTGGGCCCCCCCCACCCTAATTGAGATTGTCCCCCTGGGCCCCCCCCAACCTGATCGAGACTGTTCCCCTGGGCCCCACCCCCCCACCCTGATCGAGATTGTCCCCCTGGCCCCCCCCCCACCCTGATCGAGGTTGTCCCCATGGGCCTCCCCCCACCCTGATCGAGATTGTCCCCCTGGGCCCCCCCCACCCTGATCGAGACTGCTCCCCTGGCCCCCCCCACCCTGATCGAGACTGTCCCCCTCGGCCCCACCCCACCCTGATCGAGACTGTCCCCCTGGGCCCCCACCCGAATCGAGATTGTCCCCCTGGGCCCCCCCCACCCTGATCGAGACTGTCCCCCTGGGCCCCTATCCCCCCACCCTGATCGAAATTGTCCCCTTGGGCCCCACCCCCACCCCCACCCTGATCAAGACTGTCCCCCTGGGGCCCCCCCCCACCCTGATCGAGACTGTCCCCCTGGGCCACCCCCACCCTGATCAAGACTGTCGCCCTGGGCCCCCCCCACCCTGATCGAGATTGTCCCTCTGGGCCCGCCCCCCACCCTGATCGAGATTGTCCCCCTGCGCCCCCCCCACCCTGATCGAGATTTTCCCCCTGTGCCCCCCTCCCCACCCTGATCGAGATTGTCCCCCTGTGCCCCCCCCCCACCCTGATCGAGATTGTCCCCCTGGGCCCCCCCCACCCTGATCGAGATTGTCCCCCTGGGCCCCCCCCACCCTGATCGAGATTGTCCCCCTGGGCTCCCCCCCCCCCACCCTGATCGAGATTGTCCCCCTGGGCCCCCCCCAACCTGATCGAGACTGTTCCCCTGGGCCCCACCCCCCCACCCTGATCGAGATTGTCCCCCTGCCCCCCCCCCACCCTGATCGAGACTGTTCCCCTGGGGCCCCCCCCCCAACCTGATCGAGACTGTTCCCCTGGGCCCCCCCCCACCCTGATCGAGATTGTCCCCCTGGGCCCCCCCCCACCCTGATCGAGATTGTCCCCCTGGGGCCCCCCCCCCCAACCTGAGCGAGACTGTTCCCCTGGGCCCCCCCCCCACCCTGATCGAGATTGTCCCCCTGGGCCCCCCCCCACCCTGATCGAGATTGTTCCCCTGGGGCCCCCCCCCCACCCTGATCGAGATTGTCTCCCTGCACCCCCCCCACCCTGATCGAGATTGTCCCCCTGGGCCCCCCTCCCCACCCTGATCGAGATTGTCCCCCTGGGCCCCGCCACCCACCCTGATCGAGACTGTTTCCCTGGCCCCCCCCCCCAACCTGATCAAGGCTGTTCCCCTGCCCCCCCCCCCACCCTGATCGAGACTGTTCCCCTGGGCCCCCCCCCACCCTGATCGAGACTGTCCCCCCCTCCACCCCCCCCCCCCCCCCACAGCACCGGGAGTGAAGATGGCTACTCACCTCCCCAGATCCCTGCTGCAGCCCTTCTGCCATCTTAACATTTTAAAAAAGGAGCACTAATCAACGCCTGCGTGACACTTGCTGAGGAGCCAGTTAGATTAAGGGAGGCCGTCAGATAGGATGTCCTTCCCGTTAATTATATGGAGATTGACCTGTAGAGGTGATTATTGGTTTCTTGCTACGCCACAGCGGGATCCTGACTTCCCAAAGGGAGTGGGCCGGATTGTTCTCGATTTTGGCCTCTCCCATGATCTGACAGCCGCATTGCGCTCTTGCTCAAGCGCAGCGCGGTCAATAAATCACGCCCATGGTGTTTCGACGCAGGTAAGCAGGTTCATAGAATCATAGAATTTACAGTGCAGAAGGAGGCCAATCAACCCATCGAGTCTGCACCGGCCCTTAGGGCACCTCACCCAAGCTCACACCTCCACCCCATCCTGGTAACCCCACCCAACCGTTTTGGACACTAAGGGCAATTTAACAAGTCCAATCCATCTGACCTGCACATCTTTGGACTGTGGGAGGAAGCCGGAGCACCCGGAGGAAACCCACGCAGACACGGGGAGAACGTGCAGACTCCGCACAGACAGTGACCCAAGCCGGAATCGAACCTGGGACCCTGGAGCTGTGAAGCAATTGTGCTATCCACAATGCTACCGTGCTGCCCAAAGTCATTCAAAACTAACACAAGGATATGTCCTGTCTACAGCTGGGGATCTTGATTTATTATGGATACATTGCATTCCTTGTTCTGTGAAGCTGTTATCAGCAGCTGCTGAGATACTCCCTATAAGTACCCACGCTTGGTTCTCATGAGGTAGTTTACACAACTTGTAACTTATTGTTCAGGAAAATGGCTCGTTCGGCCATTTTGTGTCTTTAGTATTGCTTTAATAGCTAATAGCCATTTTGTGTCCTTTCTGATATTAACAAGCATTGTGTATACAATATCTATTTCTACAAATTGCCTCTTCTAAACAGGCATCTAAGCCAATGAGTACCTTTTGTCTCATCATAACTATTCAAAAGTAATATAGGAGCACAAATGTAGTTTAGAGCCACCTTTAATTTATATCATAGTCCAGTATCAGAAAATGTCCCCCAACACTGTCCTTCCTTTAATTAACCCTACATACATTTCACCGCCCTCTGGCTTGGCCTATGGTCCCTTCTGTCCTGCTCCCCTTGCCCCCTCCCTTGTATATTGCCCCCCCTCCTCTTCTCCTGTTTTGTGGCTTTCCCACCATCCTTCTGTCTTTCCCTCCCTCCCCTTGGGTTGCGCAATCCTTTGGTTAACCTTGTAGATTTCTGGGTCTCACTGGTACAGTTTAAGAACATAGAACATACAGTGCAGAACCTGGGAGCCTGGAGCTGTGAAGGGACAGTGCTAGCCACTATGTTACCGTGCCGCTCTGGGACACCGTTAGGGGATCTGAGTGCGATAAAGATGGAATTAATAAGAGGGGCCAGGTCTGTAACAGGCAGTTTAGTTTTGAGTGCTGGAAGCCTTGAGCTGAGCTGTGGCTTTTGCTAAAGGCTGTTGGGTTAAGCAGTAGTCTGACACAGACATAATGGGGGCGATTCTCCGAGCCCCGCGCCGGGCCGGAGAATCGCCGCAACCACCCCACGACGCCCCGACGCCGGCGCACGATTCTCCAAGATGCAGAGAATCGGCACCATTTGCGCTGGCGCGTTTGGCGCGGCGCGGGCCGCTGGAATTGGTGGGGCCGCCGATTCTCCGGCCCGGATGGGCCGAGCGGCCGTGCCGATACGACAGAGTCCCGCCAGCGCCGTTCACCCCTGGTCGCTGCCGGTGGGAACTCTGCGGGAACGGTTGGGGGGCAGCCTGTGCGGGGGGGGGGGGCTCCTTCACCGGGGGGGGGGGGTCCTCGCCTGCGATCGGGGCCCACTGATCGGCGAGCCGGCCTCGCCCCCCCCCCCCCCGGGTCTACATTCTGGCGTGGCCGGCTCCTGAACACCGACTTGAGTCGGGGCCGGCGCTAAAGAAGTCCCGCACGCATGCGCAGGATGGCGCGGCCCAACTGCGTATGCGCAAGATTGAACTGGCCCAACTGCACATGCGTGGGTTGGCGCGGTGCCCATTTGGCACCGCGAAAGGAGGCTGGAGCAGCGTGAACTGCTCCAGCGCTGTGCTGGCCCCCTGTGGGGGCCAGAATCGTATGTAACCGGGCCCGGTTCGCGCCATTGTGAAACGCAATGGCGTTCACGACGGTGCAAATTCTTGGGCCCAATATTGGAGAATCACCCCCAATGAATCTGCAGGTTGTTTCCTGACAGGATCTCCCTCTCTCTTAAAGCAGTCTTTCCAAGAAATGTCTATCCCTGTGTTTGCTAACAGTATTTACAAGTGGCTTTTGACCTGTGATGGGTTTTGCTTGATTGGAGATAGAGAAGGTATCAGTTATAAGTTAAAAGTGTTTACTTTTATTGTTAAGATGATGTTAATGTAGATTACTCCTGTGTTAATAGTCAAGTTTGTTTTAATATAACATATCCCTATTTGTCAGTGAAATCTCTCCTGGAATGATGTATCCTTTCATCACAGTTTTACAAATTAAAAAAATGCTTATGGTTCTTGTCCAGTCTCCTAACAAGTGTTGAGGTCTGGCCCAATTGGTTCTTGTGCTTTTCCATTCATGTGACCATTTCAGCAATCTTGTTCTGGCATGCAATATCAGTTTCTGTCTCTGTCTGAATTGCTGATTTTGCTTTCAATTTCAGTGTTTGTACCTCTTCAGTTAATTTCTCATTGTCCAGTTTCCTTTTCAAAGATCTTATTCTCCCGATTCAATTCTTCAATTATTCAGATTCCAATTATTTTCTAGTTGCTTTTTCATGGAGTTCAGCTGTCTCCTGCAACTTTCTTTTTCCAGGTTTGATGTCAGTCATTTCATCTTGTTGTTCAAACATCTTCTCTGGAGCTTTAATTCTTTTTGCTGATTTCTCTTTATGTTCAATAGTTCCTAGTTTCTTTTGAAGTCTTTAATTTCTGTGTTTCTTCTGAATCCATCATGTTCTTACTGGACATATACATTTCACAAATGGGACCTTCATTTCTACATTTCTTAACTTCATCCAAGCCCTTTTGGTTTCACTGTTGATCAGGTCTGTCTCTGATTAAGTGTTGACTTGTTTCCATTCTACAATTCACTCATTGCCCTTCTTGTGGGGTCTTTCATTGCCCTCCTTCTGACATCTTTTATTGCCCTTCTTCTGGCTTCTTCTTTTCCCACTTTCTGGGGTCTTCTTTGAGGTTTTCCATTGCCTCTTCCTTAAGGTCTTCTTGCTTATGGACCTTTTTTTGAGAGTTGCCCTCTAACTGGGGTCTTCTACAATTTTCCTGTCCATAGTCATTTGGTCTTTCTTGTGGTTACTGCTTTAAGTGCATTACCACTTTAAATGTATTTATTTAGCGAATGCAAAGTCCCTAAGCGAAGACTGTTGAGTGCGGATAGGCCTCCACTGAGTCTGTGGATTGGACATTTTTCTATGATGTGGTGCATAGTTTGCTCTCTCCTACAGTCACATGTGGAGCTGGCACTAAAGCCCATCTATGGAAATTGGCCAAGCAGGGGCCGTGCCTGGTTCTGAACCTGTTAAGGGTGGACCATTCTTTCCTTGGAATTTTAAAACCAGGCAATGAGTGAATTGTGTTGGGTTTGAGATAGTGCTTTGTCATGCCCATTAGGATGAGCGATCATAATATGATAGGATTTTTCATCAAGGTGGGGAGTAACATGGTTGATTCTGAGACTAGGACCCTGAATCTAAATTAAGGAAACTACGATGATATGAGGCGCGAGTTGACGATGATGGATTGGGAAAAGTTATTTAAAGGGATGACGGTGGATCGGCAATGGTAAACATTCAAGGAGCGCATCGTGAACTGTAACAATTATTTATTCCTGTCTGGCACAAAAGTAAAATGGGAAAGGTGGCCAAGCCATGGCTTACAAGGGAAATTAGAGATAGTACTAGATCGAAGGAAGAAGCATACAAATTGCCCAAGGAAAACAACAAACCTGAAGATTAGAATTCAGCAAAGGAGACTAAAGGGATTGATTACGAAAGGGAAAACAGAGTACAAGAACACCTTGTGAGTAACCATGTGGAAAGAAAACAGGGAATTTTAGACCAGTAAGCCTGATGTTGGTAGTGCGGAAAATTCTAGAATCCATTATCAAAGATTTTAAAGCGGAGCATTTCGAAAACAATGGCAGGATCGAACAGAGTCAGCATGGATTTATGAAAGGAAAATTATGCTTGACAAATCTACTGGAATTCTTCATGAATGTTATTAGTAGAATGGATGAGGAGCAGCCAATGGAAGTGGTTTACTTGGACTTTCAGAAGGCTTTCGACAAAGTTCCACATAAGAGATTAGCATGTAAGATTAACGTGCATGGGCTAGTGTATTATGATGGATAGAAAACTGGTTGGCAGACAGGAAACAAAGAGTAGGACTAATTGAGTATTTTTCCAAATGGCAGGCAGTGACTAGTGCTTGGACCTTAGGAGAGTCCATTGGTTTGTCTTTTCCATGTACATTTTGCCTGTCCAAAGTGAACTCTAAAGGCGAAATTCTCCGGTATCGGCGCGATGTCCGCCGACCGGCGCCAAAAACGGCGCAAATCAGTCGGGCATCGCGCCGCCCCAAAGGTGCGGAATCCTCCGCATCTTGGGGGGCCCAGCCCCAACCTTGAGGGGCTAGGCCCGCGCCGGACTAATTTCTGCCCCGCCAGCTGGCGGAAAAGGCATCTCCGGGCGGCGCATGCGCGGGAGCGTTAGCGGCCGCTCACGGCATTCCCGCGCATGCGCAGTGGAGGGTGTCTCTTCCGCCTCCGCCATGGTGGAGACCGTGGCGAAGGCGGAAGGAAAAGAGTGCCACCATGGCACAGGCCCGCCCGCGGATCGGTGGGCCCCGATCGCGGGCCAGGCCACCGTGGGGGCACCCCCCCGGGGCCAGATTGCCCCACGCCCCCCCAGGACCCCGGAGCCCGCCCGCGCCGCCTTGTCCCGCCGGTAAGAGAGGTGGTTTAACCCACACCGGCGGGACAGGCATCCTAGCAGCGGGACTTCAGCCCATCTGGGCCGGAGAATCGCGTGGGGGGGCCCGCCAACCGGCGCGGCACGATTCCCACCCCTGCCAAATCTCCGGTGCCGGAGAATTCAGCAACCGGCGGGGGCGGGATTCACGCCAGCCCCCGGCGATTCTCCGACCCGGCGGGGGGTCGGAGAATCTCGCCCTAAATCTTCGATTGTTCAACAAATTTCAATGCTTTTAGTCACCCAGGGGCGGAGGGCCTGTGACAGCTTCAGAGGAACCAGTGTGCCAGTGTCATAAGCAGTTGTGAGGTCGAGGAACACAGCACTTGTCTTCAAGTTTTCTGAAAGCCATTTTCAATCCAGGGTGGCACGGTGGCAGGTACTGCTGCCTCACAGTGCCAGAGACCCGGATTTGATTCCTGCCTTTGGTGACTGGGTGGAGTTTGCACAATCTCCCCGTGTCTGCGTGGGTTTCCTCTGGGTACTCCAGTTTCCTCCCACAGTCCAAAGATGTGCAGGTTAGGTGGGTTGGCCATAATCAATGTGCAGGGTTACTGGAATAGTTCGGTGAATGGGCCTAGGTAGAACATAGAACATAGAACAATACAGCGCAGTACAGGCCCTTCGGCCCACGATGTTGCACCGAAACAAAAGCCATCTAACCTACACTATGCCATTATCATCCATATGCTTATTCAATAAACTTTTAAATGCCCTCAATGTTGGCGAGTTCACTACTGTAGCAGGTAGGGCATTCCACGGCCTCACCACTCTTTGCGTAAAGAACCTACCTCTGACCTCTGTCCTATATCTATTACCCCTCAGTTTAAAGTTATGTCCCCTCGTGCCAGCCATTTCCATCCGCGGGAGAAGGCTCTCACTGTCCACCCTATCTAACCCCCTGATCATTTTGTATGCCTCTATTAAGTCTCCTCTTAACCTTCTTCTCTCCAACGAAAACAACCTCAAGTCCATCAGCCTTTCCTCATAAGATTTTCCCTCCATACCAGGCAACATCCTGGTAAATCTCCTCTGCACCCGCTCCAAAGCCTCCACGTCCTTCCTATAACGCGGTGACCAGAACTGTACGCAATACTCCAAATGCGGCCGTACCAGAGTTTTGTACAGCTGCAACATGACCTCCTGACTCCGGAACTCAATCCCTCTACCAATAAAGGCCAACACTCCATAGGCCTTCTTCACAACCCTATCAACCTGGATGGCAACTTTCAGGGATCTATGTACATGGACAGCTAGATCCCTCTGCTCATCCACACTTCCAAGAACTTTACCATTAGCCAAATATTCCGCATTCCTGTTATTCCTTCCAAAGTGAATCACCTCACACTTCTCTACATTAAACTCCATTCGCCACCTCTCAGCCCAGCTCTGCAGCTTATCTATGTCCCTCTGTAACCTGCTACATCCTTCCACACTGTCGACAACACCACCGACTTTAGTGTCGTCTGCAAATTTACTCACCCACCCTTCTGCGCCTTCCTCTAGGTCATTGATAAAAATGACAAACAGCAACGGCCCCAGAACAGATCCTTGTGGTACGCCACTTGTAACTGAACTCCATTCTGAACATTTCCCATCAACCACCACCCTCTGTCTTCTTTCAGCTAGCCAATTTCTGATCCACATCTCTAAATCACCCTCAATCCCCAGCCTCCGTATTTTCTGCAATAGCCTACCGTGGGGAACCTTATCAAACGCTTTACTGAAATCCATATACACCACATCAACTGCTCTACCCTCGTCTACCTGTTCAGTCACCTTCTCAAAGAACTCGATAAGGTTTGTGAGGCATGACCTACCCTTCACAAAGCCATGCTGACTATCCCTGATCATATTATTCCTATCTAGATGATTATAAATCTTGTCTCTTATAATCCCCTCCAAGACTTTACCCACTACAGATGTGAGGCTCACCGGTCTATAGTTGCCGGGGTTGTCTCTGCTCCCCTTTTTGAACAAAGGGACCACATTTGCTGTCCTCCAGTCCTCTGGCACTATTCCTGTAGCCAATGATGACATAAAAATCAAAGCCAAAGGTCCAGCAATCTCTTCCCTGGCCTCCCAGAGAATCCTAGGATAAATCCCATCAGGCCCCGGGGACTTATCCATTTTCAGCCTGTCCAGAATTGCCAACACCTCTTCCCTACGTACCTCAATACCATCTATTCTAATAGCCTGGGTCTCCACAACATTATCTTTTTCCTGAGTGAATACTGACGAAAAATATTCATTTAGTATCTTGCCTATCTCTTCAGACTCCACACACAACTTCCCATCCCTGTCCTTGACTGGTCCTACTCTTACCCTGGTCATTCGCTTATTCCTGGTAGGGTGGTCTTTCAGAGGGTCGGTGCAGACTCGATGGGCTAAAATGAACTCCTTCTGCACTGTAGGGATTCTATGGATTTACTGTAATATGTACTCCCCTGTGCTTTCTTTGTGAAAACCAGGTTGGTCAATGCTAACGATTTCTTCTAGGATTGGAGCTATGTGCTAAAGGAGAGAGATTGGACAGTAGCTAGCTGCAAGTACAGGGGGCGGGATTCTCCACTCCCACACCGAAGTGGCTGCGCCGGCGTGAACGGCGTTGAGGTTCACGACGGCGCGGAACGGCCCCGGTCCCGACCGATTCAGGCCCTGACAATGGGCCAGGATCGGGGCCGCGTCATCTACACGCGCCAGGCCTTGTCGCCCGCGTAAAAGCGGCGCCGCATAGATGACGAGGCCGGCGCCGCATAACGGGCGTCATCCGTGCATGCGCGGTTGCCGTCCTCTCTAAATCCGCCCCGCAAGAAGATGGTGGACGGATCTTGCGGGGCCGCGGAAGGAAGGAGGTCCTCCTTCAGAGAGGACGGCCCGACGATCGGTGGGCACCGATCACGGGCCACCCCACATTCCAGGTGAAGCCCGGTGCAGGATCCCCCCTCGCCCCCCCCACAGGCCGCTCCCCCAGCGTTCACGCACCGCCCACGACTGCAGCGACCAGGTGTGGACGGCGCCGGGGGGAACCCGCCGTTTTGGCCTGGCCGCTCGGCCCATCCGGGCCTCAGAATAGCGGGGGTGCCGGAGAATCGCCATTTTGGGTGTCTCCGGCGATTCTCCGGCCCACGAAACTCGACCGGGCCGTTCCCGCTGCTTGGGAGAATCGCGGGAGGGCGTCGGACCGGCGTCCCCGGAGATTTTGGCAGCCCAGGCGATTCTCCCAACTGCCGTGGGAGTGGAGAATCGCGCCCAGGGTCTTTTCTAGGTTTTGGTATGGCAATGACTTTTGCTGTCAGCCATTTCTTTGGAATGGTGTTGGAATTTATGTAATGTTTTTCTTTGCGACATAATAATAGAGGAGACTCAGAAAGCCTTTGACAAGGTGCCAGTCAAAAGGTTGCTGCATAAGATAAAGATGCATGGCATTAAGGGGAAAGTAGTAGCATGGATAGAGGATTGGTTAATTAATAGAAAGCAAAGAGTGGGGATTAATGGGTGTTTCCCTGGTTGGCAATCAGTAGCTAGTGGTGTCCCTGAGGGATCAGTGTTGGGCACACAATTGCTCACAATTTACATAGATGATTTGGAGTTGGGGACCAAGGGCAATGTGTCCAAGTTTGCAGACGACACTAAGATGAGTGGTAAAGCAAAAAGTGCAGAGGATACTGGAAGTCTGCAGAGGGATTTGGATAGGCTAAGTGAATGGGCTCGGGTCTGGCAGATGGATTACAATGTTGACAAATGTGAGGTTATCCATTTTGGTAGGAATAACACCAAAAGGGATTATTATTTAAATGATAAAATATTAAAACATGCTGCTGTGCAGAGAGACCTGGGTGTGCGAGTGCATGAGTCGCAAAAAGTTGGTTTACAGGGGCAACAGGTGATTAAGAAGGCAAATGGAATTTTGTCCTTCATTGCGAGAGGGATGGAGTTTAAGACGAGGGAGGTTATGCTGCAATTGTATAAGGTGTTAGTGAGGCCACACCTGGAGTATTGTGTTCAGTTTTGGTCTCCTTACTTGAGAAAGGACGTACTGGCATTGGAGGGTGAGCAGAGGAGATTCACTAGGTTCATCCCAGAGCTGAAGGGGTTGGATTACGAGGAGAGGTTGAGTAGACTGGGACTGTACTCGCTGGAATTTAGAAGGATGAGGGGGGATCTTATGGAAACATATAAAATTATGAAGGGAATAGATAGGATAGATGCGGGCAGGTTGTTTCCACTGGCGGGTGAAAGCAGAACTAGGGGCCAGTGCCTCAAAATAAGGGGAAGTAGATTTAGGACTGAGTTTAGGAGGAACTTCTTCACCCAAAGGGTTGTGAATCTATGGAATTCCTTGCCCAGTGAAGCAGTAGAGGCCCCTTCATTAAATGTTTTTAAGATAAAGAGAGATAGTTTTTTGAAGAATAAAGGGATTAAGGGTTATGGTGTTCGGGCCGGAAAGTGGAGCTGAGTCCACAAAAGATCAACCATGATCTCATTGAATGGTGGAGCAGGCTCGAGGGGCCAGATGGCCTACTCCTGCTCCAAGTTCTTATGTTCTAGGTACAGAAACAATTGTTTATTGACCAACGTGTTGGGAGTGAACAACTTCAGAGAAAGATCTCTGGAGCTGTCTCTGCCCAATTTAAGAAATCAAGTAACATTTATACATTGTATGTCACATAGGCAAAGACATTGTTTACATTTGAGCATTATCTGGTACAAACTGCAAATGCGCACTCAGGCAGAGTGAGAATTATCTACCCTTTTCTTTCTATGACCCTTTCCCCAATATGACCAATCCACCTAACCTGCACATCTTTGGACTGTGGGCAGCACGGTAGCACAGTGGTTAGCACAGTTGCTTCACAGCTCAAGGGGCCCAGGTTCAGTTCACGGCTTGGGTTACTGTCTGTGCAGAGTCTGCACATTCTCCTGTGTGTGCGTGGGTTTCCTCCGGGTGCTCCGGTTTCCGCCCACAGTCCAAAGATGTGCAGGTTAGGTGGATTGGCCATTCTAAATTACCCTTAGTATTCAAAAAGGTTAGGTGGGGTTACTGGGATAAAGGGGATAGGGTGGAGGTGTGGGGCTTAAGTGGGTTGCCCTTTCCAAGGGCCGGTGCAGACTCGATGGGCCGAATGGCCTCCTTCTGCACTGTAAATTCTATGATTCTATGATCTTTCCTTGTTGTTAGAACAGTTAGGTGTGCCTGGCCTATAGGTTAAACTGGAAAACATGTTGTTGACCTTTATTCTGATTTCTCGCGGATGTGTTATGTCAGCGTTCAGTTACCATCGTTTTGGTCTATTTGCCACATCAGCATAGTAATGGTCGACATTTTTGTAAAATTATCCTCTACTGCTCTAGTATATTACACTACACTATAGAACTTCAAAAGTCCCTGAGAATATTTGTTGATTGCCTTAATAAATTGTTGTTAGTAAATCCTGTTCATTTGCTTCCCCACAACAGTCCCCCTTTTGGTCCTTGACCTAACCCAAGGTGGCCAATGTACAGATGCCAATTGTTTCCTTTCCTCCCCGCCACCTTCAATATTGGCCAGGTATCCAGCTTAGATTTGTAAAGGCATGTGTTCAGATTCTCTGTATTTTATGGTCCCTTAGTCCAAGCACCTGATCTCTTACCTTGTTACTCCAATTACTAAGCCTAATTCTCTATTGCCATTTTTTATATGTCTTCCAAGTCTGGAGAATGAGATATGTTAGGTATATATGAATGTCATTTGCATTATGACTAGGGCATGGGAGATGATGCAAGTTCATGGGTGTATTTGCATGTTTGAGCCCCAATTCCACAGATCCTCCCACAAAGTAGAGGAGTCTATTTGTTCAATCTCATTTGTTAAAGCCTTGGCTCGTTGTTGGAGTGTATAGTATGATCTGTACACTTGTTGGATTTGTGTCCGAATTCCGATCAGGTGCTCTGGTAGTGGTGGGATTGTACAAGAGAAGTGATTCAAATAATGTGTTAGGTTATCCTTTATGTTTTTAATATTAACTGTTTCTCTTTTATATACTTCAACCTGTTCCATTTTCCCTATTCTTGCTGGCATCTGTGGGTGTAAACATCACCAAATGATTGAACAGGTTGTTGCCGTTGGATTTCCCGTTGTCCTGTGGTTATACAATATCTCTCAGCACACGGATATGCAATATATATTGGTTCTTTTGCAGCCCATATCATTTTCATTATATAGTTGGTTGTGGCATTAAATCCACACCTTGATTTTTCATTGTCATATATTTGATGTGCATATACGACAGAAGTGGCTTCTATCTTATACTCCTGTAATGTACTAACTGTATAATAATAATCTTTATTATTGTCACAAGTAGGCTTACATTAACACTGCAATGAAGTTACTGTGAAAATCCCCTAGTCGCCACACTCCAGCGGGTACACTGAGGGAGAATTCAGAATGTCCAAATTACCTAACAACACATCTTTTGGGACTTGTCGGAGGAAACCCACGCTGACACAGGGAGAATGTGCAGACTCCACACGGACAGTGACCCAAGCCGGGAATCGAACCTGGGACCCTGGCGCTGTGAAGCAACAGTGCTAGCCACTGTGCTACCGTGCCGCCCTGTAATATCCTATGGGCTATGATATCTGACATAATGACTTCTTCCAATTACCCCAATATTCTCCATCTTTTATAATACTCTGCCGAGTATTGACATGGCTCTCATGGGTATCACTAAAACAATAGCCATTAACATATTGTTGTTCATAATACATTTAATGTTAGTCCTACATACATGTCTCAAAACCCTGAGCTTATATCCCGTCAACCTATGTTTGGTGTTTCGTGATGGGTTAAATAGATGTTCAATTTGTAACTCACAGTGGAACCCTCGCTAATGTGCCTGAGATTTTCTCATGCCTGTTCAAGCGCTCATGATCCATAGGTATTCAGACATCGGGCGCGATTTAACGGCCTCATCACGCCCGACTTGGTGACGTGACAAGACCGTTGAATCTCGCGAGTTGTCGTTTCCCTCATCCTTAACTACCGTAATCTGTCCATTAAAGGAATAGACTCTCACATTTAGCCCATCTAGCATGTTTTCGATCTTGCCATGTTCAGAATCTGCACTAAGGGGTGTGCGATATGGATTTTCGATATCCAGCAGCACCTGCTGATTGCTTGTTAAAGTAATGGGTTGCAGGGTGTAATTTTAACCATTACCTTTCTATCTCTTTTCCATCTTGTGGTCAATTGTTCCTAAGTATTTAATTCTCCTTGACCTTTAAATTGTTTCAAATAGAATGACTTTTTTTTCTCTCTCATTATCAATTTAAGATTCTCTCAAGGTTACTTTCTCTGTTGCCTTGATTTGCTAAAAGTTTTTATTATTTTTGAAAATTTAATTTAAACTCTGATCTTGCCACAACTGGAGAGGTGGATTTATTATCAAAGCTTGTTTCTAATCCAGCTAAAAATTGTCCGTTCTTCTAGAAGGCAATTAACCATACTGGTGAGTTTTGCGAATTAAATACCTGTCCCATGTATGGAAGCTGGAGCTTGTATGAGTGCCCATTTCAGGGCTGTGTGAGATAGTTCTTGTTCCTCATCCCATTATATGTGGTCTTGTGAAGCTCTCCCCCCCTTTGGTTAGGTTTTAGTTTTACCCTAATCTATCATCACCCTAATCTATTTAATCTTACACTGGAGGTTCATTAAATTTTTGGTCATGACCATAGATGTGGTGATATGTCTGTAGACGGTATTGTATATAGTTGGTGGTGCGACCTCCAACCAGCAGGTGGCGGTACAGATCCACCATGTGGTCCCGAGACAGTGGTCATGTGACAAGGCATTCAGATATAAGTCAGGGAAGATCCGGTGAAGGTTGTAAGACGTACATAAGGACAGTCGTGCAAAGGGATAGGTGAATATAAAGGTGAGTATAAAGTATATACTCACCTAGAAACTCCATGATAACTTGCTCTGTATCTGATTATTACCTTACCACTTGTGGATTAATAAAATCTTGGTTTGGACAAGTCACCAGGAGTTCTGTAGATTCCTTGCTAGGCAACGACCACCAAACACAACAATAGTGACCATTGGTTTATTATCACTAAAAAGCAGGGCGGTCAGATATAGGGCACAATCTTCCGGCCTCGTTATATTTGTGCTCAAGCGGCCTCCCGTCATTCATCGGCCTCCCCAGCATGTGCTTATTCTGGCGCCGATTAGCACTCCTTTTTAAAAACGTGAACCTGGCGGAAGGGCTTCTGTGGGAGCCGAGGAGGGGAATAGCAATCTTTGCTCACAGTCAAAGAGCCTGGGTCTACTGGGCTTGTCACCCCTGTGCTTGGCAGGGGGTGAGGGACCCTTCACAGGGTTGGACCACCATTGGAGGGTGGGAGGCGCTGGGGGGGCAACTGGAGTGGGACAATCACTCGCGGCACCACCATGCCAACCCCTGGATCCCAACTCCATTCCGGGGGCAACCCCTGTCCCTGCCCGTCTGCCCCACTGATCACCCATAATCCCCACCGACAGCTGTGGACTCTGGCTGCATGGCTGAAGGCTATCGCTAATAGGGACATGCAACATGGTTAAGTGAGCACTTGACACACGCCAAGTGGATTCCCGTGGCATGTGGGAGTCATTGCCTAGCATTCCAATCGCACCTTGATGCTGGACACTGTGCCTGAGCACTGTGGGAGGCAACGTCACACAAGCACCAGCCAGCATCTGATCTCCTAGGGGATGGGACAAGGCACCGGGCCATGACCGCGGTCGGAGTGTGGGTGGGTGCCACGGGGACGGGGTGGTCCCTGGAGAGATGGTCAAAGGGGGTTGGACCGCATTGCGGTAGAAAGTGACAGAGGTATCATAATGGTTGTTCAAAAAATTGTTTAATGTGCTGTACAATACCCCATTCCCAATAGTGTCACCCCCCCCAAACCCCAACCCCACCCCTACCTAATCCCCCCACCCCTGCCCCGGTGCCCTCAGTGATGCTCAACGTGCCTGGCCCTCCAGCTCTATCACTACGGCTAGGTGTTTCCCCAGGATGCACATCTGAGGTGGAGGCAACCAGCTTCTTACCTCATCCTGTGGTGTACTCTGGGGCTCAGCACAGCCGTGCTGCCCTGTCCTGTGTGCTGCCTACGAGATGCAGCCTCATCAGAGGAGTGGAACTTTGGGGAACTGATGGCCACTGTCGCCATTCCATGGGACGGGTCTGGGTTGGTACCCAGCACACCCTCCACCTGAAAGGTGCCCATAGGCCCCTGGGGTACCCCTTAGGACGGAGGAGCAGCTGGTCCAAGCCCAGGCTACCCCTGCATCATCTGGCTCTGCCAGCCCTGGTGGTTCCCCATCATCTTCACCATCGCGTCGACGCCTTCAGCGATACTCCTCAGTGACTGGGACATGCTCTGCAGTGCCTCGGCAATGCCCACCTGCGACTGGGACAAGCTCCGCAGCACCTTGGTCATTCCCATCTGAGAGCGGGACATGTCCCACAGAACCTCATCAAAGCTGGCCTGGTACAGGTGACATCCCCAAGCGAGTTGGACATTCTGTCGAGACCCTCAGCCATGGCCGTCACCGACTGCACGACGCTTTGGACATCTTCACTTGTGGTGGCGAAGCCGTGCACCAGACTCTCCACTGCGGTCACCACCCCTAGCAGTGTTGGCCTCAGTGCAACTTATTGCCTCCTGCGTCCATAGCCTCTGGAACTCCTCCAAGCGGCTGTAGATCTGCTGGAGTGACGCTGACATCGCCCTCTGAACATCCCGGCTGCTCCCTATCGTCTCCATCAGCTCTGGGTGACCCACTTCCAGAGGCTCAGCATGGGGCTGGGACCCAGCGGGTTTCTGGAATCCAGCAGGCCTACGACTGCTGTCCAGCTGTCTCGCCTGGGGGAACCTGCCTCCACCAGATGTACATCAGCAGCAGTGAGGTGCTCACCTGATTGTGCCCCAGGAGCCTGTCCGCGAACAGATGTGTGTATCTGCGCTGGTGGAGGGTGGGGATGAAAGCTGTGCCGTGACTATAACGGTTGCATCCTCGGAGCTCTCTTCTGAGGTGTTTTCCTTCCTCAAACTAGGAGACCAAAACTGCTCACAATACTCAAGGTGTGGCCTCACCAAGGCCCTGTATAACTCCAGCGAGACATCCCTACTCCCAAATCCTCTCGCTATGAAGGCCAGCATGCCATTAGCTTTCCTTACCGCCTGCTGTACCTGCATGCCAAACTTCAGCGACTGTTCCACCATGACACCCAGACCACGTTGCACTTCCCCTTTTCCTAAACTAGGTCTCGGTGCACTTCCCCTTTTCCTAAACTAGGTCTTGTTGCACTTCCCCTTTTCCTAAACTAGGTCTCGGTGCACTTCCCCTTTTCCTAAACTAGGTCTTGTTGCACTTCCCCTTTTCCTAAACTGCCACCATTCAGATAATAATCAGGGGCTGGCACCTGTACGAAAGGTAAACGGTTTTTGCACCATGCTTATGGTTTCATGTATCTTGTTTATTTTGTTGTTGTTTCTATACCAAAAATACCTCAATAAAATGTTTATTAAAAAAAAAATAATAATCAGGGGCTGGTTTAGCACAGTGGGCTAAATAGCTGGCTTGTGATGCAGAACAAGGCAGCAGCACGGGTTCAATTCCCGCACCGGACTCCCCGAACAGGCGCCGGAATGTGGTGACTAGGGGCTTTTCACAGTAACTTCATTGAAGCCTACTTGTGACAATAAGTAATTATTATTATTATTAATAATCTGCATTCCTGTTTTTGCCACCTAAGTGGATAACCTCACATTTATCCATATTATATTGCATTTGCCAAGTATTTGCCCATTCAGCCAGCCTGTCCAGGTCACCCTGCAGCCTCTTCGCATCCTCCTCACAGCACACACTGCCACCCAGCTTAGTGTCAACTGCTGATTGCCATCATCCAAGCTGCCGCAGCCCTGGGGGATGCACTGAGGCAGTACGAGCAGGAGCTGCTCGGGGAGGACTCTGCAGCAGCAGAGCCTGCCTCAGGGGAACAGGAGCCAGCTGGTGAGGATGGAGAGCTGGCAGCCCAACAGGCCAAGGAGGAGGTGAAAAGGAGGCGCCACATTAGGCCTCGTGTGTACCAGCAATGCCTGTCACATGGGACTTAGCGGACCGGGCATGTCATCGAAGACTCCAGCTGAACAAGGGGACCTACGGCATATCTGCCGGATTATGGCACAACTGGAACTGCAGGGGTATGGGGGAAGGAAACTCGCTCCCGGTGGCCCTCAAAGTGACTGTCACCCTGAACCTTTTCGCCTCGGGGTCCTTCCAGGCACCGAGTGGGGACCTGTCTGGTATCTCGCAGACCTCGGTGCACAGGTGCATGTGCGCCCTCACGGAGGCTCTGTATGCCCGCTCGGCACAATATATCAGGTTCAATGTGGACTGAGCCATCAGGATGCCTGGGAAGCGGGGTTCGCCGCCATCACCGGGATGCCCATGTTCAGGGAGTGAGTGATGGGACGCATGTCCCCCTACGAGCACCGGCGCATGAGAGAGTGGTCTTCACAAACCAACAGGGGTCCAGCTGGTATGCGTCTGTGAGATGTACATCATTCACGTCTGTGCCCGATACCTGGGCAGTGTGCACGACGCCTTCATCCTGGCACACTCGACGGTTCCCAACATCTTCTTGGCACTCCCTCAGGTGAGGGGTTGGCTCTTAAGTGACAGGGGTTATCCGCTGCAGTTATAGCCGATGACGCCTATCCAGAGGCCACAGACCAACGCGGAGGTCCGCTACAATGATGCCTATGCCGTGACCAGAGCCGTGATTGAGTGGTGCATTGGCGTCCTGATGATGCGGTTCAGGTGCTTGGACCGCCCTGGAGATGTCCTCCAGTATAATGCCAGGAGAGTCTCCCACATCACGGTCGCCTGCTGTGTCCTCCACAACATTGTGCGGCAGAGGTGCGACATGCTGGAGGAGGAGGAGGGATGGCAGGCCTCATCCGATGAGGAGGATGCGGGGGCGGGGCAGGATGGGCAGGACCTGGGGCCCGGGCAGGCACACAATGCCGCACCCCCTCCGATGCCAACCTTCCTGCACCAACCCCCCATCCCACCCACGCCTGCAATCCCCTCCGTGATTCCCACCTGCCTCGCTACGGGGTATGGGCCCTGGGTTGGCAGCAACAGCGGGTTTGGTCCATGGGATGGAGGATGATGACGTCCCGCTCTGCGATGAGCTCTGGTACTCCACATCATTTGACTAAGTCTGACTCCTGCCCAAGGTAGCATTTACCACCCTCCACCTGGGTGATCCCTGCATGTGCACAGGCCATTCCATCACACGGACCCACCGAACCCTTGAGGTGGTGGTGAGGACGGGGTACAGGAGTGGATGGGGGTGGGGCGGGGTACCGGGACAGTGCGCAGTGGCTGATCTGGGGGCCCTGGCCCGTGCCCACCTCCAACGGTTCCCTATCCACACACCCCTGCCCGCCAGCAACCCCTCTTCATAGAGTCCAAGCCAGCCCATCCCTCACACCATTGACAGAGCACCGAGAAAGGTTGAAATGTTTGGGAACAGGTGTTTATTGTGAACAGGTGAACATGTTGTGTTCTAGACCCTAACACTATCCTCAGTGCTGCACCCAGGCCAGCTTAACTGGTGTCTAACTTTCTGGCATTATCAGTCCTAACGCCACTTCTAGATGGATCCCCAGGCAGTGCATCAGGGGTGGAGGTGGCCTACTGCGATACCCGCTTTGTGACCTGGGTTCTCTTTGGCGGCCGCCCTCTTGAACGACCGGGCCTGGACAGGCTGGGCAGTTTTTCAGGTGTCCCAGGTGGCGAGATGCCACCCTGTTCTGTCCACTCTCCATTGGATGCGCCAGGAACAGTCCGAGGCACTGTGGTGTTCCAGCACCTTAATCTGTGGGTGCCACTGACATGGCCTCATCACCTCCTCCTCCCTTGGGATGCCCAATGACCCCCAGGCTACTTCTTGGGACGGGGATACGACCGGAGTGAGCTCTGGGGGCTCCCCTGCCACCTGATTCTGTCAGTCCTGGAGCACAGAGACTGGGCCACATCCCTCTGGGACTGTGCCAGGACCGTCTGTGACTGGCTCAGGTTAGCTAGCGCCCTGGCAATGCCCTCAACCATGACCTGTTGTAACGGGCCAAGCCCAGGAACGCCACTGGAATGTCCAGATGGCCCGTGACAGGGAAGCCGTGTCTGGTGCCTCAGCCACTGCATGCACAGTGTGTCCCAATCTTGACCCATGGTCGTAACCTTCGCCCCCAAAGCATCCCCCGCAGATGCCGCACCTGCGATGTTGGCCTGGGTGTCACGCATGGTCGGCACTGCCTCCTGCCCCTGCAGGCACTGTATGGTTGTGGACAACCCTCATGTAGTCCCCAGCTCTGTGTCACCTCCAGCATCGATGGGATCACCGTTTCCAGAAGCCCGAGATCAGTCTGGACGGCAGCTAGTCCCTGGGGTGGGCCTGCTCTCTGTCTGTCCCCTTGGGCTTCCAACCTCCATCTGATGTACCACTGCACGTGTGTGGTGTGCACCGGATAGTGCTCCAGGAGCATCATCACTAAAGTGCCCACCTGAGGTGAGACTGCCTGGAATGGTGGAGGTAGTTGGAGACAGCTGCGGTGAAATGTCGATGTTGTCCCTGGACTGGTGCTCCGCATGTCGCGGGCTGCTTTGGGGGCTCGCATCCCTGTCTGTTGCTGCTTCCTTGCTGGACATAACCTGGGGTTGTGGCCGGGGGAATACCAGAAGGGCCCGCCTCATCGCCAAGTCATCCTGCAAGAAACAAGACATGACGCATAGTTGGATCGGAGGTCGGGGTGATGATGTGGGGGAGGTGGGCTGGTGTGGAGGTAATGGCTGCTGGGTTTGGAGTAGTGTGGAGGTAATGGCTGCTGGGTTTGGAGTGGTGTGGAGGTAAAGCCAGCTGTGTTTGGAGTGGTGTGGAGGTAATGGGTTGCTGGGTTTGGAGTGGTGTGAAGGTAATGGGTTGCTGGGTTTGGAGTGGTGTGGAGGTAATGGCTACTGGGTTTGGAGTGGCATAGAGGTAATGGGTTGCTGGGTTTGGAGTGGTGTGGAGGTAATGGCTGCTGGGTTTGGAGTGGTGTGGAGGTAATGGCTGCTGGGTTTGGAGTGGTGTGGAGGTAATGGGTTGCTGGGTTTGGAGTGGTGTGGAGATAATGGGCTGCTGGGTTTGGAGTGGTGTGGAGGTAAAGCCAGCTGTGTTTGGAGTGGTGTGGAGGTAATGGGTTGCTGGGTTTGGAGTGGTGTGGAGGTAATGGCTGCTGGGTTTGGAGTGGTGTGGAGGTAATGGGTTGCTGGGTTGGGAGTGGTGTGGAATAATGGCTGCTGTGTTTGGAGTGGTGTGGAGGTAATGGGTTGCTGGGTTTGGAGTGGTGTGGAGGTGATGGCTGCTGGGGTTGGAGTGGTGTGGAGGTAATGGCTGCTGGGTGTGGAGGTAATGGCTGCTGGGTTTGGAGTGGTGTGGAGGTAATGGGTTGCTGGGTTTGGAGTGGTGTGGAGGTAATGGCTGCTGGGTTTGGAATGGTGTGGAGGTAATGGGTTGCTGGGTTTGGAGTGGTGTGGAGGTAATGGCTGCTGGGTTTGGAATGGTGTGGAGGTAATGGCTACTGGGTTTGGAGTGGTGTGGAGGTAATGGCTGCTGGGTTTGGAGTGGTGTGGAGGTAATGGCTGCTGGGTTTGGAGTGGTGTGGAGGTAATGGGTTGCTGGGTTTGGAGTGGTGTGGAGGTAATGGCTGTTGGGTTTGGAGTGGTGTGGAGGTAATGGCTGCTGGGTTTGGAGTGGTGTGGAGGTAATGGCTGCTGGGTTTGGACTGGTGTGGAGGTAATGGCTGCTGGGTTTGGAGTGGGGTAGAGGTAATGGCTGCTGGGTTTGGAGTGGTGTGGAGGTAATGTGTTGCTGGGTTTGGAGTGGTGTGGAGGTAATGGCTGCTGGGTTTGGAATGGTGTGGAGGTAATGGCTGCTGGGTTTGGAGTGGTGTGGAGGTAATGGCTGCTGGGTTTGGAGTGGTGTGGAGGTAATGGCTGCTGGGTTTGGAGTGGTGTGGCGGTAATGGCTGCTGGGTTTGGAGTGGTGTGGAGGTAATGGTTGCTGGGTTTGGAGGTAATGGCTGCTGGGTGTGGAGTGGTGTGGAGGTAATGGCTGCTGGGTTTTGAGTGGTGTGGAGGTAATGGCTGCTGGGTTTGGAGTGGTGTGGAGGTAATGGGTTGCTGGGTTTGGAGTGGTGTGGAGGTAATGGCTGCTGGGTTTGGAGGTAATGGCTGCTGGGTTTGGAGTGGGGTAGAGGTAATGGCTGCTGGGTT
The DNA here is from genome assembly GCF_047496885.1 of Scyliorhinus torazame. Taxonomy (NCBI): domain Eukaryota; kingdom Metazoa; phylum Chordata; class Chondrichthyes; order Carcharhiniformes; family Scyliorhinidae; genus Scyliorhinus; species Scyliorhinus torazame. The sequence continues at coordinate 117,579,930 of NC_092708.1, forward strand.
TGGAGTGGTGTGGAGGTAATGTGTTGCTGGGTTTGGAGTGGTGTGGAGGTAATGGCTGCTGGGTTTGGAATGGTGTGGAGGTAATGGCTGCTGGGTTTGGAGTGGTGTGGAGGTAATGGGCTGCTGGGTTTGGAGTGGTGTGGAGGTAATGGCTGCTGGGTTTGGAGTGGTGTGGCGGTAATGGCTGCTGGGTTTGGAGTGGTGTGGAGGTAATGGCTGTTGGGTTTGGAATGGTGTGGAGGTAATGGCTGCTGGGTTTGGAGTGGTGTGGAGGTAATGTGTTGCTGGGTTTGGAGTGGTGTGGAGGTAATGGGTTGCTGGGTTTGGAATGGTGTGGAGGTAATGGCTGCTGGGTTTGGAGTGGTGTGGAGGTAATGGCTGCTGGGTTTGGAGTGGTGTGGAGGTAATGGCTGCTGGGTTTGGAGTGGTGTGGAGGTAATGGCTGCTGGGTTTGGAGTGGTGTGGAGGTAATGGTTGCTGGGTTTGGAGTGGTGTGGAGGTAATGGGCTGCTGGGTTTGGAGTGGTGTGGAGGTAATGGCTGCTGGGTTTGGAGTGGTGTGGAGGTAATGGGCTGCTGGGTTTGGAGTGGTGTGGAGATAATGGGTTGCTGGGTTTGGAGTGGTGTGGAGGTAATGAGTGTTGGGTTTGGAGTGGTGTGGAGGTAATGAGTATTGGGTTTGGAATGGTGTGGAGGTAATGGCTGCTGGGTTTGGAGTGGTGTGGAGGTAATGGCTGCTGGGTTTGAAGTGGTGTGGAGGTAATGGGCTGCTGGGTTTGGAGTGGTGTGGAGATAATGGGTTGCTGGGTTTGGAGTGGTGTGGAGGTAATGAGTGTTGGGTTTGGAGTGGTGTGGAGGTAATGAGTGTTGGGTTTGGAATGGTGTGGAGGTAATGGCTGCTGGGTTTGGAGTGGTGTGGAGGTAATGGCTGCTGAGTTTGAAGTGGTGTGGAGGTAATGGGCTGCTGGGTTTGGAGTGGTGTGGAGATAATGGGTTGCTGGGTTTGGAGTGGTGTGGAGGTAATGAGTGTTGGGTTTGGAGTGGTGTGGAGGTAATGGCTGCTGTGTTTGGAGTGGTGTGGAGGTAATGGCTGCTGTGTTTGGAGTGGTGTGGAGGTAATGAGTGTTGGGTTTGGAGTGGTGTGGAGGTAATGGCTGCTGGGTTTGGAGTGGTGTGGAGGTAATGGCTGCTGTGTTTGGAGTGGTGTGGAGGTAATGGGCTGCTGGGTTTGGAGTGGTGTGGAGGTAATGGCTGCTGGGTTTGGTGTGGTTTGTAGGTAATGGCTGCAGGGTTTGGAGTGGTACGGAGGTAATGGCTGCTGGGTTTGGAGTGGTGTGGGGTTTGTGCCACCTGTGCCATAGGGATACCGCAACTTGGCGAAGGTTCACTTGGTTCCCCAAAGCCTGCTCGGAGACTGACCTCTCCCAGGGCCCTCTGACCAGGTCCAGTGCCCGCCGCTCCACGACAGTGAGGGGTCACAGGTCCAGCAGGCCCTCTCCAGTCTTCTCCTCCCTCTCTCTGTGGTTGTGCGCTTCCTTCTCCGGGAGGGAACACACGACAGAAAATGCAGTGTTAGGCAGTCGGACGCGGGCAGCACAGGAGGTGGGCAGCGGGTGGCCTTTTTGAACAGGGCCCTACCCGTAGCAGGCGGTATGGGTGCTGGCATATGGTGCAGTGTGGGGAATGTGCGCACTTCTGGCGCGTCGCCCTCTAGCGGCGGGGTGGTGGGTAGTTACGGGTGTGTGGGATGGGGTTTGGTGCCAGTGGCATGGTGCTGGCTACTCACTCTGGCCACCCTGAGGAGGTCATGCAGTTTGTTCCAGCATTGCTGTCTGGCCTTGGCGGTGGGGCCATGGAGCTCATAACCTCTGCCACCTGCACCCAGGCCCGGTGTACAGCGGCGAGTGTTAGCCTCCTTCTCACCCTGCAGAACAGGGTGCCCCTCCTCTCCTCCACGGTGTCCAGCAGGGTGTCGAGCTCTGCAATTGTGAACCGGGGTACTGCTCTAAAGGCTGCCATCTTGTTGGCTGGAATCAGTGTGTAGGGAGTGGAATGCTTATAGGCGGCTGAAGCTTGTCAGCCTCCCGAGTGTCAATCCCGACCCCGGTGAATCGGACACCGTTTTTCATTGGAATTGCTGTTGTTACACGTGGCGCTGGTGCTAGCCCATTAACGGATCGTGAATTCCACCGGGACCGGCGGCGTTTCAGTGGGCGTAGAACATTGCCGATTCAGTCCCGGCGTCAGCACATAGTCTCTGAAACGGAGAACCAGTCCGCTATTTGAGTTCAGTGTGTAAACCTACATGAACAAACTTGTTTAAAGAAATTCCAAGGCAGTGATTTCGTAAGTCTGACAAAGTGCTATCTTCTATTGACTCTTACTGCACTTAGGGAATCTCAAGGATATGGTACAAAACTTAATGGACTACAAACTACTTTATTTAACTATATCAACACCACAATTAATACCATTGAGCAACAATCAGCATTCTAAAACTAACTCATATTTAGTATAGTCAACAGAATCTGACATAACAGCAGGAGTGGTGTTTAACTTAATCGTAATATTAAAAATTAATTTTCAAAGTTGCAGCATGTACTTAACAGAGTTCAAACAGCACTAATGTGCTTTCATTTTCAGTCTTTCTGAAGGAGCTGACTAGTTAGATCAGCAAACGGTTCAATTGGTTTCAATTTTATCTTTTCATCTTCCTTCAGCTTGCCAATTTTCTTCTGTCTTCTAAGCATTCATTTTAAAGTTACTGTTCCAGTAACATTCTTTAAATCTCTTCCAAAATATTTGAGATTTCTTTGTAAAGCCTTCTTCAATGTTAATCTGTGATACCTTGGGTTGCCACAATTGCAACATCACCTCACAGAATTTGAACAATTATTGTTGTCAATCATTTCAAAAAGATGATCAAGCTAGAAAGGCACATCTATACACATTGTTTAATAGCATAATTTTATAGATTAATTTGTTTTGTTTCAAGGACTTTACCACCACTGTTATCAGTAACAAATCTAAAGTGAACAGATTTCTTTTGTTTGTCTCTCATTGACCTAGACAAATGTACCAGAAATTGTATGTATCATATTAACTTGTATCTAAATAAGCTTTAATGTTACAGCCAGTTACACTTCATCGAACTATGCATATAATTCCTGAAAAAGTCAGTAGTTTGTCTTATCTACATATCGTGCCAACAATGTGAAGTGACAATCACAAGACTGCTGAAATAAAACATTTGTTTTAGTTATTTTGCTTGATCATCATTCTTGTGTATATTAGTTTTAATATTCAATTACATGGATTTGAAATAATTAACCCATACTTTTAGTTGCTTCTATAAGCTTCTGAGTCATTTGAAATTGTTCAGGTTTATTTTAACACAAAGATATGTTAAATAACGTGATTTTGAAATTAAAGGCCCTGAAAATCTAAAGGGCCATTTACGGCTGTACTGTGCCCTGGAGAAGGGTTCTTGCTCTGTCTGCTTATCCCTCCAGTGTTAACTCTGCAATGAACTGCTCATTTAAACAATAGCACAGCTTCTGTAGAACATGGAAATAATGCAATGGAGAGCAGCAGTATTAGAAGTAAAGCATTTAAAATGCTGTGAACAGCTGAAGATTGGAGCAGGAGGTTGAGGAACAGCAGGTACATTGTAAAAGGTTTGACAAAATCAAACATTAGTTGACCAGTCAGGCAGCTGTCATGGGTGGCTCTTGTGTCATGTTTTTTGGAACTTTTAAAGCAGTTCTTTAAGAGGAGCATCTGGCAAAGGCACCCAATGTCCAGCATTCAGCCCCACAGGAGAGCTTTTCTTTTTTTTAAATTTTAGAGTACCCAATTCCTTTTTTCCAATTTAGGGGCAATTTAGCGTGGCCAATCCCCTTACGCTGCACATCTTTTGGGTTATGGGGCGAAACCCACTCAAACACGGGGAGAATGTGCAAACTCCACACGGACAGTGATCCAGAGCCGGGATCGAACCTGGGACCTCGGCGCCGTGAGGCAGCGGTGCTAACCACTACGCCACAGTGCTGCCCTCCAGAGGAGAGCATTTCTAACTTCATGGGTAGATTTAGTGTTGTACCAGAATTGTTTATTTTGTAATGAGTTGTGCAGTATAAATAAAATTCTAGCTGCAGTTTTCTCAATGAGATTTCTCCACTGCTTTACACCCCGAGCCTCTTAAGTTGAACAACTCATCATCTGATGAACTGGGTTCTGATGAAATGCCAATGAGCTGAAATATTGGTCTGGACTTTACATTGCCCCACTGACAGGTTTGAAGGTGGGATGGGGCCATGCAAAAACCAGCAGGTGGGCTGTCCACTGCATATGTGCCTTCCCCTGCCCTGAGTGCAATTTTACCAGTGGTATGGGTGGCATTGGGCCACCAAACAAAAGGCCACTTCAGGGCTTCATCCCACACTACTGCCAGGAATTAACCAGCTGTGGGAGAGGCCCACGTCAAACCCCACAGGTTTTCTTGCATGGCTGGTGGCTGAAAAGGTAGTTCTGTCCTTAATGGGTCTCTGGGTTTAAACCCCCACTCCCTCATGTACCTCTCCTCCCATGGCCTCTCAAACCTTGGTCCCTACCTCATTTCGGCAAGGCCTGGCAAACCTTCAAACGTTTAGCAAGTCCTGAGCCAGTGCTGAATGTCTCGTCAAGCCCCGAGTGCCAGTACCAGCAGTGCTCCCAATGATGCTGCCGGTATTGGACGGCTGCCAGCCTCCAATTGGCTGGCAGTTCTTGGAGGTGACATTTCCTGCCCCCGAGAGGCAGAAGTCCGCTTCAAGTCTGTAAATGGCCAATCAAAATGTCTGTGGGGCAGCCATTCTTCTGCTGGATCGTCTCCCAATCAACATTTTAGCCAGATACCACAGCACTCTACAAAATGCAGCAGACGCCTATGCTCGCTCCACAGATCCTTCCAGACATGCAGAATATTTTCAGCATTTTCTGTATTTATTTCAGATTTTCAGGATCCACAGTATTTTATATTTGACTTCTCATCCTCAGTGACTTCAACCTCTATCTCAACTCATGAAATGAAAATGAAATAAAAATTGCTTATTGTCACAAGTAGGCTTCAAATGAAGTTACTGTGAAAAGCCCCTAGTCGCCACATTCCGGAGCCTGTTCGGGGAGGCTGTTACGGGATCATGCTCTTTCTCTCTTCTGAGTTCACTGTCTTCTTAACCTCCCTTTAATCTTTCCTTGCATGTGAACTCCCCAACACATATTCCCGGCTACCCGCTTGACCTAGGACTCCCATCCTATCAACCACAGATAAAGCCATCACTGATCGCTTCTTTGTATCAAGAGACTAATGGGTGCCTAGGCTCTCCATCAAGCCTCATTATGCATTCTTGGCTGGAAATCCAGACACCCATTGGTCTACTGAAACAGCTGCACCCAAAAACAATGTGTGGGGGCATGAGTTGACATGGATGGGGCATGGGGAATGTGTGGGATGAGGGTTAGAGGGCTGTTCTGTTTTACCATCATTATTACAGGAAAAAAATCCCACAGCACTGAGGCCGGCTTTTTAAATAGCCTACCTTGGCATTTGGCCCTTGTGACGGCCTCCGAATTGTTTCCAGGGCAGCAAGCCTGTCTCCAGTTAGCACCCATCCCCCTCCGAATGAAAATCCCATCTTTGCTGACACTGGATGTGATTCTCTGGACCCCCAGTCGTGTGTTTCTTGGCTGCGTGCCGTTCGCTGGTGGCGGGATTCCAACTTCCCACTTCTTGTCAATGGGATTTCCCATTGTAACCACCCCATGCCGCCGGGAAACCCACAGGCGGGAAAAGTGAATCGCAACAACCGCAGAATTCCTGCCACTTTCTCCCAAGTCTACTCTCCCATCATCAGCAAAGTAATGGAAGGAGTCATCAACAGTGCTATTAAGCGGCACTTACTCAGCAATAACCTGCTCACGGATGCTCAGTTTGGGTTCGCCAGGGTCACTCAGCTCCTGACCTCATTACATAGAACATAGAACTTAGAAAATACAGCACAGAACAGGCCCTTCGGCCCACGATGTTGTGCCGAACCTTTGTCCTAGATTAATCATAGATTATCATTGAATTTACAGTGCAGAAGGAGGCCATTCGGCCCTTTGAGTCTGCACCGGCTCTTTGAAAGAGCACCATACCCAAACTCAACACCTCCACCCAACACCAAGGGCAATTTGGACATTAAGGGCAATTTATCATTGGCCAATTCACCTAACCCGCACATCTTTGGACTGTGGGAGGAAACCGGAGCACCCGGAGGAAACCCACGCAGACACGGGGAGGACGTGCAGACTCCGCACAGACAATGACCCAAGCCGGAATCGAACCTGGGACCATGGAGCTGTGAAGCAATTGTGCTATCCACAATGCTACCGTGCTGCCCTTAAGAACAAATAAATCTACATTATATCATTTTACCGTCATCCATGTACCTATCCAATAGCTGCTTGAAGGTCCCTAATGTTTCCGACTCAACTACTTCCACAGGCAGTGCATTCCATGCCCCCACTACTCTCTGAGTAAAGAACCTACCTCTGATATCCCTCCTATATCTTCCACCTTAAATTTATGTCTCCTTGTAATGGTGTGTTCCACCCGGGGAAAAAGTCTCTGACTGTCTACTCTATCTATTCCCCTGATCATCTTATAAACCTCTATCAAGTCGCCCCTCATCCTTCTCCGCTCCAATGAGAAAAGGCCTAGCACCCTCAACCTTTACTCGTAAGACCTACTCTCCATTCCAGGCAACATCCTGGTAAATCTTCTTTGCACCTTTTCCAGAGCTTCCACATCCTTCCTAAAATGAGGCGACCAGAACTGTACACAGTACTCCAAATGTGGCCTTACCAAAGTTTTGTACAGCTGCATCATCACCTCACGGCTCTTAAATTCAATCCCTCTGTTAATGAACGCGAGCACACCATAGGCCTTCTTCACAGCTCTATCCACTTGAGTGGCAACTTTCAAAGATGTATGAACATAGACCCCAAGATCTCTCTGCTCCTCCACATTGCCAAGAACTCTACCGTTAACCCTATATTCCGCATTCATATTTGTCCTTCCAAAATGGACAACCTCACACTTTTCAGGGTTTAACTCCATCTGCCACTTCTCAGCCCAGCTCTGCATCCTATCTATGTCTCTTTGCAGCCGACAACAGCCCTCCTTACTATCCACAACTCCACCAATCTTTGTATCGTCTGCAAATTTACTGACCCACCCTTCAACTCCCTCATCCAAGTCATTAATGAAAATCACAAACAGCAGAGGACCCAGAACTGATCCCTGCGGTACGCCACTGGTAACTGGGATCCAGGCTGAATATTTGCCATCCACCACCACTCTCTGACTTCTATCGGTTAGCCAGTTCGTTATCCAACTGGCCAAATTTCCCACTATCCCATGCCTCCTTACTTTCTGCATAAGCCTACCATGGGGAACTTTATCAAATGCCTTACTAAAATCCATGTACACTACATCCACTGCTTTACCTTCATCCACATGCTTGGTCACCTCCTCAAAGAATTCAATAAGATTTGTAAGGCAAGACCTACCCCTCACAAATCCGTGCTGACTATCCCTAATCAAGCAGTGTCTTTCCAGATGCTCAGAAATCCTATCCTTCAGTACCCTTTCCATTACTTTGCCTACCACCGAAGTAAGACTAACTGGCCTGTAATTCCCAGGGTTATCCCTAGTTCCTTTTTTGAACAGGGGCCCGACATTCGCCACTCTCCAATCCCCTGGTACCACCCCTGTTGACAGTGAGGACGAAAAGATCATTGCCAACGGCTCTGCAATTTCATCTCTTGCTTCCCATAGAATCCTTGGATACATCCCGTCAGGCCCGGGGGACTTGTCTATCCTCAAGTTTTTCAAAATGCCCAACACATCTTCCTTCCTGACAAGTATTTCCTCGAGCTTACCAATCTGTTTCACACTGTCCTCTCCAACAATATCGCCCCTCTCATTTGTAAATACAGAAGAAAAATACTCATTCAAGACCTCTCCTATCTCTTCAGACTCAATACACAATCTCCCGCTACTGTCCTTGATCGGACCTACCCTCGCTCTAGTCATTCTCATATTTCTCACATATGTGTAAAAGGCCTTGGGGTTTTCCTTGATCCTACCCGCCAAAGATTGTTCATGCCCTCTCTTAGCTCTCCTAATCCCTTTCTTCAGTTCCCTCCTGGCTATCTTGTATCCCTCCAATGCCCTGTCTGAACCTTGTTTCCTCAGCCTTACATAAGTCACCTTTTTCCTCTTAACAAGACATTCAACCTCTCTTGTCAACCATGGTTCCCTCACTCGACCATCTCTTCCCTGCCTGACAGGGACATACATATCAAGGACACGTAGCACCTGTTCCTTGAACAAGTTCCACATTTCACTTGTGTCCTTCCCTGCCAGCCTATGTTCCCAACTTATGCACTTCAATTCTTGTCTGACAACATCGTATTTACCCTTCCCCCAATTGTAAACCTTGCCCTGTTGCACGTACCTATCCCTCTCCATTACTAAAGTGAAAGTCACAGAATTGTGGTCACTATCTCCAAAATGCTCCCCCACTAACAAATCTATCACTTGCCCTGGTTCATTACCCAGTACTAAATCCAATATTGCCCCTCCTCTGGTCGCACAATCTACATACTGTGTTAGAAAAGCTTCCTGGACACACTGCACAAACACCACCCCATCCAAACTATTTGATCTAAAGAGTTTCCACTCAATATTTGGGAAGTTAAAGTCGCCCATGACTACTACCCTATGACTTCTGCACCTTTCCAAAATCTGTTTCCCAATCTGTTCCTCCACATCTCTGTTACTATTGGGGGGCCTATAGAAAACTCCTAACAAGGTGACTGCTCCTTTCCTATTTCTGACTTCAACCCATACTACCTCAATAGGGTGATACTCCTCGAACTGCCTTTCTGCAGCTGTTATACTATCTCTAATTAATAATGCCATCCCCCCACCTCTTTTACCACCCTCCCTAATCTTATTGAAACATCTATAACCAGGGACCTCCAACAACCATTTCTGCCCCTCTTCTATCCAAGTTTCCGTGATGGCCACCACATCGTAGTCCCAAGTACCGATCCATGCCTTAAGTTCACCCACCTTATTCCTGATGCTTCTTGCATTGAAGTATACACACTTCAACCCATCTCCGTGCCTGCAAATACTCTCCTTTGTCAGTGTTCCCTTCCCCACTGCCTCATTACATGCTTTGGCGTCATTCATTGACAAAAGTGCTGAATGCCACAGGTGAGGTGAGAGTGACTGCCCTTGACATCAAGGCAGCATTTGACCTAGTATGGCATCAAGGAGCCTTAGCTCAACTGGAGTCAATGGGAATCAGGGGGAAAACTCTCCGCTGGTTGGAATCATATCTGGCACAAAGGAAGATGGTTGTGGTGGTTGGAGGTCAAGCAGCTCAGCTCCAGGACATCACTGCAGGAGTTCCTCAGGGTAGTGTCCTAGGCCCAACCATCTTCAGCTGCTTCATCAATGACCTGCCTTCCATCATAAGGTTAGAAGTGGGGATCTTTGCGGATGACTGCCCAATGTTCACCACCATTTGCTACTCCTCAAATAATAAAGCAGTCCATGTCCAAATGCAGAAAGACATGGACAATATCCAGGCTTGGGCTGACAAATGGCAAGTGCGGGTGGCATGGTAGCACAGTGGTTAGCACTGTTGCTTCACAGCCCCTTCAGCCTGGATGTTCACTCAGCACAAACTAACTCACTGCACAGCAACTGACCCATTGAGCAGGAAGGCGATGCCATGTCCATGTCATGTCAGTCCAAAGGTGTGCAGGTTAGGTGGATTGGCCATGATAAATTGCCCTTAGTGTCCAAAATTGCCCTTAGTGTTGGGTGGGGTTACTGGGTTATGGGGATAGGGTGGAGGTGTTGACCTTGGGTCGGGTGCTCTTTCCAAGCGCCGGTGCAGACTCAATGGGCCGAATGGCCTCCTTCTGCACTGTAAATTCTATGATAATGGCAATTACCATTTTGGGTTTCCCACTCTCTTTTTCCAAGTCTAAACAATCCACAGAAGCCAAAAGAAACAAATTGCTCCCAGCACCAGCAGAAACAGCGCATGTATCACAACCGTCCTCCAATGAGCACTATACAATCAAAGTTGTGGTAAAATGGACAGCGGCCCATGTTTTGGGCCCAATATAAAATTGAACACTCTCAATTAAGAATTGGACATTTTAAATGAAAACTGCAGTCTGCTCCAGGCTGACCTGATGGGAATTCGAACTTGGTCGTGTCCAAATACACTGAACACAGACGGACTGCCAGGACAAGTCTGGGCCTGCCCTGTCAATCACACATCAGGAGATAATCGGTCCTATTCATATGGATCGATTGTTTTGGTTTGCCCAGATAGAGCTAGACATTCTGGCACCCAGTTTTCCCGCCGTTACCATATATGGAGAGAGGTTATGTGCAAACAATACATCTAGGAATGGACAACTGGGATTGGGTTCCTGAGGGCCTGCAGAGTTGCAATTGGCTACACCATTGCGTATTATGACCCCTGTCCCGAGGCCTCATTAGCTGAGGGCCAGAGAACTTTCTGGCAAGGCACGAAGAGGGGTGTAAAGATTAACCACCCAAGACCCCTCCAGTGAAGACTCGGCGCCAAGGTAGGAGAGAAGATTCAACAACAGAACAGAGGCCGGAGGGAAGCAGCGTGCGACACCCTCCTTCGCGGACGAGGCCCTGAGACAACTGAGACTCAGAGAATTGGACCCACAGCTCGACTGAGTTTATCGGCACGGGTAGTATTAAGAATTTTGGGATTATTATTATTTCGGATAATTTAAGGGGAGTGACTGTGTTAAATAATAAATTTGGTTGAATCATAAATTTGCATTTGTCCTTTGTTTATCTAGCAAAGAAAGGCACCCGGGTAAATCGTTTGAGTAATAAACTGGCGAAGTGTCTGAGGTTTTACAAACAAAGTGGATAGTTATTTTGTAAATTTATACCTGTGGTACATTTTTGAGATATCAAAAGGTGTAACTGCAAATTCATGGTCCACATGTTAAGCACAGCAAAACAAGTAAATATTTGTCATTTTTTAATAAATCAGATCACAATGACAGGAAAAAAAAATCAATGTTCCCAAGATCTCCTGCAACATACGAACGGTGTCATCTCCCATTTTCCTATAGCAGATCTTGGGTGCTTAACACATTAACGAGTCAAAGCAATCAGTTATGTTGACTTGCTTTTGTTGTTTGTTTCCAATTATTGTACTTGTAGCCAGCTAAACAAAGCTCTAATAAAGTATACTGATTTCATAAGATTTCATTAGCTGTACACAGTGGGGGAAAAAAAGCAGTCCAGTGATTTTAGTCTTTATCAGGCAAGAACACAAAAAGACATTTCAATACCATTTTATGCACTTCTGACTAGAAACAAGCCAGAGTTCGTAAAGCTAGAGGGCGGGATTCTCCGAGCCTCCACGCTGAAATCGAGCTTGGTGCGGGGGTGGAGATTGGGCGTCAAACCCGAGATCGGGTCCGATGCCACTCCCGCGATTCTCCGGTCGCCGGCAATCGCGTGCGGCCATTGAAAGAGGCCCCCGTGGCGATTCACCGAGTGCAGCTGGCTGAGTTCCTGATGGCGTGGTTCTCTCATGGTTCCATCCGGCAGGAAGTCGGCATTGTGGCTGCTGACTCAGTCCGCGGCCGCCCTGTTGGGGGGGATCATTCATTGGGGGAGGGGCCTCCAGGACGGGGGCGCGCGATCTGGGGAGGGGGGGCTTATGTTTTCGGTGCCGGTCCCGGTGTGGGTCGGCCTAATCGCGCGGGGCGTCCGACACAGGCCGCCGCCATGCGCATGCGCGGAACCCCGACTGGAAGTGCAAGGCCCCGTATCGGCAGCCGGAGCTGCGAGAAGCACACTGGGGCCCTGCTGGCCCCCTGCAAATCGAAGAATCACCCTGGACGTTCTCCAGGTAAGTCCAGAGTGATTCACGTGCGTTTTATAGCCCCATTATTGGAGAATCTTGCCCAGAGTTCTTGCACAAACTCCATCTTCCCAGCTGTAACTACGTAAATACTCCTTCTCAGCAAATAGTCAAATTAATGTTTTTGGCATGGGATAGAACAAAAACTTCAAAGGAGACAAACATATCTTTCCTAATCTTTTCTATATTCTTGATCTGCAATTATTGCGAGGAAAGTCTTTCAGACATGCTGTATAATATTTCTATCTTTCATTTCCCCCTGAGAATTGCATTTATATAGACAAATTAACAAAAAAAGGGTAAGTATCTATTAACATCTTTATACAAATTGAATTTTATGAATAGTTACCAAAATATTAAAATATTATTCATAATGTATCAAATGCACAAACGATTGATTTCTTTCTGTTTCCAGTATCTCATTAGGATTCGCTGAAATATAATCTTCCTGGGATCCACATCAGGATTCTGTTGTTAAAAGAAAACAGATTTGCATTTGTACAGCGCTTTACACGGCCACTGGATATCTCCAAACACTTGAAGTGCAGTCATTGCTGCAATGTGGGAAATGCAGCAGGCAACATGTGCTCAGCAAACCCCCATAAATAGCTATGGTGATAATGCAATGATGCACTTTCCGAGACTTCATTAGTGAACAAAAAGGGATTTATTGAGTGATCTTCAAGAGCAGCAGCATGTTTACAGCTAGCTCGAAACTACCTCTGCCTATTAGAACTCCTCCCCCTGGGGTGATTCCCCACTTGAATCCCGATTGGTCACCCAGGCCAGATGACCCTTACAACGACGTGTTGCCCTTAAAGGGACAGTCACCACAGATAATGATCAGATAACAATTTTTATGATGTTGATTGACATTCTAATATTGGTCAGGACACCATGAATAATTCCTCTGCTCTTCTTCGAAATAGTGCCATGAGATCTTTTAAATCCACCTGAACAGGGAGATGAAGCCTCAGTTTAACGACTAATCTAAAAAAGTGTCATATCCAATAGCGTAGTGCTGTCAGTAGATTGCTAGCCTTGATGTTTCTGCTCAAGCTCTGGAGTTAGGCTTGAACCCAGAAACTTGTGATTCAGAGGCATGGGTGCTACCAACTGAGCCACAACCATCCCTCCAAAGGGGCCAAAATTATTGAAGTGTAAACTATTTAATGTATAGTAATTTTTATGCCATAAATCAAAACACTGTTAGTCCCAAATGGCATCAAAACCGAATGTAATCCTTTTGGAACATTGAACCAGCATGAGGGTACCACTGTTCATGCCGAACTGTGCACATGCTTGGCCGCACAGCAACCTAGAAGGAACCATACAGGCTTCATTAAATTTTAAACTCCCGCAGTGCGGCTGCACAAGAAGGAGTAAAGTTAAAGCACATGTTCCGTGGACAATAACAACATTTAACACTTTTCCTGTATCCCTTGACACTATTGGTATCTAGAAATCTATCAAAATCCGCTTTGAACATAATCAATGACTGAGCCTCCACAGCTTTCTGGGGTAGAGAATTCCAAAGATTCACCACCCTCTAACTGAAGATTTTGTATGTCAGGCTAATTTTCATTATCTGTATAATTTGAATTTTGTAACTTTATTCCTAATGTTATTTGCATTAAGACCATAAGTAGGAGCAGAAATAGGCAATTTAAACCCATCAAGCCTGTTCTGCTATTCAGTGAGATCATGACTGATCTGAAAGTATAATCCTCAACTCCACATAGAGAGGCAGTGGCGTAGTGGTATTGTCACTGGACTAGTAATCCAGAGACCCAGGATAAAGTCTAATGGCGACCATTGTCGATTGTTGTAAAGAAAAATTCCAATTAAGGGGCAATTTGGCGTGGCCAATCCACCTAACCTGTGCATCTTTGGCATGTGGAGGCGAAACCCACGCAAACACGGGGAGAATGTGCAAACTCCACACGGACAGTGACCCAGAGCCGGGATCGAACCTGGGACCTCGGTGCCGTGAGGCAGCAATGCTAACCACTGCGCCACCGTGCTGCCCACTGTCCTCATTCCTTTGTGATTACCCTTATAAATAGAAATATACATGGAACATAGAAGCAGGCTTTTCCCCAGGGTAGAGGGGTCAATTACTAGGGGGCATAGGTTTAAGGTGAGAGGGGCAAAGTTTAGAGTAGATGTACGAGGCAAGTTTTTTACGCAGAGGGTAGTGGGTGCCTGGAACTCACTACCGGAGGAGGTAGTGGAGGCAGGGATGATAGGGACATTTAAGGGGCATCTTGACAAATATATGAATAGGATGGGAATAGAAGGATACGGACCCAGGAAGTGTAGAAGATTGTAGTTTAGTCGGGCAGTATGGTCGGCACGGGCTTGGAGGGCCGAAGGGCCTGTTCCTGTGCTGTACATTTCTTTGTTCTTTGTTTGTTCTTTGTTCAGGAGGAGGTCATTCAGCCCTTCAAGCCTGCTCATTATGATCATGGCTGATCATCAAATTCAATAACCCTGATCCCACCTTCCCCCCATATATCTTCATTCATTTAGCCCCAAGAGGTATATCGAATTCCTTCTTGAAATTATACATTTTGGCCTCAACTACTTTCTGTGGTAGTGAATTCCACAGATTTACCAATCTCTGGGTGAAGAAATTTCTCCTCACCTCAGTCCTAAAAGGTTTACCCCTTATCCTCAAACTATGACCTCAAACTCCTGGGTAGATCAGGTGAGCGCATGTTACAGTGAGATTAGCTGTTCCGTCTAATATGCAGATTTTCCAAATACTGATCCTGCCCACAATTGCCGGGCTCCAGATCGCGACGTCTCACGAGATCCCGTTAGATTTTGCAAGGCGTGGCGAGCCAGGTAAATTCCGGAGGAGGCCTCTCCCGGCATCTACCAGCCACGTCGCGTCCCAAAATGTAATTTAAAGATCATACCTGCACTGGAAATTACACAAGTCTTCCTGCACTTGTCTCCAGTTTCAAAGCGATTAGCATTTCCACTGCAGCCACCATACCAAAATTGTGCACAAGCATTTGCTTGTTTGTCATAATACCATTTAATTACATAGTCACGGCATGTTCCTTGGTCTAAACGCAGTTGACAGAGAGGATCTAGAAAAAATGGAATTAACATATTTGCATCATAAGTTGAAAAGTAGGTCAGCTTTAAGAATTAATTGACCAAAATAATTGAAATATGTTTGAAAAATAATAATTTGGCAATGAAAATTTATTGTAGATTTTATATTTGGAATCACAGGATGGGATTTTCCGGCCCTTCCTGCCGGCAGGATTGGAAGATCCTACTTACGGCCAATGGTGAGGTGCCTCCGCAGCTGGAAAACATGCAATGGGGGGATGGAAAATCCGGCTCATAATGTTTCATCAAATTCAAATAAATTAATTAGCATTAAGGGCACTATATAACTTTCCCATCTACTGTTAAAGATTGACTTGCTGCCATAAAGGCTTCGTCACTTCCCAGAATTGTATGAAGTGCAGTGACTTTTCTCAAGACAAGTTGGTAGCATTTTATTTGTAGTATCACCCCAGGGTATTAGTCGAAGGAAAAAGTTATACGTTTCTCACACATTTTTCTGGTGTAGAAAAACTGCCCATCTTCACTGGGCTAACAACGCCCAATCTCAAAGATATCTTCAAACTGCAATACTCATCCAGACTTCTTTGTGCCATTTAACACCTTGTAAGAGAAGCTGAATGTTTACAATATTTTACTGCTGTTCTTTGATGCTATCCCAGTTTAATTAAACCAGTATCCTTCAATTATTCTAGCAATCAAATCTGAAATTCATACCCACTTCTTCTGCTGCATTCTAATGTACCGTGGTACTTGACCACTCTAGTTAGCAGACTTAAATCATCATAATTTATGCACAAATTAAGATCTTACCTGAAACTGGAATTTGTAATGTTGAGGATATGGACAATGTGGATTCTGTCACTGGCTTAACAGATTGTGAATGTAGATCTGGAACTTGTTTATTGATTGAACGAGAGCTACTGCCCTTTGACTGAGATGATGAGGTAACAAGTTTTGAGTCTTCATTCTTCTTATCATGTGCTTCTGGATTTTGGTTCACCTGCATGATATGAAATATCAACAACTGATCGTGTATGTGAAGGAAATGACAGTGACGGTAGATAGGCAATGGCAAACATTCAAAGAGGCATGGGTGAACTGCAACAATTGTTCATTCCTGTCTTGCACAAAAATAAAACAGGAAAGGGGGCCAAACCATGGCTTACAAGGAAAATTAAATAGTGGGCGGAATTCTCCCCAAACATTTCTAAGTGTGATCTCCGGCGGGAAACAAGGTGAAATTCACTCTGGGTGGGTTAGGTGAAATCCACAACGCAATCCAGCCACACTTGCTGCGCCCCGAACTCTAAGTGACATCAAGGTCCCCCATCCCCCCGAGGATCGCTGGCACTGGGGCTCTCTCAAAGGGTCTCCCTTCCGGCTCCGCCTCTTCTCACTGGCATCAGGCACCCCCCCTTAAAACAATCACCGGTATCAACGTCAGCAGCCCCCCGCCGCACTGCCCCGCAGGTGAGCGACACTCCATTATGGGGTGCCCCTCAAGACCACGCCCCCTTTCAGGTCCCTTCCCTTGGCAGTGCCCACCTCGTTTACGAGATTGATTACTGGGATGGTGGGACTGATGTAAGAGGAGAGATTGAGTCGGTTAGGATTATATTCGCTGGATTCATAGAAATCTATAAAATTCCAACAGGACTAGACGGGGTCGACGCAGGAAGGATGTTCCTGATGGTGGATAGTCCAGAACCAAGGGTCACTGTCGGAGGTTAGGGGTAGACCATTTAGGACGGAGATGAGGAGAAATTTCTTCACACAGAGAGTGGGGAGCCTGTGGAATTCTCTACCACAGAAAGCAGTTGAGGCCAAAACTTTTATATTTTCAAGAAGGAGTTAGATATAGGTCTTGGGACCAAAGGATATTGGGGGGGTGGGGGGGAAGCAGGAACAGGTTACAGAGTTGGATGATCAGCCATGATCCTACTGAATGGTGGAGCCAGCTCAAAGGGCTGAATGACCTCCTCTTGTTCCTATTTTCTATGTCTATGTTAAAACATAATAAATCAAAACTATTATTGGTGACAATTCCACTAATCATTTTCAAAATCTTTTATCCTCAATCCCTGCTGAGTTAAGTTCTTAGATTTGACTCGATACAAAACATAGGCAACAACTCCACTTTTGAAACAGAGGCATGCTGGCGAATAATGTATAACAATATGAACTAAATTTTCATGCAGAATTGACAAGACCAATTGGTACCTGTTCACTGACCTTTGAATTTTTTCCTACAGTGATGGATCCAGATGGAGATGGCTCCACTTGTGCAGTTACTTTAATCTTTCCAGATACAATTGTTTGCCTAGGTTTCGCAGAGCTTGATTCAATTTCGTTTCTGGTATGTGTAGAACTAGGAACTGAATATAATGGACTTCTGCTTGTTATTACTCCATTTCTAATTCGATTGTATATCAATGCACCATTTTCATCTTCACAGAACTGTCTGACCAATTTCAACTCCAGAGCTAAAAATGGGAGAAAAGAAAAACTATTATTTTTTCTTGCAATTCACATTGCATTCTCCTTATTTTCATGAAAGCCATCTAACTCTGTAACAATCACTTTCAGCCAGCTCAGCCAGTGCCACAATACACAATGTCTAGGCAATTGGAGGATACACAATTATTGGGATAACTGCCCACTCAGTTTTCTGCTCTCTGAGGAGAAAAATAAACTTAGCAATTTGCTCCACCCATTGTTAAGCTAACTCATTCAGTAATTTTTTTAAACTAACATTTGAATAACATTCAAAGCTTTGTGGAATAGTTATGAAAGGGTAAATATATTAACAGTTAATATATTTTAATAAATCTAACTGTTCTATATTGTAAAATCCCGTACAGGACCTATATTGTCTTTTCCATGCTCCGTGCGGAGTACGAGCTCCCCTGCTCAGTGTATATAAGGTCGGCCAGTAAGGCACCAAGAACCCGGTAGGGATCTACCGGATAGTCTATGTATTGTTTGTGTAAATTAAACATTGTTCTCATTTTACTCGGTATAGACTCTCCGTGCCCTTATTAAATATATAAGAATTTCTCCTCCTTGCTTTGCCCAACTTATCCCCCTCCAACCTCATTATTCTTAATGGTTGGAAATGAAGATCATGCAATCTTTTTACCTTTCTACAGATGCCACTCCATGGTTGAGCATGAGGAGATGTGTTCAAGTGATCTAAAAGGGACCTAAATTTTGTCAATGCAAAGTCCTGACTTGGCAAAGATGAGAAAAATTATGCCCTATAATAACTACTACAATGGAGACTGAAGTTGAAGCTTGATCTCCAGTTTGGAGATCTAATACTAGTATGATTAATACTGAATTTTTTAGCTAAGCAGTAATTGTAACACAGTAAAATTTTGTCCTCAACACCCTTATAGTTGGAAAAAGCATCAAGTGATGATCCAACAGACATGACGCTAACCTGCAAGAGTGTTGAAATCATCAATGAGGTACATGTGCTCAGCATCAGGATCTGAAGCAATTAGGTTCAGTTCACGTAAGAATTCAGCTTGAGTTGGGTCTGTGGCATTTACAATACCAATGGCAAACATTTCAATGTTTGCAGCATGAGCCTCGCGCACAGCAACATCCAGTTTAACAGTCTCCCTTCTGTCTGCCTGTCCATCTGTTAATACTATAGCAACTTTCTTCACACCAGGCCGAGCTCCATAGAATCCCTCCTGTGTTGCTTTGCGGATGGCGGTTCCTGTGTGCGTGCCTTCTCCCATGTACAACATTTTCCTAATTGCCTGTTTGACATCTTGCTGTGTCAAGTATCGACTTAGACCAAATTCTAATCGTACTTCCAAGCTGTACAGCACAAGACCAATTCGGGTGGCATTTCTACCAACCGTCACTTTGTCAACGAGTGCAGTGACAAAATCTTTTATAATTTCGAAGTTATCTGGTCCCACACTCTCTGAGCTATCAATCACAAAGACAAGTTCCATTGGCCTTTCTTTACATTTAATTCCACAACCTGTTAAGAAAAATAATTGAAATAGTACATTATTTAAATAGTATCTCTTCATGTTTAATCACAGTCAGTATATCAAAATGTATATTTACAATATTAAAGTAAACTAAAATTTTTGATAATTTAAGTGGTGCACTAGAAATAACAGATTAATGTTTGCACTGAACAACTCCCGTGTGAACTTTGTCATTGTTGAAAGACATGTAACAATTTGAATAGTAAAATTGACAATGCATTGAATTTATTTATCATTATAACAGTTAAAAATATTTGAAGGAACACAAAAAAAATAATTTTAAAAATGTATTCTCCTTCTAGGTTTGAATATCTAGGCAGTGAAATGTGGAACAAAATCGTTCTTCATTACATGGTTTTACCAACTATACAGACTTAGGATAGATAGCACTATGGTAACAAAATGATCAGTTTTCAACAGATAACTCACCACAAATTTCTTTTATCATTCTGATGATGTCCTCCCTCTAATTATTTATATAAATTCAAAATGAAAATAATTAATATATTTGCATTAATTTTTTTTGTTAATACCAGGCATTCATATTTGTCATATATGTCATGAACAGAACATTTCTGGAGAGATGATTTGTCAGCAAATATCTCTGCATTAACAAGTTACAAGAAGTAAAAATATTCACAAGCTAGACCTTGAACCAGTTTTTTTTTTAAAGTGAAATGTGTGAAGTTGGTGATAATGAAAATGAAGAATGACAGTGCTGGAAAATTGGATACCTTTCTTCTTTCTGATAATGACATACTTAGAGGTTGGATGTAGCATGCACTGGACGCCTCCTGCAGTACATTTGTACATTTCTTTCCTCAGCTATATTATGGAAGCAGATGGGAATTTATTTAAATCTGCTTATGTGCAAACCTCACTTGGGAGTATTTAACCCGCACATCCAGACATAGGAACAGCTTCTTCCCCACAGCTACAAGCCTCCTCAACGACTCCCCCCTCGGACTGATCTGTTCCCTGTAAGAACACTATTCACGATGCCCTATGCTGCTATTGCTCATGTATTTGCTTTGTTTGGCTCCTTGTTCTGCACTGTAATCAATCACTGTTTGTCGATGTACCATTTGTCAATGTACTCTGTTGATTATTCTCTTTGTCTACTATGTACGTACTGTGTACGTTCCCTCGGCCACAGAAAAATACTTTTCACTGTACTTCGGTACATATGACAATAAATCAATCAATCAATCAATAATGTTCATAACATAGGTGGGAAGCAGAAAAATGATTTATGATGCAGTACAAGCACCCCTCCACTTGATGATCATGTCGCCCAAAATAAATAAAAGCATGAATATGTCAATGTCATGTTCCCTTAGCTTTTTTGATCATTTTGCCAAAAACTGATTTGGAAAAAGACTTTTAAATGTTGCTTTAAAGCAAAATGTATTCACACAAGTTAGAAAAATGGCACTGAGGAGATACGTGATTAACATGCTCAATAAGTGGCTCTCTGAACAGACTGTAAACAATTAGCAAGTCATTATGTTGGGAAATCTATGATCCTGGGCACTGGTAAAGGTGTTTCACTTACTTCCTTTTCAACCATACACAGAAGGAGATAAAGTCAGATAACTCGGGTGTAGTAAAAGTGGCAAAAGCAGCCAAGGCTGCAAGAACTTTTCAATGCAGGGGTCAAACATGACCTTCTGATGTGGGAAAACATGGTGTAATCATTATTTTATATTAATTTTGTGAAGAAAATTGTACTGGATGAACTAAATTAATCTGAACATAGCCCCGAACAGGCGCCGGAATTTGGTGACTAGGGCTTTTCACAGTAACTTCATCTGAAGCCTACTTGCGACAATAAGCGATTTTCATTTCATTTCATATTGTTCTGTGTTCACTCACTATGAAATAAATCAGATTTATATCTGGACTCATCTCATCAATTGTTCAGTCTGCATCAGAGATTAGGTGGAATTTTCTATTTTCTGCGCAGAGCGCTGGTTGAGGGGTGGGCGGTGGGAGGGTGTCGGGGAGACACCAGTCCACAGCTCACCTGCTGCACAGCCAGCTTTTCTTGGCAGATAATACAGCACTCATGCTGGCAGGGTGGTGCCATAAAAAGCCAGCAACCGGGAATCCCGAGATTGGGGCGCCCTTCCAAACCCCGATAGAAAACACAAGAACCCCTCACACACAGATGGATCCCCTCAGTATGGGGGACCCCGCCCACCCCTATGGGGGACCCCGCCCACCCCCCCCACCACATGCACAAGAGAAAACCTTCCCCCCTCCCCAAAACCGAGATGGGGAACTCCCCCCAAAGGAGCACCTCAGAAGTGCCCCCTTGGCACTGCTCCAGAGGGAGTGCCAGGGTACTGCTCGGGCCTGCCCTTCTCCCCCTGAGGACTATACGTACCTATGTGCCCCCGGCGGGTTCACATTTTTAAAAAACAATTATTTTTTTCCAATTAAGGGGCAAATTAGCATGTCCAATCCACCTACCCTGCATATCATTGGGTTGTGGGGGTGAGACCCACACAGGCACGAGGAGAAGGTGCAAACTCCACATGGACAGTGACCAGGGCCGGGATGGAACCTGAGTCCTTGGTGCCTGAGGCAGCAGTGCTACCCACTGTGCTACCATAAAAACAGTTAACCTCACTACAGGGGGCAGCATGGTGGCACAGTGGTTAGCACTGCTGCCTCACAGTGCTGAGGCCCCAGGTTCGATTCCGGCTCTGGGTCACTGTCCATCTGGAGTTCGCCCCCACAACCCAAAGATGTGCAGGGTAGGTGGATTGGCAACGCTAAATTGCCCCTTAATTGGAAAAAATGAATTGGGTACTCTAAATTTATTTGAAAAAACCTCGCCACATGATATGTTGGCGAGGGGAGAAATTCCTAATGTGGTGGGACAATATGGCGGGAAAGCCCACTAATTATGTGTAAATGCATTTAAATGAGGTTGCCAACCTTCCTGGGCAGGAACCTCATTAGGTCAGCGGCCAGGGGCTGGGAGAATCAGAAAACATGATCTCACCAGCGAGATTCTCTTTTCCCCAGTCTCACGATATTTTCACCCACATCACCAGTTGTGCTCATGGCGAACGTGGGCGCAAAGTCACGGCAAATGAAAAGAACGTATGGCAATGACACAAATATCCAGTGCAGATCATATTCAGATACCTCAAATGCTCGGACAGCTTACAGAGGTGTCTAGCACCACTGTATCTGACAGAATAGCTAAGGCAATATCCTAGACCTGTGACAGTCATGCATCACCAACATAAACTAATCTGTTCTCAAATATTATTTCCTGTGTATTGTTTCGTGCTCTACATTAGCACGGCAGTATTTAGTGCTCCTGGAGGAATGTTAGGTCAACCACGTAATCTGGGACTGTATTCAGAAATACGGTGCGATCTAACTAAAAATAGAGTCCATGGGTTTCTAGTCCAGTATCATAAACAGTTGTCCAGAGGACTCATAAGGTACTCAGTTTACTGAAGTTGCAGAGTGCAATATTATAAAGTACTAGCTCTGAACAAATATTTTACTGAGTAAAAGATAAAGTCGCATAGTCCCAGATGACCATAGGCTGCTTTCCCCTTTGAGGGGGAGAGCTGACTGGTGGTGATTTAACTTGAGGATCACCACACCTCAGGCAAGTGGCGAGGTTGAAAAGACGGGACCTTCATAAATAACCTTGGTTATTTTATCTAGTATGCTATATATAGCAACCTTGTTCTAAGGATAAAATAATTTTCTTGCCGTTGTTCTGGACTTGTGCTGTAACTTCAGCAGAGACTTGTACCATCCATTGGAAAATGACAATGACCTGGCTCCATTAGGTGCTCGCCATTTCTCGTGTTTTCCAGGCAGCCTTGTTTGGACTGGATCCCTGAAAGATTTTATTAAAAAAGAGAACGTGTTTGGACGCCCTCATACACAAGATGTTCCATGGAGGTGGTGGGTGCAGCCCTTGCCAGTCTCAGAAGGCAGCTAGGTACTGGATTTTCTGGATGCACGGGACAGATGGATTCATGTTGTGGCCACTTGTAAATTAGGAGTCGCACAAACTCCAATGAAGACAGTGCTGGATGATACCAGCTGGTACGATCCCAGATAACTGTTGGGATCATGACTTAACCTTATCTCTCAGGCCTTGAAATCCTTTCTAAAATGTGGGGCGGGATTCTCCGACCCCCCGCCGGGTTGGAGAATCACCGGGGGGGGGGGGGGGGGGGGGGGGCGGTGTGAATCCCGCCCCCACCGGCGGCGGGGATTTGGCGAGGACAGGAATCGCGCTGCGCCGGTCGGTGGCCGCTGGTAGCGGCCCCACCCCGGCGATACTCCGGCCTGCAATGGGCTGAGTGGCCGCCCGTTTTCGGCCTGTCCCGCCGGCGTAAATTAGAGTATGTACTTACCGGCGGGACCTGGCTGCGCGAGCAGCCTCTGGGGTCCTCGGGGGGGGGGGCGCAGGGGGATCTGGACCCGGGGGTTGCCCCCACGGTGGCCTGGCCCGCGATTGGGGCCCACTGATCCGCAGGCGGGCCTGTGCTGTGGGGGCACTCTATTCCTCACGTCGGCTGCTGTGGTCCTCCACCATGGATAACGTGGACATGAACCCCCCCCCCTTGCGCATGCGCCGGGATGACGCCAGCACACGCTGCCGCTCCCGAGCATGCACCAACTCGCGCCGGCCGGCGGAGGCCCTTTGGCGCCGGTTGGTGTGGAGCCAAGCCCCTTCCGCGCCGGCTGGCGGGGCGCAAACCACTCCGGCGCCGGCCTAGCCGCTGAAGGTGCGGAGGATTCTGCACCTTCGGGGCGGCCCGATGCCGGAGGAGTTCACGCCACTCCCCGCCGCCGGGACCGCCCGCCCCGCCGGGTAGGGGAGAGTCCCGCCCGTGGTGTCCAGAACTTAAAACAAATTTCAGCTTCTTTACCACATGGACTGCGGCGATTCAAGAAGGCAGCTACCACCCCTTCTCAAGTACAATTAGGGATGAACAACAAATGTTGGCCTAGCCAGCGAAGCCCACATCCCGTAAAAATTAAATTTTAAAAAAGTTAGTATTTTATAAAATTTGAGCATCAGTTCCTTGCATTTTTACTCAATCCTTCTATTAATTATCAGGGCGGCACAGTGGTTATCACTGCTGTCTCACAGCTCCAGGAACCTGGGTTTGATTCTAACATCAGGTGACTGTGGAGTTTGCACTTCCTCTCCTTGACTGCGTGGGTTTCCTATGGGTGCTCCGGTTAAATTGCCATTTGTAAGGTTACTGGACTTAGGTAGGGTGATCTTTCGAATGCAGACTTGATGGGCTTCTATCATAATGAAGTCAAGGAGCACGTATATTTTACAACAGCCTTCTCAATTTGTACTGCTACCTTCAAAGATTTATGTACATGCACTCTGAGGTCCATCTGCTCCTGCACTCCCTTTAAAATTGTATCATTTACTTAATATTGCCCCATCTCATCAAAATGTATCAGTTCACACATCACTGCGTCACCTTTCATTTGTCCCTTTCACAAGTCTATGTTCTCTTGAAGTCTGTTTCTATCTTCTTCATTGTTAACCACATTTCAGAGTTTTGAGTCATCTATGGATTTTCAATAAGTGTCCTGTACAAGTCCAGGGCATTAATATATACCAAAAAGAGCAATGGTCCTAGCACCAGCACTTGTCCTAGCACCAATCCCCGAAGAACAGCACTTCCCTCAATTCTGAGAAACATACTTTTACCATTAATCTCTGCTTTCTCTCCCATAGTCAATTTTGTATCCACACTGCCACTGCCTCTTTAATAATAATAATCATTATTGTCACAAGTAGGCTTATATTGCAATGAAGTTACTATGAAAAGCCCCTAGTCGCCACATTACGGCGCCTGTTCGGGTACACAGGGAGAATTCAGAATGTCCAAATTACCTAATAGCACGTCTTTCGGGACTTGTGGGAGAAAACCGGAGCACCCGGAGGAAGCCCACTCAGACACAGAGAGAACGTGCAGACTCCGCACAGACAGTGGCTCAAGCCGGGAATTGAACCTGGGAGCCTGGCGCTGTGAAACCATAGTGCTAACCACTATTCAACCACACTGCCCTGCAGTTTGGGCTTTAAATTTGTGAACATCGATTATGTGGTACATTGTGAAATGCCTTTTGGTGTATCTACATGGTTCTATGTGAAAATAACCATTACTCACTGTCAAGCCAGGATCACCTTTTACTCCAGGTCTACCCTAAGCAATTGGAAGCAATTGTAAAATTAGTTAGAATAAAAACAAGTAAAATATCAAAAAGATAGTGCCATGAACTATTTTAACACATTACCTATAGGTATAATTGTAACAAAATATTGCAAAGATATTGAGAGTAATTTTAGCCTTGTTGCCACATGGAGTGGACCTGGAATAGGAAATTGGTGTGAACTGGCTGGTTTGCTTCATTACAATGTAGCAGTGCCCAGACTCCCACAGGAAAGTCAAGACGAGCTGGTGGATGGAAGCAGGGTTTCGCATGGAAGGAGATAATGACTGGGTAGCAGAGGAAAAAGTCCCTAGTACAAAGGAAGAAGTGAGGGATGGAGGGCCAGAGTTGATCGCAATCAAGGGAGGGAAGAGGCGTTCTAAAGTTTCCATTCTGGGACCCAAAGGCATATGTTGTAGGGTGTGATACCATTCGGTGTATCTTAATGATGTTTTTGTAGTCTTAAGCCGGTTAACTGCATGTATCTACTAACTTACAGGGACTCTTAATTCTCCCAACAATGAGAAAACCTAAAAATAACACCAATGACTTAATCTTTTGGCCTTTCCTGTTTGTTGCCCATTTTCAAATGAGGCTTTGACATTCTGTCATCGTCACAACAGTAAAAATACATTAGGGTCTGAATTGCATCACCTGACTTCATCACTTAAAAGACTGACAAGACCTTTATCTGCCTGTGACGTAGAGCCACAAACCAAACAGTTAAAATGGCACCAGGTAGCAAGCACACTTGCAAGATTTTAACCCACACACATTTGGTTTCTACTTGGCAGCGTGGGCTAAAATTGTCCTTTTCCTGTAGATCTACAAAGAAAGGCTTGAATATATATCTCCCAAAGCACTTCACAAAGAATAACAGAGATTGGACAAACCACAGCGTGAATTTAACACAGTAACATCTCACAGAAAGGAATGAAACAAATGGCCAGTAATCTTAATTTGGAAGAGTGATAAATGTCTTCTCTGATTAATGCCATGAGACTTTTATTGCCTGCTTCAGCTGGCAAAGTCTCAGTTTGAAACATCTCATCTGAAAACACTTGCTCAGCATTACAGTGGTGTGTCAATTGAGATTACATGCTCATAGTAGTGGGACTCCATCGTTCTTCATGGTCATTGTCATGTGTATGACAGTCTGTAGATTTGCCTTGTGCCAGTCTGGTTGTGGTGCCCTGGTATGCTCTTCATATCTAAATTATGTTCATTTTCACTGCATGGGCGATAATCTGGTGAAGCAGATAGTCCAGCTGTTGTTGCCCAGCAGTAAGATGATAATTGGATGGGGTCTTTGAAAAGCAGAGGATACACTTCGTCAGATTGCTGTTTGTGTGGTGAAGATGAAAATTTACCTCATTGCATCTTGGGGTCATCCAAATAAATCCCCATCATTTACTTAATTTTCAGAAATCTACCATGGGACTTTGCATCTCCCTTTCTGCTTCCTGACCTCCCATGGAAGTTGCTATTGGAAAACTATATTCATGTACACATTTTCTCCAGTGGTTCTTGATCTGACATTTTGCAAGTGCTTCACTTGGAGTCTTCTTTCCAATGATTAATGTAGAGATTAATAATTTTTCAGGGGATTAAAAACAAACTTGCCAAGATGGGTAAATAACAATTGCCTCCCAAAAATAGGTTAATAGCATTTTTAGAAATGTTGACATTTCTAATAAAGCAACAAAGAAACATGCAAAGTCTGTTCCCACTGAAGAATTCTCATCAATTCTCCTTTGATCAGATCAAGAGACGTAAATAAAAAGCTCAATTGTACTACACCAGCCAGGAAATCCTGCCCAAAACGCCCACCAGAAGTTCTCTCCTCCCCTTCTGTAGGCGACTACAACCATGTGCTACTTTTAAGCCCACACAGGAGAGGATATGGCACAAGTTGATCGCTGTTAGCGGCAAGGAGATAGGAAGGAAATAATCATCAGCTAATGTCCAATGAATATGAAGCAGTTAATTTATAGAGAATCTGATGGTTATGCCTTTTCTTTTTCACTGAAATGTTAGCATTAAATAACAAATATAGAAAACATTATACACTTACAGGTATACCAGAGGAACCAGAATCACCCAAATCTCCTTTACCTCCCTTCTGTCCTCTTTCACCTGTCAGACCACGGTCACCCTGCAATATAAAGTAAAGGATAATGTTGATTTCAACATTTTGATTCTATATTCAATGTATTGGCAAGATTTAACTGTCCTTTTCATTTATGCTAGACATATTATTAAAAATATCTGAAAGATCTAAATTTTCCAGGGTGCATACAAATAAGAACGTATGAACAAGGAGCAGGAGTAGGTCATTCAGCACCTCAGGCCTCCTCCGTCATTCAATAAGATCATGCCTGATCTGATAGTAACCTTAAATCCGCAACCCACCTACCTCCGATAACCTATCACCCACTTGCTCACCAAGAATCTATCCACTTCTGCCTTAAAGATATTCAAAGACTCTGCTTCCACTGCCTTTGCAGGAAGAGAGTTCCAAAGACTCACGACTGTCTAAGAGAAAACATTCTGCCTCATGTCAGTTTTAAATGGGTGACGCCATATTTTTAAACAGTGACCTTGATATACCATCAATGACCACGAGACGAAAATGGTGAAACTATTGAGGCTTTATTGCACTAGATGTTGAGCCTCCTGCAGCTGGAACCAGAATGGAAGCAGCGCAGGAGAGTGTACATCGCCTGCTGGGAGGAGCCACCAGGCTGGGATTTACTGTGTTAACTGTAATACAGTGGCAGTACCGTAATACACGTAGTGTGTGACCAGTGGTGTTTACCACAGACCTCTAGTTCTAGATTGTCCCACAAGGGAAATGATCCTCTCCACATCCACCCTGTCAAGACCCCTCAGGAACTTGTATTTTTCAATCAAGTCACCTTTTACTCTTCTAAACTTCAGCGGTTACATAGGAACATAAGAACTAGGAGCAGGAGTAGGCCATCTGGCCCCTCGAGCCTGCTCCACCATTCAATGAGATCATGGCTGATCTTTTGTGGACTCAGCTCCACTTTCCGGCCCGAACACCATAACCATTAATCCCTTTATTCTTCAAAAAACTATCTATCTTTATCTTTGTGGTAGTATGTACTGGGGGTCATGTGGGACTGGAAGCCCTAATGTCATTGGCTGACAGATCCCGGGTCCTGGTTGGCCGTTGACCTCTAGCTCCGCCCTGAAGGCGGAGTATAAGAAGCCGGAGTCTTCCCCCGCAGGCCAGTTTACTATCGAGCTGCGGGGGAACAGACACGCTTAATAAAGCCTCATCGACTTCACTCTATTCGTCTCACGGAGTCTTTGTGCGCTACAATCTTAAAAACATTTAATGAAGGAGCCTCTATTGCTTCACTGGACATGGAATTCCATAAATTCACAACCCTTTGGGTGAAGAAGTTCCTCCTAAACTCAGTCCTAAATCTACTTCCCCTTATTTTGAGGCTATGAACACTAGTTCTGCTTTCAACCGCCAGTGGAAACAACCTGCCCGCATCTATCCTATCTATTCCCTTCATAATTTTATATGTTTATATAAGTAACCCCCTCATCCTTCTAAATTCCAGCGAGTACAGTCCCAGTCTACTCAACCTCTCCTCGTAATCCAACCCCTTCAGCTCTGGTATTAACCTAGTGAATTTCCTCTGCACACCCTCCAATGCCAGTACATCCTTTCTCAAGTAAGGAGACCAAAACTGAACACAATACTCCAGGTGTGGCCTCACTAACACCTTATACAATTGCAGCATAACCTCCCTAGTCTTAAACTCCACCCCTCTAGCAATGAAGGACAAAATTCCATTTGCCTTCTTAATCACCTGTTGCACCTGCAAACCAACTTTTTGCAACTCATGCACTCGCACACCCAGGTCGCTCTGCACAGCAGCATGTTTTAATATTTTATCATTTAAATAATAATCACTTTTGCTGTTATTCCTACCAAAATGGATAACCTCACATTTGTCAACATTGTATTCCATCTGTCAGACCCTAGCCCATTCACTTAGCCTATCCAAATCCCTCTGCAGACTTCCAGTATCCTCTGCACTTTTTGCTTTACCACTCATCTTAGTGTCGTCTGCAAACTTGGACACATTGCCCTTGGTCCCCAACTCCAAATCATCTATGTAAATTGTGAACAATTGTGGGCCCAACACTGATCCCTCAGGGACACCACTAGCTACTGATTGCCAACCAGAGAAACACCCATTAATCCCCACTCTTTGCTTTCTATTAATTAACCAATCCTCTATCCATGCTACTACTTTCCCCTTAATGCCATGCATCTTTATCTTATGCAGCAACCTTTTGTGTGGCACCTTGTTACAAGCCTAACCTGTCCAACCTTTCCTCATAAGACAACTCACCCATTCCAGGTATTATTCTGGTAAACTTTCTCTGAACTTGGGTGATCAAAACTGTACACAGTACTCCAAATGTGGTCTCATTAGTGTCCTGTAAAACCAATCCAGAATCTCCCTACTTTTGTATTCAATTCCCCTTGCAATAAATAATACAATTCTATTATATTTCCTAATTACTTGCTGTACCTGCATACTAGCCTTTTGCAATTCATGCTATCCCTCTGCACCTCAGAGCTATGCAATCTCTCACCAGTGATGTAGACTCATGAATGAGTTTATTTCAGTGTCAACTGTGTTTGAGTGAGAGCACTATTAGATAGTTTTTTTCCATTTCCACATGGTGCCTGAGGACTGCCTATAGTAGACGCTGGGCGAGTGGCTTTGGAGAATACATGGGAGTATGGGGAAAATTAGGGGGCATGAAGATTTGAAGGGGTGTGGAGAATATGAGGGAGTATGGAGGAAAGTGGGGACATAGGAACATAGGACTAAAAATTAGCAGGAGGCAATTTGGCCCTTTGAGCCAACTCCACCGTTTGATAAAATCATGACTGATCTGATTGTGATCTCAACTCCACTTTGTTGTCTGTCCTCCATAACACTTGTCTTCCTTGTCAATCAAAAATCCACCTAATTCAGCCTTGAATAAATTCAATTACCCATCATCTGCTACAGACCAACCATTGCCAGAAAATAAAATTATCCTCTTCCCCATCTTTAAAGGGAGATCACTTATTTTTAAACTATGTCCCCTTGTCCATCTTTCTGGTATCTACCTTATCATTTCAAGTCCCCTCAGGATCTTATACGTTTCAATAAGCCAGTCTTTCATTCTTCTAATCTCCTGGCGGGCCTCCGTCGACAGGGGGAAGGTTGTGGACTGGATCAGGGGCGTCTTGCCGCGCAGACCTGTGGGGTTAGCGGGAAAGTCTGGGGGGCTTCCACGACGGGGTGCCACGCAGCCCAGGGGGGCGCCGTGCGTCCGGGAGCAAAAGCCAGTGCGTTTTTGTACGCAACGTCCATGGACCCTGCCAGGGCCCGTGCCTCAGTGAGGCCCAGTATGTCCATTTCAAGGAGCCTTCTGCGGATGTCGGGGGAAGTCATATCTGCCACGAAAGCGCCCCGAATTAAAAGTTCTGTGTGCTCGTTCCCCGTAACCGCTGGGCAGCCACAGTTTCGGCCCAGCACTAGTAGAGCCCGATAGAGGTCTTCCAGTGTTTCTTCTGGGCTCTGCCTTCTGGTTGCCGGTGCCGGGTGTAGACCTGGTTCAGAGGACGGATGTAATGTCCTTCTAGCAGCTCGATAGCTGCAGCATAATTCTCCGCCTCCTCGATCAGAGGGTAGATTGCAGGGCTGACTCGGGAGCATAAAAGGTGCATTTTCTCCCTTTCCGTGGGGGTGTTGGCAGCCGTGTCGACGAAGCTCTTAAAACACGCCAGCCAGTGCTTGAAGATAGCAGCGGAGTTGTCTGCATGGGGACTGAGCGGAAGGCACTCCGGCTTGATGCGGAGATCCATCCTTTCAGAAGTAATAGCTGATTAAATTGATGCACAATCAATTACTCTCGAGACAAGGTGAGTCATAACTAATCGGCTTTAATCAGCTAGAACTGTACCCAGCAGCTTTGATACAGAAAGTGAAGGCTGCTGGGTCGGCATTGGTTCTTATACCCCGCCTCTCAGGGCGGAGCTATGTACGTTAGCCAATGGTAGACTCCTAGGTCTAGCCAATGGGCATCCACCTCTCAGGTACTGCAATACCTGGTATTACCACATACACTTGCAATAAACGCGAACCTTTCATTTGCCTTCCCTATCACTTGCTGTACTTGCATACTAACATTTTGTGATTTATGTACCTGAACACACAATGTCTATTCAAATAATAAAGTGTTTTCCTATTGTCCTGCAAAGTGGTCAAGCTCACATTTTCCCACATTATTCCCCATGTGCCAAATTTTTGCCCATTCACATATCCTATTGTTAGGGTACTGGACCACACCCCAACATTTGTTAGGATACTGGGTGAGAACCTCAAACAATTTTTTTTTTAATTTGAAAAATTGTGAAGAAAGGATATTTCACACCAGGAGTGATGACTCTGACCAATAGGTATCTTTTATGTTAAAACAAACTTCAATTTCAACACCGAATTAACCATATTAACATCAAAGAAATAGCTTTACAATTATCAGTTAAACAGATCTTAAATATGGCGGCACGATGGCACAGTGGTTAGCACTGCTGCCTCATGGCGCCGAGGACCTGGGTTTGATCCCGGGACACTGTCTGTGTTGGGTTTCCATATTCTCCCCTTGTCTGCGTGGGTCTCACCCCCACAACCCAAAAATGTGCAGGGTAGGTGAATTGGCCACACTAAATTGGCCATGCTAAATTGCCCCTTAATTGGAAAAAAAGAATTGGGCACTTTAAATTTTAAAAAACTGTTCTTAAAAATAAGGAAAAACTTAAACTTATTATCTATACTTGCTACTAAATCCAATTAAGCATCCTAATACAGTTCAAATGCCAGTTATAAATAAAGTTAACAAAACAGGTTTACATGCTTAGCTGTGTAGAAACATTTGGAGACAGCTCCTTTCAAGAGCAGATCCAGTACACTTCTGCTCAACCTAGCTGCATTTGGCAAAATTGCTGTTCAACGTAAAATCCTACAACAGATGAAAAACTATAGACAGACCTGGCTCCTCCCATTAATTACATAATCTGCATTCCATTATGTTCCATGAACTGCTTAGCAAGGACTAAACACCACTCCCTCAAAAATTATCTTCACCCCAGGAATAAAAACATGATTCGATAAGCCCTTTATGTGTAACCAAGTGAGTGGTTAAAATCAATAGTTACCTCACTCTATTACAACACCTTAAATATAGCCTTAGTAAACACACAGTCTGGGTACCTTAACCTAGGTTTTTAAATAATATTACTGCACAAAATATATACCTTAACCCAGACTTTTAAAAACATTACAGGTATAACATAAAATGGGCGTGATTTAATAGCTTTGTCGTGCCCAATTTAATGGCCTCGTCGCACCTGGCTTGGTGATGTGATAAAGCTGTTAAATCCTGTGGGAGGCCTCTCACGAGATTCACAATGATCAGAATGCCTCGCAAGATCTAATGTGATCTCGTGAGACGTCGCGATCTGGATCTCGCCGGACGAGATCCAGATTAACATATTTAAATGAGCTACTTTCAGGATTGTCCCGTCCCGCCGCCAGGGAACCTGCAGCAGGGACGCATAGAATGGGAAACCCTGTTGACAGTGGCGGTATCAGAAGATCCCACCGCCAGCCAATGGCGGGCCGCCTCCACGAAACACGCCAAGGGGGTATGTGGAAAACCCGCCCATTTTGTCATCTTGCATTCATCAGGAAAATCACAAGAAAAGCAATGTCATGGGAAACAACATTATACTCTTATCAGAGGAGAGTGCTGATCTGTTGGCAAGTGGGATCTACACAGCCATGGATAGGAGTCGATGGTGACTGACAGTTAACTGTTAAGCATTGTTTGAAATTTAAACCAGTCAACTCAAATTTGGTTGGTCAAACGGAGGCACGGCAGCACAGTGGTTAGCACAGTTGCTTCACAGCTCCAGGGTCCCAGGTTCGATTCCCGGCTTGGGTCACTGTCTGTGCGGAGTCTGCATGTTCTCCCCGTGTCTGCGTGGGTTCCTTCGGGTGCTCCGAGTTTCCTCCAACAGTGCGAAGATGTGCAGGTTAGGTGGATTGGCCATGCTAAATTGCCCTTCGGTTCGGTGGGGTTACTGGGATAGGATGGAGGTGTGGGCTTAAGTGGAGTGCTCTTTCCAAGGGCAGGTGCAAACTTGATGGGCCGAGTGGCCTCCTTTTGCATTGTAAATTCTATGATTCTATGTTATATATAAAACACTGCTCAAAGCAAATGGTTACCAATTATTTTGTTTAGCTGAAACAGACTCAATGTCTGTAGATGTTCTTTCTGTCTGCAAAGAACAGGCTTGACCCTTCTGCCTCCTTTATGGGAGTCCAGCCCCATTTCTACTTATCATTATTTTAAAGGCTTTTATATTATTTGTCCTCAGTTCTGAGGAATTTGCCATGTCCAGGCTGAGGTTGATGCACCTGGGTGGACACTTTGAGCAGACATCTCAAAATATCCTAACAGCATCTGGACAATCTACACATAGAACACCAGAGCAGTAAACGCGGAGGTCACATCAGGACTTATCACTTTAACATTTCAATGTCTTTCCTCTGTTTATTGTGTTCCCATATGGGCTCCCACTTGATGCTGGTTAATATTGATCCCCCCGCGCTGACCCTGATCTATCACTGCAGCACCCTGCTCCCAGAGGACAAACATGTTTGGCTTTCATTGCTTCTGAAATGACTGGCAGAGTTTTAATTGTTTTGAGGCAATGATCAGGTGGGGGTGGAATTATCTATCTGCCTGATAGTTCTGAGTTCCAGATGGTTCTATACACTGCTCATTCTGTCTGGAATATGTCTCACATATGGCTCACTCAAAAATATGCACCATCGTGGGACAGTGACAGTTCCTCCAACTTTAATTGGGACAGTGCAAGAGGTTGGTTTTGCTTTGCCAATGGGGAAATGGCAATTCTAGGCACTGATCAAGAGGAATTTAACATGAAGCTCTTTGTCCACATACCTTAGATCCCATTAGTCCTTCTCCTGGTGGTCCACGAGGTCCTGGCAATCCTTGAACACCTTGGCCGCCCTGTTAGATAATAACATTAGTTTCAATTCAGTATTCAACAATTATATACCATTACTAACACCATCAATTTACTTTCAAAGATCAATTATAATGTCCACTGTAATCACCAATTCCACACAAGGCATTTAATGTTGTTTATGCCATTCTACATACCTTAGGTCCCTGAATGCCTTCACCTGGAGGGCCTTGAGGACCAGGTGGTCCTTGTCTCCCTGCTATTCCCTAAATTGTAAGGAAAGATTATAATAAATTTGTTTCATGGGAGAATAACTAAGACTTGCTGTACAATTGATTCACACATGTTCAATTGCAATTGCATTTGAGTAATTCATTTATGTACTTCGATGCGCTGTAACTGCTTTTGTTCTTGTATCTATTTTGTTGATGGAGCACCCACCCTGGCTTCAGTAAGATGAGGCAACTCAGTGTACATCAGGGTCAGTGCTGGGACCATCTGAATCTATATGGCTCTACTATTTGCTGGATAAACTCACTGAGCTATTGGAGAAGCACATGTTCACGGGTTGGACGGTGCTGCCCTTCGTATTGACATTGTGTGGCCATTTTACAAGGTGGGGGATGGGTGAAATGAGAGGAAGAGTAAAACAAATGGGAAAACCACAAAAATCAAAACATAAAACTTTTTATGTTGTCTTCTTGTCTTACATTAAGTATAACTCCTTAATTAATTGCTTCATTAAAAATCAAGTAGCTTTCTGACTACTGAGAAGTTCATAGACATGTCTGCTGTAAACTCCTAGCTAGAGGGTCTTTCACTGCAAGAGATTTTTATGAGGAAAAAAAACATAAAATATAAGCACAACTGACGGTACCTTCAGACCTTGAAGTCCTTCTCCTGGAGGTCCAGCTATGCCACTTGGCCCTCTTGCTCCTGGGTCTCCCTAAAACATGGAAGATTTATCAGTGAGAATTTATCTTCTGCTTTACACCAACAAAGACAGCAAAAGGAATGTGGTACGGTAGCACAGTGGTTAGCACTGTTGCTTCACAGCTCCTGGGTCCCAGATTTGATTCCCGGCTTGGGTCACTGCCTGTGCGAAGTCTGCATGGGTTTCCTCCGGATGCTCCGGTTTCCTCCCACAGTCCAAAGATGTGCAGGTTAGCTGGATTGGCCACGCTAAATTGCCCTTAGTGTCCAAAATAAAGGTTAGGTGGGGTTATTAGGGACAGGGTGGAGGTGTGGACATAAGTAGAGTGCTCTTTCCAAGGGCCGGTGCAGACTCGATGGGCTGAATGGCTTCCTTCTGCACTGTAAATTCTATGATTCTATGATACTCATAGTGATTATTGCAAATAAATGCAAACTATGATATAAATGTAGTTTATTTTTGCAGTGAAAGTTTATGCAATTCATTCACAGGGCAGAAGTAGGTTTTCCTTCCAGTGAGACCATCTCTTAAGATCTTGCCAATCTGATAAGTACTGAATAGAACTGGCTTCGAGCGGTAGTGATGCCAGCTCAAAAAACTTGTCTGGGGCAGCGGTACTTCGATTTTCCTTGTGGTGTTTACAAAAGCTGCGCCTGGTTCTATATAGGCCGGGGGGGGGGGGGGGGGGAGAGAACTCACTTATGTAATTGGAACCTACAGCTGAGGCTCCCATCTGCTCCTAGTGGTGGTTGTCAGCTAACTAGTGACCGGTTGAAATGGTGGCCAGGGAATTACAGCAAAAAATGAACTGAGATATTTTAAAGTTACTACCTTGGGTTTGCTGCTGCCGAACAAGATGGATTAAAAATTAACGAGAAATGTTTTCCCATCATTGTTTTAATACGAGACAAAATTTGCAGCATATGATCAGACTCAGGAAACAAAAAACGATTCATCACAGGGGGACAAGGTGTTCACCACATAAAACAAAAATATATTTTAATGTGAATCCTGATGTTTTCAGGTTTAAGCTACTTACTTTGATTAGTCGTTTTGAACCACCACATAGCTTTAATAGCAAAATACGTAATTGAAACTTTTAATTACAGTGTTAGTTCTGTAATTGCATGTTACTAGTTAGACTTGTATAATTTGTCAGGAAAACAATAAAATAAAAATTACTTCAATATTAAGAAACAAACAAGTATGTTTACATACCTTAGGTCCTGGGAATCCAATTCCTGCAGGCCCCTGTTCACCTGTGGGGCCTGGAAGACCTGGCAAGCCCTTTCAATTGGAACATAAAATATATTTCACAAATAACCATTACATTTTCATCAAAGACTTATAACATTGCCAGATATCCACAAAAGTGATTCTTTGATAAGAATGTAGGAACATAAGGGGAGTGCACTGTACTGTCTTTGTGCAAGTCAAGGAGACACATCCAGAGTGGGAATTTGGAACTTGGTAATTTGGTGCAGTGAGGTAATTTGG
The DNA here is from genome assembly GCF_047496885.1 of Scyliorhinus torazame. Taxonomy (NCBI): domain Eukaryota; kingdom Metazoa; phylum Chordata; class Chondrichthyes; order Carcharhiniformes; family Scyliorhinidae; genus Scyliorhinus; species Scyliorhinus torazame. The sequence continues at coordinate 117,616,835 of NC_092708.1, forward strand.
TGCAGAGTGGGAGAAGGTGCTTTTTCCCTACTGTTTTGTTCTCTCTCTTTCCTCTGGCCTGTAACTTTTAATCTGCAGGGAGAGAACCAGAGAGCATCTGGGAACCTGGAAAAGTAAGTGATTTTTATTTATTTTTATTACCTTTTCAAATATGGGGGGGAGGGGGGGGGGACTGAAGTGACATCACAGTAAAGCTGTGACCTGATTGGCTGGTTGGGAAGCTACACTAAATTTAAAAAATTAAGCAGTTAAACTAATTAAACATAATTACTTAATTATAATTTGGAGGGGTATCTAAGCCAGAGATTGGAGAGCACTGTATTTAGCTTTCACATTTATAGCAGAAATCTAGTGCTGGGAAACATATAGTTAACAGTAACTTTTTCTTTTTTTAAAAACTTTAAAATTTAATTTACTAATTATTGACGCAATGTCAATTAGAGGGGTGCAGTGCTCTGACTGTGAGATGTGGCAGGTCCAGGAGACTTGCAGCGTCCCGGATGGCTTCACCTGCAGAAAGTGCACCCAACTGGAGCTCCTCACAGACCGCATGGTTTGGTTGGAGCAGCAGTTGGATGCACTTAGGAGCATGCAGGTGGCGGAAAGTGTCATAGATAGCAGTTATATAAATGTGGTCACACCCAAGGTGCAGGCAGAGAAATGGGTGACCACCAGAAAGGGCAGGCAGTCAGTGCAGGAATCCCCTGTGGTTGCCCCCTCTCGAACAGGTATACCCCTTTGGATACTGTCAGGGGAAAACAGCAGCAGCCAGAGCAGTGGCACCACGGCTGGCTCTGATGTTCAGGAGGGAGGGTCAAAGCGGAGACGAGCTATAGTCATAGGGGACTCTATAGTCAGGGGCACAGATAGGCGCTTCTGTAGACGTGAAAGAGACTCCAGGATGGTATGTTGCCTCCCTGGTGCCAGGGTCCAGGATGTTTCCGAATGGGTAGCGGGCATCCTGAACGGGGAGGGCAAACAGGCAGAGGTTGTTGTACATATTGGTACTAACGACATAGGCAGGAAGGGGCATGAGGTCTTGCAGCAGGAGTTCAGGGAGCAGAAAGTTAAAAGACAGGACTTCTAGGGTTGTAATCTCGGGGTTACTCCCTGTGCCACATGCCAGTGAGGCTAGAAATAGGAAGATAGAGCAGCTAAACACGTGGCTAAACAGCTGGTGTAGGAGGGAGGGTTTCCGTTATCTGGACCACTGGGAGGTCTTCCGGGGCAGGTGTGACCTATATAAGGACGGGTTGCATCTAAACTGGAGAGGCATAAATATCCTGGCCACGAGGTTTGCTAGTGTCACACGGGAGGGTTTAAACTAGTATGGCAGGGGGGTGGGCACCGGAGCAATAGGTCAGAAGGTAACAGCATTGAGGGAGAACTAGGGAATAGGGCCAGTATCGCTGTGAGGCAGAGCAGACAGGGAGATGTTGCTGAACACAGCGGGTCTGGTGGCCTGAAGTGCATATGTTTTAATGCAAGAAGTATTACGGGTAAGGCAGATGAACTTAGAGCTTGGATAAGCACTTGGAACTATGATGTTGTTGCCATTACAGAGACCTGGTTGAGGGAAAGACAGGATTGGCAGCTAAACGTTCCAGGATTTAGATGTTTCAGGCGGGATAGAGGAGGATGTAAAAGCAGTGGCGGAGTTGCGCTACTGGTCAGGGAGAATATCACAGCTGTACTGCGGGAGGACACCTCAGAGGGGAGTGAGGCTACATGGGTAGAGATCAGGAATAAGAAGGGCGCAGTCACAATGTTGGGGGTTTACTACAGGCCTCCCAACAGCCAGCGGGAGATAGAGGAGCAGATAGGTAGACAGGTTTTGGAAAAGAGTAAAAACAACAGGGTTGTTGTAATGGGAGACTTCAACTTCCCCAATATTGACTGGGACTCACTTAGTGCTAGGGGCTTAGACGGGGCAGAATTTGTAAGGAGCATCCAGGAGGGTTTCTTAAAACAATATGTAGACAGTCCAACTAGGGAAGGGGCTATACTGGACCTGGTATTGGGGAATGAGCCCGGCCAGGTGGTAGAAGTTTCAGTACGGGAGCATTTCGGGAACAGTGACCACAATTCAGTAAGTTTTAAAGTGCTGGTGGACAAGGATAAGAGTGGTCCTAGGGTGAATGTGCTAAATTGGGGGAAGGCTAATTATAACAATATTAGGTGGGAACTGAAGAACCTAGATTGGGGGCGGATGTTTGAGGGCAAATCAACATCTGACATGTGGGAGGCTTTCAAATGTCAGCTGAAAGGAATTCAGGACCGGCATGTTCCTGTGAGGAAGAAGGATAAATACGGCAAATTTCGGGAACCTTGGAGAACGAGAGATATTGTAGGCCTCGTCAAAAAGAAAAAGGAGGCATTTGTCAGGGCTAGAAGGCTGGGAACAGACAAAGCCTGTGTGGAATATAAGGAAAGTAGGAAGGAACTTAAGCAAGGAGTCAGGAGGGCTAGAAGGGGTCACGAAAAGTCATTGGCAAATAGGGTTAAAGAAAATCCCAAGGCTTTTTACACGTACATAAAAAGCAAGAGGGTAGCCAGGGAAAGGGTTGGCCCACTGAAGGATAGGCAAGGGAATCTATGTGTGGAGCCAGAGGAAATGGGCGAGGTATTAAATGAATACTTCGCATCAGTATTCACCAAAGAGAAGGAATTGGTGGATGTTGAGTCTGGAGAAGGGTGTGTTGATAGACTGGGTCACATTGAGATCCAAAAAGACGCGGTGTTGGGCGTCTTGAAAAATATTAAAGTGGATAAGTCCCCAGGGCCTGATGGGATCTACCCCAGAATACTGAAGGAGGCTAGAGAGGAAATTGCTGAGGCCTTGACAGAAATCTTTGGATCCTCACTGTCTTCAGGTGATGTCCCGGTGGACTGGAGAATAGCCAATGTTGTTCCTTTGTTTAAGAAGGGTAGCAAGGATAATCCAGGGAACTACAGGCTGGTGAGCCTTACGTCAGTGGTAGGGAAATTACTGGAGAGAATTCTTCGAGACAGGTTCGACTCCCATTTGGAAGCAAATGGACGTATTAGTGAGAGGCAGCATGGTTTTGTGAAGGGGGAGGTCGTGTCTCACTAACTTGATACAGTTTTTTGAAGAGGTCACAAAGATGATTGATGCAGGTAGGACAGTGGATGTTGTCTATATGGACTTCAGTAAGGCCTTTGACAAGGTCCCTCATGGTAGACTGGTACAAAAGGTGAAGTCACACAGGATCAGGGGTGAGCTGGCAAGGTGGATACAGATCTGGCTAGGTCATAGAAGGCAGAGAGTAGCAATGGAAGGGTGCTTTTCTAATTGGAGGGCTGTGACTAGTGGTGTTCCACAGGGATCAGTGCTGGGACCTTTGCTGTTCGTAGTATATATAATGATTTGGAGGAAAATGTAACTGGTCTGATTAGTAAGTTTGCAGACGACACAAAGGTTGGTGGAATTGCGGATAGCGATGAGGACTGTCAGAGGATACATCAGGATTTAGATTGTTTGGAGACTTGGGCGGAGAGATGGCAGATGGAGTTTAATCCGGACAAATGTGCGGTAATGCATTTTGGAAGGTCTAATGCAGGTCGGGAATATACAGTGAATGGTAGAACCCTCAAGAGTATTGAAAGTCAGAGAGATCTAGGTGTACAGGTCCACAGGTCACTGAAAGGGGCAACACAGGTGGAGAAGGTAGTCAAGAAGGCATATGGCATGCTTGCCTTCATTGGCCGGAGCATTGAGTATAGAAATTGGCAAGTCATCTTGCAGCTGTATAGAACCTTAGTTAGGCCACACTTGGAGTATAGTATTCAATTCTGGTCGCCACACTACCAAAAGGATGTGGAGGCTTTAGAGAGGGTGCAGAAGAGATTTACCAGGATGTTGCCTGGTATTGAGGGCATTAGCTATGAGGAGCGGTTGAATAAACTCGGTTTGTTCTCATTGGAACGACGGAGGTTGAGGGGCGACCTGAAAGAGGTATACAAAATTATGAAGGGCATAGATAGAGTGGATAGTCAGGATGGCGGCGGCAGGCAGCGCCAAATTGATGGGCTCGGTCAAGGTGGTGAAGCCTTTACTGTCCCGGAACCAGAGCGAAGCCAAGCGTCGGGTGCGGGAGCTTTACCGGGCCTGGTACCGGGAGGTGCCCAATACCATACAGAAATTCCACCTGGACATCTCCGTGAAACAGGGACGGGATAAAGTGCGGGAAATGTTCATGAAAAATGCCCACGTCACCGACCCCCGGATTATTGACTTGCTGGTGATTAAGGGTAAAATGGATCTTGAAGAAACTATTCAAGTGTGGAAACAGCGGACACATATCATGCGGTACTCCCCCGACCCACAGATTTCCTCTCCAGGTTCTATGGCGGCCATGATGTGTAAATAATGTGGGAGAATGGCTATTGTAAAATAAATGTATTCAAAAATAATAAAAATCCTGTTAAGTTAAATATAAAAAAAAGAGTGGATAGTCAGAGGCTTTTTCCCAGGGTAGAGGGGTCAATTACTAGGGGGCATAGGTTTAAGGTGCGAGGGGCAAGGTTTAGAGTAGATGTACGAGGCAGGTTTTTTTTACACAGAGGGTAGTGGGTGCCTGGAACTCGCTGCCGGAGGTGGTGGTGGAAGCAGGGACGATAGTGACATTTAAGGGGCATCTTGACAAATACATGAATAGGATGGGAATAGAGGGATACGGACCCAGGAAGTGTAGAAATCTGTAGTTTAATCAGGCAGCATGGTCGGCACAGGCTTGGAGGGCCGAAGGGCCTGTTCCTGTGCTGTACTTTTCTTTGTTCTTTGCTGTTCTTTGTCTCTTAAGCCTGCTCTGCCCTTCAGTGCAATCAGTGTGATCTTCTGCCTCAACTCCAGTTTTCAGCCCACTCCCCATATCCTTTGATTCCCCAAGAGACCAAGGGCGGGATTCTCTGTTTGCCAACGCCAAAATCGCGAAACGCAATTGGGTGGAGAATAGGTTCTGACGCCAAAACCACGGCGGGTGTCGTTTTGACACTAAATTGTGATTCTCCGTCACCTCGACAGCTGCGTCAATGCATACTGGAACGCACGTACAGTAAACACTGTTTGCATATCATTAGCAGGCACGACCTGGTATTCTCCGGGGTTTCCGCGATTCTCCTCCTCCGATGGGCCGAGTTCTCGACAACGCGGTTAATTGTGCTTTCAAAAATCATGAAACCGGCGTGCTGGCTGCTGCGGGAGAGAGGAGGTATGGCACGGAGAGGAGTGACTGCGGGCTACTGGGCCGGACCGGGCTGGCTGCTGTGGGGGACGGGGGGAAGGGGGGACGGGGCGGTCCTGCCAGGGCCGGGAGAATAGGCCGATTGGCCGGGATAACCCCTCACGGGACTGGGGCGGTGCTCAGGCATGGACCATCATTACCGCGGCCATCTTGCTGAGCACCCACTGACCACCCACCTTGGCCACTGGTGCTGCAGAGTAACACCCGCCGTATGGGTGCCCCCACCCACTGGCAGCCCACCCAGGGCAACACCCACAGCAGCTCCTATGGGGGCCACGATGCATTCCACTGGCGAGGGCAGTGCCAGACAATGGTACCCCTGGCATCAGGGATGGATGTCAGGGCCAGAGGCCCACACGGGGCCGGCCACCGACGAGGCCAGGGGCGCGGGGTTGGGCGGGACCGGAAGCGACATGCGGGGGCAGAGTCCTCGGTGCTAACTGGGACCATCGTGTAGCACGTTGGACCTGGATCGGCACGGGGGTACGCGCCATACTAACATGTCTGTCTTTCACCCCCTGAAGACAATGGATATTGGAATTCAACCAGCAATGGTGGCCTTCCTGGTAGTCACTGCAGCCCTGTGACTGTACAAGTGTGGGCTGCTCGAGGAGGAGGAAGCTGCAGCAGCGGAGCGTGTCGCAGAGGGACAGGGGACAGCCGCCCAGGTTGGAGAGCTGTCTGGCCGACAGGCCGAGGAAGAGGAGGCGCCAAGGAGGTGCTGCATGAGTCCTCGTGTGTACCGGCACCGCCTGCCATTCGAGAAGCTGCCGGACAGGGCAAGCCAGAGATTCCGGCTGAGCAGAGTGACAGAGTGGCATATCTGCCAGGTGATGGTACACCTGGTACCGCGGGGGTATGGGGGAGGACACCCGCTCCCGGCGGCTGTCAAGGTGACGGTTGCCATGAACGTTTATGCAATGGGGTCCTTCCAGGCGACGAGAGGGGAACAGTCCGGGAACTCACAGACCTCGGTGCACAGGTGCATCCACAACATCATGGAGGCCCTATATGCCCAGGCGGCCCAATACACACACTTCAATGTGGACCGAGCCCACCAGGATGCCCGGGTAGCGGGGTTTGCTGCTATCATTGGGATACCCAGGGGGTGATCGACAGGATGTATGAGCACCTGCAGATGACAGGCCATTGTACACATACTGAAAGGGCTTCCACTCGATGAACGTGCAGCTGATATGTGACCATCAGATGCGTCCGATACCCGGGCAGTGTGCATGCGCCATCATCCTAGCACACCCGATGAGTACTGACATGTTCGAGACGCCAACCTCCCGCTGGGGGGTTGACCCCTTGGCGACAGGGGCTATCCACTGCAGTCATGGCTGATGACACCTAGCCGGAGGGCACAGACCGACGCGGAGACCCGCTACAACGAAGCCCATGCAGCGAACAGGAATATGATCCAGCGGTGCTTTGGCCTCCTGAAGATGTGGTTCAGGTGTCTGGACCGCTCTCGAGGGGCTGTCCAGTATGATGCTGAGGGGGTCGCCCATATCGTGGCGGCCTGCTGCGTCCTCCACAACATTGCACAGCAGAGGGGTGTTGTGCTGGTGGAAGAGGATTAATGGCAGGTCTCGTGTGGCGAGGAGGATGCAGAGGAGGGTGAGGATGGGCAGGACATGGGACCCAGGCAGGCACTGGAGGCCGCACCACGTGGGTGCCAGAGCCATCGCGCACGGGACGCTCTGAACGCCTCCAGGTACACTGACTGTGGGTGGGGGGGGGAACGGATTGGCCAGGGACCCCCCCCCCCCCCGCCCCGCCTGCAGCATGGTAGCACAGTAGTTAGCACTGGTGCTTCACAGCTCCAGGGCCCCAGGTTCGATTCCCGGCTTGGGTCACTGTCTGTGCAGAGGCTGCACATTCTCCCCGTGTCTGCGTGGGTTTCCTCCGGGTGCTCCAGTTTCCTCCCACAGTCCAAAGATGTGCAGGTACGTGGATTGGCCAAACTAAATTGCCCTTGTCCAAAAAGTTTAGGTGGGGTTATTGGGTTAAGTGGATGGGTTGGAAGTGTGGGCTTAAATGGGATGCTCTTTCCAAGGGCTGGTGCAGCCTCCTTCTGTACTGTAAAATCTATGCAACCGCCTCCGTGATACATACCTGCCACACTACGGGGTTGGCAATAACAGTGAGTATGATCCATAGGATGGAGGATGATGATAGACCGCTCTGCGATGAGCTCCGGTGCACCACATCGTTTGACAACATCTGACACCTGCCTACGGTAGCACTTTCCACCGTCCACCTGGCTGATCCCTGCGTGCGAGCTGGCCATTCCATCACACGGTCCCATCGGATCCCTGGGGTGGTGGTGATGGGGATGGTCGGGAAGCCCAGGTCACCCACAGGGCCTGCCCATTCCCCCTCCAACGTCAGCCCATTCCCACCCCCTCCCCCAGCCAGTCCAGACCAGCCCACTCCTCACACCCATCTGACAGAGCACCGAGACAGGTTGTAAGTGTGAACAGGTGTTTAATGTGAATGAATATATACAGATTTGTGCCCTCGCCCCTATAACTAAACTGTGCCCTGCACCCATCCCAACTTAACTAGTGTCTAACTTCTTGGCCTTACGGACCCTATCGTTACGTCTAGGTGGATCCCCAGACGGTACAGCAGGAGTGGAGGCGGCCTGCTGAGACTCCCCCCTGCGACCTGGGTTCCCGTTGGTGGGTGTCTGGGCCTGGCTGCTGCTCGGGTGTCCTGGGTGACATAGTGCCGCCCCGTTCTGCCTGCTGCTGACTAGATGTGCCAGTGACAGGGGGTGGTTGGTTGGGGGGGGAAAGAAGTCCCAGGTGCTGCAGTTTTCTGGCACCTCCCCTGCGGGAGTCACTGTCGCGGGCCCCATCACCTCTTCCTCTCTCAGGTTGCCGCTGGCCTCCGGGCTACTTCATGAGACAGGGGTGTGAGCGGAACTATCCCTGCCCCTGGGTTCCCCCTACACCTGCCGTGGTGTGGGAGTGAGGGTGGTGTTGGCGTGAGGGTGGTGTTGGCGTGAGGGTGGTGTTGGAGTGAGGGTGGTGTTGGAGTGAGGGTGGTGTGGGCGTGAGAGTGGTGTGGGCGTGAGGGTGCTGTGGGCCTGAGGGTGCTGTGGGCGTGAGGGTGGTGTGGACGTGAGGGTGGTGTGGGCGTGAGGGTGCTGTGGGAGTGAGGGTGGTGTGGGAGTGAGGGTGGTGTGGGAGTGAGGGTGGTGGGGGCATGAGGGTGTTGGGGGCATAAGGCTGGTGGGGGCGTGAGGGTGGTGTGGGCGTGAGGGTGCTGTGGGCCTGAGGGTGCTGTGGGAGTGAGGGTGGTGTGGATGTGAGGGTGGTGTTGGCGTGAGGGTGGTGTGGGAGTGAGGGTGGTGTGGGAGTGAGGGTGGTGTTGGCGTGAGGGTGGTGTTGGAGTGAGGTTGGTGTTGGAGTGAGGGTGGTGTGGGAGTGAGGGTGGTGTGGGCATGAGGGTGGTGTGGGCGTGAGCGAGGTGTTGGCGTGAGGGTGGTGTGGGCGTGAGGGTGGTGTGGGCGTGAGGGTGGTGTGGGCGTGAGGGTGGTGTTGGCGTGAGGGTGGTGTTGGAGTGAGGGTGGTGTGGGAGTGAGGGTGGTGTGGGCGTGAGGGTGGTGTGGGCGTGAGGGTGGTGTGGGTGTGAGGGTGGTGTGGGCGTGAGGGTGGTGTGGGCGTGAGGGCGGTGTGGGAGTGAGGGTGCTGTGGGCGTGAGGGTGAGGGTGGTGTTGGAGTGAGGGTGGTGTTGGAGTGAGGGTGGTGTTGGAGTGAGGGTGGTGTGGGTTTGTGAGAGTGGTGTGGGCGTGAGGGTGGTGTGGGCGTGAGGGTGGTGTGGGTGTGAGGGTGGTGTGGGCGTGAGGGTGCTGTGGGCGTGAGGGCGGTGTGGGAGTGAGGGTGGGGGTGAGGGTGGTGTTGGCGTGAGGGTGGCGTTGGCGAGAGGGTGGCGTGGGCGTGAGGGTGGTGTGGGCGTGAGGGTGGTGTTGGCGTGAGGGTGGTGTTGGCGTGAGGGTGGCGTGGGCGTGAGGGTGCTGTGGGAGTGAGGGTGGTGGGGGCATGAGGGTGTTGGGGGCATAAGGCTGGTGGGGGCGTGAGGGTGGTGTGGATGTGAGGGTGGTGTTGGCGTGAGGTTGGTGTTGGAGTGAGGGTGGTGTGGGCGTGAGGGTGGTGTGGGCGTGAGGGCGGTGTGGGAGTGAGGGTGCTGTGGGCGTGAGGGTGAGGGTGGTGTTGGCGTGAGGGTGGCGTTGGCGAGAGGGTGGCGTAGGCGTGAGAGTGGTGTGGGTGTGTGGGTGGTGTGGGTGTGTGGGTGCTGTTGGCGTGAGGGTGGTGTGGGTGTGAGGGTGGTGGGGGCGTGTGGGTGAAGGTGGTGTGGGAGTGAGGGTGGTGTTGGCGTGAGGATGGTGTTGGCGTGAGGGTGGCGTGGGCGTGAGGGTGGTGGGGGCGTGAGGGTGTTGGGGGCATAAGGCTGGTTTAGGAGTGAGGGAGGCGTGGGTGTGAGGGTGGTGGGGTCGTGAGGGTGGTGTGGGTGTGAGGGTGGTGTGGGAGTGAGGGTGGTGTTGGCGTGAGGCTGGTGGGTGCTGTGAGCGTGGTGTGGGTGGTGTGGGGGTGGAGGTGGTGTTGGCATGAGGATGGTGTTGGCGTGAGGGTGGCGTGGGCGTGAGGGTGCTGTGGGAGTGAGGGTGGTGTGGGAGTGAGGGTGGTGGGGGCGTGAGGGTGTTGGGGGCATAAGGCTGGTGGGGGCGTGAGGGTGGTGTGGATGTGAGGGTGGTGTTGGCGTGAGGGTGGTGTTGGAGTGAGGGTGGTGTGGGAGTGAGGGTGATGTTGGAGTGAGGGTGGTGTTGGCGTGAGGGTGGTGTTGGAGTGAGGGTGGTGTGGGAGTGAGGGTGGTGTTGGCGTGAGGTTGGTGTTGGAGTGAGGGTGGTGTGGGAGTGAGGGTGGTGTGGGCATGAGGGTGGTGTGGGCGTGAGCGAGGTGTTGGCGTGAGGGTGGTGTGGGCGTGAGGGTGGTGTGGGCGTGAGGGTGGTGTTGGCGTGAGGGTGGTGTGGGAGTGAGGGTGGTGTGGGAGTGAGGGTGGTGTGGGCGTGAGGGTGGTGTGGGCGTGAGGGTGGTGTGGGCGTGATGGTGGTGTGGGCGTGAGGGTGGTGTGGGCGTGAGGGCGGTGTGGGAGTGAGGGTGCTGTGGGCGTGAGGGTGAGGGTGGTGTTGGCGTGAGGGTGGCGTTGGCGAGAGGGTGGCGTAGGCGTGAGAGTGGTGTGGGTGTGTGGGTGGTGTGGGTGTGAGGGTGGTGGGGGCGTGTGGGTGAAGGTGGTGTGGGAGTGAGGGTGGTGTTGGCGTGAGGATGGTGTTGGCGTGAGGGTGGCGTGGGCGTGAGGGTGGTGGGGGCGTGAGGGTGTTGGGGGCATAAGGCTGGTGTGGGAGTGAGGGAGGTGTGGGTGTGAGGGTGGTGGGGTCGTAAGGGTGGTGTGGGTGTGAGGGTGGTGTGGGAGTGAGGGTGGTGTTGGCGTGAGGCTGGTGGGTGCTGTGAGCGTGGTGTGGGTGTGAGGGTGGTGTGGGTGTGAGGTTGTGTTGGCGTGAGGGTGGTGTGGGTGTGAGGGTGGTGTCGGTGTGAGGGTGGTGGTAGGCGTGAGGGTGGTGTGGGTGTGAGGGTGGTGTGAGTGTGAGGTTGTGTTGGCGTGAGGGTGGTGTCGGTGTGAGGGTGGTGTCGGTGTGAGGGTGGTGGAGGCGTGAGGGTGATGTGGGTGTGAGGGTGGTGTGGGTGTGAGGTTGTGTTGGCGTGAGGGTGGTGTGGGTGTGAGGTTGTGTTGGCGTGAGAGTGGTGTGGGTGTGAGGGTGGTGTCGGTTTGAGGGTGGTGGTAGGCGTGAGGGTGGTGTGGGTGTGAGGGTGGTGTGAGTATGAGGTTGTGTTGGCGTGAGGGTGGTGTCGGTGTGAGGGTGGTGTCGGTGTGAGGGTGGTGGAGGCGTGAGGGTGGTGGGGGCGTGAGGGTGGTGGGTGTGTGAGGGTGGTTGGGGTGTGAGGGTGGTTGGGGTGTGAGGGTGGTTGGGGTGTGAGGGTGGTTGGGGTGTGAGGGTGGTGGGTGTGGTGATGTGCATCACTGTGGGTGCACAGGGGGTTAATGTAAATGCATGTAGGCTAGCTAGACACTAGAGGGAGCACCAGAAACATCACACACACACACACTCAACCAATAGATCAGTTAGATAGGACACGACCAATGGACATTCACGATACACACAGAGGTGACACTACCACAGGAGGGCATTACACCAACCCATATATAAAGGACACCACACACATGATCTGGCTCTTTCCAGTGGAGACAGTCAGTGAGGACAGACACAGGGTTGATTCAATATCACTCCCACCACGTGGATTGCAGCAACTGGTTAGTCAGTCTGGGTAGCTATAGTCGGATTAGCAGTAGTGTCGAACCCGAGTAATAGAAGTGTAAATAGTTTAATAAACGTGTTGAAATTATCTCCACGTCTGAACCTTCCTTTGTCAAGTGCACCACAAGGAAGCCGCTTATGCTACACCTACAACATAACAAATCATGGTACCAGGACTGAACTGTTTCAATCCATATCGCCATACCGTGTACAGCGTACAGTGACAACCAGCAACGATACCCAGGCAAGATGTTCGAGATCCGGGTTCCGCAGCAGCTCCAGTGCCACGGCGATCTCCGCGAAAACAGGCGGGCATTCCGGCAAAAGTTTGAAATCTTCCTGGTAGCAGCTGACCTACAAGACGTGGCCGATGCTGAAAAGACAGAGCTTCTGCTCACCATCGTCGGTGCCAGAGCAGAAGAAATCTTTTAAAAAATTCAAGTTCTCCAAGGGGCAAATCAGGAGCGACTTTCAGGCAGTCCTGGATAAATTCGGCAAATACTGTGAGGAAAACACACTCCAACCAGCAAGAAAAGGTAAGAGAAGCGCGAGTACTCACCACGAGGCCGGGATCCCGGAGCAGAGAACAATTTTGATCGGCGGCCATCTTTCTAAAGGGACTGCACTTGCACAGTTGCGCGAGAAGCGCACAGAACGGGAAGGTCCGTTTGCGCATGCGCGAGATGCAGCGCATGCGCAATCCCGAAAACGGCCCCCGGTACAGGAACAGTGATTTGCGCATGCGCAAACGCTTTGTACGTATGATGTCACATGCGTCATGACGTCAGAAGCCCCGGACCACGCCCATTTAAAGGGGAAACGTCCCAAATCAAATAAAAATCTTTTAAAGCCGTAAAACAACCTTCTTTCACCTGGAATGACAGCACAATGCCTCAAATTGAACCAGGAAATGAAATTAACCTCCAAAGAACCCTGCAACAAGCAATTACCTACACCCAAACCGATGATTCTGACCTTGAATACTTCAAAACCAACCTTTACATTTTCTCTGGACCTCGCGAGCCCAGTGCCAACTCCGACACAAACAGTGATGATATGGTCCTAGAAGACAACGACTCAGACGAACCTTTCACCTTGGGAGGCTACCCCAGTACCAAATCCGAACCGCAACGAGACGTGTTGCACATTGACGACCCTGACGACGAATATTTCGAATTTGAGGATCTTCAGCCCAGCAGATATGACATCCCAACTCACGAGTGCAGGATTATGCTGCAGCCTGAAACCAAGAGGCAGAGAACGGTACAAGCCCACAGAGAGCGGCCTGCTGCCACATAGTGCGTGGTCCACGCACCGCTCAGGGTTCCCGACTCTACGAAAGAAGACACGTAAGACTCCACACCGCAGTCCTTGCATGAACAAGAAGTGACTCCAGTGTCACAAGCCTCCACAGCGAGCTCGTGGACAGACTCCACAATTGCAGAAACGCAAGACTCCAGAGCGCAGTCCTTGCACGAACAAGAAGTGACTCCAGTGTCACAAGCCTCCACAGCGAGCTCGTGGACAGACTCCACAATTGCAGAAACGCAAGACTCCAGAGCGCAGTCCTTGCACGAACAAGAAGTGACTCCAGTGTCACAAGCCTCCACAGTGAGCTCGTGGACAGACTCCACGATAGAAGAAACGCAAGACACCAGAGCTCAGTCCTTGCACACACAAGACGTGACTCCAGTGTCACAAGCCTCCGCAGCGAGCTCGTGGACAGCCTCCATGATAGAAGCAACGTAAGACTCCGACGCGCAGTCCTTGCAGGAACAAGACCATGAGGGTCTCGCAACCTCCTCTGACCAACTAGCGGCAGACGATGCAAGTCTGCCATGCTCAAGTAAACAGCAAGAAGACTATGGCAGTCTACCACGCTCCAGTGCACAGCAGGACGACCATGTCGGTCTATCATGCTACAGTGAAGAACAAAGCGACGATGACAGTCCAAGCCCAAATGCAGGACAACAACAAGACGATGATAGTCCACCCACAGTTTGCACCATCAGATGAAGACTCTGACAATTTACCCAACCCAAGTGAACAACAAGCAGCTACTGAGGCTCTACCCACGGTATGTGAGACGAGTGACGACAGCATCCCACTTCCCATGCAAGATGTGCAAAGTGACAGACCTCAGCTGGTGTGTATAGAGGCACTCGACGATCACTGTGAGACCACTGGTGACTCCGGTGACACCATGATACTTCCACTCTCATTCGCTCGAACCTCTCCACAAGTCAATGCATTCCTGCATGTTCCGACTCCAGACGTGCAGCTTCAAGAAATCTCAGCTGACTCCAGTGAGCCTGCTAAGACTCCGGATGGGGAGCATCAACAAACCAACACTGACTCAGTTAAAACAGACTAGACTCCAGATGGGGAGCAACCAAACGCCGACTCTGATTCACGTAAGCCGGGCTTTACTCCAGACAGGGAGTGTCGCAACCTCAGTGATGGCACGCTCAGGATGACAGCAGATGCCTCAACGACAGGAGATGTATCACTTAACAATTACACTGGGTCAGTAATAACAAGCAGCGGCTACAGTCCAAGAGGAATACACCAATATTCACCACAGCTATATCCACACATTGTTTCCACACCATCAGTGCAGCCAATGACAGCTCATGCTGGACAAACCCAGTATTCAGGCATGCAGCAGCCAGCCGTCTATGCAGCATATTCTCAAACAGGCCAGCACTACGGATTGCCCACTAATGGAATCAAGACCGAAGGAGGACTACCGCAAGCGCAATCTGCACTACAGACTGGATGCCTTAGTTACAGCCCAGGATTTGCTGCAACTCAGCCTGGCCAGACGACGTATTCCTATCAGATGCAAGGTTCTAGTTTCACACCATCACCAGGTATTTATGCGAGCAGCAAATCTGTTTCCAATTCGACAAACTTCAACGGTTCTCAGCAGGATCACCCTTCCAGCACAGCATGTGGCCAGAACCAGTATGTACTGTCTTACCCAACTTCAACATATGGCACATTCATGACCTCGAATGATACTGTTGATGGTACCTCTTCAACATCAACACCTTATCAGCTACAAGATGCGATCCGACAGCACCATCACAAACATCGAAAAAGAAAGGGACTCCAAATCAGACAGCGAAGTGATTGACCACTTCTTGGTTCCTGTGGCACAGGGACGATGATGGCGTTCATAACCAAGAGAGACATTTGACCATGATGATTGATGGTTTTTGGACTCACACGAATGATTTGGGCTTATTGTTTAATCACTGTTCCCATGACTTGTATATACCTTAACTTATCTACCTGTTTGTTGTTCAATTTTCTTAAAATGTACAGAAAATGTGTAACATATAAAAAAGGGGCTAATGTGGTGATATGCATCACTGTGGGTACACGGGGGGGTTACTGTAAATACATGTAGGCTAGCTAGACACTAGAGAGAGCACCAGAGACATCACACACACACACACACTCAACCAATAGATCAGTTAGATAGGACACGACCAATGGACATTCACGATACACACAGAGGTGATACGACCACAGGAGGGCATTACACCAACCCATATATAAAGGACACCACACACATGATCTAGCTCTTTCCAGTGGAGATAGTTAGTGAGTACAGACACAGGGTTGATTCAATATCACTCCCACCACGTGGATTGCAGCAACTGGTTAGTCAGTCTGGGTAGCTATAGTAGGATTAGCAGTAGTGTCGAACCCGAGTAATAGAAGTGTAAATAGTTTAATAAACGTGTTGAAGTTATCTCCACATCTGAACCTTCCTTTGTCAAGTGCACCACAAGGAAGCCGCTTATGCTACACCTACAACATAACAAATCAGTGGGGGTGTGAGGGTGGAGTTGGCGTGAGGGTGGTGTGGGTGTGAGGGTGGTGGGGGGTGTGAGGGTGGAGTTGGCGTGAGGGTGGTGTGGGTGTGAGGGTGGTGGGGGTGTGAGGGTGGTGGGGGTGTGAGGGTGGTGGGGGTGTGAGGGTGGTGTGGGCTTGAGTGTGGTGGGGGTGTGAGGGTGGTGTGGGCTTGAGTGTGGTGGGGGTGTGAGGGTGGTGTGGGTGTGAGGGTGGCATTGGCGTGAGGGTGGCGTGGGGGTGAGGGTAGTGTTGGCGTGAGGGTGGAGTTGGCATGAGGGTGGTGTGGGTGTGAGGATGGTGTGGGTGTGAGGGTGGTGGGGGTGTGAGGGTGTGAGGATGGTGGGGGGGTCAGGGTGAGGGTGGTAGGGTTGTGAGGGTGGTGGGTGTGAAGGTGGTGGGAGTGAGGGTGGTGGGGGAGTGAGTGTGGTGTGGGTGTGAGGGTGGTGTGGGTGTGAGGGTAGTGTGGGTGGTAGGTGTGAGGGTGGTGGGGTTGTGAGGGTGGTTGGGGGTGTAAGGGTGGTGGGGGGTGTGAGGGTGGTGGGGTGTGTGAGGGTGGTGGGGGGTGTGAGGGTGGTGAGGGTGGTGGGGGTGTGTGAGGGTGGTGAGGGGTGTGATGGTGGTGGGGTTGTGAGGGTGGTGTGGGTGTGAGGGTGTTGAGGGGTGTGAGGGTGGTGGGGTTGTGAGGGTGGTGTGGGTGTGAGGGTGGTGTGGGTGTGAGGGTGGTGGGGGGGTGTGAGGGTGGTGAGGGGTGTGAGGGTGGTGGGGTTGTGAGGGTGGTGTGGGTGTGAGGGTGTTGAGGAGTGTGAGGGTGGTGGGGGGTGTGAGGGTGGTGGGGGTTGTGAGGGTGGTGTGGGTGTGAGGGTGGTGGGGGGTGTGAGGGTGGTGGGGTTGTGAGGGTGGTGGGGTGAGGGTGGTGTGGGTGTGAGGGTGGTGGGTGTGAGGGTGGTGGGGGTGTGAGGGTGGTGGGGGAGTGAGGGTGGTGGGTGTGAGGGTGGTGTGGGTGTGGGGGTGGTGCCGGTGTGAGGATGGTGTGGGAGTGAGGGTGGTGTTGGTGTGAGGGTGGTGTGGGAGTGAGGGTGGTGTCGGTGTGAGGGTGAGGGTGGTAGGTGTGAGGGTGGTGTGGGAGTGAGGGTCGTGTCGGTGTGAGGGTGGTGTGGGAGTGAGGGTGGTGTCGGTGTGAGGGTGGTGTGGGTGTGAGGGTGGTGGGGGGGTGTGAGGGTGGTGAGGGGTGTGAGGGTGGTGGGGTTGTGAGGGTGGTGTGGGTGTGAGGGTGTTGAGGAGTGTGAGGGTGGTGGGGGGTGTGAGGGTGGTGGGGGTTGCGAGGGTGGTGTGGGTGTGAGGGTGGTGGGGGGTGTGAGGGTGGTGGGGTTGTGAGGGTGGTGGGGTGAGGGTGGTGTGGGTGTGAGGGTGGTGGGTGTGAGGGTGGTGGGGGTGTGAGGGTGGTGGGGGAGTGAGGGTGGTGGGTGTGAGGGTGGTGTGGGTGTGGGGGTGGTGCCGGTGTGAGGATGGTGTGGGAGTGAGGGTGGTGTTGGTGTGAGGGTGGTGTGGGAGTGAGGGTGGTGTCGGTGTGAGGGTGAGGGTGGTAGGTGTGAGGGTGGTGTGGGAGTGAGGGTCGTGTCGGTGTGAGGGTGGTGTGGGAGTGAGGGTGGTGTCGGTGTGAGGGTGGTGTCGGTGTGAGGGTGGTGTCGGTGTGAGGGTGAGGGTGGTAGGTGTGAGGGTGGTGTGGGAGTGAGGGTGGTGTCGGTGTGAGGGTGGTGTGGGAGTGAGGGTGGTGTCGGTGTGAGGGTGGTGTCGGTGTGAGGGTGGTGTGGGAGTGAGGGTGGTGTCGGTGTGAGGGTGGTGTGGGAGTGAGGGTGGTGTCGGTGTGAGGGTGGTGTCGGTGTGAGGGTGGTAGGTGTGAGGGTGGTGTGGGAGTGAGGGTGGTGTGGGTGTGAGGGTGGTGGGGGGGTGTGAGGGTGGTGAGGGGTGTGAGGGTGGTGGGGTTGTGAGGGTGGTGTGGGTGTGAGGGTGTTGAGGGGTGTGAGGGTGGTGGGGTTGTGAGGGTGGTGTGGGTGTGAGGGTGGTGTGGGTGTGAGGGTGGTGGGGGGGTGTGAGGGTGGTGAGGGGTGTGAGGGTGGTGGGGTTGTGAGGGTGGTGTGGGTGTGAGGGTGTTGAGGAGTGTGAGGGTGGTGGGGGGTGTGAGGGTGGTGGGGGTTGTGAGGGTGGTGTGGGTGTGAGGGTGGTGGGGGGTGTGAGGGTGGTGGGGTTGTGAGGGTGGTGGGGTGAGGGTGGTGTGGGTGTGAGGGTGGTGGGTGTGAGGGTGGTGGGGGTGTGAGGGTGGTGGGGGAGTGAGGGTGGTGGGTGTGAGGGTGGTGTGGGTGTGGGGGTGGTGCCGGTGTGAGGATGGTGTGGGAGTGAGGGTGGTGTTGGTGTGAGGGTGGTGTGGGAGTGAGGGTGGTGTCGGTGTGAGGGTGAGGGTGGTAGGTGTGAGGGTGGTGTGGGAGTGAGGGTCGTGTCGGTGTGAGGGTGGTGTGGGAGTGAGGGTGGTGTCGGTGTGAGGGTGGTGTCGGTGTGAGGGTGGTGTCGGTGTGAGGGTGAGGGTGGTAGGTGTGAGGGTGGTGTGGGAGTGAGGGTGGTGTCGGTGTGAGGGTGGTGTGGGAGTGAGGGTGGTGTCGGTGTGAGGGTGGTGTCGGTGTGAGGGTGGTAGGTGTGAGGGTGGTGTGGGAGTGAGGGTGGTGTCTGTGTGAGAGTGGTGTGGGAGTGAGGGTGGTGTCGGTGTGAGGGTGGTGTCGGTGTGAAGGTGGTAGGTGTGAGGGTGGTGTGGGAGTGAGGGTGGTGTCTGTGTGAGAGTGGTGTGGGAGTGAGGGTGGTGTCGGTGTGAGGGTGAGGGTGGTAGGTGTGAGGGTGGTGTGGGAGTGAGGGTGCGAGGGTGGTGTGGGTGGTGAGGGTGGTGTCGGTGTGAGGGTGGTGTGGGGGTGAGGGTGGTGTCGGTGTGAGGGTGGTGTGGGAGTGAGGGTGGTGTCGGTGTGAGGGTGCGAGGGTGGTGGGGTGTGAGGGTGGTGGGGTGTGAGGGTGGTGTCGGTGTGAGGGTGGTGTGGGAGTGAGGGTGGTGTGGGAGTGAGGGTGCGAGGGTGGTGGGGTGTGAGGGTGGTGGGGGGTGGTGAGGGTTGTTGGCACACACGCGTTACAGGGATTCACAACTCAGCAGGTTCTCACTTCCTTGCCCGCAGCCGAGATCCACCTCGGCGACCTCCCGTTCCTTCAGGTCACCGACCATTTCCAGAGCCCTCTGCTCGGCCACGGTGAGGGGTTGAAGGTCTGGCAGTCCCCCTCCTGTTTTTTCCCGCTCCTGGCGGTTGTGCGCGGCGGTGAGGGGGGAAACAAGTGTTAAGACAGTCTGACTCATGCAGCCCAGGGGGTGGGTAGCTGGTGGCCTCAGTGGCCAGGGCACCCGGCCATGGCGGCCAGTATGGGTACCGGCATGTGGTACAAGGTGGAGGTTCGGCCGTCTTCCGGGTTGGGGGTATAAGGTTATGGGTGTGGGGGACACATGTTAGTGCCAGGGGCACAGTGCTGCCTACTCACCCTGGCCTCCCTGAAGAGTTATGCAGTTTCTTCCGGAACTGCAGGCCGGTCCGGATGGTGTTGCTGGTGGTGCTGACCGCCTCTACCACCTGTGCCCAGGCTCGACGAACGGTGGCAGCTGGCAGCCTCCTTCCAGGGCCGGGGTACAGGGTCACAAGAACATAACAACTAGGAGCAGGAGTAGGCCATCTGGCCCCTCGAGCCTGCTCCGCCATTCAATAATATCATGTCTGAACTTTTTGTGGACTCAGCTCCACTTATCCGCCTGCTCACCGTAACCTTTTATTTCTTTACTGTTCAAAAATTTATCTACCTTTGTCTTAAAAACATTTAATGAGGTCACCTCAACTTCTTCACTGGGCAGGGAATTCCACAGATTCACGACCCTTTGGGTGAAGAAGTTCCTCCTCAACTCAGTCCTAAATCTGCTCTCCCTTATTTTGAGGCTAAGCCCCCTGGTTCTAGTTTCACCCGCCAGTGCAAACAACTTCTCTGCTATTCCCTTCATAATTTTATATATTTCTATAAAATTCCCCCTTCATTCTTCTACAGCGTCCAGGTGGGTCTCCAGCTCTGCGTCGGTGAAGCGTGGAACTGCTCTCCTTGCTGCCACCTTGTTGGTTGAGATGGTGTGTGGGGAGTGAAGTGTGTTTATGCAGCTGCAGCTTGTCAGCCTCCTGAGTGTCAATCGCGCAGCAAATCTGGCACCTTTTCTCATTAGATTTGATTGTGTTCTACGTGACGCCGGTGCTAACCCCTCAACAATAGTGGAATCGGTCCAGGTGAGGTGCCAGTTTTGCAGTCGTGAAAGTCCACAAATTCAGCATTGCCGTCAACACTTAGTCTCAGAAACGGAGAATCCCGGCGCAAAAATCTATCTATCTCAACCTTAAACACACTCAATGTTGGAGCGTCCACAACAGTCCAAAGATTCACAATCTGCTGAGTGAAGACATTTCTCCTGGATTTGGATTTTGTTTATTGTCACGTGGACAGAGGTACAGTGAAAAGTATTTTTCTGCAAGCAGCTCAACTGATCATTAAGTACATGAAAAGAAAAGGAAATAAAAGAAAATACATAATGGGGCAATACAAGGTACACAAAGTAACTACATAAGCACTGGTTATCCTTACCTCAGTACTAAATTATATCCTGTGAATGTGCCCCTATGTTCTCGATTCTCCCACCCAGGGAAACAACCTTTCAGCATGTCAATACCCATTAGAAATCTGTATAACTTCAATGATATCAACTTCCTTTCTTCGAAACTCCAGAGGGTATAGACCCAATTTACTCAGCTTCATCATCATTGATCAACCCTCTCACCAAGGAACAGATTTATGTAATCTTTGCTGTTCTTCCTTCTAGACAAGTAATCCTTTCTTATATATGGAAACCAAAACTATGCACAGTACCCTAGGCATGTTCTCAGCAAAGCCCTATACATACTTTTAGTAAAATCTACCAAGAAGGTAAATAAGAACATTTTCAACTGGTCTAGCAGTAATGTGATGTTGAGGGGAATTAATTTTGCTGCTTTCAAAGTAATTATGATAGAAATGTTTAACCACCTATTATACAGTAATTGTAAAGAAATTCTATCATATTTATTCAGTAAATCAGAATTCAGTAATTATTTATCTTTCAAGGTAGTTTATAGTACATTATTCGTCCACTCTGACAAACTGCCATAATATTATAAGAAACCATTATGAAAAATGACAAAGACATGCGTGAACCAATATTGCAGTGCTAGGTTTCAATGCATAAATACTTACAGGTGCTCCTGGATAGCCATCTCCCTTCTGTCCAAATGGCCCTAGTGGTCCTGGGAAGCCTCGATCCCCCTAATATTGAATATAGATATAGAAAAATTACTTCACATACTACATTGCAATAGGTTGCACAGACCTTTGTTGTAAAATAATTTTGTTATTCCAAGCTAATGGTCCTTCATGTTCCAAGTGTAAGGAGAAAATTGGAAGTAGAATAAGATTCTAAAGAAATGTACAATGGTAATTAGTTAACCTTTGTATGCAATATGCAATAATTCATTTTATAACTGAGTTTGAAATGTTTATTTTGAGGTGACATTTATTTCTGTGTTATGGCTAACCAAATATTGGCATGATGGGTTAGAGTGAAGGTAAGGTGTGGGACAGTTGGTGAATGGGGAATTAGGGTTGCAGTTACTGGCCTCACACTTGGTTGGGTTCTCCGTGGACAGCCTGACCACACCAGGTAGCCTAGGGTTTTCCTCATTTTCATTTTCTCCTCCTCCTCCACCTCCCATGCTACTGTTTCTAAGGTGCTCCACAATATAGCTGATGGCAGCAAGAACAAGTGAGAGGTTGACAAGGTTTTGCAGCACGCAACAGATGTCCACAAATATTTAAACCCCTCTGCCGAGTATTGCAGCTCTCCTCCAGAGTGGTCCATGTAGTGGAAGCATTGTTTTCAACATACCACTGGTTTCCTCTATCACATTTTCTTTGGCAGCCTGGCTTTCATTGTATACACTGTGCACATTTGAATGAATTATACACTGGATTCATCAGCCATGCCATCAGTGAATAGCTGCCAGCAGCCAGCTTTTGGTTTGCTGTGGTGGTTCCAATGCAGCTGGCACAATGGACTGTGACAGAATGAAGGCATTGATGTGTTGGGCAGGCTGGGTTGAGGTGAACTGCACTTGAAGCAGTGTAGCGAGAGACAGACCTCCAACACTTGATAAAATGCAACACAATTTTATTCAACATCCAAACTATTATACATGTTCAACTGTGGGTTGACACTATGCTGACTTGACTGGAGACCTGACACTAGCCTGACCAGACTAACCTAGCTACCACATGGTGCAGGCACTGGCTAGCTCACGAGCTCTGTCTCAGAGGCTGGGTGCCTCTGGCTTTATAGAGGTCGTGTCCTGTCTGGTGATTGGCTGCTCTGTTGTGTGTGCTTACTGGTCATCCTGTGTGTCCATCACTGCCTGTCTGCACTCCATTGTATACAAAGATGTATATTATGACAGGCATCATGCCTTCTGTCAGGATATTGGGATCTGATTTGCAAAATTCACATCCTGTTTACACACTGGCTGGATGTTGAGGGAATAGAATCCCTTTTGACTCTAGTATAGGACAGAGTTTATATATGGTGATCACAAAGCGATGTGCTTGCAGTCAATGGCATCCTGCACCCATATACAATCCCAGCAAAGCCATGTGCTTGCATTGTCTACTTTTCTTTGGCAAAATAGAATGAAATGTAATTAGTCCTCATTTAGTAATGATCCTCAGTAACCTCTCTTACACAACAGTGGACTGCAAACTTCAAGATGTTGCAATTCTTTTTGGATGTGGTCATTTCTGGCTAGATCAGCATTTATTGCCCATTTCTAATAGCACTTGAGAAGGTGATGGTAAGCTGCCTTCTTGAACCACTGCAGTCCATGTGTTATAGGAACACCCACAGTGCGGGCGGCACGGAAGCACAGTGGTTAGCACTGCTACTTCACAGCACCAGGGTCCCAGGTTCAATTCCCGGCTTGGGTCACTGTCTGTGCGGAGTCTGCACGTTCTACTCATGTCTGCGTAGGTTTCCTCCCACAAGTCCTGAAAGACATGCTGAATTGGACATTCTGAATTCCCCCTCAGTGTAACCGAACAAGCGCCAGAGTGTGGCGACTAGGCGATTTTCACAGTAACTTCATTGCAGTGTTAATGTAAGCCAACGTGTGACAATAATAAAAAGATTATTAAGAAGGGAGTTCCAGGATTTTGACCTAGAGACAGTGAAAGAGCAGTAATATAGCTCCAAGTCAGAATGGTGTGTGGCATGGAAGGGAACTTGCAGGTGGTGGTGTTCCCATGTGTCTGCTGTCCTTGTCCTTCTAGGCGGTACAGGTCACGGGGTTGGAAGGAGATGTTGAAGGAGCTTTGGTGAGTTGCTGTAATGCATCTTGTGGATGGTACACACTGCTGCCACTATGTGTCAGTGGTGGAGAGAGTGGATGTTTAAGATGGTGGATAGAGTGCCAACAAGCAGACTGCTTTGTCCTGAATGGTATTGAATGCCTTGAGTATTGTTGGAGCTCCACACATCCGGCCATTAGAGCGTATTTCATCACTTGTCCCTTGTAGATGGTGGACAGGCTTTGGGGGGGTCAGAAGGTGCCTGTAGACAGTGAACAGGCTTTGGAGACTCAGGGGGTGAGTTACTTGTGTCAGAATTCCCAGCCTCTCACTTGCTCTTGTAGCCTTGTAGGCTTTATTCATCTCTAAATCTTCAGCCTGGAAGGAGCTAGATGCATAAAAGTTCATTGCTATGTTCACCATCACAACTACTGGCAATGGGTTCAATGCACTGATCTGGTGTGGCTCCAGCAGGTGACAGATTTCAGTGAGGACATCCCCAGTGAAGTACAGATATCTCGCGTGTTTCCTCCCTGTGATTCAATTAGAAGAATTATCCCCTTCGGATTAAGGGATAGAAAAGAGTACAGGTGTTTATGGTTGTGTGCTGCTATACAGGGCTGCCTTGGCAATTGAAGTAACAGAGTGAGGTGCTTTCTTATTTACCTGCTATTTTTCAGCTCATTATACAAACCCTCAGACACTCTCAAGCTTTTTGAATGCCTCCATTGGCAATTTCCATTTCCTAGAGCGGGTCTCCTAGATGTTTATGAGCTGTATCTTTGATCATTGGATTTGCACTGGAGAGGATAGTTGGGTGGAAGTACCACTTCTGGTGTACAACACTAAATGGTATAAATGGCTTTGTGTATTTTCAGTGCCTACATTTATCCAATGGAGCACATTAGGAACTGGAATAGGCTATTTTGTCCCTCTAGCCTGTTTTCCCAATCAATGAAACCATGACTGATGCGACCTAACCCATGTACCCACCTTAATACCTTTGGTTAGCAAAAATATATCACTGCCAATTTAAAATCAACAACTGATCTGGCATTAATAATTCTAAGTGGATAATTAAAAGTCTACAATATTATTCAGTGATCCGTTGGTTTCTAATTACAGTGGAATTCAACATATGTGAACAGGAAAGCCTTAGCGGTTCTGTCACATTATCCACAGAAACTTGAAATCAATTAATTGTTTACTCTTTAAGAAATAGTTAAGTAACTCTCACCTTGGGACCAGGAATTCCAATTCCAGTTTCACCGAGAGGGCCAATGGGACCAGGGGGACCTGGATCACCCTATAACAAACGTATATTTAATAATGATTTATGAGCAAATATAAAAGGTACACATTTTGTTCCCTGGATGTAAAGGTAAAGAAAAGGAAACAAGGTCAGGATTCTCCATTCCGGAGACTTAGTGTTGGCGCTGTAGCAGGATTCATGGACACAGGGAAAAGCAGGGGAGGGTTCAGTCTGTGTCAGAGAGTGAAGACATGGGGATAAATTATCCGCCGGCGGGATTCTCCGTTCCGCCACCAGTGCATCCCCGCTCAGGGGTTTCCCGGTGGGGTGGATACAATGGGAAATCCCATTGGCTGGCGGCAGGAACGGAGAATCCCGCTGTCGGCAATGGCACGCCGCTGAAGAACGCACGGCTGGAGAGCTAGAGAATTCCTCCCATGGATTTTTCAGCTCTCCGAGTAAATTGAGGCTAGGGGGACAGTAGTTAACTGAATAATCAGTTCTAGGACTCTGTAATGTGATCAGTTTAGTAGTGTTGCTAATGAAACAGTGAGTTTAAAGTGGTTTTTTTTGGGTGTCTCAGGGAGAGATACATGTTGGGTGAGAAGTTTCAAGTGAAAGCTTAATAATTCATTGGAAGAAAACTCTTTGCACGTGTCCCAAGCAAGGATCCTTTGTGTAAAGCTAGTGTTAACTTGTCACAGGTTAGGGCAGCACGGTGGCGCAGTGGTAGCACTGCAGTCTCACGGCGCCAAGGTCCCAGGTTCGATCCCGGCTCTGGGTCACTGTCCGTGTGGAGTTTGCACATTCTCCCTGTGTTTGCGTGGGGTTCGCCCCCACAACCCAAAAGATGTGCAGGGTAGGTGGATTGAACACGCTAAATTGCCCCTTAATTGGAAAAATGAATTTGGTACTCTAAATTTATTTAAAAAAAAGAAAATTCTTCACAGGTTTGTGTGTCTGTAAAGATATCGCTGGGTAAAGGAATATTGGGAAATTGAATCATCTTCTTGTGTTTGTACTGAGATCTTTCCAACCTTTTTTCTGGTGTATACATTGTTCATTTTCATGCTTTAATAAATAATTTATTCTTTTGTATATTAAAGGTTCATCAGCAGACTCCAGCGAATTTGTTCAGAAAATTTCCTCCACAGTTTCTTAAAAAAAAAAATGAGGATCTGTCAAGCCAGGTTTCACTCTGGGAACTGACTTGTCCAGTACTGGGATCATATCACATGGATGTTATAGTCTGGAGTTTGGATAGTAATGGTATAGGTTTATCATATACCACATGTAAAACCAAATACTTGTAAAGGAAAACTTCTGACTTTTGGATTGTTCACCAACTTGGTTTCACAAAAAGGGAATTTTAATAGGTTACTAAAATAATGTTAAACATTTGTGTACACCTTAAGGCCCATAATTCCACGTCCTGGAAGACCTGGCATTCCGAGGCGGCCCACAGCACCAGGTTCACCCTGCAATGTAAATCAAAACAAAACAGGTCATCAACAATCTGATGCAATAATCTTGTTTTTATTTGTTCATGTGATCTGGCACAGCTGGCTAGACCAGTATATAATACCCATCCCTAGTGGTCCCTGAGAAGGTAGTGTTGAGCCACCTTCTTGAACCACTGCAGTCCATATGTTGCAGGAACACACAAAGTGCTGTTTGGGAGGAAGTGTCAGGATTTTGACCCAGTAACAGTGATGGAACAGCAATATATTCCCAAGTCAGGGTGGTGTATGAATTGGAGGGGTAGTGGTGTTCCTACGTGTCTGCTGCCCTTGGCTTTCTAGGTGATACAGGTTGTGGGTTTAGAAGGTGCATTTGAAGGAACCTTGGGGAGTTACTGTAGTGCATCTTGCAGCTGGAGCACACTGCTGCCACTGTGCATCCCCGGTGGAGGGTGTGAATGTTGAAAGAGGTGGATGGGGTGCCAATCAAGTGGGTTGCTTTGTCCTGGATGACATCGAGCTTCTTGAGTGTTGTTAGGGCTGCACTCATCCAGGCAAGTGGAGGGTAGTCCATCACAATTCTGATTTGTGCCTTGTAGATGGTGGACCGGCATTGGGGAGTCATGTGGTGAGATACTTGCTGGAGAATTCACAGCCTCTGACCTGCTGTTGTAGCCACAATATTTATATGGCTGATCCAGTTCAGTGTCTGGTCAATGGTAACCTCCAGGATGTTAATGGTGGGGGAAATCTGCTGATCTTTCATGAATGTAATGATTTGTTTTTTATTTTAATATGGATAAAATAGTATGATCGCAGCATTTTGACATGCCAATAGATCATCTTTTCACATAATCCTTTAATAGATGATGACGCCCAGCTCTCCCTCTTCATCACGACTTTCACCTCACTAATCACCGGCATGCTGTCAGACTGTATCTAATATACTGGCCCCTCTGACAGATAATGGCTTCTTCCTCAAACGCATTCAATCAAAAATCTTCACCTTTGCCTTTAAACCTCTTGGTGTTTTTGCCTAATTAACTCCATAATATTCACCAGCCGTCTGCTCCCTTATACAAACTCTAATTACTCTGACAATGGATTTCTGTGCCTCACCCAGATCTATCCACCCATCAATGGCAATGATTTCAGCTGCCTGTGCTTCACTTTCTGGAACTTTCTTCCTTAATCACTCCACCACTCCATCTCTTTTTCAAATTGTCTTTTCGGTTTAGCTATCTAGGCTAAGATCTCATTGCTGAGTCGGTTGTAAGGAACTGGGGTCATTTGTTATTTTAAAAGCCATTGGAGAAATAGAAGGTAACAATGTAGATTTAATCCAGCATGAAAATTTCTGCATTTTGACAAGAGGGTACACAAAAACATCAAAAGCTCCCCGAAGGCAAAGCTCAGTGAAATTCAAAAAATGCTGATGTGTCCTACAATCAGTACAGAAGTGAACTTGCCTTCGGTCCCATTGGTCCTGTTATTCCAGGTGGACCAACCAAACCTCGCACTCCTCTCTGGCCTACATCACCCTACAGAAAACAAAAAGACAAACATTGTTGAGAAAGAGCCACAGCGTTTTCCTTTTCTGTCACTGAGCCATGAACAAATGTTCACCATCACCACCTTGGTGGTGATCTAGCTCGAACCGACCTGCTTTTTCTAGAACCAACAGAAATGTAAATTGTGCATATTCCATAACAGGCAGACAGTGTGTGTCAGCTCAGATTACCACCTAAACGGTGACGATTCTCCTCATATCTCAGTTCAAATGCCACATCACCCATGTTTAAGAGGAAAGGATTTTTACCTTCTCTCCTTGAATTCCAATGCCTGGGGCACCTTCAGCCCCTCGAGGACCTGACAATCCTGATTCACCCTATGATGGTAATAAAAGAAACGTCTGAACAGTGAACATTTTTTCAAGATCATTTATTTCTGAGGGAGCACTGCTGATTGTTCAAATACTAATTGGATGTCAGCTGTCTGTTCTCGAAAATGGAAGGAACAATTCAGATTACCAGACCATATTATCAAAAATAAAACACCACTATACATGTGTCCAATTGAAATGCTAGGGTGTATGGACTTTAGTACACAAAAATCACAATATTTTTATCTGTCTATCCATCTCTCAGACTCATTGAACTGGGTTTTATGGAGCATTGGGGTCTCCACTCATCCTCTAAAATGTTGCGGGGGAGAAACCCACCCATGATCCTGATGGATTTCCTTCCCTAAAGGATATTCGTGAACCAAATAACAATTGACGGTCATTTAGAAATTTTAGTTCCACATTAAAAAAAAATTAAATTCAAATTTTCCCATATTCCATGGTGGGATTCAAACACAGGTCCCTAGAGCATTACCCTGAGTCAGAGGTAGGTTCTTTACTCAGAGAGTGGTTGAGGCGTGGAATGCACTCCCAGCTATGGTAGTGGAGTCGGACACTTTAGGAACTTTCAAGCGGTTATTGGATAGGCATATGGATTGCACTAGAATGATTGGGAGTAGGTTGATTTAATCTTAGTTTCAGACTAGTTCGGCACAACATCGTGGGCCGAAGGGCCTGTACTGTGCTGTACAGTTCTGTGTTCTAGATTACTAATCCAGTGACAATACCACTACGTCACCGACTCCCCCACAACTACTATGGAGTAGAATTTTATGGCCCCGTCATGGTAGTGGCGGGTCTGGAAAATGCAGCGAGCTGCTCAAAACTGCATTGACTTCAGTGCGTCTGAAGATCCCGCTGACAGGAGGGGTCATAAACATGGAGCCCTGCAGTACAGCCCCTAGATGGTCTCCCGCATTGTGGTGGTTTTCTGCACCCTCCACAACCTGGCTCTGCAACGAGGTGAGGAGCTCTCAGAAGAGGATTTGGAGGAGCGGCACATCTCCTCAGACGAAGGGGAAGCCGAGGAGGGTGTCGAGGAAGAGCCTGCAGAGGTAGGGTGAGGGTGCGCTTGGGCAGGAGGGCTAGAGACGCCCTCATTACAGCATGGTTCTTGGAGGACAATGATTAGAGTGGACACTTGGGTGCCCCTTCAGGCCATGGACTCCCGTATACGCCCAGGTGGTGGGCGGTATGATAAGTTACAACTCAGTGAGCTGGTGACGGCGAGCCCACGAGTGCCAGCTGCCCTTGCAATATAGGAGGATGTTGATAACTTGCAGTGAGGAATGATCCGTGATGCTCCTCAGACATACGGCTTTGTCTGACTCCCATCTGTCTGATACCGGGGGCGGGATTCTCCCCTACCCGGCGGGGCGGGGGGTTCCGGCATAATAGAGTGGCGGGAACCACTCCGGCGTCGGGCCGCCCCAAAGGTGCGGAAGTCCCTGCACCTTTAGGGGCCAAGCCCTCACCTTGAGGGGCTAGGCCCGCGCCGGAGTGGTTTCCGCTCCACCGGCTGGCGGGAAAGGCCTTTAGCGCCACGTCAGCTGGCGCCGAAAGGTCTTCGGCGAGTGACGCGGGTCGGCGCATGCGCGGGAGCGCCAGCGGCTGCTGACGTCATCCACGCGCATGCGCGGGGGGGGGGGGAGGTCTCTTCCACCTCTGCCATAGTGAAGACCATGGCGAAGGTGGAAGAAAAAGAGTGCCCCCATGGCACAGGCCCGCCCACAGATTGGTGGGCCCCGTCGCGGGCCAGGCCACCGTGGGGGC
Organism: Scyliorhinus torazame; assembly: GCF_047496885.1. NCBI lineage: Eukaryota > Metazoa > Chordata > Chondrichthyes > Carcharhiniformes > Scyliorhinidae > Scyliorhinus > Scyliorhinus torazame. The sequence continues at coordinate 117,646,218 of NC_092708.1, forward strand.
ACCCCCCGGGGCCAGATCGCCCCGCGCCCTCCCCAGGACCCCGGAGCCTGCCCGTGCCGCCTTGACCCACCTTTCAAAAGGTGGTTTAATCCACGCTGGCGGGACAATAATTCCAGCAGCGGGACTTCGGCCCATTGCGGGCCGGAGAATTGGCGGGGGTGGGCCCGCCGACCGGCGCGGTGCGATTCCCGCCCCCGCCGACTGGCGCGTCTGGCGGTGGAGACTTCGGGACACGACGGGGGTGAGGGGGGTGCGGTTAGAGGATCCCTGCAGTCTGGGGGGGGGAGTTTCAGTTAGAGGATCCCCTGCAGACTTAGGGAATGGGTTTTTTGGAGCAGGATTTTTCAAAGTGCGGGTTACAATCTGCAGGGGGTTGCGGGTGGGTGTCAGTAGGGTCGCGGAGCTAAGAGTCACGGTGTTCCCATCAGTCGCTAATGCAGCGTTTCTCAACGGCAGCATTCTAAGCCTGCAGGGAAAACCCTGCCTACAATGTCAATTCAGTCCTTATCTGCCACTGGGAGTGCACTGTGTTTAAATGGCGTATTACTTGCTCGCTATAAGACAAGCTGAGAGCTGCAGCCCTGTCTGCTCTTCCATGTGTAGTTAAGGAGAGCCTGCTGCACTCTCCCAGGTGCTTTTTGTGTGATCTCTTGCTGTTTCAATCTGACAGGATGCAGATCCGCAGCGTTCCACAAGGTGGACAACTATTGGACAGACCTGTTGTGGAGGAAAATGAGAGAGCAAGTTAAGAGCTTAAAGTCTTAATTGAAATGTTATTCAGCAGTAAATAAAAAGGAGTTGGAAATCAGAAAGAAGAGAGTAAAAAGCTCGCCATCCTTTGGTGCTGGCACTGGTGGATGCCCACCAGTGTCGGCACCATGCGTCTGATCCCTGAACGATCAAATTCATGACCTGAACCTTGAAGTTCATGGACTGACTGTGGTAAACCACTGTATTGTATTGTATTGTTACATGCCTGGCTTGTCCCTGCTGGCTCTGCCTGTTGGTCCTCCCCTTGGACTCATGTATAAAGGTGGCTGGTCTCTGCCTCTGATCCAGTTCGGGATCAGAGGCCAGGAGGCTTTCTGTTTATTGTATTAAAGCCTCAGTTACGTTCACCACTCGTCGTGTGTTCATTGATGGCATATCAACTTAATACACTAAACATCTAATATAAATTTGTCACTCAAGTCTGATCGCCTGGAGCTGGACCCACAGGCAGCCGAGGCCACTGCAACATTCGAGCACTGGCTAAACTGCTTCGAAGTGTACCTTGGATCCTTCACCGAAGACTTCACCGACCTCCAAAAGAAGCAGATCCTCCACGCACGGGTGAGCCCGCAAGTCTTTCTTCTCATCAGGGACGCCCCCTCGTATACGGAGGCGATAATACTGCTGCAGGGACATTATGTAAAGTCTGTGAACGAGGTGTATGCTAGGCACCTTCTCGCCACGAGACAACAATGCCCTGGGGAATCACTAGCAGAATTCCTGTGTGCCTTGCGGGTACACTGCCGGAACTGTGACTGCCGGGCGGTATCGGCTACCCAGCACGGGGAGCTGTTGGTCAGGGACGCTTATGTCGCAGGCATGAAATCAAACTACATCTGCCAGCGATTGCTAGAAGGGTGTACACTCGGCCTCCCAGAGACAGTGCAGCTCTCAAACTTGCTGGAGGTGGCCTACCAGAACATGGAGGCCTACACCTCTGACCGCGCGGCACCCTCGTGGACGCCGCCATCATCCGACCTGGGTGCGGCGCAAGCCAGTGCTGTGCAGCAGCCCGCCAACGCTGGAAGCCCGAAGTGCTACTTTTGCGGCCAGGGTAATCATCCCCGACAACGCTGCCCTGCACGGAACGCGACTTGCCTGTTGCTACTAGGAGCAGACGATACAGTGCCCGGGATAGGACCTTTATCAAGTCGGAGGTCCAGCGACTCCTACGAGAGTGGATTGTTGAGGCTAGTAACAGCCCCTGGAGAGCCCAAGTGGTGGTCGTCAAGACTGGGGAGAAGCACCGGACGGTCATCGATTACAGTCAGACCATCAATCGGTACACGCAGCTCGATGCGTACCCCTCCCCCGAATATCTGACACGGTCAATCAGATTGCGCAGTATCGAATCTTCTCCACGGTTGACTTGAAGTCCGCGTACCACCAGCTCCCTATCCGCCCGGAGGACCGCCAATACACTGCCTTCGAGGCAGATGGCCGCCTCTACCACTTCCTCAGGGTTCTCTTCGGCGTCACCAATGGGGTCTTGGTCTTCCAACGGGAAATGGACCGAATGGTTGACCAGTACGGGCTGCGGGCCACGTTCCCGTACTTAGATAATGTCACCATCTGCGGCCATGACCAGCAGGACCATGACGAAAACCTCCAGCACTTCCTCTACACCGCCAAACTCCTGAACCTCACTTACAATAAGGAAAAATGCCTTTTCCGCAAAACCCGCCTAGCCATCCTTGGTTACATTGTGGAAAACAGAGTCCTAGGGCCCGACCCTGACCGCATGCACCCGCTCCTGGAACTCCCCCTCCCCCACTGCCCCAAGGCCCTGAAGAGATGCCTGGGGTTCTTCTCCTACTATGCCCAGTGGGTCCCCAATTATGCAGACAAGGCCCGTCCGTTTTCCCCCTGACGGCTGAGGCCCGCCTGGCCTTCAACCGTATCAAAGCAGATATTGCCAAAGTTGCGATGCACGCTGTGGACGAGTCCATTCCATTCCAGGTGGAGAGCGATGCGTCGGACTTTGCGCTGGCCACTACCCTCAACCAGGCGGGCAGGCCCGTGGCTTTCTTCTCCCATACCCTCCAGGGCTCCGAAATTCGACACTCCTCCATCGAAAAGGAGACCCAAGTCATCGTAGAAGCTGTGAGACATTGGAAGCATTACCTGGCCGGCAGGCGATTCACTCTCCTCACTGACCAGCGGTCGGTTGCCTTCATGTTTAACAATACACAGCAGGGCAAGATCAAGAATGACAAGATTCTGAGGTGGAGGATCGAGCTCTCCACCTACAGCTATGATATCTTGTATCGACCTGGGAAACTCAATGAGCCCCCAGATGCCCTATCCTGCGGGACATGTGTCAGCGTATAAGTTGACCGACTCCGGGCCCTCCATAATGACCTCCGTCACCCGGGGGTCACCCGTCATTTTCACTTTATCAAGGCTCGCAACCTGCCTTACTTCATCGAGGAGGTCAGGACCGTGACCAGGGACTGCCAGGTCTGCGCGGAGTGCAAACCGCACTTTTATCAACCAGACAGAGCGCACCTGGTAAAGGCCTCTCCCTCCTTTGAGCGCTGATTTCAAAGGGCCCCTCCCCTCCACTGATCGTAACGTGTACTTCCTCAACATTGTTGACGAGTGCTCAAGATTCCCCTTTGCCATCCCTTGCCCTGACATGACCTCTGCCACCGTCATCAAGGCCCTTCACAGTCTTTTCACCTTGTTCGGGTTCCCGACCTACATCCATAGTGATCGGGGTTCCTCCTTCATGAGCGACGAGTTGCGCCAGTTCCTGCTCAGCAAGGGCATCGCCTCCAGCAGGACGACCAGCTACAACCCCCGGGGCAACGGACAGGTGGAGAAGGAGAACGCGACGGTCTGGAAGGCCGTCCTCCTGGCCCTAAGGTCTAGAAGCCTCCCAGTCTCCCGCTGGCAGGGGGTCCTCTCCGATACGCTCCACTCCGTCCGGTCGCTCCTGTGTACTGCCACCAACGAGACCCCTCACGAGCGTATGTTTGCCTTCCTCAGGAAGTCCACCTCCGGGGTCTCGCTCCCGTCCTGGCTGACAGTCCCAGGGCCTGTCCTCCTCTGGAAACATGCGAGGAGCCATAAATCAGATCCCCTCGTCGAGAAGGTCCTGCTCCTCCATGCCAACCCACAATATGCCGATGTGGCACATCATGACGGGCGACAGGACACAGTCTCCCTTCGGGATTTGGCACCTGCAGGTTCCCCAGCGACCATCACCACCACCCCCGACCCTACACCGTCTTCCTCCCCCTCTACCCACCTATCTCATGAACTGGCACCCGCAGGCCCACCGGCGATCATCACCACCACCCCTGCCCATACACCCCCCCGCCCTCCACCGACTCAACAACTGGGTGAAGAAGAGGACAACACGCTCGCGGATGCGCAGGTCTCGACACCGGTGCGCACACCACAGTCGGGTCTGAGCCGATTACGGCGGAAGGTCAAGGCCCCCGACAGACTTGACCCCCGCTGGACTTGTTTTTTTTTTAAACAGGGGGTGGATGTGGTAAAGCACTTTATTATATTGTATTGATACATGCCTGGGCTTGTCTCTGCTGGCTCCGCCTGTGGCTCCTCCCCTCGGGCTCATGTATAAAGGTGGCTGGTCTCCGCCTCTGATCCAGCTCGGGATCAGAGGCCAGGACGCTTTCTGTTTAGTGTATTAAAGCCTCAGTTACGTTCACCACTCGTCGTGTGTTCATTGATGGCATATCACTGAGCCATTTTCTGGACACCTCTCACCATGGATCAAATGTCAAGCCCCAGACTCCCCGCTGCGGTCACCATCCTTGCAGTGTTGGACTGGGTGTCTTGCATTGCTGGCACAATCTCCTGCGAGAGAAAGCTTTCGGACTTTTCCAGTTGACCTTGTAATTGCTGGAGTGTCGCTGATTCTCCTACCTGGTAGTCATGGCTCTGCCTTTGCACCTCCAGCAGTTGAGGGATGAATGGCGACGGAGGTATGGCACCTGGCTGGGGCACAGCTGAGACCTGGGATCCGGCAGACCTCTTGACTGTTCGATCCCTGGGACGTTCCACCTGATGTGAATCAGCAGAAGTGCGGTGCTCACCAGATGGTAACCCAGATGCTGCCTGCTAAGAATGCCCACCTATGTGTGTTTCTGCACTGGTGCAGGTGACAGCTCTGAAGCTTCTTTGATGTCTTCTGCCAACATCTCATTCGAGATCTGCTCATCGCCTGGCACAGGATCTGTACAGGTGAATGGGCCAAGCCGCTTGCATAATTATCCTGCAAGGAAAGGGACATGGTATGCCTGCATGACAAGAGAAACGTCCTGGGAGAGACCGAACTCAGTTTGGGAATATGGGATGAAAGTGCAAAGGCTCCTCACTTTTCACTTTCCCACCCACCTTGCTCTCCGCACAGGCCCTCTTCTGTTCCTCCTCTGTAAGCTCAAGGGCTCTCTCCTCAAAAGGTGGAAGGATGCACAGCTATGCCATGTCATTGCAATGGCTATGAGCCAGTTTATGCTGCAGGGAGACACAGGGAGATGTTGTGAGAAGGCCACATGCCAGGTCAGAGGGAAGTGATGCCTGGCATATATGAGCGTTGTGCATGAGCAGGGATGAATTGTAAGGAGAGGAGTCTCAAGGGAGATAAAGAAGTGTTGGGAGGTCAGATGGTGAGACCCAGCGAGGTGGCAGCATGTGGGGTCAATGTCGCATGGATGAGGAGAGTCTGAGAGGGAGCGAAGACAAGAAGCACTTACCCTGGCTGCACGGAGGAGGTCATTCATCTTCTTCCTGCACTGAACCCCTGTCTTCTTGTGGAGGGGACTGGCACTCACCAGCACGGCCACCATCTTCCAAGCGGGGTTGGTGACCATATTAGAAGGTCTCCTGCCCATCTGCAGGTTGGTAATTGCCCTTCTTTCCTTCACGGCATCCAGCAGACTTGCAAGTACTCCCTCTTTGAAGTGTGGAGCAGACTTCTTGGCTGCCCTCCTCCTGGCTTGACTATGAGCAAGTGCCGTGGAGCCGCTTAAATGCAAAGCCCCTTGATAGAACTGTTCAGCTGACCCCTGGGGTGGGTGAGTCAGATGATTTGCGTCATAGGCGCGGCATTTTTCACATGGGGAATTTTTCTTTTCCAAAGTGCCTAACATTTGCGGTCTGGATCGTGCCGACGGGGCCGGGAGATTCTTACCGGCTTTCGCACCAAAATTCTCATTTATCCTATTTTTAGGAAGATTCCGCCTAAAGGCTCTCCAGCCCTCACCACTCAAACCACCCCGCCCTCCAAACAGTTCCCACATCCTTAAATTTGCAGACAACACTAAAGTCGGTGGTGTTGTCGACAGTGCGGAAGGATGTAGCAGGTTACAGAGGGACATCGATAAGCTGCAGAGCTGGGCTGAGAGGTGGCAAATGGAGTTTAATGTAGAGAAGTGTGAGGTGATTCACTTTGGAAGGAATAACAGGAATGCGGAATATTTGGCTAATGGTAAAGTTCTTGGAAGTGTGGATGAGCAGAGGGATCTAGGTGTCCATGTACATAGATCCCTGAAAGTTGCCACCCAGGTTGATAGGGTTGTGAAGAAGGCCTATGGAGTGTTGGCCTTTATTGGTAGAGGGATTGAGTTCCGGAGTCATGAGGTCATGTTGCAGCTGTACAAAACTCTGGTACGGCCGCATTTGGAGTATTGCGTACAGTTCTGGTCACCGCATTAGAGGAAGGACGTGGAAGCTTTGGAGCGGGTGCAGAGGAGATTTACCAGGATGTTGCCTGGTATGGAGGGAAAATCTTATGAGGAAAGGCTGATGGACTTGAGGTTGTTTTCGTTAGAGAGAAGAAGGTTAAGAGGAGACTTAATAGAGGCATACAAAATGATCAGGGGGTTAGATAGGGTGGACAGTGTGTGTGTTAGTGTATCTCTGTGTCTGCGAGTGTGTGTTAGTGTCTCTGTGCGTCTGCGAGTGTCCCGCGGATGGAAATGGCTGGCACGAGGGGACATAGCCTTAAACTGAGGGGTAATAGATATAGGACAGAGGTCAGAGGTAGATTCTTTACGCAAAGAGTGGTGAGGCCGTGGAATGCCCTACCTGCAACAGTAGTGAACTCGCCAACATTGAGGGCATTTAAAAGTTTATTGGATAAGCATATGGATGATAATGGCATAGTGTAGGTTAGATGGCTTTTGTTTTTTGACTTCCCATGTCGGTGCAACATCGTGGGCCGAAGGGCCTGTACTGCGCTGTATCGTTCTATGTTCTATCCCATTCATGCCACCTCTATACATAATGAGATAAAGAATGACAGCATAGACGACCATTAGAGTACTGAAACACCTGCACCCCAGAGAAAACATTGTTTGGTCGACAGCTCAGGCTCTCTGATCTCTGTTGTCAATTTCACAATGTTTGTTTACACAAGTTAAATGACTTCAAGGGCTTGTGGTTTTTGTTATTGATACTTTAAAGGTTCTGGATGATTGACATTGTTATTAGATTGTAGTGAAATTACTTTGAGATGCCACGTGAAGTGGATGGAACATAGAACATAGAAAATACAGCACAGAACAGGCCCTTCGGCCCACGATGTTGTGCCGAACCTTTGTCCGAGATTAATCATAGATTATCATTGAATTTACAGTGCAGAAGGAGGCCATTCGGCCCCTTGAGTCTGCACCAGCTCTTGGAAAGAGCACCCTACCCAAACTCAACACCTCCACCCACCACCAAGGGCAATTTGGACATTAAGGGCAATTTATCATTGGCCAATTCACCTAACCCGCACATCTTTGGACTGTGGGAGGAAACCGGAGCACCCGGAGGAAACCCACGCAGACACGGGGAGGACGTGCAGACTCCGCACAGACAATGACCCAAGCCGGAATCGAACCTGGGACCCTGGAGCTGTGAAGCAATTGTGCTATCCACAATGCTACCGTGCTGCCCTTGAGAACAAATAAATCTACACTATATCATTTTCCCGTAATCCATGTACCTATCCAACAGCTGCTTGAAGGTCCCTAATGTTTCCGACTCAACTACTTCCACAGGCAGTGCATTCCATGCCCCCACTACTCTCTGGGTAAAGAACCTACCTCTGATATCCCTCCTATATCTTCCACCTTTCACCTTAAATTTATGTCCCCTTGTAATGGTGTGTTCCACCTGGGGAAAAAGTCTCTGACTGTCTACTCTATCTATTCCCCTGATCATCTTATAAACCTCTATCAAGTCGCCCCTCATCCTTCTCCGCTCTAATGAGAAAAGGCCTAGCACCCTCAACCTTTCCTCGTAAGACCTACTCTCCATTCCAGGCAACATCCTGGTAAATCTTCTTTGCACCTTTTCCAGAGCTTCCACATCCTTCCTAAAATGAGGCGACCAGAACTGTACACAGTACTCCAAATGTGGCCTTACCAAAGTTTTGTACAGCTGCATCATTACCTCATGGCTCTTAAATTCAATCCCTCTGTTAATGAACGCGAGCACACCATAGGCCTTCTTCACAGCTCTATCCACTTGAGTGGCAACTTTCAAAGATGTATGAACATAGACCCCAAGGTCTCTCTGCTCCTCCACAATGCCAAGAACTCTACCGTTAACCCTGTATTCCGCATTCATATTTGTCCTTCCAAAATGGACAACCTCACACTTTTCAGGGTTAAACTCCATCTGCCACTTCTCAGCCCAGCTCTGCATCCTATCTATGTCTCTTTGCAGCCGACAACAGCCCTCCTTACTATCCACAACTCCACCAATCTTCGTATCGTCTGCAAATTTACTGACCCACCCTTCAACTCCCTCATCCAAGTCATTAATGAAAATCACAAACAGCAGAGGACCCAGAACTGATCCCTGCGGTACACCACTGGTAACTGGGATCCAGGCTGAATATTTGCCATCCACCACCACTCTCTGACTTCTATCGGTTAGCCAGTTCGTTATCCAACTGGCCAAATTTCCCACTATCCCATGCCTCCTTACTTTGTGCAGAAGCCTACCATGGGGAACTTTATCAAATGCCTTACTAAAATCCATGTACACTACATCCACTGCTTTACCTTCATCCACATGCTTGGTCACCTCCTCAAAGAATTCAATAAGATTTGTAAGGCAAGACCTACCCCTCACAAATCCGTGCTGACTATCCCTAATCAAGCAGTGTCTTTCCAGATGCTCAGAAATCCTATCCTTCAGTACCCTTTCCATTACTTTGCCTACCACCGAAGTAAGACTAACTGGCCTGTAATTCCCAGGGTTATCCCTAGTTCCTTTTTTGAACAGGGGCACGACATTCGCCACTCTCCAATCCCCTGGTACCACCCCTGTTGACAGTGAGGACGAAAAGATAATTGCCAACGGCTCTGCAATTTCATCTCTTGCTTCCCATAGAATCCTTGGATATATCCCGTCAGGCCCGGGGGACTTGTCTATCCTCAAGTTTTTCAAAATGCCCAACACATCTTCCTTCCTAACAAGTATTTCCTCGAGCTTACCAATCTGTTTCACACTGTCCTCTCCAACAATATCGCCCCTCTCATTTGTAAATACAGAAGAAAAGTACTCATTCAAGACCTCTCCTATCTCTTCAGACTCAATACACAATCTCCCGCTACCGTCCTTGATCGGACCTACCCTCGCTCTAGTCATTCTCATATTTCTCACATATGTGTAAAAGGCCTTGGGGTTTTCCTTGATCCTACCCGCCAAAGATTGTTCATGCCCTCTCTTAGCTCTCCTAATCCCTTTCTTCAGTTCCCTCCTGGCTATCTTGTATCCCTCCAATGCCCTGTCTGAACCTTGTTTCCTCAGCCTTACATAAGTCACCTTTTTCCTCTTAACAAGACATTCAACCTCTCTTGTCAACCATGGTTCCCTCACTCGACCATCTCTTCCCTCTGGAAGGGCAGAGCTTGGCATAGGGAGCATGAGGAGGACCATATGAACTAGTTCCAAACCTTTTAAAGGCCCCCTCATGCAGACTAGGGTTCATAACTCATCTGAGGAGCTGTGAACACAGTCAAGAACCATGGCTCTTTAAAAACATGGTCTGACTCCATGAAAATTGCAGAGGAGTAGGAGATGCCTATGTCCGCAATAGGGCAGCCAGGTTGGGAGTGCTGGATATGGCTTTTGACATGAAACACCCTTTAAAGGCTTTCCCTTCTTTTTGTACTTCATTCAAACAGCATGGAGGCAATTACCTTGGCTGTGATATGATGCAGGGCTGCTCCTGCGTTGGCTCCCTGGAGGTCCTTGTGGAGGAAGTCAGAGGGGGGGGGGATACTGCTCCACCGAGGACCAGTGGCAGCAGCATCATCTCTTGGATCTGGGTTTAGCTAGAACGTATACTGAATGGTGAGAGTGGGCATACAGGGACCCAAAGTTATGGAGTCAGGAGAAACACTCCTGATCCAGTGAACTCCACAAATACCATGATGGACCTCTGTTTTTTTGGGGTAAAGGGGTGGTGGGAAAGGAAAGATAATGATTGAATAAATGTGGGTAGGGTGGTTGAAGTGAGGTGGTGATTAGTAAAAGAGGCAAGGCTGCAATTGAGGGAGTGAGGCAGCAATCATGAGGGCCGGTGTAACAATGGTGGGGCAGGCGAGGCTATGATCGGGACGGAGCAAGACAGTGATCGGGGAGTGAGGTGGAGGTAAGGCAGTGATTGACGGGGAGGAGGTGAGCATACAATCTGTGAGAGAGCGAGGCAGTGATCAGAGGCTGTTACAACAGGGATGAGTAGGGGCCTGTTTTAACATGTAAATCAGAAGGAGCACTCCTACAAGCATAAAAAAAAACTTTCAAGGAGCACTCATTAAGATTCTTATAGGTCAAGTTTTCCTGAACACAATCTAATATGAAAGACATGTGTCATAGTGTGCTTTCCTTTAATATTTAAAATAGTTAATTTGGGAAAAAGATCTCAGAAATTCCTCCCCATTCACCCCCACCTCTAAGCCAGTCAAGAATCACTCTACCCTGATACTGCTATACACTATTTACTTTTTGTACAACATAATCTCTGCCGCAGCCAGAAACAGGCCCAGCTCTCACTTGAATCTGGTCCGAATAATATTATTTTGCAGAGTAATGCAAGGTGATCGGATGAGCAGCCACTTACTTTTCTCTTTTAGATGCTGACTGATGTGTTGTTTTAAACGTATTTTGTCAATGTTTTATGTTTTTTGGCTGGAATATAGTGGCGAACTAAGCGCACACTACAAAATGATAAAGATTAATTCAAAGCACGATAGTACTTTCTACCCTTGTCAAGAGTATATATACAACATGGACAGGCTGAGCAGACAGCTGCTGCTGCAGATTCCTGGCCACTTGCAGTTTCCCCAGGTGTGTCTCAGATAAGAATAACTTTTCTGTGGTATCTTACAGCAGCTGATCGAATGGGTTAGGAATATACAGCTGTCTTTTTGACAAAAATGTAGCATGTTTCTGTTTTCTTCTGCCCTCTTGAAGTTGCTGATCCATGCACTTTGTATAGCATGATCTGCCCACCCCTCACCCCTCAGAGGCTGCAATCTGTGCCTGTCATCGCTGTCTACATGGCGACAAACTACTGTCTCTCACCCAAAACGTTCCTATCCATCTCCTAACGTGCACAATGTTCCATTCACCCATCACCCCAATGCTAGCTGATCAACACTGGCTCCAGTTAAGCAATGTCCTGATTTTTTATATTCTCGTTTTCAAACCCCTTTATGGCCACATTCATATCCATCTCTGTAAACTTGCTCCAGCCCTTCAACTCTTCCTCCCCCTCCTCCACCCCAAATTTATTTGCCCTCCTCAAATTCTGCTTTCTTGAGCATTCTTGATTTTAAAATTTCCCCAACATTGGTGGCCATGCCTGGGTCCCAGATACCGGCATTTTCCCCCGAAATGTCTTTGCGAAGGCACAGAACATAGTGCACTGCAACCGGGATCAGACAAGCCTGGAAGAGAACTGGGATTTGGGAAGATTTCTGGTTTTCCATAGGTGCAAGGGTGCCATCAAATGCACTCACATGGTGCTTACATCTCCGTGATAACAAGCAGTCCTCTATGTGAATCGCAAGGTCTTACAGTCGCTTCATGTTCAGCTGGTCTGTGGCCACAACAAACACATCATGCAGGTCTGCGCACATACCCCTCGATCATCCACAACTCCTACATCCTCAGCAGGTCTCAGAACCCTGACTTCTTCCAGGGTCCATGGAGGCTGCAAGGTTGGTAATAGGAAGGCAACGGACTTTGGTGAAGCATACGATTGGCATCTAGAATATTAGATTCCAGTGTGGGACACACGCGATTCTCACTGGCGAGATCACATTTCCTGACTTTCCCTGCCATTCGCCGATGACGTAATGAGTTCCAGCCCTTTCATTTAAATACTTTTAAATTCATGAACATCTGTTTGAAGGTCTGCCCCTCCACATTATCCCTCCTCACAGAATATTGGAACCTGTCGATGTGACGTCACATTGGCGAGGTTCACAGCAGGTTTGTGAAGATGGGAATCAGTTGAGGGGATCCTACGGGCGGCATCAAGGCAAGCATTGCCACCGGTGGGGGAGGGCATGCCTGGGCAGTGCCAACCTGTGCCAGGTGGCAGTGCCAAATGTGGGTCCTCTGGGTAACCCCACGAGAGGAATTCCCTCTATGTGTGTTGGGGGGGAGGGGGCTGATGCATGTAAGGGAGGAGACTGCAGTGTTGGTGGTGGAAGGGGAGGGGGCGGCTGAAGAGAGGGAAAGAGTGCCCCTGAGACTGCGGTGGTGCGGAGATGGAAAAAGAGGGGGGGGGGAGAGATTGAGAAGAATACACCTGAGACTGCGGTGGTGGTTAGGGATAGGGGGGTGGAGTTTGGGAAGTGTGCCCCTGAGACTGCGGTGGTGGGGGTTGGAGGGGAGGGCCCCAATGCCTGGGAAGCGTGGGAGGGGAAGGGAAGAGCCTGGATGCATATGACAGGGGTGGGGCGAGGGGTAAATGTAGGCCCTGATGCTGGTATTTGGCCGGGAGAGAAAGAGTTTGGGGGTTGGAGAGCCCCATTGCCTGTGCTGTGGCCGGGCAGAGCGGGGGCGGGCTTGCTTGTGAGGTGTGTCCTCTGTGTCCGTGTGGGATGGGGATGCATGCCATTTACTTTCTGTTCCCCCCCAATTTCTGTGGAGCCGACCTTGCCAGCTCTATCAGACCCTGCCGCGCCAGAGTTTTGGTGTGGAATCCACCCATTCATTCTTCCCCCCCACCCCACCTAGTGCCTCAAAATCTGGACTAAAAGCCCAGCTGTGCAGCCGGAGAGCTGCACGTCAGTTTGCAGTCAGAGCCTGACACTGTAAAAATATGGGAAAAGTCTATCCAGAGAGTGAGAATTCTCTCAGTCTAGGGGTGAAACACACCCCGCTTACCCCTGATTGGTGACCACCCACCTACTTGAAAATCATATGCACAAGTGGTGCCGGCGTTCAACCAGTCAAAGCCAGGTCATGTCATGGGTGGGCCCGGCGACCGAACATTCCCGCCGGATCCGGGTCAATGGAACTTTACATGGTCCGAGCCCCGCCTGTGGCGATCTTGCAGTGGGCAGGGCGGAAGACTCCAGCCCCATATGTTACAATGGGGCCCTGCTAGGTTTTCTAGGTGGCCACGTCCACGATTTTGAAATGTCATCAGCACCCAATTCAAAGAATGGGCATGTCTTAAAATCCTACACATCTTCACAAGTAAAGGTAAAGTCGCCATAGACCCGGATGACCATAGGCTGCTTTCCCCTTTGAGGGGGAGAGCTGACTGGTGGTGGTTTAACCCGAGGATCACCACACCTCAGGCAGGGACAAGATTGAGAAGGCAGGGCCTGCATGAAGGCCAGGGTGGGAATTGAACCCACACTGCTGGCCTTATTCACAAACCACTTGTCTAGCCCACTGAGCTAAACCTTGGCCCAGCTCACAAAACAGTCCATTTCCCCTGCTTGATCACTTGCGCCACGTTAGAAAGTATCAGCAAGTAAAACATGCATTTATGTGTAGTGAAATATTGAGACTATCTTCTAATGCATGTCGTGGATGAAAAGGGAGGGTTGACTTCTATGATGAATAAATGCAAAATTAGATTTTTGAGGCCTGAAAAATGAGAATGTCTTCTATGGTCGGGTTATGCACTGAAATTTATGGTACTGTCTAGCTAAGATCACCTTACGAGTTATGGCAACCAAAGTTATCTGGAAACGAGCAAATGAAATCTCACCCCACCCCACAGAGACAAGTCTACCTCACTAGCTTTCACGAATGAGCCAGTCATTATCACTACCTTGGAATAATGTGGGTCTGCTTGACCAGACGTCAGATTGTTAACTCGGAGACAGATATATCCAAACATATCATTGTGAAGCCACCTCAATCTGAAAAAAAGCTCACATACCATTCCCCTTTTTAACCCCTACCCCCTCCCCACCACCAAAGAATCATTAATTGATCAGACAATCTTTCCCAATCATTGCTTGAGAAATACAACACGAATGGTATTCCTGGAAGTCAATGAACGCAAAGCACGAGATGAAGTTACAGGATGATCCTGTAAAATACAGCAGACTTAGTTACCTAGGTTTCATCCCCCAATGATTATACCCTTCCTGTGACCAAGACTTGTAGAAGTTAGGGAAAGAATGAAAATTTTAGTTCATACTGATTTGCACCTGTATCAGATTTCACAATATTTAGCTTCTTGTAAACTTCTACATTGTTACTGTATTTAATTTTTACATAGTCACAAGTCTGACTATCATTTTAGAACGCATCAGAAACCATTTTAAGTAAAAATTGTGCAGACTAAGAATTAACTACCTTTTGTCCCGGAGCACCATCTTCTCCTGGGAGACCGGGGAGACCTGCCAGTCCTGAGGAGCCGGGTTCACCCTATAAATACAAAAGTCAATAACTTCATGGAGAAAATCGGAACACATTGGGCCCATAGACCTGTCAGCAGGTGCTACATGTACCAAGACAAAACTGGTCCACTTTGGTGGATAAAGTGAGATCAACCAGACATCATAACTTACTGTAGCTTTGGGCAGGTCTCTTATGAAGCATTAATAGCACGAGCATCACATCTTCTGGGTGTCAGAAGCCATTGAAAACCATTTAACTGTGGGTTGTGTACTTGGTGCTTCCCCAATAGGGAGTAAGTGGCACCAGGTAACAGTTCGGACTAGTACACTTATTTCCTAGTTTTTACTGGTGTTCAATTTTAAAGCGTACAAGACCATTTCAGACCAGTATTCTTATTTCCCAGTTTTTACTGTTTTTTCTTCCGGGTTGAAGTGAAAATAAGAGTACGGAATATTGGAACTGCGAGACTAAAAAACACAGAGGTCATTCTAGCTCACCTTTTATTGTTCCAGTTGTCATAGGGTGGTGGGGAGACCACTGGGCAAAGAAACATTGATGACGGGGAGCCATGGTAACGGTTGTGTGTGTGTGTATGTTGGCGGGGGGGGGACCAGATAAGAATGTCCAAATATTGCTTTGATTTTTAGGGAGAGCGTCACTTGAAGAAGTAAATTTAAGCCCGGAGTCATCTACATGTAATAGGTTCAACACTCTACCCACTTATCAAAAATAAATGACATTGCCAGACCAGAGAAAACTAGTAGTAAAATGAAAAGGAGAAGAAAAGCAAAGAGCTGTAGAACTATGGGTGGGATTTAATGGTCCCGGACCGATGGACCCAACCGCACAGCCCCTGCCCTGCCCAAATTAATTGGGGTCAGTTTTTCTGATGCTAGGAATCTGATGTGGGACCTCCCATCCCATTCTCGCTAACACCCCACAACAGCCAGTCATCATGACTGCTCTGGTGGGCTCAACTAAATTCAGACCTACGTGAGAGGCAAAGTCTAAACTCTACATTTTGCAATATTTCTCAGGGGAGAAATTCAACCTCTTTCCTGTTTATTTGAGTATAAAATAAATAATAGGAGTGCAAATTTCAGATGGTGAGCTCCCATCTCAATTAAATAGCTAACCGTGCAGATATTTACAGGTGGTCATTTTTAAGCTGATACATAAATGAAAATATGCATTTATTGAAAGAGCCAAAGATCAATAGATTAATCTAGTCTTTGTAAATATACAATGAAAAAGTATTTTTGGTATTACTTTCAAAACAATTTATGTAGGATGTAACTAAAACATATTATAAATGTGAAAGCGTACTGCAGAAATATTTGTCCCTGTCAATACGGATCCACAGGTGCAGTCCCTTTAAATGGCCAATAGATGGAACAATGTGTAAAAGCAAAAGCTAATGCAGAGTTTAAAGACTGGCTGCTGGATTCTCCGATTTTCAGGCTATGCCCTGACGCTGGCGTGGGAACGGTGGCGTTTTACGACCGGAAATTCGGCGCAAAATGGCCACCGATCCTCCGTTTGGTGAGGGGCTGGCATGCTGACAGCGTAGAGCACCCAGCTCTAGCTGCCGATATGGCCGGAGAATTGCTGGGTCCGTGACCGCGCATGAGCATGGCGGCGGCCTGCAGCAGCTACGCTGTGCAACATGACATTGGCCGTGCGTGGAACCGGCCTGCCAAATAGTGTCACCCCCGTGGCCGGCTCGCAACCACCGGATCACCCCCTAACAGTGCCCCCAGCCCCTGTCAAATCCCTCCTGCACGCGGATTGGCCCTCCCCCGACGGTGGCGGTGCTGGGCTGAGTCCACAGCCGCCATGGCGAGTTGCCGATATGTAATACCATGAGAGACCCATGCCGTCGGGAACTCGGCTGTTCAGGGGCGGAGCATCGGGGGAAGGGCCTCAGGCAACGTCCTGAGGCCATCGATACAGTGTGTGGCGTACTCCAAGAATACGCTGCTTTGGAGGGGGCAGAGCATTGTGAAAACAGAGCCGCCCCTATTTTGGCACGAACATTGATTCTCTGGCCGTTCTCCGTGATTTCGGCGTCGCCGACCAGGGAATCCCGCCCTGGATTTTAAGGTTGCCCACTGGTGTGTTTGAAGTCAGGGAGTGTGTAAAATCCAGCTGATGGCCTTCCCACGGCCTACTCAGCCAATCTGAAATTTTATGGGGGAGTGGGGAGGCATTGGACAGCCTCCCTGACTGTTGCCCTATTGAGGCCCTTAAGTGGCCAATCAATGGCTACTTAAGGGCCATTTCCTGCCCCTGCCAGTTTTTTCCCTGTGGTAGGCAGAGGCCAACGCCATGTGAGCAGCCCAATGTGAGCAGCACGGTAGCACAAGTGGATAGCACTGTGGCTTCACAGCGCCAGGGTCTCAGGTTCGATTCCCCGCTGGGTCACTGTCTATGCGGAGTCTGCACGTTCTCCCCGTGTCTGCGTGGGTTTTCTCCGGGTGTTCCGGTTTCCTCCCACAGTCCAAAGACGTGCAGGTTAGGTGGATTGGCCCTTTGTGTCCAAAAAGGTGAGGAGGGGTTATTGGTTTACGGGGACAGGGTGTAAGTGAGGGCTTAAGTGGGTCAGTGCAGACTTGATGGGCCGAATGGCCTCCTTCTGCACTGTATGTTCAATGTTCTATCCAGTTTGTTCATTAGCTGTGCGAGCTAGGGACAGGCAAGGGCGGGAAAGACCTCCCTTGTGAGCCCACTGGGCCGATTGGAGGCACCCCTAACAAAGTTTATTCCCCCACCCCAGCCTCTTGAACTCAATCCCCCACCCTCCTCCCCACGATCCTTTACTAATCTGGGCTCATCTGGGTGGTGGGACTGCCTGTAGTCCTAGAAGTTGCCACCGCTCCTGATGGGAGTGCAGAGCTGCCTGCCAATTGGATTTGGCCTGCAACTCCATAAGGTGGGGCCTTCTCCCAAAGAAGGGCATGAGTCCTGCCTTAAAGGAATTAACACTGCTTCCAGCTATAAATTGCTGCAAGGCAGCCAGCGGGATTGTGGGTGGGCTTCCTCTCCCAACTTTTTAAGCCAGGTGCCCTCTGAAATCCAGCCCCAACTGTGCACTGCCAAAGGGCGCAATAACCTAATTGGCTGAATTCACCATGTTAATGATTAGAAAAAATAAAGAAAGCAAAAAGCAATCACGTCGATGTTTTTGTTTAAGTTAGCAAAGGCAGATATTTTAGTCCTTTGAGTGCATAGTTGTCACTAGCTGTACATTGTAATGAATCGTATGATTGAAATAGAGAGTTAATGGCCAATTCACTACACCTATATTTCGTACAGATATTATGGGCTGGATTCTCCGATTCTGAGGCTATGTCCGGAGCATGTGTCTAGTCTTACGCTGTAAATGTTGGCGCCACCCCTGCACCGATGCTCCGCCAAGTGGGGGGCTAAGTAGCCGCGCCACGTAAAATCCCCGGCGTTCCCGACAGATACGGCCCTCGCCACCCCTGGACCACCCCATCAGTCCCCCCAGCCCCCGCCGAAGCCCCCCCGGAACGGCTCCCTCCCCCCCCGCCCCCCAGACTGTGGCAGCGCTGGACACAGTCCGCAGTCATCACACGAGATTGACGAAACCTCAGACCACAAGTGAACCACGCCGTCGGGAAGACGGCCCATCGGGGGAGGGCCTTCAGGTGATGTCCTGAGGCCGTCCAACGGCATGCACCGTACTCACCAATGACGCCATTTTGGAGGGGGCGAAGCATCCGAAGACAGGCGCTGCCCCCGATTTTGCCGTCAAAAAGGATTCTCCGCCCAATCGCTGAATGCGATTTCGCCGTCGGCAATCGGAGAATCCTGCCCTATATATCTATTTTAATCACGAGGAGTGCCAAAAAGATTTGGAGAAGAATACTTTGTTCCTAAGTAAAGCCAAAAAGCAGTGGGGAGTACAATTAGACCCAGCCGGTTCCCTTCTGGGCTGGCTTTTATCTGTGGAATTAAAGAGCCCCGCTGTTAGGCCTCCGCCCCTCAGCGGGGGTATTCGTATTGCATGAGCCCCGTGGGGAGATCAGTCAGGTCAACCTATGGGTCTCAATGGGGTTACAACCATATCCTTCATTCAAACATCCAATACCTGTTGATGCCTGCACTCATTTTGTTCCAATTTGTTTTTCAGCACATACCTTTGGTCCTAGTTCTCCAATTCCTCTATCTCCTGGAGCTCCAACTTCTCCAGGCAATCCTTGATCACCCTATAGAAATAAATTTCAAGAATTAAGTTCAAACCTAATGAAAATACGTGCCTTATTCAAATAAAGTGAGCACAAAGTGGTGCTACAAATATATAAACAAAACTAAATTCCCAAATTAATTAACCTGATTTTCTCCGATTGCCGACGGCGATCTTGTTTTTGTGATGGTCTCAATCACTAGCTTTTGGGCATGTGGCTGGGGGAAGAAGTGGTCGTGGAAAGTGCAAAGGGCTGTGAATTCAATGCAGCCAGAGGAGCTGCTGGAACATGGTAGGACCAGACCCCTGTCTGGCACTTCCACATGCCTGTGACCCTGTCCCCAATCCAGGAGATAGAATCCATTAAAATAATCGAGGTGAACAACCCTTGCCTCTAACAGCAGAACAGAGGAAACAGTGTATCTCACAGCACCACCACATCACCGCTAAAGGAAGCCTGAAGATCAGGCTGAAGATAATCTCTAAAGTTTTCGGATCTTTTATTGGACCCTTTAACGGTCCCAAAACAGCAACAATTAATCTTTCTAGCATAGACGACCTTTCCAGTTTCAGGACCACGTTAGGTCCAGAATGAGACCCACAGTCGCTCTCAGCAGCTAAAAGTACCACTGAGCCTACTGGGTCACTTTCGGTGAGTTTGAGATGAAGTTCAGGAATACCACTGGGAATGCCCAAATCCGCGGATGTGACATACTAAGAGCAAGGGAGAAGAAGCACATATCCTCTTGGAACATAATTTATATATCAATGAGGCAGAAAATTGCTGTAGCTGTGTTCCAGCATCAATTACAACTCCTTTGTATCACAAGGAACAACGGCATTCACCTAAAATTAGATCAGACACAGCATACTTGTGGTCCAAACTTACATCCAAACTTACACTGTCAATTAGACTAACAGGCTCCAGGCTAAAATTAACTAGAAACTTGGCAAGTTCAACAAACTTTGACATTACTCACAAGTAAATGTATCTACATTGTACATAAATTCAGTTAACAGTGATCTACTTTGCTGTTATAACAGCCGAGGACCCCAGTTCAATCCCTGCCCCCGGTCACTGTCCATGTGGAGTTTGCACATTCTCCCAGTGTCTGGGTGGATCTCTCCCCCACGACCCAAAAAAGATGTGCAAGTAGGTGAATTGGACATGCTAAACTGTCCCTTAATTGGAAAAAAAGAATTGGGTACTCTAAAATGTACTTTGCTGTTATAATCTTAATCAACAGGAGTAAGTCCTAAGGGACAGTGCACATATGTTTTCAGAGAAATCTGCACATTGAAGATGTGTACAGCTGAAGCATACATCACAGCAAATTATGCATTTCGGATTAATAAGGAGAAGTAAAATCTCACTGGCAGAATTTTATCGGAATCCCAGAGTTCTTCGGGACCTGACCCACCATTACAAGTCCACAACTGATCCTAGTCCTGAGCAAAGCGACAGTGGGTGAATTCTCCATTGTGGGACGTTTCTGATGGGACAGAGAATTGGGGGTCCAGCAAAAATTGGGATTGGCGCCTTTCCGACCACCCGCCGGCAGCGGGACCGGGGCTCACGCCCGCACGCAAGCGGAAGGATGTAAATGGGTCTTTGCATCCACATAGCGAGTCCAGCACCTTATCCTCCGGCCCTCTGTCATTTTCCGGTCCTCTGGGCCGGGAAGCACATGGGTAGGAATCACAACAGGTCTCGCTAAACGTGGACATGGTGGACCTCACAGCGGGCCAAAGGGGTAACGCCTTAGGGAGTTGCCCCCAAAGTCCATCCGAGGGCCACCCACCCCACAATGCACGACCTGCTCACTCCTCCTCTACCAGACTCCACCCCCCTGGCCTCCCAGAGACCCCCTAAAATGGGCGACCCCACAAGATACCCCCGAAATAGAGGGACCCCCTTAATAGGAAGATGCCCCCTGGACCCCTTTTATAGGGAGAACCCCCACAGCGACCCCCTAATTAAAGGAATGAAATGAAATGAAAATCGCTTATTGTCACAAGTAGGCTTAAAATGAAGTTACTGTGAAAAGCCCCTAGTGGCCACATTCCGGCACCTGTTCGGGGAGGCTGGTACGGGAATTGAACCGTGCTGCTGGCCTGCCTTGGTCTACTTACATAGAACATAGAACATACAGTGCAGAAGGAGGCCATTTGGCCCATCGAGTCTGCACCGACCCACTTAAGCCCTCACTTCCACCCTATCCCCTTAACCCAATAACCCCTGCTAACCTTTTTGGTCACTAAGGGCAATTTATCATGGCCAATCCACCTAACCTGCACATCTTTGGACTGTGGGAGGAAACCGGAGCACCCGGAGGAAACCCACGCACACACGGGGAGAACGTGCAGACTCCGCACAGACAGTGACCCAGCGGGGAATCGAACCTGGGACTCTGGCGCTGTGAAGCCACAGTGCTATCCACTTGTGCTACCGTGCTGCCCTCAGGATCGCTACAAAGCCAGCGATTTAGCCCTGCGCTAAACAGCCCCTCAGGATCCCCCACAGTGACTCCCCAACTAGAGGGACCCCCCACAGGGACTCCCTAACTAAAGAAACACGCAGGGAAGTGGGGCACCCAGAAAATCCAGGGGTGGTGTGCTTTGTGGGGGGGGGGGGGGGGTTTGCGGTAAGTGCACTCCAAGCACTAAGTGCATTCCAATCACACGCGTGTAATTTACTGCATTTACCTCTCTTTAATGTGGTCAATGTTTACAAACATTGGGGTTTCGCCATGTAGGCTACTCGTGAAGGAAGAGGAATGAATGGAGGCTGCAGATGGGTTGTAGAAGCTGTCATTCGCACCACTACTAGAAAGCTATGAAGGGCATACAGATAATGAATTTGTGGGAACCAGACACAGATCACAACTGCTCTTCTTTCAGGAATGGACATGTGGAGCTGCAAGGTAAGCCTTGCAGCTGTAACTCCTCTCATTGCTGCTATCTGGATTGCACTCTAGCTTCCAGACACGGTCCCTTTAGGCTGGGGGTCCCACTATTACAGGGGTCATGGGGGGTGGTCCCCTATTACAGGGGAACCGGGGGGGGTGAGAGGGAGTCCCCATGTTACAGGGGTCCCTGTGGGTTCCCCCCATCACAAGGGTGGAGGTCCCCTGTTACAGAGGACCCTGTTTGGGGGGGGGGTCTGTGGCCCTTTGGATGGTCTCTACCAGTGTGGCCTGGCGTGGTGGACCTTGCGGTGGGCCAAGAGGACCCTCTTGGCCCACCGCGAGAACAACAATTGAGACAAGTGATTCGCACCCACGTGATTCCCGGCTGCGGGGATCAGAGAATTATGGACTGCCAGAGCACAGGGGTGGGATTCTTCGATCCCCGACTCCGAAATCGCGTTTGGCGATCGGCCGGAGAATCCACGTTTACGCTGGAATCGGGGGCGGTGCCATTTTTGCGATGCTCCGCCCCCTCTAAAACTGCATACTCTGGGAGTATGCTGCACGCCGTCAAGACGTCACCTGAGGCCCTCCGATGCTCCACCCGCAATGGACCGGGTCCCTGACGGCGTGGAACACGTGTCCTCACAACTTTCGGGGACCTCGCGTGGTGGCAGCGGACTGTATCCAGCGCTGCTACAGTCGGGGGGGGGGGGGGCGTTCCGCGGGCAGGGGGGGCTTCAGCAGGGGCTGGGGGGACTGGTGGGAGGTGGTCCGGGTGTTGCAAGGGGGTTACAGGGGGGCAGTGTTTGGCAGGCTCGGTCCGTGCGCGGCCGGCGCCATGTTGCACGGCGCAGCCACCGCCATACGCATGCGCGGCCACGGACCCGGCATTCTGCAGCAGTATCTGCAGGTAAAGCCGGGAGGCTTTATGCTGCGTGGCTGCGAGCCCCCCACCAGGCGGAGGATCGGTGCAAGGGCAGCGCTGACTTTCTGGTCGTAAGACCAGACGGATTCTGCGGACATAGCCGCAGAATCCAGCCCAAGTTTTCTGGCTCGCTAAATAGATGTAAATGGGTTATTAGGAACCATTTGCATTTATTTACTTGCTCCTGCTGGCGTGTAGCGTGGACCTCATCCCTGCTGTCAGTGGGGAAGTCGGAGCATCGCGATCAGGTCGGCCCTTGGCATCAATCCCAATTTTGCCCCGATGCCCGATTTTCCATCGTATCATGGAAGGTGATCCAGGCGTCCCGAGACGGAGGATTCCACCCACCGTCTCCCAAATGGAGAATCTCGCCCACAGTCTTCAATTCCTGGGATGGGAGTCATTTAAATTAGCATATTGTGTTCTGCAAGGGCACTTCAGTAGTGACCTTCACCCTCAATCCACTTGACATTAAGGGGAGTGAACTAAAGCCATTCTGTTGGGGACAAACTCGAGGTCAATTCTGGGGTCAAAGAAAAAAAAGGTAAGAATGTCTTCAGTTCCCAGGATAGCTAAGCACCATTTAAAAAATAATTCAAACTTTTGTGATTGATCACCATTCACTTGGCAGTTGTGGAGCCCATGTGGCCTCTGTGATATTCATGCCATCTGTCACGGGTTCCATTGAGGCCTTTGGAGATTTCTCCATGGGGAGGAATTGGGATTTCTGCTGTCTTATGAATTTCAGGGGAAGAGTGCTTAAATAGATTTTGATGCAATAAATACGTGCTGACATTAAATATTAACATCTATCAGTTGCAAAATAATTATTTGCATCTTTAAAAATAATTGCTGATCTCGTCAGAAAGAAAATTGATTCATCATAAAATAATGTGCATGTTAAAGATGACAGAATCACAGCACAGGAGGCCATCCTTCGGTTCCTCTGTCTCGTAGCCCTGCCACGATTGAATCTCCATTCACCACACTCTCAGGTGGGGCATTCCAGATTCTAACCACAGCTGTACAAAATTTTTTTTCCCTCATGTCGCCTTTGGGTCTTTTGTAATTCACTTTTAATGAAGTGTCCCCTGGTCCTCAATCTTTCCGCCAATGAGAATAATTACCATCTACTGGGCAGCACGGTAGCATAGTGGTTAGCACTGTGGCTTCACAGCGCCAGCGTCCCAGGTTCGATTCGCTGCTGGGTCACTGCGGAGTCTGCACGTTCTCCCTGTCCAAAAAGGTTAGGAGGGGTTATTGGGTTAGGGGGATAGGGTGGAAGTGAGGGCTTAAGTGGGTCGGTGCAGACTCGATGGGCCGAATGGCCTCCTTCTGCACTGTATGTTCTATGTACTCTGTCCAGGCACCTCATGATTTTGAACACCGTTGCCAATTCTACTCTCAAACTACTTTTCTCCAGCGTCTCCAATCTATCTATGTATGTAATTGAATTCCCTCGTTCCTGGAGCCATTCTCGTAAACCTTTTCTGCACTCTTTCTAATGTCTCCAAATCCTTCCCAAAGAACGATGGCCAGAATTAGTCACAATTTGCCAGACTGAGGCTGAACCAACATTTTATGCAGGTTAATTATAACTTCCTTGTTTTTGTACACTTTTGCCTCTATTTATAAAGCCCAGGTGGCCAAATGCTTTTGAAAAAAAACACTTTCTCAACCTACCTTGCTACATTCAATGACCTGTGCACATTTACAACCAGGTTCCTCTTCTCCTGCACCACCTTTAGAATTGTGTCATTTATTTTCTATTGCTTCTCATCATTCTTCCAACCAAAATCTATCACTTCACACTTCTTTGTCTGCCACATTCAACCAGCCTCTCTTTGTCCTCTTGAAGTGTAACTTTGTTAACTTTGGCCCTCGCCAAAGTTAACAATACCTCCAAGCTTTGAGTCATCTGAAAATTTTGAAATCGATCCTGACATACCAAAGTCTGGGCTATTCAAATAAATAAAGCAAAGCAGTGGTTCTAATATGAATCCCATTAATAGCGGGAACTCCACTTCTTCCAGTCCAACAAACTTACCGTTCACTGCTATCTATGCATTTGAAGTATTGGAATGGCAATGGAAGGCAAGGACGACAGACAGCCACGGATGAATATTATGCAGGGGTCAGATAAAGTGAAATTTCTGGACGTTCTTTTCAGCATTGTTGGCAGCAGTGAGAAATGGAGCAGAATCCTTACTCAGGATATTCAATGAATTAGGCAGGTTCCATGGGCTCGATTTTAACCCATTCTAAACACATCTACTTACACAAGATTGATGAATTTGCTGGGCTGTTGATTTTAATACATTTTCTGCACTTTTTAAAATGTTTTCTTGGGCCTCGGTGGCTTTTGTGAAATCAAATATATTGACGATGTGTTGAATTGATCTCCAAATGCTGTCTTAATGAACAGGGATCGTTGAGTTGGGAGCTGTTTTTAAGCTTGTAAAAATTATCTTTAATACCTTTAGGATTTTCTTACCTTTGATCCAAGCAGACCTTCACCTTGAGGTCCTTTTGGGCCGGGTGGTCCTTGTGGACCCTGTACTCCCTGTTGATTTATACAAAGGGATACCTTAATTCAATGCAATTCTATTAGTATAATTCTATGAAAGATCAATGTAGGTTTGACGGGGAGAAGTGGGAGTGCCACAAACCACGTTTTTAAATTTAAGGCAGGCAAACGTTGAATGGATGAGAAATAAATTTGCCACTTTAAACTGGGTTGAGCTGTTAATGGGCCGTCAAACCTACTGAGTAACAGTGGAAAATGTTCAAAACGTTTTTTGGTACAACACATACCCCAGGTTGCGAAAACGGTACTTGTGCAGTTAAAAACCATTGTTAATGAACAAAGTAAGAGATAGTAGAAAGTTTAAAGAAAAGGCTGACACAAATGGAAGGAAAAATGGAAATGCAGCAGACTGGGAGGCCTATAAAAACAGCAAAGCAACACAAAGAAAGTAATAAAATGTGCAGCAGGGAATATGAATAAAGCTTGCAAGGGAAATCAAAGCGGAGTAAAAGTTTTAAAATATATTTAAGAGTAATATTGACTTTGTACAACAGTGTAAAGCATGGTAGCGATTCAGTCATCCATTTTACATCTCTTGACTTTTATTGCAATCAAATTCATTTGGAGTACTGCATCCAGTCTTGGGCAGGTCCACATATACCGGTCCTGAAAAGGTAACAGCAGATATTCATCTGAACAATACCAGAGGGTTAAATTAGGAAAGACTGTCTGAAACTGGTTTGCATTCTCTTGAGTTTAGAAGATTGAGAAATGATGTTAACAAATAGCTTAAAATGATAAAAGGATCCGACAGAACATAGAACATAGAACATTACAGCGCAGTACAGGCCCTTCGGCCCTTGATGTTGCACCGACCTGTGAAACCACTCTAAAGCCCATCTACAATATTCCCTTAACGTCCATATGTCTATCCAATGACCATTTGAATGCCCTTAGTGTTGGCGAGTCCACTACTGTTGCAGGCAGGGCATTCCACACCCTTCCTACTCTCTGAGTAAAGAACCTACCTCTGACATCTGTCCTATATCTATCTCCCCTCAATTTAAAGCTATGTCCCCTCATACTAGACATCACCATCCGAGGAAAAAGGCTCTCACTGTCCACCCTATCTAATCCTCTGATCATCTTGTATGCCTCAATTAAGTCACTTCTTAACCTTCTTCTCTCTAACGAAAACAGCCTCAAGTCCCTCAGCCTTCCCTCGTAAGATCTTCCCTCCATACCAGGCACCATTCTGGTAAATCTCCTCTGCACCCTTTCCAATGTTTCCACATCCTTCCTATAATGAGGCGACCAGAATTGCACGTAATACTCCAAATGCGGCCGCACCAGAGTTTTGTACAGCTGCAACATGACCTCATGGCTCTGAAACTCAATCCCTCTACCAATAAAAGCTAACACATCGTACGCCGTCTTAACAACCTTCTCAACCTGAGTGGCAACTTTCAGGGATCTATGTACATGGACACAGAGATCTCCCTGCTCATCCACATTACCAGGAATCTTACCATTAGCCCAGTACTCTGTCTTCCTGTTATTCCTTCCAAAATGAATCACCTCACACTTTTCTGCATTAAACTCCATTTGCCACCTCTCAGCCCAGCGCTGCAGCTTATCTATGTCCCTCTGTAACTTGTAACATCCTTCCACACTGTCCACAACTCCACCAACTTTAGTATCATCTGCAAATGTACTCACCCATCCTTCTATGCCCTCCTCCAGGTCATTTATAAAAATGACAAACAGCAGTGGCCCCAAAACAGATCCTTGTGGTACACCACTGGTAACTGGACTCCAGTCTGAACATTTCCCATCAACCACCACCCTTTGTCTTCTTCCAGCTAGCCAATTTCTGATCCATGCCTCCATATTTTCTGCAGTATCCCACAGTGGGGAACCTTATCAAAAGCTTTCCTGAAATCCATATACACCACATCAACTGCTTTACCCTCATCCACCTGTTTGGTCACCTTCTCAAAGAACTCAATAAAGTTTGTGAGGCACAACCTACCCTTCACAAAACCGTGTTGACTATCTCTAATCAAATTATTCCTTTCCAGATGATTATACATCCTATCTCTTATAAACCTTTCCAAGACATTGCCCACAACAGAAGTAAGGCTCACTGGTCTATAGTTACCGGGGTTGTCTCTACTCCCTTCTTGAACAAGGGGACAACATTTGCTATCCTCCAGTCTTCTGGCACTATTCCTGTAGACAAAGATGACTTAAAGATCAAAGCCAAAGGCTCAGCAATCTCCTCCCTAGCTTCCCAGAGAATCCTAGGATAAATCCCATCCGGCCCAGGGGACTTATCTATTTTCACACTTTCCAGAATTGCTAACACCTCCTCCTTATGAACCTCAAGCCTTTCTAGTCTAGTAGCCTGAATCTCAGTATTCTCCTCAACAACATTGTCTTTTTCCTGTGTGAATACTGACGAAAAATATTCATTTAGCACCTCTCCTATCTCCTCGGACTCCAAGCACAACTTCCCACTACTGTCCTTGACTGGCCCTACTCTTACCCTAATCATTCTTTTATTCCTGACATATCTATAGAAAGTTTTAGGGTTATCCTTGATCCTACCTGCCAAAGATTTCTCATGTCCCCTCCTGGCTCTTCTTAGCTCTCTCTTTAGGTCCTTCCTAGCTAACTTGTAACTCTCGAGCGCCCTGGCTGAACCTTCATGTCTCATCTTTACATAAGCCTCCTTCTTCCTCTTGACAAGTGTTTTGACTGCTTTAGTAAACCACGGTTCCCTCGCTCGACCACTTCCTCCCTGCCTGACAGGTACATACTTATCAAGGACACGCAGTAGCTGTTCCTTGAACAAGCTCCACATTTCCATTGTGCCCATCCCCTGCAGTTTTCCTCTCCATCCGATGCATCCTAAGTCTTGCCTCATCGCATCATAATTGCCTTTCCCCAGATATAACTCTTGCCCTGCGGTATATATCTATCCCTTTCCATCACTAAAGTAAATGTAATCGAATTGTGGACACTATCACCAAAGTGCTCACCTATCTCCAAATCTAACACCTGTCCTGGTTCCTTACCCAGTACCAAATCCAATATGGCCTCGCCTCTCGTTGGCCTATCTACATACTGTGTCAGGAAACCCTCCTGCACACATTGGACAAAAACGGACCCATCTAAAGTACTCGAACTATAGCGTTTCCAGTCAATATTTGGAAAGTTAAAGTCCCCCATAACAACTACCCTGTTGCTTTCGCTCCTATCCAGAATCATCTTTGCAATCCTTTCCTCTACATCTCTGGAACTTTTCTGAGGCCTATAGAAAACCCCTAACAGGGTGACCTCTCCTTTCCTGTTTCTAACCTCAGCCCATACTTACTCAGTAGACGAGTCATCATCAAACGTCCTGGGCGCGATTCTCCACTCCCACGCCGGTTGGGAGAATCGCCTGGGCCGCCAAAATTTCCGGGGACGCCGGTCCGACGCCCTCCCGCGATTCTCCCAAGTGGCGGGAACAGCCCGGTCGAGTTTCGCGGGCCGCAGAAACTGAAAATGGCGATTCTCCGGCACCCCCGCTATTCTGAGGCCCGGATGGGCCGAGCGGCCAGGCCAAAACGGCGGGTTCCCCCCGGCGCCGTCCACACCTGGCCGCTGCAGTCGTGAGCGGTGCGTGAATGCTGGGGGGGGGGGGGGGCGAGGGGGGATCCTGCACCGGGCTTTACCTGAAATGTGGGGTGGCCCGCGATCGGTGCCCACCGATCGTCGGGCCGTCCTCTCTGACGGAGGACCGCCTTCCTTCCGCGGCCCCGCAAGATCCGTCCGCCATCTTCTTGCGGGGCGGACTTAGAGAGGACAGCAACTTAGATCTGGCCCATTGTCAGGGCCTGAAACGGTCGGGACCGGGGCCGTTCCGCGCCGTCGTGTTTCACGACGGCGCGGCCACTTCGGCGTGGGAGTGGAGAATCGTGCCTCCTTACTGCCACCGTAATACTGTCCTTGACTAACAATGCCACCCCTCCCCCTCTTTACCACCTTCCCTGAGCTTACTGAAATATCTAAACCCCGGCACCTGCAACAACCATTCCTGTCCCTGCTCTATCCATTCTCCGAAATGGCCACAACATCGAAGACCCAGGTACCAACCCATGCTGCAAGTTCACCCACCTTATTCCGGATGCTCCTGGCATTGAAGAAGACACACTTTAAACCACCTTCCTGCCTGCCGGTACATTCCTGCAACTTTGAAACCTTACTCATGACCTCACTACTCTCAACCTCCTGTATACTGGAGCTACAATTCAGCTTCCCAATCCCCTGCTGAACTAGTTTAAATCCTCCCGAAGAGCATTAACAAATTTCCCCCCCAGGATATTGGTACCCCTCTGGCCCAGGTGTAGACCATCCCGTTTGTAGAGGTCCCACCGACCCCAGAATGAGACCCAATTATCCAGAAATCTGAAACCCTCCCTCCTGCACCATCCCTGTAGCCATGTGTTCAACTCCTCTCTCTCCCTATTCCTTGTCTTGCTAGCACGTGGCACGGGTAACAACCCAGAGATAATAACTCTGTTTGTCCTAGATCTAAGTTTCCACCCTAGCTCCCTGAATTCCTGCCTTACATCCCTATCCCTTTTCCTACCTATGTCGTTGGTACCTATGTGGACCACGACTTGGGGCTGCTCCCCCTCCTCCTTAAGGATCCCGAGAACACGATCCGAGACATCATGGACCCTGGCACCTGGGAGGCAACACACCAACCGCGAGTCTCTCTCGTTCCCACAGAATCTCCTACCTATCCCCCTAACTATGGCGTCTCCAATGACTAAGGCTCTACTCCTCTCCCCCTTTCCCTTCTGAGCAACAGGGACAGACTCTGTGCCAGAGACCTGTACCCCATGGCTTACCCGTGGCTTTCCCCCCCCAAACAGTATCCAAAGCGGTATACTTGTTACTAAGGGGAACGACCACAGGGGATCCCTGTACTGACTGCTTCCTCACAGCCCCTCTCACCGTCACCCATCTATCTTTATTCTTCGGAGTAACGACATCCCTGAAGCTTCTATCTATGACCACCTCTGCCTCTCGAATGATCCGAAGTTCATCCAGCTCCAGCTCCAGTTCCCTAACGCGGTTTCTGAGGAGCTGGAGATGGGTGCACTTCCCACAGTGACACAGGGAGACACAAAGGTCCAATTTTAATTCTCGCTGTCTGGCACATATTGTAAGTCATCAGGGCTGTTAAAATGAGGCAGTCACACAGCTCTTCTGACCCTGTTGTCTTCCTGTCATGTACCAAAGCTAATCTGCTCTTTTGAGCATGAAATCCAGAAGAAAGCAGGGCCCTTCTTTAAATAACAGCTTCTCTGCCAGGCCAGACCTGTCTGCAGGTAGATCGGGAGCCAGAAGAGGTTCAGGCAGATAAGTTTCAGTTTTCCTTGTGGGGCAGAACCTTTGGCCTTCCCTTACCCTGGACTCCTCCTCCCCACATGAGCACTTCAGAATTCATCCCTCCAACCCACTGCCATGGATCATTCTCAAAGTTCCAAGCTACAGCCTGCTGTTAGTGAATTTGTCTTCCGGCTTGCTGGCTCTGGTCCTATCTGGACAAGATTCTGGGGAAATGTATGGAAATAAGGGCCAGCCGTTAAAATAGCTGAGCCTCCCAAGTTCCCAAATTCCCCAGGCTGGATTATCCGCAGCCCCGTGCCGAAATCGCATTTGGCACGGGAGCGGAGAATCCACTTTTATGACCGAATCGGGCCCTGAGCTGCTCGCACACGCGATTTATGTGGCACAGCTGGGGGTCCATTGCCAGAGGCCTTCCTAGCAATGCTCCGGTCCTGACCGGCTGAATTCCCAACGGCGTGGTTGTAACCATGTCTGGCTGGTCGGGACTCTAGCGCGCCGGCTGCGGACCTGGTGGGGGGCGGGGGATCAAGAACCGGGGGGGGGGGGGGGGCCTTATGGGCAGCCGGGGCGGCGATCGGGCGGGTTTGATGGAGCGGCGTGGGGCAGATCATTGGGACCTTCTTTGTTGGTCCAGGTCCGCTGACTGAGTCCGGCATCGCATTCGGCGCGGCCGCTAGAGGCTGCCGCCGTGCACATGTGCGGACTCAGAACCGGAAGTGCGGAGGCCCTTCGTGCAGCGAAAGCTGCCAGAAGCACTCTGGGGCCCTGCCAGCCCCCTCCAGGTACGTGAATAGGTCTTCATTTTTTAAAGGAAAGTCTGGCATGAAATGCAAGCGTTTTTACACCGGCATGGGGACATAGCCCCATTTTTGGAGAATCCAGTCCCCCAGGTTTGCCATGCACTTCAAGGTTTACATGCACCTTATTTCCCACCCCTCACCCCCAGCCTTTTAAAGCCAGGGCAATTGTTACAACCAACACGACATTGATGGGGTAGAAGCAATTAGCCTCACCAGAGCATCGTTATGTACAAGCGCCCGCACTGAGAGGGGGGGGGGGGGGGGAGCCCATGAACACTCTAATAACCTGTAACATAAAAGTCGGCCAGGTTTGGAACCGACACCTCAGACCAGGCTGGCATCTGGAGAATATTGTATTTCTTAATAAAACTAGTTTCTCTTATCCACTTGTCTCGAACTCGTCTGTGGTCACTGTTGTGTTCTTTGTTCTTTGGTGAAGGTTGTAATGTGAACAAAGAACAGCAAGCAGTGTTTAACCAACAAAGCTAATTTATTACACTACACTTAATTAGATTCAAACGTATCACTGAGCGATTAGATCAGTAAAGATTACACTAGACTTCTACAATACTAAATTATTCTATCAGTTAAACTAGTCTGGCTCCCTTCGACTCTCTCCCAGAAGTCTGGGAGGCATGTGATATTTATATGGTTGCTCTATAGCACCATCTAGTGACTAGAGTAGTAACATTACATTAGCCCTTCATGTGCTTTACAATATCCACATATTGTGACAGTCACTAAAGTCATATAACAAATTTTCCTCTTAAAATTCGAACCCGGCCAAGACAGCCAGGAGTGAAATCAGGAAACACTTTTCCACACAAAGGAAAATGAACATCTGGAGTTCTCTCTTCTAAAATGCTATGCATGCAGGGTCAATAGAAATTTACAAGGCAGATTTACTGTCAGATCTTTATTAGGTTAGGAGATAAGGATTGAAGGTCGATAAATAGAGGTGAAGTACGGATCAGCTATATTCTAACCGAATGGCCTACTCTTGTTCCTGTGTTCCTGAAATATTAATATAGTTAGATCATTTGTCATGTGAATGTCCCTTTAAGAAAAGTGTGCTTTATCAAATGGCTGCAGTGATGTCATTGTGTGGGTGGAGCTGGAAGCTCTTTTTGGCTCTCTGTTTAGTTTCACTTTCAGTTGGAGAGCTGCATTCAAACCACGCAGATGTGTATTGATCTTTCTCTCTGCAATCTAAAGAATGTCTCCAGATCACTTGATGATTTCAAAGTAATACCTGTTTCTGTAAGGAATGCAAACCTACTGTCTTTGTTAAAAAGGGTTTTTTGACTTATAGATGTGGCTAGGAAAGTTATTAAGGGTTACCTATAGAGTACTGTATCTTTTTGGTGGGTTATCAGTGTTGGTAGTTGATAGTGAGAGTTTGGTGACCGAGGGAGTATAAGGCTTCATTTTTATCTAAAGTTTAGTCTTTCTTTTATTTAGTTAATTAACTTAAAAGTTGCTGTTTGGTTTAGAAGAAGGTGAATTTTCAATAAGCTTTAAACAGGCTTCTACTTGTAGGCACTTGCAGCTGGAGCTTGTTAATTAGTTAATTGGATTAGGCCAGTTTTCAGAGGCTAGATTCACAGTATAAAAGTGATCCCCTACAGTGCAGACTTTGTTTGCACTGAGTGCTGAATTTGGTGCATTTGAGTGCGATAGTGAGAGTTTGGTGACTGAGGGTGTGCTGAATTTGGTGCATTTGAGTGCGATAGTGAGAGTTTGGTGACCGAGGGAGTTAGGTGAGGAGGGAGTAAGGTGCTCCTTTCATTTTGTTTCCGACATTTCCGCAAAGAGTGCGAAGAGAGCCAGGAGTTCACAGAAAGTGTAGCTGACTGGGAGCAGGGTCGGAGGGCGGAGATCTAGTTAGTCCACAGGGCAGCTATATTCTGTCAGGTAAGAGGGGATGGAGGCTAGGCCAGTTACATGCTCCTCCTGTAGGATGTGGGTGGTGAGGGATACCACCGGTGTCCCCACTGACTATACCTGCGGGAAGTGCACCCAACTTCAGCTCCTCAAAGACCGTGTTAGGGAACTGGAGCTGAAGCTGGATGAACTTCGGATCATCCGGGAGGCAGAGGGGGTGATTGAGAAGAGTTACAAGGAGGTAACCACACCCAAGGTACAGGACAAGAATAGCTGGGTTACAGTCAGGGGGAAAAAAACAAACAGGCAGAAAGTGCAGGGATCCCTCGTGGCCGTTCCCCTTCAAAACAAGTATACCATTTTGGATACTGTTGGGGGGGATGACCTACCGGGGGAAGGCCCTAGCGGCCAGGTCTCTGGCACTGAGTCTGGCTCTGGGGCTCAGAAGGGAAGGGGGGAGAATAGAAAAGCAATAGTTGTAGGAGATTCAATGGTTAGGGGAATAGATAGGAGATTCTGTGGTCGCGAGCGAGACTCCCGGAAGGTATGTTGCCTCCCGGGTGCCAGGGCCAGGGATGTCTCGGATCGTGTCTTCAGGATCCTTAAGGGGGAGGGTGAGCAGCCAGAAGTCGTGGTGCACATTGGTACCAACGACATAGGTAGGAAAAGGGGTGTGGAGGTAATAAACAAGTTTTGGGAGTTAGGCTGGAAGTTAAAAGCCAGGATAGACAGAGTTGTCATCTCTGGTTTGTTGCCGGTGCCACGTGATAGCGAGGCTAGGAATAGGGAGAGAGTGCAGTTGAGCACGTGGCTGCAGGAATGGTGTAGGAGGGAGGGCTTCAGGTATTTGGATAATTGGAGCGCATTCTGGGGAAGGTGGGACCTGTACAAGCAGGACGGGTTGCATCTGAACCAGAGGGGCACCAATATCCTGGGAGGGAGGTTTTCTAGTACTCTTCGGGAGGGTTTAAACTAATTTGGCAGGGAATGGGAACCGGATTTGTAGTCCAGCAACTAAGGTAGCCGATATTTAGGACGCCAAAGCGTGTAATGAGGCAGTGGGGAAGGGAACACTGACAAAGGAGAGAGAGTACTTGCAGGCACGGAGATGGGTTGAAGTGTGTATACGTCAACACAAGAAGTATCATGAATAAGGTGGGTGAACTTAAGGCATGGATCGGTACTTGGGACTACGATGTGGTGGCCATCACGGAAACTTGGATAGAAGAGGGGCAGAAATGGTTGTTGGAGGTCCCTGGTTATAGATGTTTCAATAAGATTAGGGAGGGTGGTAAAAGAGGTGGGGGGGTGGCATTATTAATTAGAGATAGTATAACAGCTGCAGAAAGGCAGTTCGAGGAGTATCACCCTATTGAGGTAGTATGGGTTGAAGTCAGAAATAGGAAAGGAGCAGTCACCTTGTTAGGAGTTTTCTATAGGCCCCCCAATATTAGCAGAGATGTGGAGGAACAGATTGGGAAACAGATTTTGGAAAGGTGCAGAAGTCATAGGGTAGTAGTCATGGGCGACTTTAACTTCCCAAATATTGAGTGGAAACTCTTTAGATCAAATAGTTTGGATGGGGTGGTGTTTGTGCAGTGTGTCCAGGAAGCTTTTCTAACACAGTATGTAGATTGTCCGACCAGAGGAGGGGCAATATTGGATTTAGTACTGGGTAATGAACCAGGGCAAGTGATAGATGTGTTAGTGGGGGAGCATTTTGGAGATAGTGACCACAATTCTGTGACTTTCACTTTAGTAATGGAGAGGGATAGGTACGTGCAACAGGGCAAGGTTTACAATTGGGGGAAGGGTAAATACGATGTTGTCAGACAAGAATTGAAGTGCATAAGTTGGGAACATAGGCTGGCAGGGAAGGACACAAGTGAAATGTGGAACTTGTTCAAGGAACAGGTGCTACGTGTCCTTGATATGTATGTCCCTGTCAGGCAGGGAAGAGATGGTCGAGTGAGGGAACCATGGTTGACAAGAGAGGTTGAATGTCTTGTTAAGAGGAAAAAGGTGACTTATGTAAGGCTGAGGAAACAAGGTTCAGACAGGGCGCTGGAGGGATACAAGATAGCCAGGAGGGAACTGAAGAAAGGGATTAGGAGAGCTAAGAGAGGGCATGAACAATCTTTGGCGGGTAGGATCAAGGAAAACCCCAAGGCCTTTTACACATATGTGAGAAATATGAGAATGACTAGAGCGAGGGTAGGTCCGATCAAGGACAGTAGCGGGAGATTGTGTATTGAGTCTGAAGAGATAGGAGAGGTCTTGAACGAGTACTTTTCTTCTGTATTTACAAATGAGAGGGGCGATACTGTTGGAGAGGACAGTGTGAAACAGATTGGTAAGCTCGAGGAAATACTTGTTAGGAAGGAAGATGTGTTGGGCATTTTGAAAAACTTGAGGATAGACAAGTCCCCCGGGCCTGACGGGATATATCCAAGGATTCTATGGGAAGCAAGAGATGAAATTGCAGAGCCGTTGGCAATGATCTTTTCGTCCTCACTGTCAACAGGGGTGGTACCAGGGGATTTGAGAGTGGCGAATGTCGTGCCCCTGTTCAAAAAAGGGACTAGGGATAACCCTGGGAATTACAGGCCAGTTAGTCTTACTTCGGTGGTAGGCAAAGTAATGGAAAGGGTACTGAAGGATAGGATTTCTGAGCATCTGGAAAGACACTGCTTGATTAGGGATAGTCAGCACGGATTTGTGAGGGGTAGGTCTTGCCTTCCAAATCTTATTGAATTCTTTGAGGAGGTGACCAAGCATGTGGATGAAGGTAAAGCAGTGGATGTAGTGTACATGGATTTTAGTAAGGCATTTGATAAAGTTCCCCATGGCAGGCTTATGCAGAAAGTAAGGAGGCATGGGATAGTGGGAAATTTGGCCAGTTGGATAACGAACTGGCTAACCGATAGAAGTCAGAGAGTGGTGGTGGATGGCAAATATTCAGCCTGGATCCCAGTTACCAGTGGCGTACCGCAGGGATCAGTTCTGGGTCCTCTGCTGTTTGTGATTTTCATTAATGACTTGGATGAGGGAGTTGAAGGGTGGGTCAGTAAATTTGCAGACAATACGAAGATTGGTGGAGTTGTGGATAGTAAGGAGGGCTGTTGTCGGCTGCAAAGAGACATAGATAGGATGCAGAGCTGGGCTGAGAAGTGGCAGATGGAGTTTAATCCTGAAAAGTGTGAGGTTGTCCATTTTGGAAGGACAAATATGAATGCGGAATACAGGGTTAATGGTAGAGTTCTTGGCAATGTGGAGGAGCAGAGAGATCTTGGGGTCTATGTTCATACATCTTTGAAAGTTGCCACTCAAGTGGATAGAGCTGTGAAGAAGGCCTATGGTGTGCTCGCGTTCATTAACAGAGGGATTGAATTTAAGAGCCGTGAGGTGATGATGCAGCTGTACAAAACTTTGGTAAGGCCACATTTGGAGTACTGTGTACAGTTCTGGTTGCCTCATTTTAGGAAGGATGTGGAAGCTTTGGAAAAGGTGCAAAGAAGATTTACCAGGATGTTGCCTGGAATGGAGAGTAGGTCTTACGAGGAAAGGTTGAGGGTGCTAGGCCTTTTCTCATTAGAACGGAGAAGGATGAGGGGCGACTTGATAGAGGTTTATAAGATGATCAGGGGAATAGATAGAGTAGACAGTCAGAAACTTTTTCCCCGGGTGGAACAAACCATTACAAGGGGACATAAATTTAAGGTGAAAGGTGGAAGATATAGGAGGGATATCAGAGGTAGGTTCTTTACGCAGAGAGTAGTGGGGGCATGGAATGCACTGCCTGTGGAAGTAGTTGAGTCGGAAACATTAGGGACCTTCAAGCAGCTATTGGATAGGTACATGGATTACGGTAAAATGATATAGTGTAGATTTATTTGTTCTCAAGGGCAGCACGGTAGCATTGTGGATAGCACAATTGCTTCACAGCTCCAGGGTCCCAGGTTCGATTCCGGCTTGGGTCACTGTCTGTGCGGAGTCTGCACGTCCTCCCCGTGTCTGCGTGGGTTTCCTCCGGGTGCTCCAGTTTCTTCCCACAGTCCAAAGATGTGCGGATTAGGTGAATTGGCCAATGATAAATTGCCCTTAATGTCCAAATTGCCCTTGGTGTTGGGTGGAGGTGTTGAGTTTGGGTAGGGTGCTCTTTCCAAGAGCCGGTGCAGACTCAAAGGGCCGAATGGCCTCCTTCTGCACTGTAAATTCAATGATAATCTATGATTAATCTAGGACAAAGGTTCGGCACAACATCGTGGGCCGAAGGGCCTGTTCTGTGCTGTATTTTCTATGTTCTATAAGATGTTTACTGTGTGTTTATAAATGTTAACTAGATTCATAGAATAAACATTGTTTTTGTTTAAAAACACTTTTAGTTCTCTGTTGCATCACACCTGGAGAGTAGGCCCTTCTGCTCCCATCACCAAAATCGATTAAAAATTGTGGGTCAGGTGAACTTCATGATATACTTTGGTGTTCTCTAAACCCTGGCCCATAATATCATGATAAGGACATGGACAACTTTGAAACAAACAACAATCCACAAATTCTTCAGGGCCTGGGACATAGTGAAGGGAGGGGTTGCAAGCAGTTTAGTTGGGTGGAGGAAAATTGGGCAGGATCTGGAAATCTCAAGGAGGTTACTTTAACCTGAATTTAAGACCGGCAGGAAATTAACAGGCTCAAATCAGCTGCTGAGAGTTTTACCCCACCCCCACAGAGCATCTTTGTAGCTGAGGGAATGCAGGGAAATGAGGTTAGAGCAGGGAAGCGTGACAGAGGTGGAAGATACTGAACGGCAGAGCAGACTGAAGGAGCAACACGGCCTAATCCTGCTGCTATTTCTTGTGAGGAAAGGAAGGGCTTTCCCTATGTGGCTGTCCAATGTTACAACTTTCTGCTTTCCAGCAGATGTCTAAATGGTCTGGTGCGGGCACATGACTAAAATATTTAAACAAAAGTACAATTTTGCTGGAGATGGATGTCATGTGCATTGGGCACATTGCACACCGTGGGCAATTCCTGGTTCAGTTAAAAATACAAATCAAATAGTTACCTTTTCACCTTGGAATCCAATACCGGATGGACCAATAGGGCCTGGTAATCCAGGAAAACCAACTTCACCCTGATGTAGTACCAAAGACAATAAAACTGAGAAAGCACATTAACACAATATAATAATTTTAAACCATTGAAATTATTTTTGTATACCACATGAATTTCACATGCTCGTTCTGCATTCTGTTACTCATATTTATTCTTGAATAATCTTAAACTGTTCTAAAGCCTTGGGCAGTGATTTAACAGAAACATTTCTAAGTGTCATTTTGGGCTCAATTGGTAGGGTGTGTCTTGAAGGCCATGGCGGTGAGATTATGGCTCATATTTAACAGCACTTAGTGCCGAAAATGAGTCCCCATGAACTTCTCGCCATTACTGGCTGTCTCACCGTCTTATTTGCCACACTCGCACCCAGCTGCTCACTGCTAATAAAATGGTGCTGCTTTTAAACATTCCCTCACCACTCACTCCCAGTCAACACACAAGCATGGCAGTGCGCAGCCCTGCTCCTCGCTTTGGCGATGTCAACCTGGCCAGGCTTCTTGATGATGAGATGCGGGGCATCTTGCTCCCCCCGAGGGGGGGCGGAGGACCAGCAGCAGGGTCAGCAACGCCATCTGGGTGTCAGTGGCAGCGGCTGTCAGTTCAGGCAGCATGTCAAGGAGGATCACTATACAATGTTGGAAGAATACACGGTAGCACAAGTGGCTAGCACTGTGGCTTCACCCCACCAGGGTCCCAGGTTCGATTCCCCTCTGGGTCACTGTCTGTGTGGAGTCTGCACGTTCTCCCCGTGTCTGCGTGGGTTTCCTCTGGGTGCTCCGGTTTCCTCCCACAGTCCAAAGACGTGCAGGTTAGGTGGATTGGCCATGATAAATTGCCCTCAGTGACCAAAAAGGTTAGGAGGGGTTATTGGGTTACGGGGATAGGGTGGCAGTGAGGGCTTAAGTGGGTCAGTGCAGACTCGATGGACCGAATGGCCTCCTTCTGCACTGTATGTTCTATGACCAATGACCTCCACCGAGCTGCAAAGGTATGTTACCACCTTTCTCCTGGCATCAGGTCCGCCTGCCACCCCCCAAATTCCCGAACTCCCCAATCTACTGGATGACACCTTGCACCCTCCCCACAAATGATCTTTGTGCTTTTTCCTAAGAACCCCCTGGCACACACCAACACAACCCTTCATGTCCAGGTGCAGTGCCCATACGTGTCACCTGCCATAGGTAGCCCCCCGCCCCCCCCCCCCCCCCCCACCCCTAAAGTTCCATCAAGAGTTTGGCTCGCAATGCACTTTCTTTTTCCCCGCAGGAGAAGATAAACCATAATAAATGGGAAAAGACGGGGGGGTGACGAGATCTGAGTCCTCACCCCTTGTGAGGAACGGGCTCAGGAGACCACGGGTTAACCGAGGAGAGAGCAGTCACCGACAGCGAGGTTGGCCTGCACTGCAGAGGTGAGCATCCACTGCCCCTTCAGCCAGATCACCTGTCTCAAGTGAGTGGGTTCATGTCAGGTGGATATTGCCAAGACACAGCATGGCCCAGTCACTGAAGAGCATCGCTCAGGGCATCAACACCATGGCAGTGCCAGATGACCTAGAGGCCTCTGAAGCTCACTCCAGCTGCCCCTCCATCCCATGGAGTCCCACAGGGCCCTACAGGCACTGTCATGGAGGAGAAAGCGCTGGTAGGCTAACCCGGGACCAGCCACCAAGGAGACAACGGCGGTCTCCAGTTCTGCCGAATCCCCTCTTCCTGAAACTGGGCATCTCAAGGGCAGGGAACAGAACAGGGTGGCACGGTGACGTCAGTGACACCAGTAAGTCAGCCGGGACCCTCCGGTCCTCCAGAGGACGTCTGCCAAGGGCATCAAAGGCCACTGGATGCAGAAAGCAGTCAGCTACCTCCACCTTTGATGTGCATCCTGGGGACACACCTAGATGTAGCAGTAGACCACGCAAGATCAAGAAGAGTGATGTGCACTGAGTAGATACCGGGGAGGGGGTAACTAAAGGGAATGGAAATGGCAAGTGTTCACAACTGATACATGTGAAGCCTTTGTCATGTTAATCTTCACAGCAGGCATGCTTGCACCCTGTTGCCCTCCGTTCCCAAACCCTGCCACTCCAGGGCATAAGGTCCAAGGTCAAACCACATTCAGACCCCATTCAGAGGATGGGTGTGAGCACGTTGCCATCAGAAAGACAGGAGTCAGACTTTTGCAGAAACTGAGATGCACCATAGCTATCCTCACAGCAAATTATCATCACTCCCTTGCCTTATATATTGACGCGCTGACAGTGCCGACACAGGCCCATCACCCTGGGGTGATGTTACACAGACCCTTGGAGGGTGGAACAGGGTAGTCAGGGAGGGGGTGGTATCTTTGTCTTCCTGTATGGCCCTTTTGACAAAGACAATTGATTGAGAATAAAAGTGGGAAATTTTACTCCTTCAAATTCAAAGTAGTTTCTCTTCTGCTGCCCCTGTCAGTGGCACTGAGTTCTGACAAGATGCTGAAACAGTTTCTCACTCAATCACCTGAGGTGGGCATATTAGCAGCATCATAAATGATAACAAAAGCAAAAAATGACCCTGTGTTCAGCTGCCATGTTCTTTGTGTCCCTGGGTCCCTTAGTGATGCACTATCAATTACCGCAAAGACGAGAATAGTGGAATAATCAAGGCTTTATTGAGCAAAGATGTTGTGCCTCCTGTAGCTGGAACCAGAATGGCTGCAGCACCGGCGAGCACACACTTTTATACTCCGCCTACTGGGCGGAGCCAGCAGGCAGGGATTTACCCATGGAGCTCTACTATACGGGCAGTGCCGTAATACATGTAATATACTACAAGTGCTGACTACCACATTCACCCCTGTTAAAAAAAGAGTCTGGCGGAAGTGGTGGAAAACATTACAAGTTCAATCTGTCGGGGGCCTTGACCCTCCGCTGTGATCGCCTCAGTCCTGGTGGTGATGTGGGCGCCGACTTGGTCACCTGTGACTCCGGGAGCGTGTTGTCCTCGTCTTCGTCACCCCTGAGTGAAAACAGTTGGAGGATGGATCCTACTGGGGCGGGGGCTGCGGTGAGGTTCGCTGGAGGGAGGGTGAGTGGCGCAGGGGTGAATGAGACAACCGGGGGGGGGGGGGGGGCGGTGTCAGGTCGGGTGTCGTGTGTGGGGATCCAGCGGGTGCCAGGTCCTGGAGGGAGACATTGTCCTGGCACCCGTCGGGGTGTGCCACGTAAGCGTACTGCGGGTTCTCATGTAGGAGGTGGACTTTTTCGACCAAGGGGTCCGACTTATGGGTCCGCACATGCTTCCGAAGGAGGACGTGTCCAGGAACTGTCAGTCAGGTTGGGAGCGAGACCCCAGAGGTAGACTTCCTGGGGAAGGCACAAAAACGTTCGTGAGGGATCTCATTAGTCGCGGTGCAGAGGGGCGATCGGATGGAATGGAACGCGTCGTGGAGGACCTCCTGCCAGCGGGAGACCGGGAGATTTTTAGACCGAAGGGCCAGCAGGACGGCCTTCCAGACCATCCTGTTCTCCCTCTCCACCTGCCCATTTCCCCGGGGGTTGTAACTGGTCGGCCTGCTCGAGGCAATGTCCTTGCTGAGCAGCAACTGACGCAGCTCATCGCTCATAAAGGAGGATCCCCGATCACTGTGGATGTAGGTGGGGAAACCGAACAGAGTGAAGATGCTGTGGAGGGCTTTAATTACCGGGGCAGCACGGTAGCATTGTGAATAGCACAATTGCTTCACAGCTCCAAGGTCCCAGGTTCGATTTCGGCTTGGGTCACTGTCTGTGTGGAGTCTGCACATCCTCCCCGTGTGCACGTGGGTTTCCTCCGGGTACTCCGGTTTCCTCCCACAGTCCAAAGATGGGCAGGTTAAGTGGATTGGCCATGATAAATTGCCCTTAGTGTCCAAAATTGCCCTTAGTGTTGGGTGAGGTTACTGGGTTATGGGGATAGAATGGAGGTGTTGACC
Organism: Scyliorhinus torazame; assembly: GCF_047496885.1. Lineage (NCBI taxonomy): Eukaryota > Metazoa > Chordata > Chondrichthyes > Carcharhiniformes > Scyliorhinidae > Scyliorhinus > Scyliorhinus torazame. The sequence continues at coordinate 117,688,576 of NC_092708.1, forward strand.
TTGGGTAGGGTGCTCTTTCCAAGAGCCGGTGCAGACTCGATGGGCCGAATGGCCTCCTTCTGCACTGTAAATTCTATGATAATCTATGATATCGGGGCATGGGATGGCGAAAGGGAACCGGGAGTACTCATCAATCACGTTCAGAAAGTACGTGTTGCGGTCGGTGGAGGAGAGGGGCCCTTTGAAGTCCATGCTGAGGCGCTCAAAGGGGCGGGAGGCCTTCACCGGGTGCGCTCGATCTAGCCGGTAGAATTGCGGCTTGCACTCTGCGCAGACCTGGCAGTCTCTGGTGACGGTCCTGACCTCCTCAATGGAGTAGGGCAGGTTGCGGGGAAGAACCGGGTGACCCCCGTGTGGCAGAGGTCATAGTGGAGAGCCCTGAGTCGGTCCACTTGTGCGCTGGCACATGTACCGCGGGATAGGGCATTAGGGGGCTCGTTGAGCTTCCCCGGGCGTTACAAGATCTCATAATTATAGGTGGAGAGCTCGATCCTCTACCTCAAGATCTTGTCATTTTTGATCTTGCCCCGCTGTGTATTATTAAACATAAAGGGGACCGCCAATATACGGCGATCAAAGCAGACAGCCACCTTTACCACTTCCTTAGGGTTCCCTTTAGCGTCACTAATGGGGTCTCGGTCTTCCAACGGGAGATGGACCGAATGGTTGACCGGTACGGACTGCGGGCCATCTTCCCGTACCTGGACAATGTCACCATCTGCGGCCACGACGCTAACCTTTCCAAATTTCTCCACACCGCCAAACTTCTGAACCTAACGTATAAGGAGAAGTGCGTGTGCAGCACCAACCGCTTAGCCGTCCTTGGCTATGTGGTGCAAAATGGAGTTCGAGGGCCCGACCCCGATCGCATGCGCCCCCTCATGGAAATCCCCCTCCCCCACTGCCCCAAGGCCCTCAAACGATGCCTGGGGCTCTTCTCACACTATGCCCAGTGGGTTTCTAACTATGCGGACAAGGCCCGCCCACTCATTCACTCCACAGTTTTCCCGACGGACGAGGCTCACCAGGCCTTCAACCGTATCAAGGCCGACATTGCCAAGGCCGCGATGCACGCGGTCGACGAGACCCTCCCCTTTCAAGTTGAGAGCGATGCATCAGACGTCACTCTAGCCGCCACCCTCAACCAGGCAGGCAGACCCGTGGCATTCTTTTCCTGCAGCCTCCACGCCTCCAAAATTCGGCACTCCTCCGTCGAAAAGGAGGCCCAAGCCATCGTTGAAGCTGTACGGCATTGGAGGCATTACCTGGCTGGCAGGAGATTCACTCTCCTCACTGACCAACGGTCGGTTGCCTTCATGTTCAATTACACACAGCGGGGCAAGATCAAAAATGAGGTGGAGGATCGAGCTCTCCACCTACAATTACAAGATTTTGTATCGCCCCGTGTGGTAGTCTGTGTGGAGGTATTACGGTACCTGGTAATGCTGGAACACCATTGGTAGATATTGTATGCTTCCTATTGGTCAAGCTGTATGGTAGCTCCACCCTGCTAGGCAGGGTATAAGTGCCCATGCCGCCCCAGCAGCCTCCATTCTGTACCTGAGCTGCTGGGGGAAACACCTCGCTTATTAAAGCCTTCATAAGAACATAAGAACTAGGAGCAGGAGTAGGCCATCTGGCCCCTCGAGCCTGCTCCACCATTCAATAAGATCATGGCTGATCTTTTGTGGACTCAGCTCCACTTTCCGGCCCGAACACCATAACCCTTAATCCTTTATTCTTCAAAAAACTATCTATCTTTATCTTAAAAACATTTAATGAAGGAGCCTCTACTGCTTAACTGGGCAAGGAATTCCATAGATTCACAACCCTTTGGGTGAAGAAGTTCCTCCTAAACTCAGTCCTAAATCTACTTCCCCTTATTTAGAGGCTATGCCCCCTAGTTCTGCTTTCACCCGCCAGTGGAAACAACCTGCCCGCATCTATCCTATCTATTCCCTTCATAATCTTATATGTTTCTATATAAGATCCCCCCTCATCCTTCTAAATTCCAACGAGTACAGTCCCAGTCTACTCAACCTCTCCTCGTAATCCAACCCCTTCAGCTCTGGGATTAACCTAGTGAATCTCCTCTGCACACCCTCCAGTGCCAGTACGTCCTTTCTCAAGTAAGGAGACCAAAACTGAACACAATACTCCAGGTGTGGCCTCACTAAAACCTTACACAATTGCAGCATAACCTCCCTAGTCTTAAACTCCATCCCTCTAGCAATGAAGGACAAAATTCAATTTGCCTTCTTAATCACCTGTTGCACCTGTAAACCAACTCTTTGCGACTCATGCACTAGCGCACCCAGGTCTCTCTGCACAGCAGCATGTTTTAATATTTTATCATTTAAATAATAATCCCTTTTGCGGTTATTCCTACCAAAATGGATAACCTCACATTTGTCAACATTGTATTCCATCTGCCAGACCCTAGCCCATTCACTTAGCCTATCCAAATCCCTCTGCAGACTTCCAGTATCCTCTGCACTTTTGCTTTACCACTTATCTTAGTGTCGTCTGCAAACTTGGACACATTGCCCTTGGTCCCAAATCATCTATGTAAATTGTGAACAGTTGTGGGCCCAACACTGATCCCTGAGGGACACCTTCAGTTGGACTACAACCTCGCTTTAGTGGTCACTGATCGTGCATCAATTTAATAAGCTAGATTTAAAAGGATGGAGCTCCGAATCAAGCCGGAGTGGCTGCAACTCAGCCCCCACACGGCGAACTCAGCGGCAATCTTCAAGCACTGGCTGGCGTATTTTAAAGGATATCTCGGAACGGCCGAAATCACACCCACAGGAGAGCAGAAAATGCAAGTTCGGAAATTTACACCCTCATCGAGGACGCGGAAGACTTCGATGTGGCAATAGAGCTGCTAAAAGGACATTATATCCGCCCAGTAAACCAGGTCTACGCCTGACATCTGCTAGCAACGAGGCGACAAATCCTAGGGGAATCGCTGGAAGAATTCTACCGTGCACTCTACGTGTTGTGGAGAAACTGCAGCTGCCCGCAAGTTTCGGCGAGCGACCACACAGAGTTCTTGATCCGGAACGCTTTTGTGGCAGGTATGCTGTCCTTCCAGATCCGCCAGCGATTGCTGGAAAAAGACACCCTTGGCCTCAAGGAGGCACGGGCCCTTGCCGGCTCCCTGGACGTGGCCTCCAGAAACGCCCGCACTTATGTTCCCGACCGTGTGGCAGCCCGCCCGGTGCAGTGAAGAACCCCTCCACAGCCGACCCCGAGACATCCCCCATCCCCCCACAAGCTTGTGCTGCAAGGCGGCCTGGCAACCCCGGGGAGCCCCGCTGCTACCTTTGCGGGTAGGCCCGTGCGGTTGCCGCAGTCTCCGGCGGCGAATGCGGACCGCCACCACAAACCACTCCACGGTCCCCGTGCGGCCAGCGGGCGCCACCATCTTCCTACTCCAGGGCCACGTGTGGCCCCCGGGCGCCGCCACCTTGTCCCGCGGACGCCACGTTAGATGGATGGGCGCTGCCATTTTGTGCACCCCCAGCCATGTGCGACCAATGGGAGCCGCCATCTTGGATGGACCCCCAGGACAAGAGCTCGGCTGACCACACACCGCCCGAAGAGAACACTCAACTGCTGCGATTAGCCTCGGTGACCCTGGATCAGTCCCGGCCTCGAACACTCTCAACTGCTACAACGACTGTACTTATCAACGGGCACGAGACGTCCTGCTTAATCGACGCGGGGAGCACGGAGAGCTTCATACACCCCGACACGGTAAGGCGCTGTTCTCTCCTCATCCACCCCATTAATCAAAAAACCTCCCTGGCCTCTGGTTCCCACTCAGTAGAGATAAAGGGGTTTTGTGGAGCAAATCTCACAGTCCAGGGAAAGGAGTTTAAATATTACCGGCTCTATGTCCTTCCCCACCTCTGCGCGGCCACACTCCTAGGGTTAGACTTCCAGTGCAAGCTCCAAAGTCTAACTTTCAAAGTCGGCGGCCCTATACCCCCCCTCACTGACTGCGGCCTCGCGACCCTCAAGGTCGATCTGCCTTCCCTGTTTGCGAAGCTCACCCCGGATTGCAAACCCGTTGCCACCAGGAGCAGACGGTACAGTGCCCAGGATCGGATCTTTATTAGGTCAGAGGTCCAAAGGCTGCTGGGGGAAGGGGTCATCAAAGCGAGCAACAGTCCCTGGAGAGCTCAAGTAGTGGTAGTAAAGACCGGGGAGAAGCATAGGATGGTCATCGACTACAGTCAGACCATCAACAGGTTTACGCAGCTGGACGCGTACCCTCTCCCCCGCATATCCTACCTGGTAAACAGGATCGCGCATTACAAGGTCTTCTCCACAGTGAATCTTAAGTCCGCCTACCACCAGCTCCCCATCCGCACTAGTGACTGCTAATACACTGCCTCCGAGGCAGATGGGCGGCTCTATCACTTTTTAAGGGTTCCCTTCGGTGTCACCAACGGGGTCTCGGTCTTCCAGGGATGGACCAAATGGTTGACCGGTACAGTTTACGGGCAACATTCCCGTATCTCGATAATGTCACCATCTGCGGCCACGACCAGCAGGACCACGACACCAACCTCCGAAAATTCGTCCAGACCGCAAAGATCCTTAACCTTACATACAACAAGGATAAATGCGTGTTTAGCACCAACCGCGAAATGGGGTTATAGGCTCCGACCCTGAGCGCATGCGCCCTCTTATGGAGTTCCCCTTCCCTCACTGCTCCAAGGCCCTGAAGCGCTGCCTAGGGTTTTTCAGTTACTACGCCCAGTGGGTCCCCAACTATGCAGACAAGGCCCGTCCACTGATCCAATCCACAGCTTTTCCCCTGTCGATAGAGGCCCGCCAGGCATTCAGCCGCATCAAAACGGACATTGCAAAGGCCACGATGCGCGCCATCAACGAGTCCCTCCCCTTCCAGGTCGAGAGCGATGCGTCTGACGTAGCTCTGGCGGCCACCCTCAACCAAGCGGGCACGTACCCTCCATGCCTCCGAAATCCGCCACTCCTCAGTCGAAAAGGGGGCCCAGGCCATAGTAGAAGCTGTGCAAAATTGGAGGCATTACCTGGCTGGCAGGGGATTCACTCTCCTCACTGACCAACGGTCGATTGCTTTCATGTTCGATAATGCACAGCGGAGCAAGATAATAAATAATAAGATCTTGTGGTGGAGGATCGAACTCTCCACCTACAACTACGAGATCCTTTATCGTCCCGGGAAGCTAAACGAGCCTCCTGATGCCCTGTCCCGCGGCACATGTGCCACCGCACAAGTGGATCGCCTCCGAGCCCTCCACGAGGACCTCTGCCACCCGGAGGTCACTCGCTTTTTCCACTTTATCAAGACCCGCAACTTGCCCTACTCCATCGAGGAGGTCAGGACAGCCACCAGGGACTGCCAAATCTGCGCGGAGGGCAAACCGCACTTCTACCGGCCAGAGAAAGCGCACCTGATAAAGGCTTCCCGTCCCTTTGAACGCCTCAGCATGGACTTCAAAGGCCCCCTCCCCTCCACCGACCACAACACGTACTTCCTGAACGTGATTGACGAGTACTCCCAGTTCCCAGTTCCCATCCCTTGCCCCGACATGACCGCAACCACCGTCATCAAGGCCCTCCGTTTATATACATATTGATAGGGGGTCCTCCTTTATGATGGACGAACTGCGTCAATTCCTGCTCAGCAAGGGCATCGCCTCGAGCAGGACGACCAGTTACAACCCCCGGGGTGTCAGACAGGTAGAGAGGGAGAACGGAACGGTCTGGAAGACCGTCCTACTGGCCCTACGGTCCAGGTATCTCCCAGTCTCCCGCTGGCAGGAAGTCCTCCTGGATGCCCTCCACTCCATCCGGTCACTGCTTTGTACCACAACCAACCAGACACCTCCCGAACGTCTCCTTGTCTCCCCCAGGAAGTCCTCCTCTGGGGCCTCGCTCCCGACCTGGCTGGCAGCTCCCTGCTCCGAAAACACGTGCGGGCGCACAAGTCGGATCCGTTGGTCGAGAGGATCCATCTTCTCCACGCTAACCCCCAGTACGCCTACGTTGAGTACCCCGACGTCCGACGAGATACGGTCTCCATACAAGACCTGGCGCCCGCCAGAGCCCCACGCACACCCCAGCCACCAGTCCCAACCTCCCCTCCACCAGGGCACCTTACAGGAGGATCGGTCCTTCTGCCAGCCCCGTCTAGGCCCCCCCACCCACCGACGCACCCCGCAGGCGCTCCCTTCCCAGGTCAACCGTTTTCCCCACCAGCGTCGTCGAGGAGTGTCGAAGCTGCCACAGACATCGAGGCCACGCTCCCGGAGTCACAGACGCCCCAGCCTCCACCGGAGTCACCACGATGCTCCGACGATCACAGAGGATGACCAGGGCCCCTGATTGACTGATTGCTTCATTTTAAATTGTAAATGTAAATCATAAATTGTAAATAGTTAATAGAATTGTAAATAGTTACAAAACGCTGTACGGAGATATTACGGTACCTCCATAACTAATTCTACCACGTTTGTAGCATCAGGCCACCACCCCCGTCGGACTCTTTTTTAACAGGGGGTGAATGTGGTAGTCTGTGTAGGGGTATTACGGTACCTGGTAATGCTGGAACACCATTGGTAGATATTGTATGCTTCCTATTGGTCAAGCTGTATGGTAGCTCCACCCGGCTAGGCGGGGTATAAGGGCCCGTGCCGCCCCAGCAGCCTTCAATCTGTACCTGAGCTGCTAGGAGAAACATCTAGCTGATTAAAGCCTTCAGTTGGACTACTACCTCGCTTTAGTGGTCACTGATCGTGCATCACCCCAGCAAGCTCAACGAGCCCCTCCGATGCCCTATCCCGAGGTACATGTGCCAGCGCACAAGTGGACCAACTCTGGGCCCTACACGATGGTCTCTGTCACCCAGGGTCACCCGGTTCTTTCACTTCATAAAGGCCCGCAACATACTCTACTCCATTGCGGAAGTCAGGGCGGTCACCAAAGACTGCCAGGTCTGCGCGGAGTGCAAACCGCACTTCTGCCGGCCAGACTGGGCGCTCCTGGTGAAGGCCTCCCATCCCTTTGAACGCCTCAGCATCGACTTCAAAGGGCCCCTCCCCTCGTCCTACCGAAACACGTGCTTCCTTAACGTGGTCGACGAATACTGCAGATTCCCCTTCGTCATTCCATGCCCCGATATGATGTCTGCCACAGTCATCAAGGCCCTCAATAGCATCTTCACTCTGTTCGGTTTCCCTGCTTACATCCACAGTGACCGGAGATCCTCCTTTATGAGTGATGAGCTGCATCAATTCCTGCTCAGCAAAGGCACTGCCTCGAGCAGGATGACCAGCTACAACCCCCGGGGAAATGGGCAGGTGGAGAAGGAGAACGGGACGGTCTGGAATGCCGTCCTGTTGGCCCTATGGTCTAAAAATCTCCCGGTCTCCTGCTGGCAGGAGGTCCTCCTCAACGTCCTCCACTCCATCCGATCGCTACTTTGCACTGCGACTAATGCAACCCCCCCCATGAACGTCTCCTTGCCTTCCCTAGGAAGTCCACCTCTGGGGTTTCGCTCCCAACGTGGCTGGCAGCTCCAGGACCCGTTCTCCTCTGCAAGCACGTGTGGCTGCACAAGGCGGACCCGTTGGTCGAGAGGGTACAGCTACTCCATGCAAACCCGTAGTACGACACAGTCTCCCTCAGGGACCTGGCACCAGCTGTGTCCCCACACACACCCCCTCTGCCCCGGTACCACCCCCCCCCCCCCCCCCCCCCCCCCCAGCGCACCTCACCACAACCCCCGCTCCAGGACGATCCGTCCTCCCATTGGTTCCACCCGGGGATGAAGATGAGGACTACACCCTCCCGGAGTCACCGAGACTGCGGCGCTCACAACGGCGGATCAAGGTACCCGACCAGCTGAATTTGTGAACTTTTCCAGAACTGTACACTTTAAAAATGCTCACTTACATGTAAATAGTTTTCCACCATCCCCGCTGGACTCTTTTTTTAACAGGGGGTGAATGTGGTAGTCACCACTGTTTTTTTAAAAAAAATTTTAATAAAATATTTTATTGAAAATTTTTGGTCAGCCAACACAGTACATTGTGCATCCTTTACACAATATTATAACAACACAAATAACAATGATCTATTTTATAAACAAAAAATGAATAAATAATAAATAACAAAAATGAAAACTAGCCCTAATTGGCAACTGCCTTGTCACAAGTAACACTCTCCAAAAATATAATTTAACAGTCCAATATATAATTATCTGTAGCAACGACCTATACATACTATACAGTATATATTAACAACCCTGAGAGTCCTTCTGGTTCCTCCTCCCCCCCCCCCCTCGATCCTGGGCTGCTGCTGCTGCCTTCTTTTTCCCATTCCGTCTATCTTTCTGCGAGGTATTCGACGAACGGTTGCCACCGCCTGGTGAACCCTTGAGCCGACCCCCTTAGGACGAACTTAATCCGCTCTAGCTTTATAAACCCCGCCATATCATTTATCCAGGTCTCCACCCCCGGGGGCTTGGCTTCTTTCCACATTAGCAATATCCTGCGCCGGGCTACTAGGGACGCAAAGGCCAAAACATCGGCCTCTCTCGCCTCCTGCACTCCCGGCTCTTGTGCAACCCCAAATATAGCCAACCCCCAGCTTGGTTCGACCCGGACTCCTACTACTTTTGAAAGCACCTTTGTCACCCCCATCCAAAACCCCTGTAGTGCCGGGCATGACCAAAACATATGGGTATGATTCGCTGGGCTTCTCGAGCACCTCGCACACCTATCCTCCACCCCAAAAAACTTACTGAGCCGTGCTCCAGTCATATGTGCCCTGTGTAATACCTTAAACTGAATCAGGCTTAGCCTGGCACACGAGGACGACGAGTTTACCCTGCTTAGGGCATCTGCCCACAGCCCCTCCTCGATCTCCTCCCCCAGCTCTTCTTCCCATTTCCCTTTTAGTTCATCTACCATAGTCTCCCCTTCGTCCCTCATTTCCCTATATACATCTGACACCTTACCATCCCCCACCCATGTCTTTGAGATCACTCTGTCCTGCACCTCTTGTGTCGGGAGCTGCGGGAATTCCCTCACCTGTTGCCTCGCAAAAGCCCTCAGTTGCATATACCTGAATGCATTCCCTTGGGGCAACCCATATTTCTCGGTCAGCGCTCCCAGACTCGCGAACTTCCCATCCACAAACAGATCTTTCAGTTGCGTTATTCTTGCTCTTTGCCACATTCCATATCCCCCATCCATTCCCCCCGGGGCAAACCTATGATTGTTTCTTATCGGGGACCCCCCCAAGGCTCCAGTCTTTCCCCTATGCCGTCTCCACTGTCCCCAAATCTTCAGTGTAGCCACCACCACCGGGCTTGTGGTGTAGTTCCTCGGTGAGAACGGCAATGGGGCTGTCACCATAGCCTGTAGGCTAGTCCCCCTACAGGACGCCCTCTCTAATCTCTTCCACGCCGCTCCCTCCTCCTCTCCCATCCACTTACTCACCATTGAAATATTAGCGGCCCAATAATACTCACTTAGGCTCGGTAGTGCCAGTCCCCCCCCTATCCCTGCTATGCTGTAAGAATCCCTTCCTCACTCTCGGGGTCTTCCCGGCCCACACAAAACCCATGATGCTCTTTTCAATCCTTTTAAAAAAAGCCTTCGTGATCACCACCGGGAGGCACTGAAACACAAAGAGGAATCTCGGGAGGACCACCATCTTAACCGCCTGCACCCTCCCTGCCAGTGACAGGGATACCATATCCCATCTCTTGAAATCCTCCTCCATCTGATCCACCAACCGCGTTAAATTTAACCTATGCAATGTGCCCCAATGCTTAGCTATCTGGATCCCCAGGTAACGAAAGTCCCTTGTTACATTCCTCAACGGTAGGTCCTCTATTTCTCTACTCTGCTCCCCTGGATGCACCACAAACAACTCACTTTTCCCCATGTTCAATTTATACCCTGAAAACTCCCCAAACTCCCCAAGTATCCGCATTATTTCTGGCATCCCCTCCGCCGGGTCCGCCACGTATAGTAGCAAATCGTCCGCATACAAAGATACCCGGTGTTCTTCTCCTCCCCTAAGTACTCCCCTCCACTTCTTGGAACCCCTCAACGCTATCGCCAGGGGCTCAATCGCCAGTGCAAACAATAATGGGGACAGAGGGCATCCCTGCCTTGTCCCTCTATGGAGCCGAAAATATGCAGATCCCCGTCCATTCGTGACCACGCTCGCCACTGGGGCCCTATACAACAGCTGCACCCATCTAACATACCCCTCTCCAAAACCAAATCTCCTCAACACCTCCCACAAATAAAACCACTCCACTCTATCAAATGCTTTCTCGGCATCCATCGCCACTACTATCTCCGTTTCTCCCTCTGGTGGGGCCATCATCATTACCCCTAACAACCTCCGTATATTCGTGTTCAGCTGTCTCCCCTTCACAAACCCAGTTTGGTCCTCGTGGACCACCCCCGGGACACATTCCTCTATTCTCATTGCCATTACCTTGGCCAGGACCTTGGCATCTACATTCAGGAGGGAAATAGGTCTATAGGACCCGCATTGTAGCGGGTCCTTTTCCTTCTTTAAGAGAAGCGATATCGTTGCTTCAGACATAGTCGGGGGCAGTTGTCCCCTTTCCTTTGCCTCATTAAAGGTCCTCGTCAGTACCGGGACGAGCAATATTTTCCACATATTTTCTATAGAATTCGACTGGGAATCCATCCGGTCCCGGGGCCTTTCCCGCCTGCATGCTCCTAATTCCTTTCACCACTTCTTCTACCTCGATCTGTGCTCCCAGTCCCACCCTTTCCTGCTCTTCCACCTTGGGAAATTCCAGCCGATCCAAGAAGCCCATCATTCTCTCCCTCCCATCCGGGGGTTGAGCTTCATATAATTTTTTATAAAATGTCTTGAACACTCCATTCACTCTCTCCGCTCCCCGCTCCATCTCTCCTTCCTCATCCCTCACTCCCCCTATTTCCCTCGCTGCTCCCCTTTTCCTCAATTGGTGTGCCAGCAACCTGCTCGCCTTCTCCCCATATTCGTACTGTACACGCTGTGCCTTCCTCCATTGTGCCTCTGCAGTGCCTGTAGTCAGCAAGTCAAATTCTACATGTAGCCTTTGCCTTTCCCTGTACAGTCCCTCCTCCGGTGCTTCCGCATATTGTCTGTCCACCCTCAAAAGTTCTTGCAGCAACCGCTCCCGTTCCTTGCTCTCCTGCTTCCCTTTATGTGCCCTTATTGATATCAGCTCCCCTCTAACCACCGCCTTCAACGCCTCCCAGACCACTCCCACCTGGACCCCCCCATTATCATTGAGTTCCAAGTACTTTTCAATGCACCCCCTCACCCTTAGACACACCCCCTCATCTGCCATTAGTCCCATGTCCATTCTCCAGGGTGGGCACCCTCCTGTTTCCTCCCCTATCTCCAAGTCCACCCAGTGTGGAGCGTGATCCGAAATGGCTATAGCCGTATACTCCGTTCCCCTCACCTTCGGGATCAATGCCCTACCCAGCACAAAAAAGTCTATTCGCGAGTAGACTTTATGGACATAGGAGAAAAATGAGAACTCCTTACTCCTAGGTCTGCTAAATCTCCACGGGTCTACACCTCCCATCTGCTCCATAAAATCTTTAAGTACCTTGGCTGCTGCCGGCCTCCTTCCAGTCCTGGACTTCGACCTATCCAGCCCTGGTTCCAACACCGTATTAAAATCTCCCCCCATTATCAGCTTTCCCATCTCTAGGTCCGGAATGCGTCCTAGCATCCGCCTCATAAAATTGGCATCATCCCAGTTCGGGGCATATACGTTTACCAAAACCACCGTCTCCCCCTGTAGTTTGCCACTCACCATCACGTATCTGCCCCCGTTATCCGCCACAATAGTCTTTGCCTCGAACATTACCCGCTTCCCCACTAATATAGCCACACCCCTGTTTTTCGCATCTAGCCCCGAATGGAACACCTGCCCCACCCATCCTTTGCGTAGCCTAACCTGGTCTATCAGTTTCAGGTGCGTTTCCTGTAACATAACCACATCTGCCTTAAGTTTCTTAAGGTGTGCGAGTACCCGTGCCCTCTTCATCGGCCCGTTCAGCCCTCTCACGTTCCACGTGATCAGCCGAGTTGGGGGGCTTCCTACCACCCCCCCTTGTCGATTAGCCATCACCTTTTTCCAGCTCCTCACCCGGTTCCCACGCAGCTGTATCTCCCCCAGGCGGTGCCCCCCCGCCCATCCTCTCCCATACCAGCTCCCCCCCTCCCCAGCAGCAGCAACCCAGTAATTCCCCCCTCCCACCCCCCCCGCTAGATCCCCCGCTAGCGTAATTACTCCCCCCATGTTGCTCCCAGAAGTCAGCAAACTCTGGCTGACCTCGGCTTCCCCCCGTGACCTCGGCTCGCACCGCGTGACGCCCCCTCCTTCCTGCTTCTCTATTCCCGCCATGATTATCATAGCGCGGGAACCAAGCCCGCGCTTCTCCCTTGGCCCCGCCCCCAATGGCCAACGCCCCATCTCCTCCACCTCCCCTCCTCCCCCCATCACCACCTGTGGGAGAGAGAAAAGTTACCACATCGCAGGATTAGTACATAAAACCCCTCTTTGCCCCCCACATTCGCCCCACCACTTTGTTCGAACGTTCTTTTTAATAACCCGCTCATTCCAGTTTTTCTTCCACAATAAAAGTCCACGCTTCATCCGCCGTCTCAAAGTAGTGGTGCCTCCCTCGATATGTGACCCACAGTCTTGCCGGTTGCAGCATTCCAAATTTTATCTTCTTTTTATGAAGCATCGTCTTGGCCCGATTAAAGCTCGCCCTCCTTCTCGCCACCTCCGCACTCCAGTCTTGATAAATGTGGATCACCGCGTTCTCCCATTTACTGCTCCGAGTTTTCTTCGCCCATCTAAGGACCATTTCTCTATCCTTAAAACGGAGGAATCTCACCACTATGGCTCTGGGGATTTCTCCTGCTCTCGGTCCTCGCACCATCACTCGGTATGCTCCCTCCACCTCCAACGGACCCGCCGGGGCCTCCGCTCCCATTAACGAGTGCAGCATCGTGCTCACATATGCCCCGACGTCCGCTCCCTCCACACCTTCAGGAAGACCAAGAATCCTCAGGTTGTTCCTCCTTGCGTTGTTTTCCAGTGCCTCCAACCTTTCCACACATCGTTTCTGATGTGCCTCCTGCGTCTCCGTCTTCACCACCAGGCCCTGTATGTCGTCCTCATTCTCGGCTGCCTTTGCCTTCACGACCCGAAGCTCCCGCTCCTGGGTCTTTTGTTCCTCCTTTAGCCCTTCGATCGCCTGTAGTATCGGGGCCAACAGCTCTTTCTTCATTTCCTTTTTGATCTCTTCCACACAGCATTTCAAGAACTCTTGTTGTTCAGGGCCCCATGTTAAACTGCCACCTTCCGACGCCATCTTGGTGTTTGCTTGCCTTCCTTGCCGCTGTTCTAAAGGATCCACTGCAATCTGGCCACTTTCTCCTCCTTTTTCCATCCGTATCCAGGGGGGATTCCCTTCTGGTTTACCGCACAGTGTTTTTAGCCGTCAAAATTGCCGTTGGGGCTCCTATCAAGAGCCCAAAAGTCCGTTTCACAGGGAGCTGCCGAAACGTGCGACTCAGCTGGTCATCGCCGCACCCGGAAGTCCGTCACCACTGTTTGTATATAGTACACATATGAGATGTAATACGGTAAGGCTCCTGTACTACAGGTACGGGGGTAGATCCCTGCCTGCTGGCTCTGCCCAGTAGGCAGAGTATAAATGTGTGTGCTCACTGAGCTGCAGCCATTTCGGCAGCAACTGTAGGAGGCAACACATCTCTGCGTAATAAAGCCTTGATTATTCTCTACTCTCGTCTCGTCGTAATTGATAGTGCATCAAGGATCGAGGGTGACAGTGACACTGGAGCACCACAGCAATGGGTGTAGGGAAGGGGCATCGATCAAGTGGATCTCCCAGCTTCAGTTTCATTGAAATGGTCCATCTTGCAGCTTCAAGACTGTTCCTGGAGATCCATATTCATTCTTCAAGAGGTCCATCTTCTTTCTTCAACAGTGGATCCAATGATGTTGGGTGCCTTTTCAATATGGCACCTAGAAATGACGGCGAGATGCGCGCAATAAAGCCTGTCCCGCCACAGAATAGTGCTAAACCCCCAGATGCATAATTAATGATGTAAGAGCCACAAATTATAGTATGGTTTCCTGTCGATCTCCACAATGCGAAACACTCCCTGTTCCTGCCCCCGCCATGGGACTTTCACCTGTCGTGCTTTATCTCAGGGACCATTTCAGAAATTGTGACAGTCATTCAGTGATTCCAGATTCTCATTGCAACAGTGGAACTCATTGCTCCTGAAGTGTGCACCATTTAAATAAGTATTCTGCTGTTGGACAAGCCAGTTGTTTTCATTTCTTCCTAACCCCCCCTAAAAAAGTATGAACATTCCATGTCCTACAGAGAATCTTTTCATATACTGCAGCTTTCACTACATCAACTCAGAAGCTGCAAAGTCCAACCAGCCATAACAAGCCCTTTTGTTCTTAAAAGCTTTGCATAAGTTCATTGAATCAACTGCAGCAGTCACATTAAAATGTTGCATTATAAATCTGACCAAGCCAAGCCTTACCTTATCACCCTTAACACCAACACCTGGAGACCCACGAGGTCCCTTTGGTCCTTCATACCCACGATCACCCTGTAATACATTACAAAACATGAGAGTGATTGTGCTTTTCTTCAATGTTTATTCTTCATCATTACAAAATATCCTTGACATTTTGAAAAATATGAGATCACCAATTGATGCTTAAAAGGCGCAAAGACCACAAAACCATCACCCAGATAGCAGCAGCGTGTAAGAATCAGAGAAACTGGATTAGAAGTGATATTATGTCCTGTGGTGGCCCCAGAAACATACAAACTGAGCAGCTGTGCCGTGCCTGAGGCTTAAAAGATTCCATGCAGTTCAAACTGAGTATTGTTTTGTTTTGTTCAAGAGTGAAGACAGAAGACTGGCATGTTGTCAGAGAGTCTCACAGAGAGACCTAGGGTAGCTACTGTAAATTTAGCATTCATCAGTTCATCAGACTGTATTCAGAGGACTGTTGTTTACATAACTCTGGGCAATTTTGCATTGATAGAACATTACTAACAAGCACATTTCTCCTGCCGCTAATGAAACCCCATCAGCATTAAGGAGGTGAACTCTGTGCTTCCAGTTGGGGTACATTCTTCCAACCCATGGGTCCAGGGAGTCTTTCAGTCTGACTGTTCAATTTCATTCTGGTCCTTGTCATGATATGCAAACATGCAACCAATGAACACTCAGAATAGGACACAACCAATGGGCAGTCAGGACACACAAAGGTGGCATCACCACAAGGGGGCATGACATAAACACTATAAAAGGGATGAGGCACTCACACCCTGCCTCTTTCCACCGACAGACATCTAGAGAGTTAGACAGGGTTGATCAGCAGCATCACGCCCCAGCACGTGGCTTAGAGCAAGCTGGTACAGTTAGGCTGAGTTACTACAGTTAGATTAGCAGAGAGTCAAACTCATTTGAGAACTGTGTTAATAGTTCAATAAACACGTTGAACTCATTTCAGAGTCTGGAGCATCCTTTAGTTAAGACTGCATCAAGTATCGGTTTCCGAAGCAGCATAACACATGATACCAGGAGTGACTGTTCAATCTATTTAGTTCAACTCAGCAAGATCCGTGACAACCAACTACTGAATGCAGGCACAATGGACAACATTCAGGCTCCTCGTCAGCTCAGGACCACTGGCAATCTTAGTGTCAACTGGCGATCATTCAAGCAGAAATTTCAACTATACGTGGAAACATCCGACCTCAATGGCGTGACCGATGATCGGAAGATAGCTCTTCTACTAACCACTGCGGGTGACCATGCGATAGAGATCTTCAACTACTTTCACTTTTCTGAAGGGCAGGACAAAACGAAGTACGAAACCATCCTGGACAAATTCGACAGCCACTGCGAGGTGGACACCAACAAAATCTTCGAGCGCTACATCTTCAAGCAGCGATTGCAAGGTAAAGATGAATCCTTCAACTCCTATCTAACTAACCTTAGACTGCTAGCGCGATCCTGCAGCTTCGGTGATATCACTGACTCCATGATCAGAGACAAATCGTTTTTGGAGTCCACTCTGATCCTCTACAAGAGCAATTGTTGAAAATCAAGCACATGACCCTGCCAGTCGTGATTGAAACGTGTACTGTGCATGAGCACTCTAAAAATCGCTATTCACAGTACAAAACGGCAGAAAGTGAAAAACAAGCCTCCCACGAGGTGGAGGGTGTTCAGGTCATCTCCCGGATGCAGCGCCTCCACATTGACGAAAGCGGCCATTTCGCGCGCCATTCCCGGGGCCCGACGCATGCGCAATGCGATCGGGAACACGAAGTGGCCGAAAACCGCACTGAGCAGGTGCAGACGTCCGAGAACCGCACCGCGCATGCGCAACGACGCACTGAGCGTCATGACGTGTGCGAACTGCGGCACCGCCCATTAAAAAAAAAAAACTGCCCTGCAAGAGGCAAACGCTGTTTAAATTGTCAGAAACCAAACCACTATTCAGCCCTGTGCAGATCTGCACCACCAGTCAGGAGCCAGTGCTCCCAATTTTGACAGCGGTGCAGCAGAAGTGTGCAACACCGAATGCATGACTCTGATCCAGGCAGTGCGACGGATCCAGATGATGAATACCTGGACAACACTTACCGAGTGGGCATTATTACGAAGTGCGAATACGCCACACCGGACACATCGCGAGTCCAATCAATCCTGGCCGTGGATTCAGAGGATGAATGGCATGCAGTGATGAAGGTCAACCACTGCCCCATCCAGTTCAAACTGAACACAGGTGCCTCCACCAACCTGAATTCACAGGTGGACTTCAAGAGAATCAAGAAGCCCCCCCACAATCCTTCCAGCTGCCTGCAAACTCCTGGACTACAATGGAAACGCAATCAAGGCACTGGGGTCCTGCCATCTGCAGGTGTCCAGCCGACACACTCAAGCAAGCTTACGCTTCGAGATTGTTTAACCAGACACGGCGTCCCTGCTAGGTGTGCACGCCTGCAAGCAACTGAACCTCATCCAAAGGGTCTACACCACCATGCCGTCCCATTCGGATCGTCAGGCCAGCATCGACGACATCCTAACCCAGTACCCAGATATATTTAGCGGGATGGGCACGCTGCTGTATGAGTACAAGATTCTACTGTGGCCTGATGCCAAGCCAGTGGTCCACGCACCACGACGAGTCCCTGCTCCACTGAGAGAGCGCCTGTTGGCAGAGCTCACGAGTCTACAACAAAAAGGCATCATCTCCAAGGTCACTGAACCAGCCGACTGGGTCAGCTCGATGGTGTGCGTAAAGAAGCCTTCGGGGGACCTACGCACCTGCATTGACCCCAAGGATCTAAACAAAAACATTATGCAGGAACATTACCCCATCCCGAAGAGGGAAGAAATCACGAGTGAGATGGCACACGCGAGCTCCTTTACAAAATTGGACGCATCCCAAGGATTTTGGCAAATCCAACTTGAAGAATCCTGCAGAAGGCTCTGCACCTTCAACACGCCTTTGGCAGATTCTGCTACAACCGAATGCCATTTGGCATCATCTCGGCATCAGAGATTTTCCATCGCATCATGGAACAGATGATGGAGGGAATAGAAGGGGTTCGTGTCTACATTGACGATATCATAATCCGGTCCACAACCCCAGAGGAACATGTGTTGCGATTCAAGAAAGTATTCCGACGCATACATGATAATGGCCTCAAGCTAAACAGGTCCAAGTGCTGTTTTGGGACATCCACGCGGAAGTTCCTGGGCGATCAGATTTCGCAACATGGTGTGCGCCCGGACACAGACAAAATTAAAGCCATCAAGGCAATGAAAGTCCCCGAGGACAAGAAGGCAGTACTGCGCTTCCTGGGAATGGTCAATTTCCTTGGCAAGTTCATCCCGAATTTGGCCACACACAGCACGGCCCTACGCAACCTGGTGAAAAAATCAACCGCCTTTGAGTGGAAGGCGGAGCACCGAACAGTGTGGCTGGAGCTGAAAGCCAAGCTCACCACTGCACCCGTCCTTGCATTCTTTGACCCAGACCGAGAGACCAAGATATCCACAGAGGCGAGTCAGGATTTCATTGGGGCGGTGTTGCTTCAAAGAGACAAGTCATCCTGGTACAGGTAGCATACGCGTCATGGGAAATGACACCCACTGAGACCAGATATGCGCAGATTGAGAAGGAGTGTTTAGGTCTTCTCACCGGCATCCTCAAATTTCATGATTATGTCCACGGCTTGCCAACATTTACTGTTGAGACGGATTATAGGCCTCTGGTCCACATCATCCAAAAGGACCTGAACGACATGACGCCTCGTTTGCAGAGAATTCTGCTCAAACTCCAGAGGCATGATTTCAATTTGGGGTACACACCTGGCAAGGAGCTCATCATCGCCGATGCATTGTCCCACTCTGTCAACTCACCCAGTGAACCACTGGACATCATCCAGCACATTGATTTGCAGGTACAACGGTGTGCAAGCACTCTCCCGGCAACAGATGAGAAGATAGTTCTCACCCGAGAAGAGACGGCCAAAGGCCCCCTGTTGCAATGAGTCATCCACAACCTGAGCAATGGCCGGCAGAAAGGGCAATGTCCTCAATTCTACAACGTCAAGGATGACCTGACGCTGATCGATGGCATCCTGTTCAAGCTGGACAGGATAGTCATCCCACTACATCCTCAGAGCATGGTGCTGCGGCAGATTCATGAGGGACACCTGGGCATAGGAAAGTGCAGACGCAGGGCCCGGCAAGCTGTCTACTGGCCCGGCATCAACCAGGACATCACGGACATCGTCCTGAACTGCGAAACCTGTCAGAGGTTCCAACCAGCGCAGAGCAAGGAGACGCTCCAACCACATGACCAAGAGACCTCTCCGTGGTCCAAGGTTGGTATTGACCTATTCCACGCGAATGGTCGCGACGATATCTTAATCATCGATTACTTTTCAAACTATCCTGAGGTGCTGAAGCTGCCAGACTTCACCTCACGGATCGTCATCAAAGGGTGTAAAGAGACATTCTCACGGCATGGCATACCGAACACCATCATGAGCGACAATGGCCCGTGCTTCCACAGTCGAGAATGGTCCACGTTTGCCAAGAGCTACAATTTCAGGCTTGTCAACTCCAGTCCGCACTATCCGCAGTCCAATGGCAAAGTCGAAAAAGGAGTGCACATCGTTAAGCAGCTCATCCGCAAGGCCTCGGACTCTGCTTCCGACATACACCTTGCACTACTTGCGTACCGAGCGACTCCCTTGTCCACTGGCATGTCGCCAGCTAAACTGCTGATGAACAGGGACCTGTGGACGACGCTTCCAGCCATACACCTGCCCAACCTTGATCACCTCCCGGTGCTGCAGAAGGTGCAGCAGCTTCGCGACAGCCAGAAGCAGAGCTATGAAGCACATGCCACTGATCTGGATGTGCTACCCCGGCAGACATGTACAGGGTCAAGATACCGGATGGTGGGTGGTCTGCTCCGGCTGTCGTTGTTCGACAGGCTGCACCCAGATCCTATGTCATACGTATGGCTGATGGCTCCATTGTGCGAAGGCATCATAGAATTTACAGTGCAGAAGGAGGCCATTTGGCCCATCGACTCTGCACGGATCTTGGAAAGAGCACCCTACCCAAGGTCCACACCTCCACCCTATCCCCATAACCCAGTAACCCCACCCACTAGGGGCAATTTTGGACACTAAGGGCAATTTAGCATGGCCAATCCACCTAACCTGCACACCTTTGGACTGAATCGAAGGGCACTGCGAAACATTGCTTGCCCACGACCACTTTCCCCTCCATCATTCCATTTCCACATGTCGAATTGCCACCTCCAGACACCTCGAACCGCGAGGCAACCAGTCGTGCCTCCCACTCGCCTGTCAAGACACCGTCATCCCGTCCACCACCTCTCCGGTGGTCGACGAGGATCAGGTGCAAGCCTCAGAAACTGGACTTATGAGCATTTGTTTTGTTTGTTCTGTTCTGTATTCCTCAGTCAGTCACATTAGACAGACACATTCACTTGTATATACATCTACAAAAAAAGAGGGGGAGATGTCATGATATGCAAACATGCAACCAATGAATACTCAGAATAGGACACAACCAATGGGCAGTCAGGACACTCAGAGGTGGCATCATCACAAGGGGGCATGACATAAACACTATAACAAGGATGAGGCACTCGCATCCTGCCTCTTTCCACGGACAGACATCTAGAGAGTTAGACAGGGTTAATCAGCAGCATCACACTCCAGCACGGGCTTAGAGCAAGCTGGTACAGTTAGACTGAGTTACTACAGTTAGGTTAGCAGAGTCGAACTCATTTGGGAACTGTGTTAATAGTTCAATAAACACGTGGAACTCATTTCAGAGTCTCGAGCATCCTTTAGTTAAGTCTGCATCAAGTAGCAGCCTGTGTTATCCAAAGCAGCATAACACAACAGTCCTGAAAACCCTGCTGGCTAAAGATGAACCCAGGAAAGAAATAACTGCTTGTCAACTCTCTCACCCTCAGGACCACAGGCCAGTGTCACAAACGTTCAGTGACCCGACCAGGGCAGGCAAGATGATACATTGACCACTTTTCCATTTCTTTCTCAGACAACAACACGTTCTTCTTTTAATGGGAACAGTTATACAACTAACCATTTACAATTTACTCTAAATAAGGGGAACACAGTCAGGAGGCCTTACAGCAGATTGTCATTTCCCCTCACTACAATTACTTACCTGCATAAGCCTAAAACCTGTTCCTTCACTTTAACAGTGTGAGATTACCACATCTTTTATTTCAGTTCTTGTAAGCCCTTTGAGACAAACCAAAGTGGGTGCATATTCAAGCTGGAACGTCACAGGGCAGCACTGTGGCACAGTGGTTAGCACTGCAGTCTCACGGCACCGAGGTCCCAGGTTAGATCCCGGCTCTGGGTTACTGTCCGTGTGGAGTTTGCACATTCTCCCAGTGTTTGCGTGGGTTTTGCCCCCACAACCCAAAGATGTGCAGGGTAGGTGGATTGGCCATGCTAAATTGTCCCTTAATTGGGAAAAAAAAGGAATTGGATACTCTAAACTTATAAACAAAAAAAATAAAAAATTCAAGCTGGAACATCCAATGCTCCATGAGGAACAGGTCATAAATTCATTGGGAGGCCCTGTGCCCTTTCCAGGGAGATGGCATGGTCCAAAGCATAGGCCCAGCACTAGGCCATTGACTCAAATGCCTGCAATTACACGGACAGCTCAGGATGATCTACACAGCTACAATCTTACGCTTTCCTTCTCTAAATCCTTAATGTCATGGGTGTAATGTTCAACCATCCTTAGTTTGTACTGTTGTTTGTTGCAGATCTACCACAGTAACAGGCGGTAGGGTGGGGAATACAGGAGGAGAAAGAGGATGACAATGATGAGAAACACTTCCGGGTGCGGCTATGCAGAGCTAGGTCGCATATTCGGTAGCTCCTGCTTGGAACGGACTTTTGGGCTCTTTTACAGGGCCCCCACGGCATTTGTTTGACATTTCCTGGTGTGGGAAGAAGGCTGCAATATTCCCCCGACAGTGTCCCCCAGGAAGGGTATGTCTCTGGGTTGCCAGACACGGCAGAAACAGTAAAAGATTTGGCTGCAACTGCAGGATAAACAGGGCCTCTTCCAGCATGCAGGCGGGGGAAGGGCAAGCTTAAAGCTGCAAGCTGACCTGAGGGCCTGTATCAAAGGTGAATTCTAGCAGCAGAGGGAACAACTGTGAAAAGATCTCATCAAGGCCTCTGAAGGGACTTCCGGTTGCGGTGATGCCTAGCTAGCCGCACGCTTCGGCGGCTCCAGCTCCGACGGACCTTCGGGCTCTTTTAAGAGCCCCAACAGGGAATTTTTCGACGACGCAACCCGGTGTGGGGTGTGTGAGAAGGGAGTCCCCCCCAAACGAAGGAGGAAAAAACCGGCGGCGGCGGCTGCAGCGCGAGGAATCGTCGACCAAAGGGTCAGAAAGAGAGAAGTACAAGATGGCGGCGGAGAAAGCGCAGGCGACATGGGGGCCTGAGCAGGATGAAATTGTGAGACGGTGCGTGGAGCTGCTGAAGAGGGAGGTGCTGACACCGATGCTACAGGCAATTGAGGGGCTCAAGGAGACACTAAAGACCCAGGAGACAGAGCTCCGCGTGGTGGAGCAGAAGGTGACAGATGTTGAGGACGAGATCCTGGGCCTGGCGGTTAAGACACAGACGCACGAGGCACTTCATAAAAAGTGTACTGAAAGGATCGAGGCCCTAGAAAACGGAGCGCAAAGGAAGAACCTTCGGATACTGGGTCTCCCTGAGGGTGTGGAAGGAGTGGACTGTGGAGCGTACGCAAGTACGATGCTGAGCTCACTGATGGGTGCTGAGGCCCCTATGGGCCCCTTGGAGGTGGAGTGGGCAAATCGGATTCCGGCGAGAAGACCAAAAGCAGGAGAACCACCCAGGGCGATAATCGTGCGATTTTACCGCCTTAAGGATAGAGAAGAGGTCCTGAGATGGGCTAAAAATGTAGCAGATGGGAGAATGCAGTGGTACGGGTATACCAGGATTGGCGTGCGGAGGTGGCGAGAAGGAGGGCGAGCTTCAACCGAGCCAAAGAGGTGTTGCATAAAAGGAAGGTGAAGTTCGGGATGCTGCAGCCGGCAAGACTATGGGTCACGTATCAGGAGAGACACCATTATTTTGAGACGGCGGAGGAAGCATGGACCTTCATCAAAGAAGAGAAATTGGATCGGAACTGAGGGACTGATGCTGCAGGAAATATTATTGTTAATGTTCTGGTTGAAGTTAATTGAGAAGTAAATTGGGAAGGGGGAGACATTGGGGAAATGTGGGCGCCGGTGAGGGGGGAAAGACGGGACATAGTTGGAGAATGGGGAAGGGGAGGGGGAGGGGAAAGGGAGCTGCGCCATAAGAGGCGGGTCAGGTAAAGGGATGTTCCCGCGCCAGAAAGAATAAGGCGGGAAGACAGGCGCAAGGCGGATGGGAGTTCCCCACACGGGGGGGGGTCGAGGAGTGAGCAGGAGAAGCCGGGGTCAGTTGAAGTCAGCTGACTTACGGAAGTAATATGGGGGGAGCAATCATGCTAGAAAGAGATCTAGCGGGGGGGGGGGGGACGGACACAACTGGGTTGCTGCTGCGGAAATCCAAAAGGAAATGGCTAAAGAGTGGGTGGGCGGGGATGGTGTGCGACGCTGGGGGAGCGAGCGGAAGCGCGGAGGCGGGATATGGGACTGGCCTAGAGAAGGTAATGGCTAGTCGACACGGGAGGGGGGCAGGTAGCCCCCTAGTGAGGCTGATCACGTGGAACGTGAGAGGCCTGAACGGACCGATAAAAAGGGCCCGAGTGCTCGCGCATTTGAAAGGACTAAGGGCAGACGTGGTTATGAAAGCAAAGAACATCGTAGCAGATAGCGGAGGTAGATATGTAATGGTGAGTGGCAGGCTGGAGGGAATGGAGGTCGTGTTGGTTAATGTGTATGCCCCAAACTGGGATGATGCGGGATTTATGAGACGGATGCTGGGGCGTATACCGGACCTGGAGGTAGGAAACTTGATTTTAGGAGGGGACTTTAATACGGTGCTGGACCCGGGGCTAGATAGATCCAGCTCAAGGACCGGAAGAAGGCCGGCAGCGGCCAAGGTACTTAAGGGGTTTATGGACCAAATGGGGGGAGTGGATCCATGGCGATTTCTTAGACCTAGAGCTAGGGAGTTTTCCTTCTTCTCCCATGTCCATAAAGTGTACTCCCGGATAGATTTTTTTGTTTTGGGAAGGTCGTTGATCTCTAGGGTGGAAGAAGCTGAGTACTCAGCCATAGCGGTTTCGGATCATGCCCCACATTGGGTGGACCTGGAATTAGGAGAGGAAAGGGAGCAGAGAACACTCTGGCGATTAGATGTGGGACTGATGGCGGATGAGGGAGTGTGTGCAAGAGTGCGGTGGTGTATTGAGAGATACCTGGAGGTCAATGACGACGGCGAGGTCCCTGTGGGAGTGGTATGGGAAGCACTAAAAGCGGTGGTCAGAGGAGAGCTGATCTCCATTGGGGCCCACAAAAGGAAAACAGAGGCCAAGGAAAGGGAAAGATTACTGGGGGAGATTTTAAGGGTGGATAGGGAATTTGCAGAGACCCCGGAGGAGGAATTGTACAGGGAGAGGAGACGACTCCAGACGGAATTTGACCTTCTGACCACCAGAAAGGCGGAGGTACTGTGGAGGAAGGCACAGGGGAGGAGGTATGAATACGGGGAAAAGGCTAGTCGCCTGTTGGCTCATCAATTGCGAAAGAGGGCAGCAGCGAGGGAGATAGGAGGAATTAGAGATGAAAGGGGAGACACGGTGCGAAGGGCAGGAAAGATAAATGAGGTGTTCAAGACCTCCTATGAGGAACTGTATAGGTCTCAACCCCCAGAGGGAGAGGAGGGGATGCGGCAGTTCCTGGACCAATTGAGGTTCCCGAAAGTGGAGGAGCGGGGGGTGGTAGGCCTGGGGGCACCGATTGGGGTGGACGAGGTTATTAAGGGACTGGGAAGCATGCAAGCAGGGAAGGCCCCGGGACCAGACGGGTTCCCGGTGGAATATTACAGAAAATATGTGGACTTGTTGGCCCCGTTGATGGTGAGGACGTTCAATGAGGCCAGGGAAGGGGGGACTCTACCCCCAACGATGTCGGAGGCGACGATATCGTTAATTTTGAAGAGGGATAAAGATCCGTTGCAGTGTGGGTCTTATAGACCCATTTCATTATTGAACGTGGACGCCAAATTGTTGGCAAAGGTACTGGCATCGAGGATAGAGGACTGTGTCCCGTGGTGGTACACGAAGACCAGACAGGGTTCGTAAAAGGGAGACAACTGAATGTTAACGTGCGACGACTATTAGGGGTGATAATGATGCCCCCAGTGGAGGGGGAGGCAGAGATAGTGGCGGCAATGGACGCAGAGAAGGCATGTGATAGGGTGGAGTGGGAGTATTTATGGGAAGTGTTAAGGAGGTTTGGGTTTGGGAACAGGTTTATTAGCTGGGTTAGACTTCTTTATGGGGCTCCAACGGCAAGCGTGGTCGACATAGATCGGAGTATTTCCGACTATATAGGGGAACAAGACAGGGATGCCCGCTGTCTCCATTGTTGTTCGCGTTGGCAATTGAACCTCTGGCCATGGCGTTGAGAGACTCCAGGAAATGGAGAGGGGTGATTAGAGGGGGAGAAGAACACCGAGTCTCGTTATACGCGGATGACCTATTGTTATACGTGTCGGACCCAGCGGGGGGGGGATGATAGAGGTTATGCGAATTTTGAGGGGGTTCGGGGATTTCTCGGGGTATAGGCTAAACATGGGGAAGAGTGAATTATTTGTGATACATCCAGGGGACCAGAGTAGAGAGATAAAAGGCTCGCCTCTAAGGAAAGTGGAAAGAAACTTCCGATACCTGGGGATTCAGATCGCTAGGAGCTGGGGAACCTTGCACAGACTTAATCTGACACGGTTGGTAGAACAAATGGAGGAGGACTTCAAGAGGTTGGACATGCAGCCTCTATCGCTGGCGGGCAGGGTGCAAGCAATTAAGATGATGGTCCTCCCGAGGTTCTTATTTGTATTTCAATGTCTCCCTATACTAATCACCAAGACCTTTTTTAATAAAATAGACAGGAGCATCACGAGCTTCGTGTGGGCAGGGAAAGTTCCGAGAGTAAGGAGGGGGTTCCTTCAGCGTAGTAGGAACAGAGGAGGATTGGCACTACCGAACTTGGGCGACTACACTTTGGGCCGCCAATGTGGCAATGATACGTAAATGGATGATGGAGGGTGAGGGAGCGCCGTGGAAAAGACTGGAGAGAAAGTCCTGTAAAGGGACGAGTTTAGAGGCGCTGGTGACGGCGCCGCTACCGATCTCACCTAAAAAGTTTACCACGAACCCGGTGGTGGCGGCAACATTGAATATCTGGGGACAGTGGAGGCGACAGAGAGGGGTGCGGGGAGCCCTGGTGGGGTCCCCAATCAGGAACAACCATAGGTTCGCCCCAGGAAGAATGGATGGAGGATTTCAGAGCTGGTACCAGTTGGGAATTAGGAGGGTGGGAGATTTATTTATAGATGGGACTTTTGCGAGCTTGGGAGCATTGGAGGAAAAGTATAAGTTGCCCCGGGGAAATTTCTTGAGATATATGCAGGTGAGGGCGTTTACTAGACAACAGGTGAGGGAATTTCCGTTGCTCCCGACACAGGGGATACAGGACAGGGTGCTTTCAGGGGTGTGGGTCGGAGAGGGCAAGGTGTCAGAGATTTACCGAGAGATGAGGGAAGAGGGGGAGGAGTCGGTGGGCGAACTAAAAGGAAAGTGGGAAGAAGAACTAGGGGAGGAGATAGAGGAGGGTATGTGGGCTGATGCCCTAAGCAGGGTAAATTCCTCTTCCTCATGCGCCAGGCTTAGCCTGATTCAATTTAAGGTGCTACATAGAGCACACATAACGGGAGCAAGATTGAGCAGGTTCTTTGGAGTGGAGGACAAATGTGGGAGGTGTGGCGGGAGCCCGGCAAACCACGCACATATGTTTTGGGCGTGCCCGGCACTGGAAGGGTATTGGAAGGGAGTGACGGGAGTGATTTCTCGGGTGGTGAAGGCCCGGGTCAAACCAGGCTGGGGGTTAGCTCTATTTGGAGTTGCGGAAGAGCCGGGAGTGCAGGAGGCGAAAGAGGCCGACGTTGTGGCCTTTGCGTCCCTAGTAGCCCGGCGCAGGATCCTACTCATGTGGAAGGAGGCGAAACCCCCCGGACTGGAGGCCTGGGTAAATGATATGGCGGGGTTCATTAAACTGGAGCAGATAAAGTTTGCCCTGAGAGGATCGGCTCAAGGGTTCACCAAGCGGTGGCAGCCATTTCTCGACTACCTAGGGGAACGTTAGAGGGAAGACAGAAGACCAGCAGCAGCAACCCAGGGGGAAGGGGGGGGGGAGGGGGGGGGGGTTTAGTTTAGTTTAGGTCAAAGATAATGGGGTTTTGTCACTTGAGTATTGTTAAAAATTTCTGTATTGTTATTGTTGCGTTTGCTTTGTAAGAGGGGAAAAATTGTTGTTTGGGAAAAAAATTTCAATAAAACATTTAAAAAAAAGACAATGATGAGAAAAAGCTGGAACGGAAGCACAACTATCTTCTTTTGAACTATAATAATGAGGAAGGTGACGCTGATAATCTTGAAGAGAGAATTGAAGTCAGACTCTCGCGTATATATACGTCTGTGCACAGACCTTCCAATCCATATGAACTCACGTCCTGAATTACTTGCTTCTTTATGTCAGTGTCCCAGCTCAAATACGTCTACCCAGAGTTTGGATAAGACAGCATTGGTGAGGATATTTTTATGGAGTCTGCATGGGCACATCTGTTTTTTCACTCCCTACAAAACTGCAAATCACTACTGATCCAGATATGTCCTCCACCCTTCTTCCCAAGCCAATTTTGCAGCATCTCAAGCTGGCCAATATACCTGAGGGCCAAGGCCTCTGTTTGGGTCTGTTTGACGTCCGTGGTTGGCTGGTCTGATTCAAATTAGGCCAGGGTTTCAAAGTCAAACAAAGAACAAAGAAATGTACAGCACAGGAACAGGCCCTTCGGCCCTCCAAGCCCGTGCCGACCATACTGCCCGACTAAACTACAATCTTCTACACTTCCTGGGTCCGTATCCTTCTATTCCCATCCTATTCATATATTTGTCAAGATGCCCCTTAAATGTCACTATCGTCCCTGCCTCCACTACCTCCTCCGGTAGTGAGTTCCAGGCACCCACTACCCTCTGCGTAAAAAACTTGCCTCGTACATCTACTCTAAACTTTGCCCCTCTCACCTTAAACCTATGCCCCCTAGTAATTGACCCCTCTACCCTGGGGAAAAGCCTCTGACTATCCACTCTGTCTATGCCCCTCATAATTTTGTATACCTCTATCAGGTCGCCCCTCAACCTCCTTCGTTCCAGTGAGAACAAACCGAGTTTATTCAATCGCTCCTCATAGCTTATGCCCTCCATACCAGGCAACATTCTGGTAAATCTCTTCTGCACCCTCTCTAAAGCCTCCACATCCTTCTGGTAGTGTGGCGACCAGAATTGAACACTATACTCCAAGTGTGGCCTAACTAAGGTTCTATACAGCTGCAACATGACTTGCCAATTCTTATACTCAATGCCCCGGCCAATGAAGGCAAGCATGCCGTATGCCTTCTTGACTACCTTCTCCACCTGTGTAGCCCCTTTCAGTGATCTGTGGACCTGTACTCCTAGATCTCTTTGACTTTCAATACTCTTGAGGGTTCTACCATTCACTGTATATTCCCTACCTGCATTAGCCCTTCCAAAATGCATTACCTCACATTTGTCCAGGTTAAACTCCATCTGCCATCTCTCCGCCCAAGTCTCCAGACAATCTAAATCCTGCTGTATCCTCAGACAGTCCTCATCGCTATCCGCAATTCCACCAACCTTTGTGTCGTCTGCAAACTTACTAATCAGACCAGTTACATTTTCCTCCAAATCATTTATATATACTACAAAGAGCAAAGGTCCCAGCACTGATCCCTGTGGAACACCACTGGTCACAGCCCTCCAATTAGAAAAGCATCCCTCCATTGCTACCCTCTGCCTTCTATGGCCTAGCCAGTTCTGTATCCACCTTGCCAGTTCACCCCTGATCCCGTGTGACTTCACCTTTTGTACTAGTCTACCATGAGGGACCTTGTCAAAGGCCTTACTGAAGTCCATATAGACAACATCTACTGCCCTACCTGCATCAATCATCTTAGTGACCTCCTCGAAAAACTCTATCAAGTTAGTGAGACACGACCTCCCCTTCACAAAACCGTGCTGCCTCTCACTAATACGTCCATTTGCTTCCAAATGGGAGTAGATCCTGTCTCGAAGAATTCTCTCCAGTAATTTCCCTACCACTGAAGTAAGGCTCACCGGCCTGTAGTTCCCGGGATTATCCCTGCCACCCTTCTTAAACAGAGGAACAACATTGGCTATTCTCCAGTCCTCCGGGACATCCCCTGAAGACAGCGAGGATCCAAAGATTTCTGTCAAGGCCTCAGCAATTTCCTCTCCAGCCTCCTTCAGTATTCTGGGGTAGATCCCATCCGGCCCTGGGGACTTATCTACCTTAATATTTTTTAAGACACCCAACACCTCGTCTTTTTGGATCACAATGTGACCCAGGCTATCTACACCCCCTTCTCCAGACTCAACATCTACCAATTCCTTCTCTTTGGTGAATACTGATGCAAAGTATTCATTTAGTACCTCGCCCATTTCCTCTGGCTCCACACATAGATTCCCTTGCCTATCCTTCAGTGGGCCAACCCTTTCCCTGGCTACCCTCTTGCTTTTTATGTAAGTGTAAAAAGCCTTGGGATTTTCCTTAACCCTATTTGCCAATGACTTTTCATGACCCCTTCTAGCCCTCCTGACTCCCTGCTTAAGTTCCTTCCTACTTTCCTTATATGCCACACAGGCTTCGTCTGTTCCCAGCCTTTTAGCCCTGACAAATGCCTCCTTTTTCTTTTTGACGAGGCCTACAATATCATTCGTCATCCAAGGTTCCCGAAAATTGCCGTATTTGTCTTTCTTCCTCACAGGAACATGCCTGTCCTGTATTCCTATCAACTGACACTTGAAAGCCTCCCACATGTCAGATGTTGATTTGCCCTCAAACATCCGCCCCCAATCTATGCTCTTCAGTTCCCGCCTAATATTGTTATAATTAGCCTTCCCCCAATTTAGCACATTCATCCTCGGACCACTCTTATCCTTGTCCACCAGTACTTTAAAACTTACTGAATTGTGGTCACTGTTACCGAAATGCTCCCCTACTGAAACATCTACCACCTGGCCGGGCTCATTCCCCAATACCAGGTCCAGTACCGCCTCTTCCCTAGTTGGACTGTTTACATAAGTGGGAATTCTATAAGTCTTATAAATCTATAACTTATAAATCTATACGTTTGCGTATGATACAACTGTGGTGGTTCGTATCTCAAACAACGGCGAATCAGACTACAAAGGGAGATAAATCACTTGGTTGTATTGTGTACCAAATACAACTCTCTCTAAATGTCGGAAAGACCAAGGCACTGATAATCGACTTCAGGAAGCGTAGCATGACACACACTCCTGTCTGCATCAATGGCTCCGAAGTGGAGATGGACGATAGCTTTAAGTTCCTGGAGGTCACCATCACCAACAGTCTGTCCTGGTCCACTCACGTTGATGCAACAGTCAAGAAAGTCCAACAACGTCTCTACTTCCTAAGGAAGCTAAAGAAATTTGGCATGTCTGAATCAACTCTCACAAACTTCTACAGATGTGCCATAGAGAGCCTCCTATCCGGCTACATCACAGCTTGGTATGGCAACTGCTCGGCCTAAGATCGTAAGAAATTGCAGAGTGTGGTGAACTCAGCTCAACACATCATACAAGTTTGCCATCCTTTCATTGATTCTGTCTGCACCTCCCGCTGCCTCAGGAAGGCAGACAGCATTGTCAGAGACCCCTCATGCCCAGGCTTTGCCCTTTTCCAAACCCTTCCATCAGGCAGAAGATACAGAAGTCTGAAGACCCCCACATCCAGACATCGGAACAGCTTCTTCCCCACAACGACGCTCCCTTGGACTGATCTGTTCCCTGTAAGAACACTATTCACGATGCCCTATGCTGCTCTTGCTCATGTATTTGCTTTGTTTGGCCCCTTGTTCCGCACTGTAACCAATCACTGTTTGTCGATGTACCATTTGTCAATGTTCTCTGTTGATTATTCTTTTTGTCTACTATGTACGTACTGTGTACGTTCCCTCGGCCGCAGAAAAATACTTTTCACTGTACTTCGGTACATGTGACAATAAATCAAATCAATCAATCAATCAATCTTTGTCACGGGTACAAGAATGGATGGGTAACTGGCAGGATCCCACAATCAGCCATTCAAAATTTAAAATCAGCCCCAATGCACCATCAATCAATCTGTGCCGTGAGCATATGGAAGTTATTAAAATGAGTCAACATTCCAAAATAGTGCAAAGTCAGCAGTTCCGTTACTTGCATGTCATCTGCTCCAATACAGAAGAATCTCTCTGCAATGTAATGGTGTAATCAGCCTCAATAATGGATTGTTGAAGAGAACAAAGGAAGAGTAAAACAATGCAGAATAAATCATCAGAATATCAGCTCAAAGAAAGCAGGTCAACACAGATCTTGTGGATATACATTAATAACATCTGCTGAAATAGTTTGGGATATATAGGCAGTCATTTTACACTACCTAACTATCTGATAATGCAGTATCAGTTCAACAACATATTTATGCTGCGGGATTTTCCATCAGCGGGATTCTCCGTCAGCAGGATTCTCCGTCCCGCCAGCATGGCACCCACGCCCGCGGATTTCCTGATATTGTGGGGTAGCCCCCAATGGGAAACCCCATTGGCCGGCTGCGGGAACGGAGAATCTCGCAACTGGTAGGGGTGCACCGTGCCGGAAAACGGGGCTAGCGGGACGGCGAATCCCACCCATGGTGGTGCCAGTCTTCAGGATACATTCCCATGCTTTTGCACTATATCGATCTTAAATTGACCTGAAACGTGAAGATTGTGATTGTATGGTGTATACTGGTTTGATTGACTGCCTTGTTGGAGTTGATGAGGATATATTTTGATGGACTCTTAACAGCACTATAGCCAGTAATAAATCACAATGTGGTGAAGCATATTTTCTTAGCTTTATCTCCATTTGATTTTTTTTAAGCAGCACTGCACTACGTACATTTACCACTTTGTTCAACAATTCTAGCATCAACTGTTACACTGGCAATATCTCCTGAACAAAAACATATCATGTTTGCTGTACCCTGTGGGGAGGAGGGAATTCCTTTCCTACATGTTGAAACAATGTTCAGATGATTCCAGGTGATTCTCTTACAGGGAATGATAGACACTGTGTGTAAGATACACTTAGAATTACTCATACCTTCAATCCTGGAAACCCTTCTCCAGGTAAACCTCTATCTCCCTGAAGACCTTGAGGTCCTGGAGGACCCTGTACAAAAGAAGCAGAAAATTAATTTACAAACTTTAAGTCTTAATGAAGCAATAACTATAGTTACTTACCGGTGAACAATAATGGAAACTAGAATTAGACGTGCAAGCAACAAATTACTTCGTACTTGGTGAACTGCGAGGCATAAAATCTGCTTAACAGAAAATAGTATTCACTCATCGACTGAGATGCTGGGAAGAATCACAGTGTTGTTCTGTGCTGTAACAGTTCTGAGATTCTATGATTCTGCCCATCATCTCTCTCCAAATGTTTGGTCCTGAAAAATCAAAGAGTCTCCCAGAGAACTCTGCTGTGAATCAAGCTGGCATAAGGGGAAAGTTTGCAAATTAAGCTGGGATCTGAATATTCCTGGCCTCTTGATGTGAGCGAGCATCAGCCCTAGTCATGTTTGAGGCAGAACCTGTGCCCATTCCAAACATCGTCCTCCACATCAAAAGAGGCATGGCTGGTGCGAGGCAAATGATTTTCAACCAGGATGTTACCTTGGTTCTTGCTTGGAAGATCCCAGGTGGTCAATAGGCCAGGTGAAACTGGGCATATTTTCTTCCTTGTTGTCAAAAGGAGAAGGCATGGGGATTTAGTGAAAACATTAAACACATTAACAGAGGCTGTGATAACCTTGGGAGATTACATAATACACAGCCACAGTTATTAAATGTGTAATGTGATACTGCACAGTTTCTGATGCACACCAGGTGGAGGCTGGAACATCCAAGGGAGTCAGCATGTCAGAGGTCTGCTGGATCCCAGGACTCAGCTGGGTCCCAGCCAGATGTTGAGCCTCTGGACAAGGTTCACCCTGAGCTGATGCAGATGATAAGACACATCAGTAACATCCAGGAGGTGGTGTCAGCAACATTCTAGCTACTGCAAGGCCGATTGGAGGAGTCCCAAAGCCTTCAGGTGCAGGAGATGGGGTGCCAGCAATGCGTGGCACTGAGGCCAACACTGACACAGTGACGACGGCAGTAAAAAACCTGGAGCACGACTTCCGCGCCTTGAGTGGTGGTGTCCAAGCAATGGCTCAGTCTGTGAGGACCACGGCTGAGGGCCTCAACCTGATGTCCCAGTCGATGAGGGGCATGATCCAGACACAGGTGGACATTGCTGAGGCACTCCAGAGCATGGCTCAGTCACTGAGGAGCATCGAGGAAGAAACAATGGAGCCCAATTCGGGGCCTTCCACCAAGGTTACTACGACTGCTTCTGAATCCCCCCACTTCTGACACTGGCGCATCTCAAGAGCAGCGACCAGAACAGGGTGGCACAGCAATGCCTATGACACCGATAAGTCGGCAATGGCCCTCTGGTTCCAGGCCCTCCAGAGGACATCTACCAAGGTGTTGAGCGGACAGACACAGCCTTGTCCTAGGAGAATCTAGATAAGGGTGGGGAGGACTAGGTATTTGAGGGAGGCATCAAGAGCCTTCCTGGTCCTCCTGGCATATCGGACCCTTGCCGCCGCCTCTCCTCCATCCTCTGGCTCCTCCTCGGACCCATCCTCCAGTCCTTTCTGGTCTGCCTCCACCTCCTCAAATGAGGCCGCATGTCCTTCCGCGTCCTCTTCCTCGTCCAGCATGTCACCCCACTGCTGTGCCAGATTGTGGAGGGCATAGCAGACCAACACAAAACAGGAAATCCTCTGGGAGGTGTACTATAAGGCCTCGCCAGAACAGTCCAGGCATCGGAGCCGCATCTTGAGCAGCCCGATGTACTGCTTAATGACAGCACGGGTGGCGGCATGGGCCTCATTATACCGGGTCTCCAAATTGGCATCATTATCCATGACCTCAGTGGATGTCCCTTGTCCCCCATGAGTCAACCCGCCATCCTAGGGTGGTCCGTGAAGACCCCGGGGATTTCCAAGTTCCCCAGGATGTAGCTGTCATGCACACTCCCTGGGAAGCATGCACACCTGTGCATGATCCTCATGTGGTGGTCGTACATGATCTGAACATTGAGAGTGTAACCCATTCCTGTTAATATAGGGCACTCCCCAATGAACTGGTGCACACAGGGCAACATGCGTGCCATCTATGGCCCCCTGGACTTGGGACATGCCAGCGATGGCGACAAAACCTGTAGCTCGGGTGGGCCTGGTCTTTGTCGAAGATGATATAGTCTGATGACAAGGCATACAGAGCATCAGTCATCTCCTGAATGCCACACAAGTCCCCGCTCGGGTCCTGGATCGACCCAGTGGCATAGAAGTTTTGTGTTTCAGTGACCTTCACTGCCACCGGGAGCAGGTGTCCTCCTCTTCCATGGGCTGCCATGTTTGCGAGGTGGCACAAGTGCCGCACTGTCTCTCTATTGAGATGGAGTCTTCTGCGGCATATGCTGTCCGTCAGCTCATGGAAGGACCAACGACTCCCATACACCCTGGCATGTCGCTGGCCTCCACTTCTGGCCCCCCTCCTCAGCCTGATGGGCGGCTGGGTTTTCAGGGTGTGTGGCAGCCCCCTGCACATGTGGTGCAGCCTCCAGCCTGCATTGGTTTTGC
Source organism: Scyliorhinus torazame (assembly GCF_047496885.1). Lineage (NCBI taxonomy): Eukaryota > Metazoa > Chordata > Chondrichthyes > Carcharhiniformes > Scyliorhinidae > Scyliorhinus > Scyliorhinus torazame. The sequence continues at coordinate 117,723,356 of NC_092708.1, forward strand.
TGCTGTCTTCGGCATCTACTGCCTTGGCTGCTGCCAGCACGGCGAGGGCCGGCTCTATGGGATCCATACCCGTAAACATTTTTGTATCTGGAAAGAATTGGAGAGAGACTGACAAGCAGTTACGGCTTCCATCCCAAGGCCCTCAAATCCCCAGGCATCCCCTTACCATGAGCGTCCCGCCTTCTCTCAGAGTGCCATCCAACGAATCAATTACTTCAGTAAACCCCGCTTTACCCCCAGCCAGATCAGGAGCCCCTAGACCTCTGCCAGCAACATTAAGGAGCTTGTGCTCAGCTATCCTCCATTCATCCATACACTTACCCTTTAGCTGCGAAGGGGTCCTCAGTGGTGCACCACTGCTCTTTACTGTTTGATTGTTGGCAGCTGCCTCTCTGGTGTTGATGCTCCAGGAGTACAGGCATCAAAGGTTGCTGGACATCCAGGCTGCTAATTATCCTCTCAGACATGGCGACGGTCATTAAGCTGAATTGCAATCCCTCTGAGGGGTGTCTCTGACCCCTGGGCTAGCAGCTCCGGTGCCCTGGAGCCGCATGCCAGTAAATGGAACGGGTTACTCACCTCCTTGTTTCCCTTCGGTAGCCGTTGTGCCAGCTTCATGTTTTTGTAAAGGAGTTCTAAACGGCGTTCACTGATGTCTTTCTGGGGAGTCGGATGACTCCTGGGAGACCGTTGCATTCGACTTCAATCTCGCTCATGAGATTGGAATGAATGCAAATTCAGCTTAATGACTGCCGCCATTTTTGGGCGAGATCCAGAAATCACCATCGGGAGCGGGCTGGGTGAATTCGCCCGGCGCAAACCTTGATTTGCCCGGTACACCCGGATCGGTGCCGGGTGCGACGAGGTGGGAAAGGTATGTCCTGTGTCTGTAGTCAGAACCAGTTATATATTCAAGGAATGGATATGACTCACAGTTAATGAAATAGTGAGAGTAAACAGCAGAGGCATTTTTGCTGCATGTTGCAGCCAATTGTCGCTAAAATGTTTGAGAAATCTGGGGCAGAATCTCCCCAAAATCTGTCAGTCAGTTTCGGTCTGAAAACCTGCGTGTATCACTCCAGCTGCACAGCCGGGTTTTCGCTCCAGATTTTCTGGCAATCGGTGCACAGAGAATCTGGGGGCATGGTTTGCGCCATTCCTCTGGTAGGACAGGGCCTGCGAGAGCCAGCAAGGCCGGCTCCACAGAGACCAGAGTACCATCTTTAAAGGGGGTATCCCAATCAGCTCCTCCCATCCCAACCACACAAGCATCGGGGCACTCCCTTGACAGGCATCATACCAACACCCCCCCCTCCTCTCTCTTACAGGCATCGGGGTGCTTCCCCCCACACTTAAGAGAAAAGGGGGAACTCCCAATTGGGCTGCCAGGCCATGTCCCTCACTACCCGGTCGCTATACTTCGTTGTGCGCCCCCTGTATGGCCATCACGACCTGTTTTCGTGATTTGCACCAGCGTGATGTCACGTTGGCTGGGTGGGACGATGTGAAAGTAGCGCCGTTAAGTCCTATAATAAGATCAGGCTTTCAGCCTTCCTGGACATGAACCTGATAGCCTCATCGGGGGGGGGGGGGGGGTTAGATATCAAACCAAAATACCACCAGCGCAAATCCCATTTTGGGCCTCTTGCAAGATTTAGTGTCCAATTTAGGATTTGCGCCCATGGCTAGTGTGGCCACTAGATTGCAGCCCTGTATTCAATAAGAGTTAATAGCCTCAGCTTCCTGGCTTCATCACTCAAGTGAGATAAACTGACCTTTCCTCCTCTCAAGACAGTTGTCACCTGCTTTATGTAGCAGTGCATTGCATAGCAGACTCTACACTGACGCAGTGTCAGAAAATTTAGCATTGCTGTTACTTTATCATGTACTGTGAACACTCTCCTTGTTCTTTATGGACCCTGAAGCTTATCCTGTAGGAGAATGCAACACTATTTATGGGCAAACCAAAGTTTTCAGAGACGCTATTCAAGGTTTGGAATGTGGTTTGACGATAGACTCTAGTCACAGGAGATTGCTGTGAAGGCGTGACTCTTTATTGGTGCTGCAAGGTGGACCTGATTCACTTGCTTACCGTTTCAGATGCTTGCTCTTCATCTTCATATACAAAATACATAATTGAATGCCTTCAGGGAATCCATTTTGAAATTTTGGGAGATGTTTCTCAAAAATTGGTCAGTGTACAATACTCCAAAAATCAAGTGTGATGCTCCTGGAGTGCAACTCTGACATTGGTTTCCAAAATAACCAAAAGAGAGGATTATAGTAAAAGAGGTTTTGAGAGACAACAGATTGGATTTGTTTCCTGTGGACAGGTTTGTAATGTGGTGCAACTTTCATAAGAAATAGGAGCAGAATTAGGCCATTCGGCCCATCTGGCCTGCTCCATCACTCAATCATGGCTGATATGTTTCTCATCCCCATTCTCCTGCCTTCTCCCCACAATCCCTGATCCCCTAATTAATCACAAACCTATCTATCTCGGTCTTAAAGACAATCAGTGATTTGGCCTTCCCAATCTTCTGCGGCAATGAGTCACACCAATTCACCACCCTCTGGCTGAAGAAATTCCTCCTCATTTCTGTTTTAAAGGATCGTCCCTTCAGTGTGAGGCTCTACCCTCGGGTTCTAGTTTTTCTTACTAGTGGAAACACCCTCTCCATGTTCACATTTTTCTAGGCCTCTCAGTATTCTGTAAGTAACTTTTGTAACTTCCACCTTGTTCATGAATCCAATGTTAACCTCTTCATGTTTCCCGGATAGATCTCGTTAGTTATGCAGAACAGAATGGCCAATCTGGTCTGTTCATCAAGAAAAAGACTTGCATTTATATGGAGCCTTTCACAACTACATGGCTGCGAATTTGCATACAGCAATTCCCACACAAACAGTATTGTGATCATGATCAGATAATTTGTTTTTATAATGTTGATAGAGAGATGCTTATTGGCTATGACACTGGCCATAACTCACCTGCTCTTCGTCAAAACTTTTCATAGGATCTTTTATATCCACCTTAGACAGAGCATTGATTTAACATCTCATTCAAAGATGGCACTTCTGACAATGCAACAGTCCCCCAGTCCTGCATTGGAATATCAGCTCCGATTTTTGTGCTCAGGCACCGGAATGAAACACTCTTTGACCTCAAGAGGCAAGAATGCTGCCAACTGAGCCATAACAAGGGGACTGTAATGCAGCTGATTAAAGGACATATAAGCAACAGTGGCAAGGCGGCCATGTGGAGATGGCTAGCAGTTGCGATGTAACACAAGCTGTGACTCACTATTATCTTTTTTTTCTCTATTCGTTCATGGGATGTGGGCATCACATTATTGTGGGTCGGGAGTCACATGTAGCCCAGACCAGATAAGGACGACAGATTTCCTTCCCTAAAGGACATTAGTGAACCAGATGGGTTTTGACGACAATCCATGGTCCAGATTTTTATTGAGTTCAGATTCCAACATCTGCCCTGGTGGAATTTGAACCCGGGTCCCCAGAGCATTACCCTGGGTCTCTGGATTACTAGTCCAGTGACAATACGATTACGTCACTGCCTCCCCTCTTATGTTATACGCGGCACAAAAATCAAGATCTACTCCACCGTTGTAGAAGGTGGTAAGTGAGACAAGTATCCACCAGTCTACACACGCGGATGTCTGTCATGTGCTGTCTTCTCTTTCAAGCAAAGAGAAAAAGGTCATGAATGAAGAATTTTAAAGATTTGTGCCATCAAAGTTCTCAGTTCAGCAGTCGTGCATTCTGTTGGCAGCTTGATGTTTGATACTCGCTACATTTACAGGGTCACAGAGCAAATACACTGACAGGGCAGCAATAGAGATGTGCCTGCCTAAATATGACATAACTGTACATTTGGAAAGTACATGAACAGGCGTTGCTATCATTCATTCTGCTTTTGGGATGCTCCAATTAAGGTCAGGTGGGAAGCATGGCAACTCACAATAGATTCCACCCTTTTTAATTTCCAATTTTGTGAGTTGAGAAGAAAATCAGTTGGCTCCCTTTATGCACACAAAATGTTACATACTCAGGTGTTACAGACAAAACCTACTCCATTATTTGTTAATATCCAGCATCTTTGCAGTCTGCATCAGTTGGGATATTTTCATTACATCTATTCAATAGTCTATTTTAAATTTGGGGCATGGCATTCAAACACAATTTAAACACAACTTACTGGTAATCCAGGTTCACCAATCCCAGGTGGGCCAACAGGCCCTGGTCTTCCTATGAAACCAATATTACCCTAAACAAAGAAAGATGAATTAAATACAGAACATTTATTTTGTATTTACTTCTTGACAAACGTTTATTCCTCTTAAAAATATAATTGTTTCTTGTTGAGGTGGAGGAATCGAGAATTGGTCTACATTCAATGCATTATACTTTGGAGCTTTAAACTAACATGTTATAAATCTTTGTTATTACACTTGACGAAATAACAGTTCAAGCATTTCCTGCATGGCAGGAGTGCTCTTCCTTTGCACTCTTGGGTGTTGAATCCAGATTGACACATATCTTGGCTTTTACACCCTTAACCCGGCCCAATTCTTTGTGGAAGATGCCTTTATACCTCCTTCATTCATCTTGAAGGTCGGAGTCAGATATTTTGAAGATTTCCAGACAGCTGAACCTAACTGTCTATAATCAGTATCTTCCCACAGACTGGGTCTATGTCCTTCAATGACAATCAAAGGCAAATTGGTTTCTGCCCTCTTGTAGGCCACTGGGGTCTTGGCTGCTCAAAGGATCTTCAAAATCTCCCGGGTGTACACCGAAAGCTTGGCTGCAGTACTCTTCAAGCTTAAAGATGGTGTTCCTGCACGCAGATATTGGAAGTCTTGCTTGCCCACTGCGGTCACTGAAGTGACTTCCATTTTAAGGGGTCTACCATTAACCTTAAGACGACTTCAATTGGAGTGGTGTTATTCAACTGGACTGAATTCAATTCAAGCGATGTATTGCATGTTCTTCTTCAGAGCTCTTCTCCACTATGTTCAGTGGCGTTGCGGACTGCTGCTGCTGTTTATTTTTGCTTTGGCACGCTTTGCCTCGAGAGGGAATGTGCTTGAATGTGCCCCCTTTGGTTGCAATTGCAGTATATAAACTCCTGTATATAGCAGGTCTCCCAAGGATGGATTTCTCACAACAATAGCAGTCCACAGCCCCCTTTGGCTGCAACTGCAGCATATAAACTCCTGTATAAAGCAGGCCTCCCGAGGATGGACTTCCCACAACAACAGCAGTCCACCTCGGATTTGGTTAGATGCCCCGATTCCTTCCCACTCTTTGGATCCCGATCCTGTCCCAAGGACCATGTCTGGATATGAACTGTGCCTTTTGATCCTGCTGCAAACCTCACGGTCGCGCCTCTCCATATTTTGTTAATTTTCTTTTCAGCCACGCTTTGAGGCTCAGTGGTGCCTCTTTTGGTGCACTCTGTTGCCCGGTTACCTTGATCACTTTTTCCAAATAATTATGGTCTCCACCAGCAGCTTCTTCTGGATATTAAAGGTTATGGATCCCACAAAAGAGCTGGTCATGAAACATGTCGCTAAGCACGGTCCAGAACTCTCAGTACTCAGCAAGCTGATGAAGTATGGGTATGAAGAGTGAGACAGACTCTACATGGCCCCTCACTGCAGAGTTAAACTTATAATGTTGGAGGATAATCAAGGAGCTGGATTCTCCGAATTTGAGGCTATGTCCCCACGCCGGCACGGTAACGGTGGTGTTTTACGACAGAAAAATGGCGTAAAACGGCCACCAAGCCTCCGTTTGGCTGGGGGCTAACATCAAGGCAGCATAGAGCACCCGACTCTAGCTGCTGATACAGCCGGAGCATTGACAGGTCCGTGGCCACGCACTCGCACGGCGGCGGCCTGCAGCAGCCGCGCCATGCAACATGGCGCCGGCTGCTCGAGGACCCGGCCTGCAAAATAGTGCCACCCTTGGCTGGCTCGCGCACCCCGGACCACTCCCCAATAGTGCCCCCAGCCCCTGCCAAAGTCCCCCATGCCCGCGGATCGGCCCTCCCCCGACTGTGGCAGTGCTGGACTGAGTCCGCAGCCACCACACCGGGTTCTCGATGGATGAGACATGACAGCGCCTTCGGGAACTCGGCCGGTCGGGGGCGGAGCATCAAATGGTGGGCCTCACGCTGTCGATACGGTCAAAGGTCTTCACGGTGGGTGCCTCCAGGGACATGAGGCTCTTAATCAAATTATATTTCAGGCTCGCAAACTATCAGAACTATTATCTTCTGTTTGTCTTCACCTGTGATCTCATTCACAGTAAAGAGGAAATGGAGCCATTTGATGTATTGATCCCATGACTCAACCCCTTGGTCAAATGGGTCTAGTTTTCCAATGATAGGCATCCCCACTCACAGTTTAAATGATTCAGACTCTTGCTGGAGCTTCTCTACTGTCTCAACTGTTCGTTCCTTCCCCCTGCTCAATTCATGATGACTGTCAGGTCAAAAACTTTTAGCTCGTCTCCAATGTGGTGATTCGAGACATATACTGAAGGCTCCATTAATAAACAAAGGGATTTATTGATGAAAGGCAAGGAACACTATATAATAGGTCTTTACACTTCAGCTCCCTGGTCCATACTGCCCGGGGTCCTGCTCCCAGGGCCCCACGCAAACTCCCCACTGGCTGGGATTCATACGCTCCTGCGTGATCATGTGGTCAGTGGACTCTACCCCCTGAAAGGGGCTATGCTACCACATAAGCCTTTCACCAACAGGAACAGTTTCTCCCTATTTACTCCGTTTACTTTGCTCATTATTGTGAACACCTCTATCAAATCTCCTTCTAATCTTCTCCCAAGGAGAACATCTGTAGCTTCTCCCCTCTAACCTAGTAACTGAAGTCGCTCATCCCTGGAACCATCCTTGTAACCCTTTCTGCACCCTCTCCAAAGCCTTCTGATCCGTCCTCAAGTGCAGTGCCCAGAATTGGACATGACCCCCCCTGCTCCAAGGGCCGGTGAGCCATTGAAATCTCCGTTCATATCAGCGGAACCAGAAGATCCTGAGAGTGTAATGGGCTTGAAAATTCTGGCTAATATTCCAGTTGAGGCCGAGCCAGTTAAGCTTCATTAAGGGTCATCATAATTTCTTACTTTGCTTCTATTTGAAAATGTGGATCCCGATCCAAAAACCAAGAAAGTGCGAAGAAATACTGATCTTGCTCTCTGCTAAGTAAATACTAATTCCATTGCATGTATAAGTTTTGTTTCAGTGAGCTGTCAAGGTGTGGTTAAAAACCTAATTCATCACCTTGGGACCTGGATAGCCAATCCCAGTTTCACCAATTAGTCCTGGTGGCCCAGAAACTCCACGTTCACCCTAATAAAAAAAGAAGGCATTTGATTATTTTCTGAAGCAAGATGTCTTGATTAGCGTCAGATGAATTCTAAAAAAAATATTTTAAATTAAGAGCTAAATACCAAATTGTCTATTACAGTGCTATGATTTACACTTAATGGTGTTGCAAATTTTTTCTCGTGACAGAAAATGTATAGTGACAGTCAACAATTCTAATTTTGTGACCGGAAACAAAATATGGGACAAATATAATTGTGCAAATTATAACCAGATATTATAGAAGGGAAATCTACAGGAAAGATTTGTTAAACTTGTTAGGGCAGCACGGTAACACAAGTGGATAGAACTGTGGCTTCACAGCGCCACGGTTCCAGGTTCGATTCCCCGCTGGGTCACTGTCTGTGCGGAGTCTGCACGTTCTCCCATTGTCTGCGTGGGTTTCCTCCGGGTGCTCCGTCTTCCTGCCACAGCCCAAAGACAAACAGGTTAGGTGTGGCCATGATAAATTTCCCTTAGTGACCAAAAAGGTTAGGAGGGGTTATTGGGTTACGGGGATAGGGTGGAAGTGAGGGCTTAAGTGGGTCGGTGCAGACTCGATGGGCCGAATGGCCTCCTTCTGCACTGTATGTTCTATGTTCTTAAACTGTACCAGTGAGACCCAGAAATCTACAAGGTTAACCAAAGGATTGCGCAACCCAAGGGGAGGGAGGGAAAGACAGAAGGATGGTGGGAAAGCCACAAAACAGGAGAAGAGGAGGGGGGGCAATATACAAGGGAGGGGGCAAGGGGAGCAGGACAGAAGGGACCATAGGCCAAGCCAGAGGGCGGTGAAATGTATGTAGGGTTAATTAAAGGAAGGACAGTGTTGGGGGACATTTTCTGATACTGGACTATGATATAAATTAAAGGTGGCTCTAAACTACATTTGTGCTCCTATATTACTTTTGAATAGTTATGATGAGACAAAAGGTACTCATTGGCTTAGATGCCTGTTTAGAAGAGGCAATTTGTAGAAATAGATATTGTATACACAATGCTTGTTAATATCAGAAAGGACACAAAATGACTATTAGCTATTAAAGCAATACTAAAGACACAAAATGGCCGAACGAGCCATTTTCCTGAACAATAAGTTACAAGTTGTGTAAACTACCTCATGAGAACCAAGCGTGGGTACTTATAGGGAGTATCTCAGCAGCTGCTGATAACAGCTTCACAGAACAAGGAATGCAATGTATCCATAATAAATCAAGATCCCCAGCTGTAGACAGGACATATCCTTGTGTTAGTTTCGAATGACTTTGGGCAGCACGGTAGCATTGTGGATAGCACAATTGCTTCACAGCTCCAGGGTCCCAGGTTCGATTCCGGCTTGGGTCACTGTCTGTGCGGAGTCTGCACATTCTCCCCGTGTGTGCGTGGGTTTCCTCCGGGTGCTCCGGTTTCCTCCCACAGTCCAAAGATGTGCAGGTTAGGTGGATTGGCCATGATAAATTGCCCTTAGTGCCCAACATTGTCCTTAGTGTTGGGTGGGGTTACTGGGTTATGGGGATAGGGTGGAGGTGTTGACCTTGGGTAGGGTGCTCTTTCCAAAAGCCGGTGCAGACTCGATGGGGCCGAATGACCTCCTTCTGCACTGTAAATTCTATGAAATTCTATGACTTCTCTATGAAGTTAGGGGCGGGTAAGACAATACCCATTTTAACCATATATGTGATAACTGGGATGCTAACAAAATTGATTGACTGCATGTAATGAATTGTGACGCAAATATAGTTGATTGATTGTATGTAAATGAGAATACAACTAATTCCGCCACTTGAATCTGTATATTAACCTGGGTGAGCCTTAGCTCAAGTGAGAAAGAGTGCTGTCAGAAAGGCTGCGGAGTCTCAAGCCTTTCTCCCAGAATTCTGACATAATAAACTTCCTCAGGCCTTCGTATGATCATTTTCACCTCTAACAGATAAACCTTTCTGTACAATAAAGTAAATTAACGCGGTTAAGAAAAATGTAGATGTGTATATACAATTGTTTATAAATATGGAAAATGCCAAAAAAAAGATTTATTAAAAAAAAGTAATCTACAAGAGTAGTTCACAATGACAGCATATCGAGTAAACTTTCTGTAATATTCCCAGGTAAGCTCATTCACTTCATTTTTCAGCGTTTCCAGGCTGATTAGTGCCTCTATAGAGAGCAAGTTGGCATGTAAGTACAAGAGAGGATAGATTTCAACTTACAGGCAGCTGACCAGTAAACCTTCTTTATGAGGACTGAACATTTCCATGCTTAGGCCTTAGGAATTGCCACTAGTGGGCAGCACTCTCCAAATGGATATCCCGACTCCCAACTTACTGATTATAGGCTGGTGCAATACTGTGCAACTTGAATGTTGTATTTAAATCCAAGGGAAGACAATCAGAGTGATGGGGTGGATTGTGCAAGGCATCAGTGTATGTTTGGGTTCCTGAGGCGCACTCCTGCTCCTCCTGGCCCCACAAAAAACAACTTTTCCATTTAACTTTTGGTTCTTTATCTTTACTGCCAGGTTGATGCGCAATCAATTACTCTCGAGACAAGGTGAGTCATAACTAATAGGCTTTAATCTGCTAGAACTGTTCCCCAGCAGCTTCGATACAGAAAGTGAAGGCTGCTGGGACAGCATCAGTTCTTATACTCCGCCTCTCAGGGTGGAGCTATGTACATCAGCCAATGGTAGACTCCTGGGTCTAGCCAATGGTCATCCACCTCTCAGGTACCGCAATACCTGGTATTACCACATTCATCCCCTGTTAAAAAAAAGAGCCCGGCAGGGTGATGGCCAGCGTTAATGTCGCCTTTCGCATGGTAGGACCAGGTATGGAGGTGCCGTGATGTCGAGGGTAATAGCAAAAGTGTTCATGGTGCAGCAATCAGTCGATCGGGTGGCCTGGTCATCCTTCTGGAGCGTCTGGGCTTCGGCGGTGATCCTGATGGGGGTCCCGGCGGTTGCGACTCCGGGAACGTGGTGTCGTCCTCCCAGGCAGCTTTGTCACCCCTAGGGTACGGGAGAAGAAAGCCACAGGCCTGCCTGCTTGGTTGAGGGTGGCCACCAGAGCTACGTCGGACGCATCGCTCTCGACCTGGAAGGGGAGGGACTCGTTGATGGCGCGCATCGTGGCTTTAGCAATGTCTGCTTTGATGCGGCTGAAGGCCTGGCGGGCCTCCATCGACAGGGGGAAGGTTGTGGACTGGATCAGGGGTCGAGCCTTGTCTGCATAATTGGGGACCCACTGTGCATAATAACTGAAGAAGCCGAGGCAGCGCTTTAGGGCCTTGGGGCAGTGAGGGAGGGGGAACTCCATGAGGGGGCGCATGCGCTCAGGGTCGGGGCCTATGACTCCACTTCGCACTACGTAGCCTAGAATGGCTACACGGTCGGTGCTAAACACACATTTATCCTTATTGTAAGTCAGATTAAGGATATTCGCGGTCTGGAGAAATTTTCGGAGGTTGGTGTCGTGATCCTGCTGGTCATGGCCGCAGATGGTGACGTTATCAAGATATGGGAACGTTGCGCGTAAGCCGTACCGGTCAACCATTCGGTCCATCTCTCGTTGGAAGACCGAGACCCTGTTCGTGACACCGAAGGGAACCCTTAAAAAGTGATAGAGCCGCCCGTCTGCTTCGAAGGCAGTGTACTGGCGATCACCATTACGGAGGGGTAGCTGGTGGTAGGCAGGCTTGAGATCCACCGTGGAGAAAACCTTGTATTGCGCAATCCTGTTCACCAGGTCGGCTATATGGGGGAGAGGGTACGCATCCAGCTGCGTAAACCTGTTGATGGTCTGGCTGTAGTCAATGACCATCCTATGTTTCTCCCCGGTCTTTACCACCACTACTTGAGCCCTCCAGGGACTGTTGTTCGCTTCGATGACCCCTTCCCTCAGCAGCCTTTGGACCTCCGACCTGATAAAGGTCCGGTCCTGGGCACTGTATCGTCTGCTCCTGGTGGCGACGGGTTTGCAATCCGGGGTGAGGTTCGCAAACAGGGAAGGCGGGTCGACCTTAAGGGTCGCGAAGCTTCAGACAGTAAGGGGGGTATAGGGCCGCCAAATTTAAAAGTCAGGCTTTGCAGATGGCACTGGAAATCCAGCCCAAGGAGGGTAGCTGCGCAGAGGTGCGGCAGGACACACAGACGGAACTTGTGGAATTTCCTGCCTTTGACAGTGAGGTTCGCTAGGCAGAACCCCTTTATCTCCACCGCGTGTGACCCGGAGGCCAGGGAGATCCTTTGGTTTACGGGATGGGTGACAAGAGAACACCGCCTTACCGTGTCGGAGTGAACAAAGCTTTCTGTGCTCCCAGAGTCGATCAAGTCTAGTCTGCCTGGCAGGAGGACACACAACAAATTAATCTCCTCTCCCATTACAAAATAATAATCGCTTATTGTCACAAGTAGGCTTCAAAGAAGTTACTGTGAAAAGCCCCTAGTCGCCACATTCTGGCAACTGTTTGGGGTGGCCGGTACGGGAACTGAACCTGGCTGGCTTGATCTGCAGTACAAGCCAGCTTTTAGCCCTCTTGTGCTAAACCAGCCCCTGACAACAAGCCTAGTTTGTAAAGCCAAAGTGAGTACATAAAGGAATTAAATTCATTAAAGTCATAAAACCCAACTACCTTCCCACATCTTGGGCGAAATTCTCCGGTATCGGCACGATGTCCGCCGACCGGCGCCAAAAACGGCGCAAATCAGTCCGGCATCTCGCCGCCCCAAAGGTGCGGAATCCTCCGCATCTTGCCCGGCAATGTCATTTCTGCTGTGCCAGCTGGCGGAAAAGGCCTTTGGTGCCCCGCCAGCTGGCACAGCAGAAATGACATTGCCGGGCGGCGCATGCGCGGGAGCGTTAGCGGCCGCTCACGGCATCCCCGCGCATACGCTGTGGAGGGAGTCTCTTCCGCCTCCGCCATGGTGGCGACCGTGGCGAAGGTGGAAGGAAAAGAGTGCCCCCACGGCACAGGCCCGCCCGCGGATCGGTGGGCCCCGATCGCGGGCCAGGCCACCGTGGGGGCACCCCCCGGGGCCAGATCGCCCCGCCCAGGACCCCAGAGCCCGCCCTGTCCCGCCGGTAAGAGAGGTGGTTTAATCCACGCCGGCGGGACAGGCATTCTAGCTGCGGGACTTCGGCCCATCCGGTGCCGGAGAATTCGGCAACCGGCGGGGGCGGGATTCACACCAGCCCCCGGCGATTCTCCGACCCGGCGGGGGGTCGGAGAATCTCGCCCCTTATCTCTTGTCCTCAAATACTCTTCCTCTCAGCACCTGGGTGCCGGTGGAACTCAATTGTAAAGATCAATTTCTCCAAATGCCATTTACATTCACCAGCAATTCTCATGTCTCACTTTGCCTGGCACCAAAGATACTGCTCGTCTTCAAGGCCAGTTCAAGAAACAAACACTGCTGCCTCACAGCGCCAGGTGTCCCGAGTTCGATGTCGACCTTGGTGACTGCGTGGAGTTTTCACTTTCTCCCCATGCCTGCGTGGGTTTCCTCCAGGTGCTGCACTTTCCTCCAACAGTCCAAAGATGTGTAGGTAGGTGGATTGGCCATGATTAATGCATAGGTAGGGTGCTCTTTTGGAGGGTCTGTGCAGACTGGATGGGCTGAATGGCCTCCTTCTGCACTGTAGGGATTCTATGGATAAGATTCCAGCAATTCTCACCGTCATGGGATGCATGCCATGGCTATCACACAGACCTGTAACATTTCTTCTTTCCCAATGAAGGAAAAGCTGGCCTACAAATAGCACCAGAGAAATCACACTGAGGGGGATCATCATGAAAGAAATCCCTAATTCTACAAGATGAGGAAACTTTCCAAATTCTCCAGAGCCTGGAAGAAAAAGTGTGTGTGAAGTTAGAAGCAAGCTCACAGAAGATGGTTGGTGTAGGCGGGATAAAGCTCATCTTTCTGGTTTCGACAAAAAAAGTCCAGAAGTTTTAGGGTACAAGGTTGCTGGCAGGGATCACTGGCGAACGTTCCTGGCAAGTGGAGGTACGGGTGGCCGGGGTCTCAAGAGTGCAACAGCAAGGAGGGATGGTGAGATTGCAAGGGGTGGAGATCATGGAGAAAAGACTGAAGGAAGGGAGAGATCACAGGGTGTCTGAAGATTGGTCGGGTTTCACATTTCTGTCCGGGGTGTTACCTCATGAGCTCACTTTGAAGATGCTCCACGGCTGCTACACTTGCTCCAAAGCTTTCTGCTCCAGCTTTATTTAAGATGGCACTGTGACCATGTTACAAAGTAGTACAACTTCTGAAAAAGTGTGAATGCTCCTCGAGAATGCCTCAATGCAGAGATGTAATTCGAGAATTTCTATTCACACAGCACTGTCAGCACCTGCACCTCTCTGGATCCAGATTTCCAAAAAAGAGTTGGGGGTGCCGAGAGAGAGACTAGAATTTCAACCAGTCTTGAAGTTGGGAGGAGGTCTTGTGGCATAGTGGGTAGTGCCCCTGCCTCTGCCCTAGAAGCTCCAAGTTCAAGTCCCCCAGGACTTGCTGGCCAAGGAAGGTCCATCCAAAATGTGACCAAACAGGTTGACTGCTGTTCCTTCCAACACAACGGTAGGTTCAGTACGAAGTCTTACAACACCAGGTTAAAGTCCAACAGGTTTGTTTCGATGTCACTAGCTTTCGGAGCGCTGCTCCTTCCTCCGGTGAAGGAGGAAGGAGTTGTAAGAGCAAGGGAAATTCCTGGTCAGCCATGTGATGGAAAGAATGTTGGAGTCTCCTCCATCACTATCTATAGCTTCAGATTACAATATGCATATAAAAGTGCATGTTGCCACAGCAACCTGGATTCACTGAATGATCTGTAATATAGCCACCATCTGAATTGGGTTCAATCCCACTGTGCTGCCAAGACCACCATTTTCCATAACATTTAAATAAAGTTGATCTGTTTCACTTACACCAAGGTCTGTAATAATTCAGTTCACTTAAGTTTTGCCTTAATATGTTTCAGCGAAATGCAAACACTTTGCACATTGTATTTGGCTAGGCTTGAAAAAGCCTGATAAAGCTGATAGTTAGAAATATTGATGTATGAATTCCAGACCTGAAGGCAAATGCTAATCTTCTACTTGCCACTAAATTTCAAATCCCTCCGGAGAATGCAAGCTTAATTTATAAAGTAGCAATTTTAACATTCATATGAAATGTACATACTACTTAAAATATTCTACATGTAGGAGATCAAAAAAAATGACAACATAAAAAGAGCCTCAGACATCTCTCATCGCCTGTAAAGTATAAATCATTGCATTTTTTAAGGGAAAAGGAGGCACCTACATTTTTATTTGAAAAATGATGCAGACGAACTTCTGGTGAAGTGACACACATGATTGATATCCAGCAGTTTAAAACAGTTTCAGTGATGTTTATCTGAACTGATCTTTCTCAATTGAATCCTTTCAAAGAATCCCAAATATTTAATTATATTAAAACTGCTGTGATGCCAGGTCCTACAATCTTCAAGTGCTGAGTTAGTGATAATGAATTTATACACCCATTTGTTTTTGGATTCGTGTTAACGCCAATGCAGGCTTATGCCTGTTTTTGGCAAAGTTGAATCACTCCCCTTACATTACCTTCATTTAAAAAAATCATTCATGGGATGGCTGGGCCAGCATTTATAGCCCATCCCTAATTGCTCTTGAACTGAGTGGCTTGCAGGCCCTTGAAGAGTCAACCATATTGCTGTGGGTCTGGAGTCACATATAGACCAGACCAGGTAAGGACAGCAGATTTATGGATTTCTACGACAATCAGAGGTTTTTAATTCCAGGGGCGTCATTCTTCGACCCCCCGCTGGGTCGGAGAATGGCCGTTGGCCGCCGTGAATCCCGCCCCCGCCCAAGTCTCCGGTACCGGAGATTGGGCGGGGGCGGGAATCGGGCCGCGCCGGTTGGCGGGACCTCCCGCTCAATTCTCCGGCCCGGATGGGCCGAAGTCCCGCCCAGAAATTGCCTGTCCCGCCGGCGTAAATCGAAGCTGGTATTTACCGGCGGGACCAGGCGGCGTGGGCGGGCTCCGGGGTCCTGGGGGGGGCCCGGGGCAATCTGACCCCGGGGGGTGCCCCCACGGTGGCCTGGCCCGCGATCGGGGCCCATCGAACCGCGGGCGGGCCTGTGCCGTGGGGGCACTCTTTCCCTTCCGCCTCCACCACGGCCTCCACCATGGCGGAGGCGGAAGTGACTCTCCCCACTGCGCATGCGTGGGAAACTTTCAGCGGCCGCTGACGCTCCCGCGCATGCGCCGCATTTCCGCGCCAGCTGGCGGGGCACCAAACGCCATTTCCGCCAGCTGGCGGGGCACCAAACGCCATTTCCGCCAGCTGGCGCCTGCCTAGCCCCTCAATGTTGGGGCTTGGCCCCCAAAGATGCGGTGCATTCCGCACCTTTGGGCCGACGCGATGCCCGTCTGATTGGCGCCGTTTTTGGGGGAGAATTTCGCCCCAGATTTTGAAAAAAAATTCAAATTTCACCATCTGCAGTGGTGAGATTCAAACTCAGGTCCCACGGCCATTACCCTGGATCTCTGGATTACTAGCCTAGTGACAGTACCGCTACACCATCGCCACCCCATGCCTCGTCAAGTCTAACTAATAGCTACAACTGTGTAATTTTGATTTTAGTCCTTCTTCATCGATTGAAATACTTGGCTTTCCTGTCTGCCCGAGATCAAATGGATTTCCAATTATCTCAAGAGGTTGTTTCCTCTTCTGTGCCAAGCAGATCTTTTCCCTGCAATCATTCTTTGTGCTTTTCAAACTTTAAGCCCTGGACAACGAGAAATAATTTCCTAGAAGCTCACAAGGCACCTATTTTGCAATCCATGATCACAATTATTTTCTTACTGTTACTCTCCAACTCTCTCATTGCCTCTACTATTTTTAAAATGCTGCTGTCCCTTTGAACGCGTCTTTCCAGCTCCTTCTGTACTCCAATACCTATCAAGCATGGTTTGAACATCTCCACCAGCCCACATCGAGACTGGTCTCCTATTCCAACTCATTTGTTCCCAAAACCACAATTTGTGGAACTCCTGGCTTTCGTCACCCGCCTTTTTTCCTTCAGCAATTTCAGGTTTCTAAAATCGAAGCTGGATTCCACTTCTTCACGACCTCATGATTTACTTTCATTTTTAAAAACTTTTTCAAACTCAGTGGCATCCTGCTCTGTGAGTTTTAACCCTTCATTTTGGTGTCTTAATTAAGAATGATTGTTTTAAAGTTGCCTTAATCATAGAATCATAGAATTTACAGTGCAGAATGAGGCCATTCGGCCCATCGAGCATGCACCGGTCGTTGGAAAGAGCCCCCTACTTAAGCCCACACCTCCACCCTATCCCCGTAACCCAGTAACCCCACCTAACCTTTTTGACACTAAGGGACAATTTAGCATGGCCAATCCACCTAACCTGCACATCTTTGGACTGTGGGAGGAAACTGGAGCACCCGGAGGAAATCCACGCAGACACAGGGAGAAAGTGCAAACTCCACACAGACAGTCACCCGAGGCTGAAATAGAACCCGGGACCCGGGAGCTGTGAGGTAGCAGTGCTAGCCACTGTGCCGCCCATCTTTTCCATGCGAGTATGTTGTGGTATGACACTGACTAATCTGGTACATGCTTTTAAATCATTTTCAATATTTAAGAAAAATACATTTGTACCCAGTGCTGAATAACTTTGCACATAACTGTACTCTGAAATAAATTGGGTAAGTAGTCTCTAATTAGGCACAGGGAGTACAGTATGAGTACGGAGAGAAGGCGAGCCGGTTACTGGCCCAACAATTGAGGAAGAGAGGGGCGGTGAGGGAGATAGGTGGGGTGAGGGACGAGGAGGGTGAGATGGAACGGGGAGCAGAGAGGGTGACCGGGGTGTTTAAGGCATTTTATGAGAGGCTGTATAAGGCTCAACCCCCGGAAGGGAAGGAGGGAATGATGCACTTCCTGGGTCAGCTGGAATTCCCGAAGGTGGAGGAGCAGGAGAGGACAGGATTGGGAGCACAGATTGAGGTGGAGGAGGTGGTAAAAGGGATTGGGAGCATGCAGGCAGGGAAGGCCCCGGGACCAGATGGGTTCCCGGTGGAATTTTATAGGAAATACATGGACCTACTAGCCCCGCTTCTGACGAGAACCTTTAACGAGGCCAGGGAAAGGGGGACGTTGCCCCCGACGATGTCGGAGGCAACGATATCGTTGCTCCTGAAGAGGGACAAAGACCCGCTGCAGTGCGGGTCTTACAGGCCTATCTCCCTTCTGAATGTAGATGCCAAGCTCTTGGCCAAGGTGATGGCGACGAGGATAGAGGATTATGTCCCAGGGGTGGTTCACGAGGGTCAAACTGGGTTTGTTAAGGGGAGACAATTGAACACTAATATACGGAGGCTGCTAGGTGTGATGATGATGTCCCCACCGGAGGGAGAGGCGGAGATAGTGGTGGCGATGGCCGCTGAGAAAGCATTTGATAGAGTGGAGTGGGATTACCTGTGGGAAGTGTTGAGGAGATTTGGATTTGGAGAGGGGTTTATTGGGTGGGTTCAGCTTTTATATAGGGTCCCGGTGGCAAGTGTGATCACAAACAGGCAGAGATCTGACTACTTCCGTCTATATAGAGGGACAAGACAGGGGTGTCCCCTGTCCCCGATACTGTTTGCGTTGGCAATTGAACCACTGGCCATAGCGCTGAGGGGCTCTAGGAAGTGGAGGGGAGTACTTAGGGGAGGAGAAGAGCACCGGGTGTCATTATATGCGGATGATTTGTTGTTGTATGTCGCGGACCCAGTGGAGGGGATGCCCGAGATAATGCAGACACTCAGGGAGTTTGGGGAATTTTCGGGATATAAACTGAATATGGGGAAGAGTGAGCTGTTTGTGATGCACCCTGGGGAACAGAGCAGGGGAATAGATGATTTGCCGCTGAGGAGAGTAACAAGGGATTTTCGGTACCTAGGGATCCAGATAGCCAGGAACTGGGGAACCTTGCATAAGCTTAATTTAGGAAGATTGGTGGAGCAGATGGAAGAGGATTTTAGGAGATGGGACATGGTGCCCCTGTCACTGGCGGGTAGGGTGCAGGCGGTCAAAATGGTGGTCCTTCCGCGATTTCTTTTTGTGTTCCAGTGCCTCCCTGTGATGATTACCAAGACTTTTTTCAAAAAAGTGGATAAGAGCGTTATGAGCTTTGTGTGAGCTGGGAAGACCCCAAGAGTGAAGAGGGGGTTTCTGCAGTGTAGCAGGGATAGGGGGGGACTGGCACTGCCGAGCTTAAGTGACTATTATTGGGCCGCCAATATATCAATGGTATGCAAGTGGATGGGGGAAGGGGAGGGAGCGGCGTGGAAAAGACTAGAGATGGCGTCCTGTAGGGGAACCTGCCTGCAAGCATGAGCGACGGCGCATTTACCGTTCTCCCCGAAAAAGTACACCACAAGTCCAGTGGTGGTGGCAACACTGAAAATTTGGGGGCAGTGGAGACGGCATAAGGGAGTGACGGGTGCCTCGGGGAGGTCCCCGATAAGGAACAACCATAGGTTTGTCCCGGGGAAGATAGATGGGGGATTTAAAGTCTGGCAGAGAGCAGGGATTGTGCAATTGAGGGATTTGTTCCTAGACGGGACGTTTGCGAGTCTGGGAGCACTGACGGAAAAATATGGGTTGCCACCGGGGAATGCATTTCGGTATATGCAACTGAGGGCTTTTGCGAGGCAACAGGTGAGGGAATTTCCGCAGCTCCCGGCGCAAGAGATTCAGGACAGGGTGATTTCGGGGGCATGGGTGGGGGATGGTAGGGTGTCAAATGTATACAGGGAAATGAGAGACGAGGGGGAGATCATGGTGGATGAGCTGAAGGGAAAATGGGAAGAGGAGCTGGGGGAAGAGATCG
This sequence comes from Scyliorhinus torazame, assembly GCF_047496885.1. Lineage (NCBI taxonomy): Eukaryota > Metazoa > Chordata > Chondrichthyes > Carcharhiniformes > Scyliorhinidae > Scyliorhinus > Scyliorhinus torazame. Next base: position 117,742,672 of record NC_092708.1, read on the forward strand.
TGGAGGGGCTGTGGGCAGATGCCCTAAGTAGGGTAAACTCTTCGTCCTCATGCGCCAGGCTCAGCCTGATACAATTCAAGGTTCTACATAGGGCGCATATGACTGGAGAAAGGTTAAGTAGATTTTTTGGAGTGGAGGACAGGTGCGGGAGATACGCGGGAAGCCCAGCGAACCACACCCACATGTTTTGGTCATGCCCGGCACTACAGGGGTTCTGGGTGGGGGTGGCAAATGTGCTTTCGAAGGTGGTGGGGGTCCGGGTCGAGCCAGGCTGGGAGTTGGCTATATTCGGGGTTGCAGAAGAGCCGGGAGTGCAGGAGGCGAGAGAGGCTGATGTTTTGGCCTTTGCGTCCCTAGTAGCCCGGCGACAGATATTGCTTATGTGGAAGGAAGCTAAGCCCCCGGGCGTGGAGGCCTGGATAAACGACATGGCAGGGTTTATAAAATTGGAGTGGATAAAGTACGCACTAAGAGGTTCGGCTCAAGGGTTCACCAGGCGGTGGCAACCGTTCCTTGACTACCTCGCAGAACGATAAGGGAAATGGGGAAGGTAGCAGCAGCAACCCGGGGGGGGGGGGGGAGGGGAGGGCCCACGCGGGCCCTCAGAGGTTTCCTATAGTTGTTTGTATATTAGCTATTTATACTGGCGTCTGGGACTTCATTGTTTTGGAGAGTTATTATTTTGTTGTTGGCAGTTGCCGTTTAGTTAATATATTATTTATTTGTTAAAAAACGGTCATTATTATTTATATTGTTTTAAAGTTGTAAAAAGGGGAAAATCCTGTTCTGTTCTTAGTGACTGAAAAACTTTGAATAAAATATATTTAAAAAAAAAAAGTCGTCTCTAATTGGCATACATTATTAAGGATATATTGTTAAATGCAAAAAAGAAGTGGAGAAAGGAACAAAAATGATAGCATCAGAGAAAGCGGGAATGCGGGCAGCATAATCAAAGACCCCTCCCACCCGGCTTACTCACTCTTCCAACTTCTTCCATCGGGCAGGAGATACAGAAGTCTGAGAACACGCACGAACATGTTCAAAAATAGCTTCTTCCCCGCTGTTACCAGACTCCTAAACGACCCTCTTATGGACTGACCTGATTAACACTACACCCCTGTATGCTTCATCCGATGTCGGTGCTTATGTAGTTACATTGTATACCTGTGTTGCCCTATTATGTATTTTCTTTTATTCCCTTTTCTTCCCATGTACTTAATGATCTGTTGAGCTGCTCGCAGAAAAATACTTTTCACTGTACCTCGGTACACGTGACAATAAACAAATCCAATCCAAATAGTCTAGCCAGATTCTGCCAATGTAGCTCCAGGCAACAGAACATGATAAATGTTCTTTAAATAGCATCAATAAAACATCTACAGGCCCAACAACCCTTTGGGAAGGAAATTAGACCTTGTTGTGCCACTTTGTTGTTTTCTATTATTATTTCAGATTTACAGGCTCTGCAATATTTTATTTCTTCATTGGCAAATATCGCTCTGCCATGTCTTCAGATTGTTTACAATTACACACTTGTCTAACAAAAGTGTGGACTGGAAATTTCCAGGAAATCTGACAGTGTAGATCAGTGTAATAACAATGCAAGTAACAGAATAAACCCACTGGGGGCAATTTTACGCCCACGTTCTCTGCGAGGTGGGCGCAAAACCTCCCGAGACCCAGAAAACAGGATTCTTGCCAGCGAGCCCACATTTTCCCCTCCCCTCGCCGGTAACATAACAAGGCTCCCACCCAGAAAGGCCAGGAACCTCATTTCAATATGATTTGTGGGATTCCCTGCCATATGGTCCCCCCACATTTACAATTCCCTCCTCGCCAATGTGATGTTACATCAGTGAGGTTTACAACAGGTATTTAAAAACATGCAGCAGTCGAAGGAAATCTACCTGATGCACACAGGTGGCCTGACATGGCCACCTGGCATAGTGGGAGGGTGGGGAGGACTTGCCCTGGTACTTGTGTGGGGAGGGCAGTTGAGGCAGATTGGGGCACACCTCCTGATCTCGGTGACGCCGGCAACGCCCCCCTACCGCCAGCGTTACGGTATCAGAGACGCCTGCAGCATTTATTTGCTGTAAGTGCTGCATTATTGGGCAAGAAAACCAGTGTGCAGCCCCCCTGGCTAGCACTTGAATAAATTACGGAAAATTTCATCCACCGGGGATAATCTTGGCCAAACATTTCCAGACCCCCCTCGCCCCCTCCCCCGGTAGGTTCCCCTGCGGCGGGGCGAGTGTGCCATTGGAAACTCCGTTCACATCGGCAGGACTGAAAGATCCTGCCAGCATGATGGTCTGGAAAAATCCAACCCTTGACTTTGAGTGAAAGCATATAATGTGACATCGATTTGACTCCTGTTGCAAATATTTTTCCATTCAACAAAAATCAAATCAAATATATCATTAAAGCACTATCACCGGTTTTACAATGCGACCTAAAATCAAAAATTACCCACACTCATTTGTCTTTCTGAAATGGAGCAACTTTTATCCTCTTTACAACACCTGATAGCCCTCAGCAACAGGATGATGTGGCCAGTGCTCTGAAACGCAAACTCCTGTTTTCTCCACAAAACCCCAAATTCTCAACAGTTTGAACTACTATTAAACCAGCTTTTGTAGGACCATCTCCTAAAGATATACTCATTCAGTGAGAAAACTGAATATGGGGATTGACATTACATTCGTTACTGATTATTGTTTATTGTTGGGTGTAAATTTGGGAGAAAATGTGAAAAAGGAGAATAAAAAAATATTTTAAAAAGTAATTGCATTGTCCGTGGAACAGTATGCCAATGCGAGAGAAGATAAAGAGAAGGAATGGAAAATAGTATGCTCAATTTTCTTTCAAACCCAGGAATCTTAAAGATGGATCAATTTTGAATACCAACAGTGTTTTAATTGATAGTCTGTCACTCTCGGAAATTTCCTCAGCGGTTCTCTTCGTCAGCTACTGCACTAACTGATGTGGCCAGTCAGAAAACCCACATGGAAATTTCTAGTAAAGGTCTCAAACAACAGAGGACAAAATAAATTGTGATGGTAGAGTTAGGGAATTCAAAAACTTTCACCTGACCAGTGGCACATGTCCATTCCCACTCAAACTCTAATCTTGGAATACAGCTACCAGTATTTAATTACCAGCAACCGATTAAAGGGACCAGTGTCTGTTTGAGAAAGCATAACAAGTCAACCTAATACAGAGTCAGACTGGAGGAATTGCCAGATTCTGTAGTGCAGCAGTAGATGTTTGGCAGAGGTATGTGGAGGATCAAAGGGTACCAGCACACATATATCGGACAAATTTTTAAAAATACATGGAAAAGATTAACATAATTATGAAAGCATTCTTCGGGGCAGCACGGTGGCGCAGTGGGTTAGCCCTGCAGCCTTACGGCGCTGATGTCCCAGGTTCTATCCCGGCTCTGAGTCACTGTCCGTGTGGAGTTTGCACATTCTCCCCGTGTTTGCATGGGTTTCACCCCCACAACCCAAAAATGTGCAGGCTAGGTGGATTGGCCACGCTAAATTGCCCCTTAATTGGAAAAAATTAATTGGGTACACCAAATTTTTTTTTCAAATGAAAGCATTCTTCAGTGCCATAAGATATTGCCTCGATGGAACCTGCCTCCAATACATTCCAGATCCAAACCACTCATGTGAAAATATTTTTTCTCACATCACATTTGCAACTCACTTTAAATCTGTGCCGTCTCGTTCTTGATCCTTTTACAGGTGGGAACAATGTCTCCCTATCTACTCTGTCCACCCCCTCATGATTTTTAAATCCTCTATCAAATCTCCTCTTAGCCTTCTTCTCTCCAAGGAGAACAGCCCCAACCTCACCAATTTGTACATCGTACTCCAGCTGACATCTATGCAGTGTTTTGAATAAATTCAGCATAACCTCCTTGCTCTTGTTCTCTGTGCCCCAATAAATAAAGCTATATAATAAATAAAACTATATAATAATCTTTATTTTCAGAAGTAGGCTTACATTAACACTGCAATGAAGTTACTGTGAAAACCCCTAGTCGCCACATTCCGGCGCCTGTTCAGGTACACGGAGGGAGAATCCAGAATGTCCAAATGATCTAACAGCACGTCTTTCGGGACTTGTGGGAAGAAACCAGAGCACCCGGAGGAAACCCACGCAGACACAAGGAGAACGTGCAGACTCCACACAGACAGTGACCCAAGCAGGAATCAAACCTGGGACCCTGAAGCTGTGAAGCAACAGTGCTAACCACTGTGCGACTGTGCCACCCTACTATAATTCTCACCTCAAACGTATACTTTATTAACTGCTCTCTCCACCTGTCCTGCCACCTTCAATATTTATGCACACATACACTCAGGTCCCTCTGCTCCTGCACCTCGTTTAGAATTTTACGCCTTGTTTTATATCATCTCTGCAAGTTCTTCCCACCGAACTGCATCACCTGACACCTCTCTGCATTGAACTTTATCTCCCACCTACCTGCCCACTCACCAACTTGTCTATGCCCTTTTGAACTACCACACTATCCTCTTCACAGTTGACAATACACTCAAATTTTGTATCATCCGCAAACTTTGAAATTGCTCCCTGCACAACAAGATCTAGATCATTAATATATATCAGGGAAAGGACAGGTCCCAATACCCAGCTGGTACACATAAATTATGCAAAACACTCAAACAACCAACCATGTTTCCGTAATTTTGGTCAATGTTTTTCCTTGTTAGCTCTGATCACACAGTAAACAAATCACAACAATATAGCTGCAGTCCTAATCAGATTCTTCAATAAAACTGAAAAGTTACATAATAAAAATAGGCAATGCTGAAGGCAAAAATAAAATTATTTACCTGACTATGAATTCAGGCTTTGGCAGAAGGCCGATGCTGATAACATAAATTGAGCTTCACTTTTCATGCCTTCTTTGTGTTTTAATTGACAAAATCTAAATAAAAATTACCTTTTTTCCTTGAAAACCTGCAGGTCCTTGGTCCCCAGGGGATCCAGGATAACCCTAAAATGTAACAAAATAAACATATAGCATATTATGAATGTTAGTGCAACATATTGCAGAATTTGTTTCAAATTGTTCCATGGAATTGAGAGCCTATTTACTTATTAAATGATTAGTATATAATGTCATGCCACAAGTTGATAAAGCATCAAATAAATTTCACATCAGATTATCAGATGTTTTACACAATGCCAATTTCAAAAATGGTCTAATGGTTAAATAGGAACTGACATAATAAATCCCGTAACTTCCTCAGTGACAATCCGTGTCAGACTGACACTCTGATAGACACCAACACCCACCGACACCCCCCTCCCCATCCTAAGACTTTTCTGCCTCCACACAAGCATCCAACCCACGCCAATTCTCCTGCAGCCCCCAACCCTCCCTCTCCGTTCAACCCCCTCTCCCTTCAACCTCCTTTCATCCTCCACTCCCTTCAACCCTCCCTTCACCCCCCCTCTCCTTCCAACCGCCCCCCCCCCCACCATTCCTTCACATCCCTCCTCCCACCACTGTGAACCACGCGTGTGGCTAACGATGCCCTCTCTGTTTCTCCTCAGGAAAAGCTCCTCCACAGTCGTCAGGAGAGGGCCCAGACTGGCGGAGGCATACCGGACATAAGAATCTTCTCCTCCTTCGAGGAGCTGGCCCTGGAGGTGACTGGGGTGGCAGAGGACAGAACTGTCACCCACACGGAGGTTGGTGGAAGTTGCAGAGGTGAGGAACCACTAGGCCCCACCTGGGGGACCTATCAAACTGGAGTTATTATCACCTTAGTGACTGACCCATCCCTCCCACTGACCACATGTCCATTCTCCTGCAGGTCCTGCAGCCGATGGAGCGCCCCATCCTGGGTGGCCCCCTCCAGCCTCCCAGGAGACCACCTCGGAGGGGAGCTCCGAAGAAGACATGATCGAGGCGTCACAGCTGTCATCTCCACCCTCCACCAGCTTAGATACATGCACCTTGGTGGGAAATGTTCATGGTCAGGCCTCTGGGGCACAATCTGGTGAGCACCACACAGCTGATGATGCACATCAGGTGAAGACAGGAACCCTCAGGCGAGACAGCAGTTGAAGGTCTTCTGCCCTTTCGTCTCAAGGTGAACCCCAGGGTCCTTTGGGCACTGACCAAAAGGGGGGGTGCTGGGTGACAACCCTGACCCCACCCCCCCTCCCCCCGAGTTCCAACCCTCTAATGAGGCAGTGTCTCACAGTCAGCACGCAGGACAGGGCAACACGGTTGTGCATGTGCCTCCGACAAGTGCACCGGGGCCCTCCAGTCCCAGAGCCCCCTGAGGACACCTGCCAGGGTCATCGAAGGTCATGGGATGATGTAAGCAGCTGTCTGTCTCCACTTCAGTTGTAGCGGTAGAGCTAAGAGGGCTAAGCACATTGAGGATCACTGGGTGCACTAGATGAGGGAGAGTAGGTAAGGGGTGAGGGGGAATCCACCATCGGGAGAGTGGGGAATTGTATAACGCATTAAACATCCTTGTGCACAACCAGTATGACGTCTCTGTCACTTTCTTCCGCAATGTGGGCTGACCTCCGAACCCTTGGCCCAACCCTTCAAGCATCCCCCCCCTTCCCAGGCACACGGCGTGCAGGTGATGGGTGTGGGCGATCGCTCAGCAGACAGGCAGAGGTCAAACTATGGCATAGATTGAGGAGCACCATTTCCGGTGTGGCGGCTATGAAGGAGTAAGTCGCACATTTGGTGGCTCCCGCTCTGGTTGGACTTTTGGACCTTTTTACACGATCTTTTAACGGACTTGAATTGCAAAACGGATGTCAGTGGCAATTCTCTACTGAATTCCCACTTCGGTGCATGGAGAAAAGGACTAGAAGTGTTCGTAAGGGCAGAAATAGGAAGACAGAAAAGGCTTGGGCTGTAGTTGCAACAGGGGACAGCATGGCGGAGGGGCGAACCTCTGGCTTGTCGACACAGCAGTCTATGGAGCAGCTGATGCAAGTCATTCAGGAGGGTTTTGCTACGCAGAAACGGGACTGCTTGGACCCGATAAAAGCGTCGATTGAGCGACGAGCTCAGGTTGGATGCCCAGGACCGGGCGATCCAGAAGGTGGAGAAGGCACTGGCTGAGCAGGAGGAACATCAGACTGTGGTGGAGCTGGAGGTGGGGATGCTGAGGGACCAGCAGAAGAAGCTCCTGGAGAAAGTGGAGGACCTAGAGAATAGGTCCCGCCGGCAGAACCTAAGAATTGTCGGGCTCCCGGAGGGGTCCGATGGAACGGACGCTGGGGCATATGTCGCAGGCATGTTTGAGGTGCTGCTGGCGGATGGGGCATTCTCCCGGCCCTTGGAGGTGGATAGGGCTCAGAGAGCACCTGCGAAGAAGCTGCGAATGGGAGACCCCCCGAGGGCTATGGTGATGAGATTCACAGGTTCTCGGATAAGGAGTGTATTCTACAGTGGGCCAAGCAGACACGGAGCTGAAAATGGGACAATAGTATCCTGCGGGTTTACCAAGACCTGAGTGTGGAGGTGGCCAGGAGGAGAGCAAGCTTCAATCAGATCAGGGCGATCCTTTTCAAGAAGAAGGTGAAGTTTGGACTGTTATACCCAGCCTGTCTCTGGGTCACGCATGAGGATCAGCACTTTTACTTTGAGTCGCCTGAGGACACGTTGGACTTTGCAAAAAAGAAAGGGCTGACGAAGGACTGAGAACTTTTGAACTTGGCTGCAACGTTCATGTTTCTGTTTTCTCTGTTTTGTCTCTCTATTTTTGTAAAAAGTTTCTCATTCTGCTTGGAACCAGCAGTGGAGCTGAGTGAGTTTAGGTTTTCATTTGCACTGTTGGGGGAGGGTGGTGTGCTAGTTTTGATCTTGGTGTTTTTCTGTTGGGCAATTGTGTGGGGATTGTTTGATGTTGGAGTTTGTTTGAATGAGCAGGGGGTAGGGTGGGAAGAGAACAATAGATGGGAGACTATCTGGCACCGGGGATGGGGGCCACCAAGCTAGCTGGGTGAGCTAGCTCTCGGAAGCGCAGTGGGGTGTGTGCATATGTTTGCTTTAGGAAAGGGATTGGGTTACACAGTGTTGTTGCTGGGGGGGCAGGGGGAGGGGGGGTGAATGTTCTGCTGGCGAGGGAGTGACTTGGGCTGAGGGACAGAGAGGAGGTCGGGGGCTGCCTGGGGATTGATCGGTGGAGGCGCGGACCACGGGCTGGTGGTGGGCCTAAAAAAAGGGGATGACTGATCGGTGGAGGGGGGTGGGTGGGAAATGAGCCCCCCAACTAGGCTGATCACCTGGAATGTTTGAGGGTTAAATGGGCCGGTCAAAAGGGCACGTGTGTTCGTGCATCTTAGGGGATTGAAGGCGGACGTGGTAATGTTGCAGGAGATGCACCTTAAGGTAACGGACCAGGTTAGACTGAGGAAAGGCTGGGTCAGTCAGGTGTTTCACTCGGGACTTGATTCAAAGACTAGAGGGGTCGCATTCCTGATCAATAAGCGGGTGGTGTTTGAGGTGGGTAGAATAGTCTCGGATGTGGGAGGTTGGTACATTATGGTCAGTGGGAAACTGGAGGGGGTGCAGGTGGTATTAGTGAATGTATATGCGCCAAATTGGGATGATGTGGAGTTTATAAAGAGAATGCTGGGGAAGATACCGGACCTGGACTCGCACAGGTTGGTCATGGGAGGGGACTTCAACACAGTTATGGACCCGGGCTTAGACCGTTCAAGCTCAAAAACGGGCAGGGTGCCAGCAATGGCAAAGGAACATAGAGGGTTCATGGAGCTGATGGGGGAGGGGGTGGATCCATGGAGATTTGGGCAGCCGAGGGAGAAGGAGTTCTCCTTCTACTCACACGTGCATAAAGCGTATTCCCGGATTGATTTCTTTATTTTGAGCAGGGTCTTTCTGGCTGGGGTAGTGGACACGGGGTACGCGGCGATCACAATCTCAGACCATGCTCCGCACTGGGTTGACCTGCAGGTTAGTAAAGACAGTAATCAGCGCCCGCACTGGAGTTGAGATGTGGGACTTTTGGCGGATGAAGGGGTGTGCGAGCGGCTGAGGAAATGTATTCAGAGCTACCTGCAGGTCAATGACACGGGGGGAAACTTCGGCAGCGGTGGTTTGGGAAGCACTGAAGGCGGTGGTAAGGGGGGAGCTGATCTCGATCCGGGCTCATAGGGAGAAGGTTGGCAGGGCAGAGACGGACTGACTGGTAGAGGAGATATTACAGATCGATAGGAGGTATGCGGAGACCCCAGAGGCAGGGCTCCTGAGAGAACGGCGGAGGCTGCAGGCGGAGTTTAGCTTGCTGACCACAGGGAGAGCGGTGGGGCAGCTGAGAAAGGCGAGGGGAGCGATTTATGAACACGGGGAGAAGGCCAGCAGAATGCTTGCATAGCAGCTTAGGAAGAGGGAGGCAGCTAAGGAGATCGGGAAAGTAAAGGACGGAGATGGGAACCTAGTTGGTGATTCAGTAGGGGTGAATAAGGCGTTTAGAGATTTTTACAGCAGGCTGTACAGGTCGGAACTCCCGACAGGGCTGGAGGGGATGACGGGATGGAGGGGCGGAATTTCCCAACGGTGGACGGAGAGCGGGTAGAAGGGCCGGGGGCCCCAATTGGGCTGGAAGAGATAGTGGAAAGCTTGAAGGCCATGCAGGCGGGTAAAGCCCCGGGTCCGGACGGGTACCCAGTGGAGTTCTATAAAACGTTCTCGGGGATACTGGGGCTGGTGTTGTTGAGGATGTTCAATGAGGCAAGGGAATGAGGGGTGCTGCCCCCGACGATGCCACAGGCAACGATTTCGCTGATTCTTAAGCGGGACAAGAACCCGGAGCTGTGTGGGTCCTACAGGCCGATCTCCCTGCTGAATGTGGATGCTAAGTTGCTGGCCAAAATCTTGTCCTCCAGGATCGAGGACTGTGTTCCGGACGTTATTGGGGAGGACCAGACGGGGTTTGTTAAGGGCAGGCAGTTGGTGGTCAATGTAAGAAGGCTGTTAAATGTGATCATGATGCCCCCGGAAGGTAGGGAGGTTGAGGTAGTGATCGCAATAGATGCAGAAAAGGCTTTTGATCGGGTAGAATGGGACTATCTGTGGGAGGTACTGGGACGGTTCGGATTTGGGCGGGGCTTTATTGACTGGGTCAGGTTACTGTATCAGGCTCCGGTGGCAAGTGTGCGGACGAACAGGACAACTTCGGACTACTTTAGACTGCACCGGGGGACGAGACAGGGATGCCCCCTCTCCCCACTGTTGTTTGCACTGGCTATAGAGCCGTTGGAAATCGCTCTGACAGCTTCAAGGGGCTGGAGGGGACTGGTCTGGGGGTGGGGGGGGGACGACACATACAGGGTTTCACTCTATGCGGATGATCTGTTTCTGTATGTTTCGGACCCAGTGGAGGGGATGGAGGAAATCATGAAGATTTTAGGGGAATTTGGCCGGTTCTCAGGGTATAAGCTAAACATGGATAGGACTGAGATGTTTGTGGTTCAGGCGAGGGGACAGGAGGGGCGACTGGGGGAACTGCTGTTTAGGTCAGTAGGGAGTAGTTTTAGGTACCTGGGCATCCAAGTGCTGCGGGAATGGGACCGGCTGCATAAATTGAATCTGGCCCGGTTAGTGGGCCAAATGAAGGACGATTTCCGGAGATGGAATACGCTCCCGTTGTCGCTGGCCGGGAGGATACAAACGGTGAAGATGACGGTCCTCCCGAGATTCCTGTTTTTATTTCAATGTCACCCCATTTTTATTCCGCGGCCCTTTTTTAAGCGGGTCAACAGGGTGATCACGAGCTTCGTCTGGGCGGGCAAGGCCCCGCGGGTAAGGAAGGTAATGCTCGAGCAGAGCCGGGGAGAGGGCAGGCTGGCGCTGCCAAATTTTAGCAACTATTACTGTGCGGCTAACATAGCCATAATCAGGAAGTGGGTGGGTGGTGGGGGAGGGGTCGGCGTGGGTGCGGATGGAGGCGGCTTCTTGTAAGGGTACCAGTCTGGGTTCATTGGTAACTGCGCCTCTGCCGCTCTTGCCAGCGCGGTACTCCACCAGTCCCATGGTGGTGGCGGCCCTGAGAGTCTGGGGCCAGTGGAGGTGGCATGTGGGAGCATCGGTCTGGACCCCAATTTGTGATAACCATCGGTTTGCCCCGGGGAGTATGGATTGGGGGTTTCGGGTATGGCGGAGAGTGGGGATTGAGAGGATGGGGAATGTGTTCATAGAGGGTAGCTTTCCGAGTATGAGGGTGCTGGAGGAAAAGTTTGGGCTGGCAAGGGGAAACAAATTTAGATACTTGCAGGTGCGGGACTTCCTTCGTAAGCAGATGGCAACCTTCCCGCTCCTACCGCTGAGGGGGATTCAGGACAGGGTAATTTCCAGAGGGTGGGTAGGGGAGTGGAGCATTTCGGACATCTATAAGGAGCTTAAGGGGTTGGAGGAGACACAGACCGAGGAGCTGAAGCGTAAGTGGGAGGAGGAGCTGGGAAGTGAGATAGAGGATGGTTTATGGGCAGACACGTTGAGTAGAGTCAACGCGTCCGCAACATGTGCCAGGCTCAGCCTGATACAATTTAAGGTGGTGCACCGGGCTCACATGACAGTGGCCCGGATGAGCAGATTCTTGGGGTAGAGGACAAGTGCGCAAAATGTGCGGGAGGACCGGCGAACCATCCAACACATGTTTTGGACATGTCCAAAGCTTAGGGGATTTTGGCAGGGGTTTGCGGACGTCATGTCCACTGTGGTAAAAACAAGGGTGGCGCTGAAGACCCGGGAATCCAGGAGGAGAAAGAGGCAGACGTTTTGGCCTTTACTCCCCTGGTAACCCGGAGACGGATACTATTAGCTTGGAGGGACTCAAAGCCCCCGAAGTCGGAGACCTGGCTATCGGACATGGCTAGCTTTCCCTGTTTGGAGAAAATCAAGCTCGCCTTGAGAGGGTCACTGTTAGGGTTCGCCCGGAGGTGGCAACCGTTCGTCGAAGTCCTTGAGGAAAACTAATCGTCAGCAGACGGAGGGTGGGGGGAGTACTTTAGATTAGAGTAGGGGGTCAATAAGGGTGGGACCTGTACGAAAGGTAAACGGTTTTTGCACTATGTTTATGGTTTCGTGTATCTTGTCTATTTTGTTGTTTCTATACCAGAAATACCTCAATAAAATGTTTATTAAAATAAAAGATTGAGGAGCACCAGCACTCAGCTCTCTACAGGTTATCATCGCCCCCTGACCCCGACAATGACCGGCTGACATAGCCGACACAGTCCCAGCACCCTGGAGTGATGTAACACATCCCCTGGGTGTTCGGATGTTGGCTGCTGCAGGTGTGGTGTTACATCCCAGTGTTCAGGCATAGTGTCCATGCATCACGGCCTGATTGTATTGCTAGGCAATGACTCCCACATGCTACATGGCCCGCCCACCTACAGGGATCCACTTGGGTTGTGTGAAGTACTCACTTAATCACGATTGCCAATTCCCTATAAGCAATAGCCTTCAGTTCACGGTCAGAGGCCTCGGCAGTCGATGGGGATTATGGGTGGTCGGTGGGGCAGACAGGCAAGAACATGGGTTGGCCCGGAATGGGTACACACGATCCAGGGGTTGGCATGGTGGTGCCACACGCGGTTGCCCCTGGTTCGCCCCCCCCCCCCCCCACCCACCCACGGCGTTCCATCACTGTGGAGGGCCCCCACTCCCCCGGGGTTCCCGCCCCCAGCTGAGGTTCTCCCACTCCTTGCCGAACACTGGGGTGGCAAGCCCAGTGACCCCGGGTTCTTTGCCTGCGAGCAAAGATGGCTACTCACTTCCTCGGCTCCCCACAGAATCTCTTCCGTCAGGTTCATGTTTTTCAAAAGGAGTATTAATCGGCGCCAGCGTGAGCACTTGCTGGGGAGGCCGATAAATGACGGGAGGCTGTTGGATATGGGGTGGCTCCCATTAATTGTATGGAAATAGAGCTTAAGTGGTGATTATTGGTTTCTCGCCACGTTACGGCCAGGTCCCGATTTAGCCTAGGGGGGTGGGATTGTTGCATCGCAAACTGTTTGGCGCTTGGCGCAGTTCTTGTTTTCGGCCACTTCCGCTATTCGCCTGCCTCGTTTTGCTCGAACAAGAGTGCAATTAGGCCAAAGAATCATGACCTTCGCAAGATGTATTCAGACTTTGCGAGGCGACACGATCAGGATCACGTCCACAATGGGCATGACCAAGCCTTGTGTGCCTAAGTCGATTTTAAACCCACCTAACAGCCTCTCCAGAGAGTCCCCAGCCGGGCACCATTCAGTACTAGTCCGCACAGACGTGGACCAGAGGAACGTCACCCGGGGGGCGGAGGGGGTGGGCTCTCCTGGGCCATCGGCGGCCTTTGGGTGGTCAGGGACAGGGCAAAGTGGCTCCCAGCCTCCCGCTGGAATGTGGGCACTTCGGCACTGCCAGGCTGGCACCCCAGACGGCATAGCAAAGCCGGCACTAACACTGCCAGGGTGGCACCCCAGACTGCCATTGCCAAGCTCCTGGGGGAGCCATGCCCATGAAAGGAGTGTGGAGGAGGGGTATGAATGGTAGGGGGGTGCAGGGCGGGTATGAAGGGGCCTCTGGAAGGTTGGGGGAGGTGGGGGGAGTGAAATGTGGGGGTCCTGGAAGCAGGGCCCAAAACGGGAGTGGGAAGGCCTGAAAAGGGGGGGGGGTTCTCAGCTACCCCATAACAGGGTGCCATCACTTGGGTGGGGTGTGGGGTAATACCCATGTGTGGGGGGGAACCCACAAGCCCTCTTAAAGAATGGGGCATCTTTCAAAATGGTGGCCCGATCTCGGAGGAGCCGGTCTGGCAAGCGGGTTTCAGCTCCCCAGTCTTGAAAATAATTCTATGGCCGCGATTCTCCGGAAACATTTCTAAGTGTTGTAGCTAGCGGAATTGCCGCTAATTCATTTGATAGCATTTTCATCCAGTTCATCAAGCCTGCTGATTTTATTTACTGTGGCTTAAGACTGCAGCCATTGACAAGTGAGATCAGTCAAAATGACTAAACATACTACTATAATCTGCTCCCAATGAACCGTGCATAGTTGACGTGTCCAAGAGAATTATTGGCAGTGAGACATAGTCAATAAGAGCTTTGCTTTACCATTGAATCTTTCTTTAAAAATATTTATGACCACATTTAGCTTTCATCAACTTTTATATTTAATCCTAAATTAAAGCAAACTGATTCTTCCGTTAAAATAGCAGAAGAATGTGAAAGAGTTGCCTGAAGTGAGGAAGGAAAGGGGAAAGGGTAACGGCAGTTTCACCCGAGTGACTTGCTCAAGGAATGCAGTCTGCTTTGCAGCTTGCTGGTGCTTTTATCTGTACTGCTGCCTATTCAATGTTTCATGTCTGGAAGCCGTGCGTTGCTATTACTGCCTCTTTCTCTGTGGCCTGGGCAAGGAGAGGAAGGAAATCAGGTGTCCTGCTGCTGGTGCTTTGGAAGAAAGGGTGGCGGCCCGAATCAACTGCACAACTTGCTGGAGGTTTGAAGGACTGCTTTGTCATTTGCTGGTGCTTTTATTTGAATTGCTGACTGTTCAATGTTTCATGACTAGAAGCCATGTGTTGTTCCTGGCTCTTCTGTTTCTGTGGCCTGGACCAAGGACTGGTGGAGCAGGTGACCAGATGTAGTGGCTGCAGGGGGAGGAGGGTGGTGGCTCACCTCAACTGGACTCCTTGGAGGTCATGAAGACACGCCTTTGATGGATGTTGTCAGCTTTAGTGTGATGATGACTGTTTTCAGTTTCAAGTTTGGAAGCCGTGTAAATTGCTGGTGCTTTTGTACTATTGCATATTGTTTAATGTTCGGAAGTCATACGCTTGTTCCTATATTGTTGCTGTTTCTTGTTAAATGCCTGGGGCTTGTTTGCTACAGCCCCTTTTTGCTTCTGAGGCCTGGAGCAAGGAAAGGGAGGGAGTAAGATGACCTACTGCCAGTGCTTGGGAGGGGGAGGGAGTGCTCTCACTCTCCCACCCCAGTCTCTGATTGTGCGGGGGTGGGAGGGGTTTTGTATTTTTGGTTGATGCCTGGAGGCCGTGTGTCTGTTAGCCACAGCCTCTTTTGTCTGAGTCCGGAAAGGGGTATTCACTCTGGCATGACTTGCAGCTGGACACTGCAGGGAGGGGAAGGGGTGTTCACTCGCTCTTCCGCCATGCCTTGTGACTGGGAGTTGTGGAAAGGGGAGAGAGGGTAAGTTGGCTTAGATGCTGGTAGCTTGCTGTTTAATGCTTAATGTCTGGAGACCGTGTGTTTGTTAGCTGCAGCCCTTTTTGTCTGAGGCGGGAGTCCGGAAAGGGATGTTCACTCGTTCTACCACCATGCCTTGAAGCTGGGCACTGCGAGAAGGGGAGAGAGAGCCCGAGTTGGCTCAGATGCTGGTAAATTTGTTATATTTCTGGCTGTTTAATGTTCAATGGCTGGAGGTCATATGTTTGTTAGCCACAGACCCTTTTGTTTAAGGCGGGAGTCAAGAAAGGGATGTTCACTCGCTCTTCTGCCATGTCCTGCGGCTGGTAGCTGCATGTAAGGGAGAGAGCGCGAGTTGGCTCAGATGCTGGTAACCTCACTATGCTGTTGCCTGTTTCAAGGCCGTATTTTTGTCAGGCGCAGCCTCTTTGTCTGTGGCAGGAATCCAAAATGGAGTGCTCTCCCTCTCTTCTGCCATGCTCCGCGTCAGTATGACTTTCCGGTTGGTCAGCTGCTGGGAGGTGCGGAGGGGGATGGAATGGCAGATTGATTTGGATGTTGGTACCTTATTTGTACTGTTTGGTTCTTGTTTTACTGTTATGGTTTTGCATTTGTACTGATGCTTTGTTATGCATGGGTGCCTGTGTATATAGCACAGTGTCATTTCCTTGTACATTTATGGTTGTTGTGACACGTGAACTGTGATTAAACTAAAATATACCCAAGTGCACTCCCGTGAATACATGTGTCATGCTACACAATCCAACCAGACCGGGAGGCCTGGACACTGCCGGGAGCTTCAACACCACAGAGGCAGCAGCCAACATCCAAACACCCAAGAGCTGAGCCTCAGCACTGGACAACCAGAGAGTGGGTGTGTGCGCCAGGGAGGGAACCAGCGCCTGGTCCAGATAACGTTACTAGGGGGTGTCTGGGATAGACGCTGGTGCCTGGGGCTTCTGCTGGAGCCCCGGGGTGGGGGGGGGGGGGGGGGGGTACAGGGTGTGGTGAACCACTGTAATAGGAGATGTAAAGTGGGACCTGCACTACAGGTTCACCGGTAGCTCCTGCCGGCTGGCTCCGCCCATGGAGAACTGTATAAATATGCATGACCTCCAGTGCCCTGCCATTTCGCCAGCTGCAGCAGGAGGCCACGCATCTGACTGTAATAAAGCCACAGTTGTACCCAACTTTAGTCTTTGTGCAATTGATCGGGCATCAATTTATTACAGTCAGATTTTCCACAGAATGGATATCAGAATTAAGCCTGATCGCCTGCAGCTGGATCCGCACTAGCCCAACGCCAGGAAAGACTTTACTCACTAGCTAGCATGTTTTGAGGCTTACATCAACGCGGCGGACCCCGAGACAACGGAGGCTCAGAAGATAAACGTCCTGTACTCCAGACTGAGCTCCAGCGTGTTCCTGTTGATACAAGACGCCACGACTTACACAAAAGCAATGAAACTCCTTAAGGAACACTACGCGTAGAAGGCGAACACACTCTTTGCCAGGCATGTACTTGCCACTCGCTCGCAACTACCTGGTGAGTCCATCGAAGACTTCTGGCGGGCCCTAATTCCACTCGTCCGGGACTGTGACTGTCAGGCCGTCATGGCTGCTGAACACGCGGATCTCCTCATGCGCGATGCCTTCGTGATGGGGATTGCGTCGGACCGCATCCGAGAACGATTGCTGGAAGGGGCCACGCTCGAACTGGCGGAGACGAAAACTTTGGCGCCCTCCATGACGGTCGCATCCCGTAACGTAGAATCGTACCTCTCCCGCTGCGCTGCCCACCCTTCTACCCCTTCCTACTCCTCCTGGACCCTGCCGACGACCTCCTCAGCCGGGGACCAGCCTTCGCAATACGCCTGCGCCGCACGCCGATCCGCGCACCCTGGGGGTCCCCGCTGCTACTCCTGTGGTCAGCAGAAGCACCCCCGCCAACACTACCCGGCCCGCACTGCCGTTTGTAAAGCCTGCAGTAAAGAGGGCCACTTTGCGGCCGTGTGCCAGGCCCGCGCAGTCGCTGCGATCGCGCCCGCTATCGCCCCCTCCCCCACGCCAGACCCACAATGGGAGCCGCCATCTTCTCCTCACGGGTCCATGTGCAACCAATGGGCGCCGCCATCTTGTCCCCCTTCGGCCACGTGCGCCCCATGGGCGCCGCCATCTTGTCCCGACCCCGCAATGTGCGCACCAAGGGTGCCGCCAACTTGGTCCCCACAGGGTCCCCGGACATCCCGACATCGGAACCGCACACGCTCGCCACCCGAAACATCCGATGGCTACCCGCACCTCGCTTCGATTACGCTGGACCAATCTCGCCTGCACAACCTGCCCACCGCGTCGACGACGGTTAAAATCAATGGCCACGCGACCTAGTACCTGCTGGACTCCGGGAGCACCGAAAGCTTCGTTCACCCAGATACGGTAAGGCGCTGCTCCCTTGCGGTCCACCCTGCCAATCAAAGGATCTCCCGAGCATCCGGATCCCACTCTGTCCCGATCCGAGGCTTTTGTACAGTCACCCTCACGGTCCAGGGCGTAGAATTTAGTAACTTCCGCCTCTATGTCCTTCCTAATCTCTGTGCTGCACTCCTGTTGGGCCTGGACTTCCAGTGCAACCTCCAGAGCCTCACCCTCAAATTCGGCGGGCCCTTACCCCCCCTTACCGTTTGCGGCCTTGCGACCCTCAAGGTCGATCCCCCCCTCCCTTTTTGCAAATCTAACTGTGGATTGCAAGCCCATTGCCACTAGGAGCAGACGGTACAGCACCCAGACAAGACCTTCATCAGGTCCGAAGTCCAGCGGCTGCTTAAGGAGGGTATTATCGAGGCCAGCAACAGCCCCTGGAGAGCCCAAGTGGTAGTGGTTAAAACTGGGGAGAAACACAGGATGGTCGTGGACTACAGCCAGACCATCGATAGGTACACGCAGCTCAACACGTACCCCCTCCCACACATATCTGATATGGTCAATCAGATTGCGCAGTACCGGGTCTTCTCAACGATTGACCTGAAATCCACCTACCACCAGCTCCCCATCCGGAAGTCGGACCGGCCATTCTCTGCCTTTGAGGCGGACGGTCGCCTCTACCACTTCCTTAGGGTCCCTTTCGGTGTCACAAATGGGGTCTCGGTCTTCCAAAGAGAGATGGACCAAATGGTCGACTAGTACGGTTTGCAGGCCACCTTTCTGTACTTAGATAATGTCACCATCTGCGGCCATGACCAGCAGGACCACGATGCCAACCTCGATAAATTCCTCCGCACTGCCACTCTTCTCAACCTGACCTACAACAAAGAGAAGTGTGTGTTCAGCACGACCCGGGTAGCCATTCTCGGCTATATCGTCCAAAACGGACTTCTCGGGGCCGATCCCGACCGCATGCGCCCCCTCATGGAACTTCCCCTCCCCCACTGCCCAAAGGCCCTCAAACAGCCCCTGGAGTTGCCTGGGGTTCTTTTCCTACTGCGCTCAGTGGGTCCCAAACTATGCGGACAAGGCCCGCCCACTCATCCAGTCCACTCAATTCCCCCTCGCGGCCAAGGCACAACACGCTTTCGCCTGCATCAGAGCAGACATCGCCAAGGCCGGGATGCGCGCAGTGGACGAGTCACTGCCTTTTCAAGTAGAAAGCGACGCTTCAGACATCGCCCTTGCCGCCACTCTAAACCAGGCAGGCAGGCCCGTGGCATTCTTTTACCGCACCCTTCATGCCTCTGAAATCCGACACTCATCCGTCGAGAAGGAGGCTCAAGCTATCGTTGAAGCTGTGCGGCATTGGAGGCATTACCTGGCCGGTAAGAGATTCACTCTCCTTACGGACCAACGGTCGGTAGTCTTCATGTTCAATAACACACAGCGGGGCAAGATCAAAAATGATAAAATCTTGCAGTAGAGAATCGAGCTCTCCACCTATAATTACGAGATCTTGTATCGCCCCGGTAAGCTCAACGAGCCCCCAGACGCCCTCTCCCGAGGTACATGTGCCAGCGCACAAGTAGACTGACTCCGGGCCCTACACAACAGCCTTTGTCACCCGGGGGTCACTCGATTGTACCATCTGGTCAAAGCTCGCAATCTGCTCTACTCCGTCGAGGAAGTAAGGACAGTCACCAGGGACTGCCAGGTCTGTCCGGAGTGCAAGCCGCACTTCGACCGGCCGACCGTGCGCACCTGGTGAAGGCTTCCCACCCCTTTGAACGCCTCAGCGTGGATTTCAAAGGGCCCCTCCCCTCCACCGACCGTAACACGTATTTTCTCAGTATGGTCGATGGGTACTCCAGATTCCCCTTGTCCATCCCAAGCCCCGGTAGGATGTCTGCCACCATCATCAAGGCCCTCAGCACCATCTTCGCTCTGTTCGGTTTCCCCGCCTACATCCACAGTGACAGGGGATCCTCATTCATGAGCGATGAGCTGCGTCAGTTCCTGCTCAGCAGGTTAATAGCCTCCAGCAGGACGACCAGCTATAACCCCCGGGGAAATGGGCAAGTAGAACGGGAGAATGGGATGGTTTGGAGGGCCGTCCAGCTGGCCCTACGGTCCAGGAACCTCCCAGCCTCTCGCTGGCAGGAGGTCCTCCCTGACGCTCTGCACTCCATCCGGTCACTATTGTGCACCGCCACTAATAACACACCCCATGAACGTGTTTTTACCTTCCCCAGGAAGTCCACATCCGGTGTGTCGCTCCCGACTTGGCTCGCTGCTCCAGGACCGGTCCTTCTCCGTAGGTACGTCCGACTCCACAAGGCGGACCCCTTGGTTGACAGGGTTCACCTGCTCCACGCCAACCCTCAATATGCCTACATTGAGTTCCCCGACGGCCGCCAAGATACTGTCTCACTCAGGGACCTGGCACCGTCAGGTTCCACCCCAACACCCCCCCCCACCAATGCGCCCCCCCCCCCCAACCTCCTACCGCGCCGCCAATATTGACCCCACCAGAGCACCCCCCACCTCCCCTTTTCCGCACAAGAGGACGAAGAGGACTTCTGCATGCTCCCGGAGTTCCCCGATGACTGGCCAGCATCAGCACCGCCACCACTGCCATCGGTGCCACGTCCACCACCGCCAGCACCGACTTCGCCGCCACCGTTGCGCCGCTCCCAACGAAGCACCAAAGCACCGGACCGGCTGAACCTTTGATGGACTCCGGACCGTCAACATGGACTTTTCTTTCCCTACCACTGTACATAATTGCACTAATTGTATATAGTTTCACGTCACCCCCACCGGACTCATTTTTAACAGGGGGTGAATGTGGTGAACCACTGTAATAGGAGATGTAAGGTAGGACCTGCACTACAGGTCGGGGTAGCTCCTGCCGGCTGGCTCCGCCCACAGAGAACTGTATAAATATGCATGACCTCCAGTGCCCTGCCATTTCGCCAGCTGCAGCAGGAGGCCACGCATCTGACTGTAATAAAGCCACAGTTGTATCCAACTTTAGTCTTTGTGCAATTGATTGTGCATCACAGGGTGTGTTGGACAACACCCTGAGTGATAGCAGGGGATGTGAGAGGGGAGAGCCATGGGGACTGGAGGGTAATGAGTTGGAGGCCATTGCTGTGTGACTGTCCCTCATTCTCGTCAATTCCTTACAGATATTACACAGGATGGATGATGACTTGGACCTAGCGGAAGCTGCCATCGCAGTGCCAGTTGGCCAGATGCCGGAGATGGCGGCGGCAGCAGCTTTGACAGTGGTTCGAGGCGGCAGCCCATGTGCAGGGCCCTGTCCCATACTCTGAGGACCCGGCCGCCTATCAGGCCAAGGAGGGTCCCCAAGGGGGAGGCCGGTGACAGCACAAGGTGTACAGGTCATTCGAATAGATGACAGACAGCATGTACCGCAGGAGGCTCCGCCTCAACAAAGGGACACTGCGGCATCTGTGTCATTGGTACCACTCGGAGGAGGAAACCCATTCCCGGTGGCCACCATGGTCACCGCAGCCCTGAACCTTTACACCCGAGGATAATTCCAGGGCTTGACTGGTGCAGCAAATCCCAACCAACAGTCCACAAGTGCATCCATGAAGTCACAGATTCCATGTTTGTCCAGGCAGCTACATATATAGGCCGGGATTCTCCGGTATCGTGCCGGGTTGGAGAATCCCCAGGGGGGACGTGAGAATTGCGCCATGCCGCCCCGACGCCGGCTCACCGATTCTCCGGCACCGAATTTCGGGCGCCCGTGGGATGGCTGCCGTGCCGGTCGGGGGCCGTTGAAAGCACCCCTCCCCGGCGATTCTCCGGGCCTCGACGGGCCGAGTGCCCGCCAAGTTCGGCCGAGTCCCGCCGGCGTGGGTTACATATGGTCCCACCCGGCGGGCCCTCGGAATTCTGTCTGCGGGGGCCGTCCTGGCGGGGGGGCCTCCGACCCCGGGAGGGGGTCCTCCATGGTGGCCTGGCCCGCGATCTGGGCCTACCGATTGGCGGGCGGGCTAGTTCCTGGGGGGCCTCTGTTCCGGCTCCTGTAGTGCTCTGCCATATTGCCTGGGGGCCGGCGCGGAGACGGAAACCCACGCGCATGCGCGAACTCACGACGGCCGTGGCATTCCGGCTTTCGCGCAGCGGAGCTGTGGAAACCACTCCGGCGTCGCACGAGCCACCTAGGAAGGGGCGGAGAGCTGCCAGGTGAGGCCCGTTGACATCGAAGTGGCTTGCGCCACTTTTCATGCCGGCGCCAGAACTTGGCCGCAGGACTGGAGAATCTCAGCCAAAAACTTTGACCTGGACCAAGCCCAACAGGATGCACGGACAGCAAGATTCACCTCGATCGCTGGGATGCCCCAGGCCCAAGGGGTACGCATGTCGCCTTGTGTGAATTAGGACATCAGGGAATGGCCCACATCAACAGGAAGGGGTTCCACTCCCTGAATGTCCAACAGATCCAGGACTACGATGCCCAGGCGAGCTGGGGCAGGAAGCTGGAGGTTGGACAACATTGTGGAATAATGTTCCAAAGGCTTCACATGTTTCGGGTGCAACGTGTTTTATTGTTGAAAATAGTGACCACAACTGCCCCTCACCCCCGATGGTGCTGCCCCCTACCCCGCCCCTATGCACACCCCGGTGCCCTCTCAGTGATCCGCTATCTGCTTAGCCCTATGAGCTCTGCCACTACTTATAGGTGTTTCCCCAGGATGCACATCGGCAGTGGAGGCAGCCTGCTGCTCACCGCGTCCCGACAGGCCTATTCTGGGGGCTTTGGGGCCAGAATGCCCTGCCCGGCTCACTTGCCAGCGGAACATGCCCTGTCGTGCCACCTTGTTCCGGATGCGGACTCCGAGACGTGCAGTTGTCGAGGGGGGGTGCTGGTGGCCACCCCGTAGGGAGGCTCCAGCACCCCCTCCTCCCGGTCGGTGCCCGTAGTGCCCTGGAGGTCACTTTGGGACGGAGGGGCAGCTGGACTGCGTCATCTGGCTCTACCGGCCTTGGCGAATTACCAATGACTGCACAATGGTGTCGAAACCCTCAGCAATGTCCCTCTCTGAGTGGGCCATGCTCCTCAGAGCCTCATCTGGGACACAGTACTCAGTGACTGGGACATGCTCTGGGCCGCCTCAGTGATGCCCACCTGCGACTGGGCCATGCTCCGCAGCGTACTGGCCAGGCCCACTTGAGACTGGGACACGTCCCACGATTGGGACACGACCCGCAGCACTTTGGTAATGCCCACCTGAGACTGGGACATACTCCGCAGCGCCACAGAAAGGTCCACCTGCACCAGGGACATACCCCCAGCGACTGGGACATGCTCTGGGTCACCTCAGTGATGCCCACCTGCAATTGGAACATGCTCCGCAGCGTACTGGCCATGTCCACCATATGTGGGCAGTGGGGGGGGGGCAGAATATATATGATATATACATGTTGAAATGTACAAATCACATACGACCAGTCCTCTGGGTGGGGACTGGTGGTTACCCACCTCTGTGGCGAAGGCCAATCTTCACGTTGTTGACCGATCTGACCCCGGCCACTCCCACAACCTCCGGGCCCATTCCTCGTACATGGTGATGATTCTGATGTCCTGCACCCCGCGACCCTTCCTGGGCCCGTTCCCATTTGTTCTGGGCCACCTTCTCCTGCCAGGACACAGAGGGCACAGTGAGCCGCATGCATCATGCACCGGGACGGGGGGGGGGGGGCGCATGGCTCAGCACCACTGCTGGGCATTGGGTGTGACGTGGCATGGTGCTGCGTGGGGTGGTGCCATGCATATGGTTGTCGCGAGGGGAGCGGCCGGGGTTGACAGGTGGGACCAGTGCTGAGGGCTGATGCCAACTCACCGGTGTGGCCCAGTGGAGGTCATTTATCTTTTTGCGGCACTGTGTGACGGTCCTCAGGGTCACGCTCCCCGCGTTGAGGGCCGCTGCCACTTCATCCCACGTGGCACTGACTGCCCTGTGGCTAACCTGCCGAGCCTCTCGCGGGATACAAGGGGCGCGATTCTCCACCCCCACGCCGAAGTGGCCGCGCCATCGTGAACGCCGTCGAGGTTCACGACGGCGCGGAACGGCCCTGGTCCCGACCGATTCAGGCCCTGACAATGGGCCAGTATCGGGGCCGCGTCATCTACCTGCGCCAGGCCTTGTCACGCGCGTAAAAGCGGCGCCGAATAGATGACGTGGCCGGCGCCGCATAACGGACGTCATCTGCGCATGCGTGGTTGCCGTCCTGACCAAATCCGCCCCGCAAGAAGATGGGGGATGGATCTTGCGGGGCCGCGGAAGGAAGGAGGTCCTCCTTCAGAGAGGACGGCCCGACGATCGGCGGGCCACCCCACATTCAAGGTACCCCCCGTGCAGGATCCCCCCTCGCCCCCCCACAGGCCGCCCCCCCAGCGTACACGCACCGCCCACGACTGTAGCGACCAGGTGTGGACGGCGCTGGGGGGAACCCGCCGTTTTGGCCTGGCCGCTCGGCCCATCCGGGCCTCAGAATCGCGGGGGTGCCGGAGAATCGCCATTTTGGGTATCTTCGGCGATTCTCCGGCCTGCGAAACTCGACCGGCCTGTTCCCACCGCTTGGGGGAATCGCGGGAGGGCGTCGGACCGGCGGCCCCGGAAATTTCGGCGGCCCAGGCGATTCTCCCAACCGGCGTGGGAGAGGAGAATCGCGCCCAAGGTGTCCCACGGCGACTCCACCGTGTCCAACAGTTGGGCCAGATTGGCATCCCCAAATCTTGGGAGTCAGTCTTCTTGGAGGCATGGCTGCATGCTGTTTGATTACCTCTGCGGGATCGGTTTAAGTGCTGTTCCTCTTCGTTAGTGGGGGGCTGGCGAGCGCAGGCCCGGCGAATCAGCTAGCAGGACAGACATTTGGGGCGTGAAGCCTGTGGGGTCTTGTTAAGTGGACCAATTAACATTAAATACCGGTGACGGCCTTGCCGGGTCAGCTGCTGGGAAGCTTCCGCCATTTTCTGCTCACTTGTCCGTTAGAAGCTTTTCCGTTAGATTACGCCCACTGTGTCAAAATCCTTGGACTCCTGCTGTATATCACTGTGGTGTACCTACACCATGGACTGCAGCAGTTCAAGAAGCAGCTCACCACCTTCTTCTCAAGGGAAATTAGGGATGGGCAATAGACGCTGCTGTAGTGTTTGCTTCTTTAGTAAAATAAATGCTGCTGTAAGAGAAGAACTAATAGATTTCATAGAGTTTACAGTGCAGAAGGAGGCCATTCGGCCCATCGAGTCTGCACCGGCTCTTTGAAAGAGCACCCCACCTAAGCCCACATCTCCACCCTATCCCCAGAACCCAGTAACCCCACCTAACACAGAGGGCAATATTGAACACTAAGGGCAATTTAGCAGGGCCAATCCACCTAACCTGCCCATCTTTGGACTGTGGGAGGAAACTGGAGCACCCGGAGGAAACCCACGCACACACGGGGAGAACGTGCAGACTCCACACAGACAGTGAACTAAGCCAGGAATCGAACCTGGGACCCTGGAGCTGTGAAGCAATTGTGCTAACCACCATGCTACCGTGCTGCCCTGAATATGGTTTAATTACAATGGTTTATTCGGGCAAATAACCTTGGAGTGTTTTATAAAGAACTTATATAGTGTTTTAGAACAGTTGAGGAAAATTTCACACTCAGGGTAAAGGCATCACCCAGCAACATGCTGATGTGGCTAAGAACACAGACACCTATAGGACCCAAATCAGTATCTTGTTTCTTTTGGTGAGCTCTGCAACTTGTTTTTCGATGACCTAAAGTAGCAGTCACAGATGGTAGTCCAAGGCTGAGCCGGTTAGCAACAAGGGAAGAGATTAGAGAGAAGCCGTAGAGGAATAAGGGTGAAAAATACTCTGGCTTACGAATACCTGCAACTTGTTGAACGTAAATGTCCAAACCAGACAATGTCCGAATGTAAATAATGCTTTGCCTATGTGACCTTCAATGTATAAGTAGTACTTGATTTCTCAACTGGACAGAGTCAGTTCCTGAGATTTTTCTCTGAAGTTGTACTCTTCCAATGCATTGGCTAATAAACTATCATTCTGTACCGGAGTTTCCTGAGATGACCTTGTACAATAATATGCTTGCCAAGCCAGTGGCACCCACATTCTATGAACCAATATTTTTTAAAAGCCTGAGGACTTCCATGACAAAATTAGTGCTGCAGGACCTTCACAACCATCCATTATTACAGTAGGGTGCCTGCCATTTCATAGATTTATTTACAGCTGCAAGTAGTTGTAGACTGAAGACTTGTGTTCCAGAACTAGCCGTGCCACTAGCCAATCTATTCCTGTGCAGCTATAACACTGACATCCACGTCCTCACGAGGTTCCTGTTCGTCTTTCAGAGCCTTCCAATTTTTATCCCCAAGGCGTTCTTTAAAAAAGTAAATGCAGTGATCTCGGGATTTGTTTGGGCGGTGAGGAAGGTGTTGCTAGAGCAGTGGCGTGGGGGGCTGGCTCTTTCGAATTTTATAAATTATTACTGGGCGGCGAATATAGCAATAATCAGGAAGTGGGTAGTGGAGGAGGGATCAGTTTGGGAGCAGGTGGAGGTGGCCTCATGTAAAGACACGGGTTTGGGGGCACTGTTAACGGCACCTCTGCCGCTCTCGCTGGCCAGGTACTCCACAAGCCCGGTAGTAGTGGCAGCCCCGAGGATGTGGGGACAGTGGCGGCAGCACATGGGGCTGGAAGGGGTGTCGTTGTGGGCACCGATATGTGATAACCATCAGTTCACTCCAAGGTGGGAGGGGAGTTGGATGGGAGGTTCCGGAGGTGGCAGCGGGCAGGGATCGAGAGATTTGGAGATCTCTTTATTGATAAAGGCTTTCCGAGCTTGGAGGAGGAGTTTGAGCTGCCAGGTGGGAATGGCTTCCGGTATCTGCAAGTGAGGGACTTTGTGCGGAGGCAGGTTTCAACCTCCCCGCACCTGCTGCACCAGGGGCTACAGGTTAAGGTGGTGTCGAGAGTAGGAGTAGGCGAGGGGAAGGTTTCAGAGATCTACAAGGAACTTATGGAGTGGGAGGGAGCCCTGATAGGGGAGGTGAAAAGAAAGTGTGAAGAAGAGCTGGGTGGGGAGTTGGAGGTCGGATTAGGGGAGGAGGCCCTGAGGTGCATCAACGCATCCTCGTCGTGTGCCAGGCTCAACCTGATACAAGGTTGCCCATGAGGGGCTGGTTTAGCACAGTGGGCTAAATAGCTGGCTTGTAATGCAAAACAAGGCAGCAGCGCGCGTTCAATTCCCGTACTGGCCTCCCCGAACAGGCGCCAGAATGTGGCAACTAGGGGCTTTTCACAGTAACTTCATTGAAGCCTACTTGTGACAATAAGCGATTATTATTATTATTATGATGATGATGACTGTGGCCTGGATGAGCTGGTTCTTTGAGGGGGTGGAGGATAAGTGTGGGCGCTATGCGTGGTGTCCTGCTACCCATGTCCATATGTTTTGGGCATGTCCGAGGCGGACGGGTTTCTGGCAGGAGTTTGCTGACGTCATGTCAGAAGTATTAAAAGTGAGGGTGATTCCGGGTCTGGAGGTGGCGATCTTTGGCATGTCGGAAGATGTGGAGAATTGCGCAGGTATGTCCTGTCCTCAAGGCAGGACACATCCAACCTGGCCAAGTCCTGCCCCATCAGTCTACTCTCGACCATCAGCAAAATTATAGAGTGTGTCATAAACAACATTATCAAATAGCCCTTACTCAGCAATAACCTAATCACTGTGGCTCAATTTGGGTTCCGCCTAGACCACTCAGCTTCTGAACTCATTATAGCCTTAGTCCAAGCATGAAAAAAAGAGCTGCACTCCAGAGGTGAGGTGAGATTGAGTGTCCTTGCATCAAGGAGCTCACGCAGAACTGAAGTCAATGGGAATCAGGGGAAAACTCTCCACTGGTTGAAGTAGTACCTAGCAAAAAGGAAGATGGTTGTTGGAGATGAATCACCTCAATCCTGAGACATTTCTGCAGGAGTTCCTAAGGATAATGTCCTAGGCTCGGCACAACATTGAGGGCCGAAGGGCATGTTCTGAGCTGTACTGTTCTATGTTTTTTTTCTTCAGCTGTGTCAATGGCCTTCCCTCTATCATAAGCTCAGATGTGGAGATGATGGCACAATATTCAGCACCATTCATGACTCCTCGAATACTGAAGCAGTCCGTGTCCATATGCAACAAGATCCGGACAACATTCAGACTTCGTCTGATAAGTGACAAGTAATATTTTAACATTTGCATCATAAGGGCCAGGCATTGACAATCTCCGGCTCGAGAGAATCCAACCATCTCCCCTTGACATTCAATGACATTGCCAATACCAAATTCCCCACCATCAACATCATGACCAGAAACTAAACTGGAGCAGCCATTTAAATACTGTTATTACAAGAGGTCAGATGCTGGAAATTCTGGGGTGACTTCCTGACTATCCAAAGCCTGTCCATCATCTAAAAGACACAAGTCAGGAGTGCGTTGAAACACTCTCCACTTACCTGGATGAGTGCAGCTCCAATAACATTCAAGAAGATTGACACCACCTAGGGCAAAGTCGATTGCTTGATTTGCATCCCATCAATCACCACAAATGTTTAAGAATCCAATGCTTGAACTACGGAGCTCTCTCCACACCACTGAGCTGTGATTTGGAACACTTAAGTTATTCCCATGGTACTAAGGTTTTAATTGGGAGCATGTAATGAGTTAGAATATAGCCCCGATTTAGCTCAGTTTTGGACAGTTGGTTTGTGATGCAGAGCAGTGTCAACAGCTGCCTTCTCAACCTTGCTCCTCGCCTGAGGTGTGGTGATCCTCAGGTTAAACCACCACCAGTCAGCTCTCCCCCTCAAAGGGGAAAGCAGCCTCGGGTCATCTGGGACCATGACAACTTTACTTTATAGCTTTAAGATACATTCAATAATTTGTTTTAACTTTTTTTTTTACCTGTACTCCTCTCAGTCCCCTTGGGCCTACAGGACCTTCTGGGCCCTGTAAAAATAAGATAAAATATTGGAACTGTAGCACACGCATAAAGTTTATTCCACAGTTCCTTTTTTGCAAGTGAATACATTTATGACTCTGCTTCAATTAACTAAAAATTATAAATAATATCCATGCTTTTTTAAAAAGCAATTTATGATGCTTAAAATAATTTTAATAAACAAGGTAAAAACAGAAGAGTAAAAAGGATGCATACCCTGTCACCTTTCGTCCCTGGAAGCC
Organism: Scyliorhinus torazame; assembly: GCF_047496885.1. Classification (NCBI taxonomy): domain Eukaryota; kingdom Metazoa; phylum Chordata; class Chondrichthyes; order Carcharhiniformes; family Scyliorhinidae; genus Scyliorhinus; species Scyliorhinus torazame. Next base: position 117,771,610 of record NC_092708.1, read on the forward strand.
CACATTCACCTCTTTCACCCTTAAGAGTTAAAAACAAAGTATCATTTAAATTATGTATTACTTGGGATTATTAAATTATCCTAATTTCCCATAGCAAATGTAGACTGATATTTTTATAAAATACTTTGGTCTCCTAATAAATAAGAGTACAAGATAATCACAGGTGTGGAAAGTCAATTCATTCATTCAAAATTATTCTAAAATATCCCCTGAGATTCCAAATGATTTCACCTCCACTACTCCGCCTGGAAGCCAATTAGAGTGTTGATTCCTTGTAGCAAGAAGAATTTCCCACTATTAATCATAAGGACACCTTTTGCGAACTTGAACCCATGTCCCATTGTTCCAATTCCACAATACAATTTAAAGTAATATTTTGAATTTGCCTTTTCCATCCCATTATCCATCTTATAAACCAGGGGCTGGTTTAGCACAGTGGGCTAAACAGCTGGCTTGTAATGCAGAACAAGACCAGCAGCGCGGGTTCAATTCCCATACCAGCCTCCCCGAACAGGCACCGGAATGTGGCGATTAGGGGCTTTTCACAGTAACTTTATTGAAGCCTACTATTATTATTATTTGCCACTTCTCCAGACTGAAAATCCCAGTGTTTTCTGAAGTCTCAGAGGTATGATTGCCATTTCTCTGCACTGCATCCAGATCTTCAGAATCACAGAATTGTTATGGTGCAGGAGGTGCCTATTTGGCCCATTGTATTTGCACCAGCTCTCCAAATGAAAATCATGACTTAGGCGTTCTTACTCTGCCTTTTCCCCGTACTCCTGCACATTGCTTCATCTAATGCCCTCTTATATGCCTCAATTGAACCTGCCTCCGCCAGACTTCCAGGCAGTGCATTCCAGACCCGAACCACTTGTGTGAAAACATTTTTTCTCACATCACATTTGCTTCTTTTGCAAATCACTTTAAACCTGTGCCCTCTCGTTCTTGATCATTTTACGAGCGGGAACAGTTTCTCCTGATCTACTCTGTCCAGCCCCCTCATAATTTTGAACACCTCTATCAAATCTCCTCTTAGCCTTCTTCTCTCCAAGGAGAACAGTTCCAATCTCTCCAATCTATCCTCATAACTGAAGCTTCTCATCCCTGGAACTATTTGTGTAAATCTCCTCTGCACTCTCTCCAATATGTTCACCTTCTTCCTACAGTGTTGTGTTCAGAACTGTACACAATACTCCATTTGAGATCTAACTCGTGTCATTTACAAGTTCAGCATAGCATCCTTGCTCTTGTACTTTATGCCCCTATTAGTAAATCCTAAAATACTGGGCGAAATTCTCCCCCAACGGCGGGATGCCCGCCGACTGGCGCCAAAGCTGGCGCAAATCAGACGGGCATCGCGCCGGCAAAAAGGTGCGGAAGTCTCCGCATCTTTGGCGGCCTAGCCCCAACATTGAGGGGCTAGGCCGACGCCGGAGGGATTTCCGCCCCGCCAGCTGGCGGAAATGGCGTTTGTTGCCCCGCCAGCTGGCGCGGAAATGCGGCGCATGCGCGGGAGCGTCAGCGGCCGCTGTCAGTTTCTCCGCGCATGCGCGGGAGCGTCAGCGGCCGCCGAAAGTTTCCCGCGCATGCGCAGTGGGGAGAGTCTCTTCCGCCTCCGCCATGGTGGAGGCCGTAGCGGAGGCGGAAGGGAAAGAGTGCCCCCACGGCACAGGCCCGCCCGCGGATCGGTGGGCCCCGATCGCGGGCCAGGCCACCGTGGGGGCACCCCCCGGGGTCAGATCGCCCCGCGCCCCCCCCCAGGACCCCGGAGCCCGCCCACGCCGCCTGGTCCCGCCGGTAAATACCAGGTTTGATTTACGCCGGCGGGACAGGCAGTTTCTGGGCGGGACTTCGGCCCATCCGGGCCGGAGAATCCAGCGGGGGGTCCCGCCAACCGGCGCGGCTGGATTCCCGCCCCCGCCCAATCTCCGGGAGCGGAGACTTCGGCGGGGGCGGGGGCGGGATTCACGGCGGCCAACGGCCATTCTCCGACCCGGCGGGGGGTCGGAGAATGACGCCCACTATATGCTTTATTAACTGTTCGCTTCACCTGTCAAGCCACCATCAATGATATGCACATATATACCCAGGTACCTCTACATCGGCACACCTTTTAAGTATTTTACCCCTTATTTTATTAGTCCCTCCAAGTTTATTCCTACCAAAATGCACCACCTCACACTTCTGGGGCTGGATTCTCCAAAAATGGTGCTATGTCTCCCATGCCAGCGTAAAAACTCTGGAGTTTCACTCTGGACTTTCCTTAAGATTGTCCTACCTGCAGGGGGCAGGGCCCCTGAGTGCTTCTCACAGCTCTGGCTGCGGATACGAGGCCCCGCACATCCGGTCGGGAGTCGTGCGACATGGCGGGCCCGCACCGCAGACGGTCATCAAAAATGTAGGCCCCCCCCCCGGACATCGCGCGCGCCTGTGGGTCCGTGCCGTCCAATCACTCCCCTGGCCATCCATGAGGCTCCCCCCGGTGATCGATCCCCCCCCCGCCACCTGAGGTTCCCGACGGCCGATACGTGGTTAGAACCAAGCTGTCGGGAACTCGGACAGTTTTGCGCGGAGAATCGCAGGAGGGGGCCTCTGTCAATGGCCCCCTACCTGCGGCGTGTAGATCGCGCGCGAGCGATTCCCAAGCGATTCTCCGGGGACCGGAGAATCGCTTCAGCGACGCTGGTCCGATATCCGGGTAAACGGCCATTCTCCGGCCCCACGTCAAATGCGATTTCGGTGCGGAGAATCCAGCCCCCGAGCAGTTAACTTAATCTGCCACCTATCAGCCCACTCCACCAACTTGTCTATACCCTTCTGTATTAATTGTCTATCATGTTTTTCGGTGGGCAGAATTTGAGGTATGGCAGGATTCTACATTTGGCAGACTATATTCTCCCGCCAAAGGTGAATTGGAACTGTTAATTTCCAGCTCAGCACTGCAGATTTACTCAAGTGTGATTAGAATGCACTTAACTCTCTTTGAGGTGGTTGATATTTGTAAACATCGTGGTTACAGCACTTCAGAATTACTCATCCATGAAGGGAGATGAATTAAGCAAGGCTAACAGCTGTGTTTGTGGAAGCTGTCAATCACAGCCCACTAAGAGAAATGAATGAAAGGCTTGTAGTTAAAGGATCAGAGGGGTTTAAATACAGGCCACTGCTTTTCTCTTTCCAGGAATGGACACCTGGTGCTTCCTCTGTCTGAGCCAGGAGGTGTATGCCAGATGAGTGTTACAACAGTAGATTTTTCATTGTCGCTGTCTGGCTTGCAGACAGGGGCCTCTTTACTGGGGGGGGGAGGGTTCCTTTAGTTAGGGGATCTATGTGGGAGCCCACCTATTCAGGGGGTCTCTTTGGAGGTGGTTCCCCCTATCTAAGGGGTCTCTGTAGGGGGGGTTCCCCTTTCTAAGGGGTCTCTGTGGGAGGTTCCCTCATCTAGAGGTCTCTGTGTGGAGGCGGGGGTTCCCACTATCTAGGGGGTCTCAATGGGGGGAGGACAGTCTGATAGGGCGGCCCTCAAGTGAACCTTGGGGGCAAATACCTTCATTGGTTACCCCCTTGGCCCATGGTGAGGTCCACCACATCAGGACCACGCTGGTAAATACCAGTAGTGACCCTTGCCCACGTGATTCCCAGCCCAGAGAACCTGATGCAGGGACCGCAATGATTAACACCTTCCCACTGGCATGCTGTGGCATGGGAGCGAACCCTAATTCCACCACCAGCAGGGGGCACAGCATAACGGTCAGTTCGGAGCCTGGCGCAAATCTCAATTTCTGCCAGACATCCGATTCGCCGCCCAATTGCCGGCGATGTGGGGCAGAAAATCCAGGCCATGGTCTAAGCAGGAAACTCTAAATTTTGATTATTATCTTGCCTGACTTATAAATAGCCCCAGTTTTAACTCTATGCTAGTGAATGGGTTTTGAATAAATACATTTTGACACAAATTTCTTACTTTTAAAAATGCAGTTCAAAATTTTATTAATTTTGTTGATTCCTGATCGGTACTTGTTGGACAAGTTTATCACCAACCCTACTAAGGTATCTAGATTTTTTTAAGCTTCCATCCGACTTATTTCAACACAATTTATGGAAAATATGTATTACTAAATTTTCCATCTAATATGCAACAGTAGTCAGCATTAAATTTCATACACGACACACCAGCTCTTTCAATGATTTCTGAACAGTCTCTTCCAATTACATTGCCCTGTCTCCTTTAATGATCTCTGCAAATGTTACCTGTTCGTAATGAGTTTCTGAATCCCAGTGATATCCACAAAATCAAAATTGCAGCAGTACCAACAAATTGCCTGAACCATTCCTGTCAGCACCTTCCCAGCCTCAACATGACACCTCTCATGCAAGTGGTTATTTCCTGCTCCGGTGAGTTACTTAACAATTCCCACAATTTACCCTGAATCCCCAAAATTGTGTTGAACTGTATTTGGAACTTTGCCAATAATCTTTTGGAACTCAAGGGCGCAATCTCACGGCCCCGTTTGCCGCAGGTGCAAATCCAGTTATAACCGCTAAATTGCACAAGCGGACAAAAACGTGATTTGCGGCGACGTGATCTCACTTTGAGATCAGCCCCATCCCTCGCTGGTGTGTGACTTCCATGAATTTAAGTAAATTTTAACATAATTAAAGGGTTTTAGGCCGTAGCGCCCACCCACATCATATTCCCGCCAATCCCTCCACCTACAGCGGTGTAAGGTCACGCCAGTGTGAATCACTACTGGTTTTCAAAAGCAAAAACCAGTCGTGATAACCACACCGGGGGGGGGGGGGGGGGGGGGGGGGGGCAGAGGTGCCTGGAGGCCCCGGGGTTGAGGGACAAGGCTGGGCATTGCCCCCAGCTCCCTCGCATGACAAGGGGCACATGAAGGGGGTTCCCCTCATGTGTGCTGGGGGGTGGGGGGGGGAAAGAGGTGAAAGCCCCAGTATTGGCGTTATGGTGGGGCAGGGTTTGTCTTCATGCTTGGGGTGGGGGCCTTAAATGTAACTATGAGATCAGGGTGCCTTTTAGAAACAACGCCCCAATCTCAGAATCCCGGCTTTGCCAAAATGTTTAGACCCCACCCCTCAGCTGGTTGTGAGATCCTCACTGGTACTTTGAAATTGCACAGGTCGCTATTTAATCAGGCAAGAAAAAGTGTCTGTGAAGCTGCCAAGTTTCACACAGCTTTTCTCACCTGTTCAAGCACTCTGCAATTTTGGGAAAATTCAGCCCAAGATATACACAGCATAGGACTTTCCATCATCACTTAGGTTATCACTTACTCATAGAAAGCAAATAAATTATTCAGGTAAGATCTTCCTTTGGAGTAAACCTACTGCAATGATGTTCTTGAATGAACACTTACATTTACTGATATTAATATTTAAACAAATATGTAGTGTGAAGCTATTGGGAAAAAAATTGGAACATTTTTCTTAGGGGCCATGACAATAGCGGAGATCTCCCAGCTGGGGGGAGGGGGGGGGGATCTTCCTGTCCCTCCAACAGCGCACTCCCATCACGGTTTTACCAGCGGCGTGGGGTGGATTCAATGGGGAATCCCATTGACAGCGGCAGGACCAGAAGATCCTGCCACCGAGAAACTCGCCACAGGGAGGCCGGATCTCATGATAAATAGAAGCATGTTATTGTGTTGAGTCATTTTGATTTCAAAACAAAGGGGAGAACTTGGACATGGGCAGGAAGACAAGAAAAGTTGGATTCACATTTGCCGACAACATCATTTATGGCGTATAACGTACAACCTATGCCATACCATTCACTTTAAATTCCCATCACATCTAATTGCACCTCCAAATTATACTGAATAAGCCATTTGTTAATTTATAATAAATTTATTTTAATCAGATAACTTTTCTGGAGCCCAAATTTAAGGTCACCAAATCGCTGTTTCCTGAGTTTCTTGATTTCTTACTTTCTTCAATTCTTTTATTGCCTCATATTATGGGACCTTTGTATCTCCTTCTCAAAAACATTCCTTTAATAATTCTACTTACCTGTTCACCTTTATATCCAGCTCTCCCCTATAATTCAAAATAAAGTTAAAAAGTCAGCAACTAGATATTTATCAGAAAAACACGGCTATATTGAACATTAAATAAACAAAATTTGTCATGAAAAGGAATTCATCATTTCCAACATTTGGGGCGGAATTTAAACCCTCCCCTCTAGCGTGTTTGAGCATGAGGGTAGCAGGTGGGGATCCCAATTAAGTCAGCGACAAGAAGGCTTATGGAACCAACCAGGGAACAGGCTATTTGAGACCTGGAAATGTGCACAGAGACATTATTAATTAATGATCTCATAATAAAGGATCTGCCAGGCAAGAGTGATCATAACATGCTGAATTTTACATTCAGTTTGAGGGTGAGAAATGTGTGTCTGAAATGGTAGATAAGCAGTGGCAGAAATAACTTTCAACAAAGAAATATCCCATAGAGAAATAAAGATTACATACAGGAGATGCTCCGAACATTTGGGTCCCACTTTAGTTTTCTGGGGGCGCAGGAGGCGTGAGATTGGGGAGGGGGCTGTAGGTATAATCTTTCTAGCTTGTGGGGAGGGTGAAGGCAGACTTGGCAAGGTGGGATGGTCTTCCTCTGTCGCTGGCAGGTCAGGCGCAGGCGATTAAAATGAATGTGTTGTCACATTTCTTGTTTATATTTCAGTGCTTGCCGTTCTTTTTACCAAAGGCGTTTTTCAAGGAGGTGGAGAAGTTGATCACCTCGTCTATTTGGGGGGGGGGGGGGGGAACGTGGCTAGGATTAGGAAGGTAATTCTGCAGAGAGGACGGCAAGTGGGGATGTTGGGCCTCCCGAATTTATTATATTACTATTGGGCGGCGAATGCTGAAAAGGTGGAGCTGAGTCCGGGGGGTGAAGAGTCCCAGTGGGTCAGAATGGAGAGTCTGTGCAGGGTGTCAGGGCTGAGGGCATTGGCAACAGTGCGCACCAGATGGCCTTGGTAGGAGGAATAGAAAAGCAGCATATTTAAATGGAGTGAGACTACAGAATGCTGCAGTACAAAGACATGTGAACGTCCAAATGCATGAATTACGAATAGAAATAGGCAACGCAAGTAATTCGAATGCAATGGAATATTGGCCTTTATTAAAAGGAAATGGAGCATATAATTAGGGAAACCTTGTTACAATTGTACAGGACATTAGTGAGACCCGACACAGGGTGGAAACTTCTGATTTTTTTCAAAGTGTTGACCTTAGCTGACAAAGTGGAGGGCTGTCCATCAGCTGCCTTGTTGGTATTTCCTGCCAAAGTTTCAAACATTTCGGAAAAAGGAGGAAGTGGCAGGATCCACAACTTAATGCTGGTGGGGTGGGTCACAGATATGGAAATTGAGTGCCGTAAACAAAACAAATAACTGGGGGTGTGATTTAACAGAAATGAAAGAGTCCCGTGTCGGGTACGTTTAACCGGGTGTTTCCCGGTGCTGACAGCTCCGAGAACGACCCCATTATTAAATGGGACTCTGGTTCATTTCTAGGCCTCGGTGAGGAGCGCTCCACTGAGGCCACACTTGGTCCATTTCAGGGAGATTGGGCCGCCATTTTTAAATCTCTGAATCACACTCACCACGGCCTCCGGACTCCTCCAATGCCCCAAATTACCAATGAGGGGGTCCTCGAACCACTCGCACCCCACTTGATATGGGCAGGGTGCCCCTGGGCCTGAACACCGGCATAGGCAAGATGCCACCCAGGCACCTTGGCACTGCCAGCCTGGCATCGGTGGTGCCAGGGTACCACCCTGCCCAGAGCCCGACCACCCAGGGGCCCCTGATTGCCCAGGACCCCCCCAAGTGCCGGTACACTTGGTTCACATTGGTAAAGTATTCTCATTGGAGTTTAGAAGAATGTGAAGTGATATTATTGAAACATATCAGATTCTGAAGGAGCTTGACAGGTTGGTGCTAAGAGGTTTTTTCCCTTGTGGGGGGACATCTAAAACTAGGAGGAAGAGTGTCAAAATAAGGGGATTCCATATGAGGAATTTCTACTCTTAGAGGATAATTAATCTTTGGAATTCCTTACCCCAGACAGCAGTAGAGGCAGTGTTACTGAATATATTGACGGCTGCGTTAGACAGATTTTGATCTGGAAGGGAGTCAAGGTTTATAGCCGACAGGCAGGAAAGTGGAGTTGAGGCCACAATCAAAGCATCAATGATCCTATTGAATGTGGAGCAGGCTCAAGGTGCCGAATTACCATCTCCTGTTACTATTTCTTATGCTTTCATTAAAAAAAATGGGTACATTTATTTGGTGCTGACTTGTTCAATCAAGTATTGACATGATCAGATAGGGTTAAAAGTATCAGACACATTCTCTTATTCCAGTGTAGGGAAACTGGATTGGGGAATGTTTGAAAGTGGGTAGGAAGAAAGGAAGGCTCTGGTATGAAAAGGTAGATTATGTTGCACAGACAAGAAAACTACAGAGATCAGTGGTCTTCTGATCCCTTGCACTGAGGAATTCTCTGAATCTTGCTGATATTCTCCAAATTATCTCCTTCCAATAACGTTATTCCTATCTCCCCAGCAAGTTCAGGCATGTCGGCCTGACAAAAACTTTGCAGGGTACAGCACAATACAACTATGCATGGCACATGAATAATATGCATGAGTACTGCTCCGTTGCTGTTCAGGCCACTTGTAGTGGGGCCATTGGTAGAATGAATAGGCTTTAAGACAAACAAGCCATCTGCTGACATGATTTCATACAACTGCACCTTGGCATATCTTCCCCAGCTGTATAGAATTCTTTCCACACTGTAACACTGTGTACTTATTGTATTATATGCATTGTGCATGCCTGGGCTTGTCCAGGTTGGCTCCACCTGTGGCTCCTCCCCTCGGGCTTCTGTATAAAAGCGGCAAGTCTCCGCCTCTGGACCCAGAGGCAGGAGGCTTGCTGTTTAGTGTATTAAAGCCTCAGTTACGTTTATCACTCGTCGTGTATTATTGATGGTGTATCAAACACACAATCTGTGCAGTCAGCAACTGAAAGCCTTTCCTTTTGATGGGATCTAAAATCAAGCAGGATCTACAATGGCTAAATCATCTATTCTACCACATTATCAACCAGGTGTTTACGGCAAACATTTTCTTACAGTGTTTGATTTACACAAGTTTTCAAACAGTTCCCCCATAAGGAAATGGCTTCTTGTAGAATCTGCATGAAAATTGGTCAAATGGAACCAACAGGGCGGCAGTGATTAGCACTGCTGCATCACGGCGGTGAGGACCTGGGTTCAATCTCGGCACTGGTTCACGGTCTGTATGGAGTTTACATATTCTCTCCGTGTCTGCGTGGGTTTCACCCACACAACCCAAAGATGTGTAGGTTAGGTAGATTGGCCACGTTAAATTGCCCCTTAATTGGAAAAAAATAATTGGTTACTCTAAATTTATTTTAAAATGGAACCAACATTCCTTACAACATGCACTAGTGCAAGAAATCTTTCGCTCTAACTAATAACACATGAAGGGCATTTTGTTAATTTGCGCTTCTGGTGTGGAGATCTGCATGTCAGAAGTGCGAATTTGCAAAATTTACCTTATGGTTTACTATAATAATTGTATTTTAGTCCGTATGCACTTTCCAAGAAATGCAAGTAATGCTGTCATTGAAATTAAGACGGAGCCTCTACAGCCTAATCACAGAGCTTTGTTTTGACAGCACCTTTTTCTCTTATACCTCATCGAAGCAGGTTATATAGGTCTCTGAAGTGTCTTCTTTTACATATTATTTGTAAACAACTAATTCCCAAACAGTTTATGTTAATTTTCACAAATTTGGTCGGAATGTGACATTGTGACAAGGTTATTTTTTCCAAACAGTGTAAATTGTACCTCCATTCCATCCCTTCCCGGAATTCCACTGAGACCAGCTTCACCCTGTTAAACACAATATTTAAAATATCAGCATATTACAATAAACGTAAACCAAAAAGGCAGGTTGTCAAATTACTTCATTACTTAAATAAATTTACCTTTTGTCCTTTTAGGCCTGTAGCACCATCATCACCAGGGCGCCCTTTTTTCCCCTACAGAATTAACATAAACATTAAAAAAGTAGGAAATGATCAACTTGGCCAACTTTCACAGTTCCGTTTTTCAATTACTTGAATCACACGAGTGCACTCATGTCACTTAATAAATATTGATCAACGAACTATGCATGTGAATGACCAAAGTTTGAGACATTTTACTTATTGTTGTCCAAGTCATAAAACTTTTACTATTGAGATATATCACCTTCCAGAAAGCATTGACTGAATTTTACTGCAGGCTGCGGGACCCTGACATTGGGGTGAAATTAGCCATCAATCATCAGCAGTGGCACCAGTTTGGAAATTTTACCACACCTGGATTCGTAATGAGGCTCCTGTGAGCCTGCTATCCAAATAAGGGCAGCGGGGAGGTACCTGATGCTGCCAGCAAACAGAAAACTGGAAGTTCTGAATCCTCAGCAGGGTAGGTAGCTGCCGCTCAGACATTCAGGAGACCAAATTGAAGGTGTCTCCAGGTAAGTTTATTTTAAATGAAAAATTCAGGCCAAGCCGAGGGTTGGAAGAAAATATCTCCAAGGTGATTATTGGGTCTACCTTAATCTCTGCCCGTGGACACCTCTTTGTGCCTTGGAGCCTCTGGCTCCATGGATCACCCCTGGCTGCCGCCGCCCATGTGACCGGGAGTTGCCCCGCTATTGCCAAATTGCTGGCAAGTCCATAAAATGGCCCTTCATAGGGCATTCAATCGTGTAGATCAGCTGCGTCTCCTTGGAGCTACAGACAACCAATCCACATCACCGCTGCTGGGAAAACACTCCAGTAACAGGACTACAGTGCAAAGCTGTCCCGATGCGGCCCTCCACTGTTTTACGGTCCTTCCCGCTGCCCAGGGAATGGTAAAAGTCTGCCCCACTGTGGTGATCCACTGTAATTGGAGATGTAAGGTAGGACCTGCACTACAGGTTTGTCGGTAGCTCCTGCCGGCAGGCTCCGCTCAGGGAGAACTGTATAAATATGCATGACCTCCCGTGCCCTGCCATTTCGCCAGCTTCAGCAGGAGGCCTCGCATCTGACTGTAATAAAGCCACAGTTGTACCCAACTTTAGTCCTTGTACAATTGATCGGGCATCAATTTATTACAGTCAGATCACTGGCTAGCATGTTTCGAGGCTTACATCAACGCGGCGGACCTCGCGCCAATGGAGGCTCAGAAGATAAACGTCCTGTACTCCAGACTGAGCTCCAGCATGTTCCTGTTGATCCAAGACACCACGACTTACACAAAAGCGATGGAACTCCTCAAAGAACACTACACACAGAAGGCGAACACGCTCTTTGCCAGGCATGTACTTGCCACCCGCTCACAACTACCTGGTGAGTCCATCAAAGACTTCTGGCGGGCCCTAATTCCACTTGTCCGGGACTGTGACTGTCAGGCCGTCACGGCTGCCAAACACGCGAATCTCCTCATGCGCGATGCCTTCGTGACGGGGATTGCGTCGGACCGCATCCGAGAACAATTGCTGGAAGGCGCCACGCTCGAACTGGCGAAGACGAAAACCTTGGCACTCTCCATCACGGTCGCATCCCATAACGTACAATCGTACCTCTCCCGCCGCGCTGCCCACCCTTCTACCCCTTCCTACCCCTCCTGGACCCCACTGATGACCTCCTCAGCCGGGGCCCTGCCTTCGCAATACGCCTGCGCCGCACGCCGATCCGCGCACCCCGGGGGTCCCAGCTGCTACTTCTGCGGTCAGCAGAAGCACCCCCGCCAACACTGCCCAGCCCGCACTGCAGTTTGTAAAGCCTGCAGTAAAAAGGGCCACTTCGCGGCTGTGTGCCAGGCCCACCCAGTCGCTGCGATCGAGCCCGCTATCGCCCCCTCCCCTATGCCAGACGCACAATGGGAGCCGCCATCTTGTCCTGACCCCACAATGTGCGCACCATGGGAGCCGCCATCTTGTCCCGACCCCGCAATGTGCGCACCATGGGCGGCACCATCTTGTTCCCCACAGGGTTCCCGGACATCTCGACATCGGAACCGCACCCGCTCACCACCCAAAACATCCGATGGCTACCCGCGGCTCGCTTCGATGACGCTGGACCAATCTCGCCCGCACAACCTGGCCACCGCGTCGACGACGGTTAAAATTAACGGCCACACGACCTCGTGCCTGCTGGACTCCGGGAGCACTGAAAGCTTTGTTCACCCAGATACGGTAAGGCGCTGCTCCCTCGCGGTCCACCCTGCCAATCAAGGGATCTCCCTAGCCTCTGGATCCCACTCTGTCCCGATCCAAGGCTTTTGTACAGTCACCCTCACGGTCCAGGTCGTAGAATTTAGTAACTTCCGCCTCTGTGTCCTTCCTAATCTCTGCGCTGCACTCCTGTTGGGCCTGGACTTCCAGTGCAACCTCCAGAGCCTCACCCTCAAATTCGGCGGGCCCTTACCCCCCCCTTACCGTTTGCGGCCTCGCGACCCTCAAGGTCGATCCCCCCTCCCTTTTTGCAAACCTAACTGCGGATTGAAAGCCCGTTGCCACTAGGAGCAGACGGTACAGTACCCAGGACAAGATCTTCATCAGGTCCGAAGTCCAGCGGCTGCTTAAGGAGGGTATTATCGAGGCCAGCAACAGCCCCTGGAGAGCCCAAGTGGCAGTGGTTAAAACTGGGGAGAAACACAGGATGGTGGTGGACTACAGCCAGACCATCAATCGGTACACACAGCTCGATGCGTACCCCCTCCCACGCATATCTGATATGGTCAATCAGATTGCGCAGTACCGGGTCTTCTCAACAATTGACCTGAAATCCGCCTACCACCAGCACCCCATCCGGAAGTCGGACCGTCCATACACGGCCTTCGAGGCGGACGATCGCCTATACCACTTCCTTAGGGTCCCTTTCGGTGTCACAAATGGGATCTCGGTCTTCCAAAGAGAGATGGGCCGAATGGTCGACCAGTACGGTTTGCAGGCCACCTTTCCGCACTTAGATAATGTCACCATCTGCGGCTATGACCAGCAGGACCACGATGCCAACCTCGATAAATTCCTCCGCACTGCTATTCTTCTCAACCTGACCTACAACAGAGAGAAGTGTGTGTTCAGCACGACCCGGGTAGCCATTCTCGGCTATATCGTCCAAAACGGACTGCTCGGGCCGGACCCCGGGGCTAAATCGCTGGCTTTGAAAGCAGACCAAGGTAGGCCAGCAGCACGGTTCAATTTTCATGCCAGCTTCCCCGAACAGGCGGCGGAGGCTTTTCACAGTAACTTCATTTGAAGCCTACTCGTGACAATAAGTGATTTTCATTTTCAATTCATGCGCTCACTCATGGAACTTCCCCTCCCCCACTACCCCAAGGCCCTCAAACAGCCCCTGGAGTTGCCTGGGGTTCTTTTCCTACTACGCCCAGTGGGTCCCAAACTATGCGGACAAGGCCCGCCCACTCATTCAGTCCACCCAATTCCCCCTTGCGGCCGAGGCACAACATGCTTTCGCCCGCATCAGAGCAGACATCGCCAAGGCCGGGATGCGCGCAGTGGACGAGTCACTGCCTTGCCAAGTAGAAAGCGGCGCTTCAGACGTCGCCCTTGCTGCCACTCTAAACCAGGCAGGCAGACCCGTGGCATTCTTCCTGCACCCTTCATGTCTCTGAAATTCGACACTCATCCGTCGAAAAGGAGGCTCAAGCTATCGTTGAAGCTGTGCGGCATTGGAGGCATTACCTGGCCGGTAAGAGTTTCACTCTCCTAACGGACCAACGGTCGGTAGCATTCATGTTCAATAACACACAGCGGGGTAAAATCAAAAATGATAAAATCTTGCGGCGGAGAATCGAGCTCTCCACCTATAATTACGAGATCTTGTATCGCCCCGGTAAACTCAACGAGCCCCCAGACACCCTCTCCCGAGGTACATGTGCCAGCGCACAAGTGGACCAACTCCGGGCCCTGCACGACAGCCTTTGTCACCCGGGGGTCACTCGATTGTACCATCTGGTCAAAGCTCGCAATCTGCTCTACTCCGTCGAGGAAGTAAGGATAGTCACCAGGGACTGCCAGGTCTGTGCGGAGTGCAAGCCGCACTTCTACCGGCCGGCCGTGCGCACCTGGTGAAGGCTTCCCACCCCTTTGAACGCCTCAGCGTGGATTTCAAAGGGCCCCTCCCCTCCACCGACCGGAACACGTATTTTCTCAGTGTGGTCGATGGGTACTCCAGATTCCCCTTGTCCATCCTATGCCCCGATAGGATGTCTGCTACCGTCATCAAGGCCCTCAGCACTATCTTCGCTCTGTTCGGTTTCCCCGCCTACATCCACAGTGACAGGGGATCCTCATTCATGAGCGATGAGCTGCGTCAGTTCCTGCTCAGCAGGGGTATAGCCTCCAGCAGGACAACCAGCTATAACCCCCGGGGAAATGGGCAAGTAGAACGGGAGAATGGGACAGTTTGGAGGGCCGTCCAGCTGGCCCTACGGTGTAGGAACCTCCCAGCCTCTCGCTGGCAGGAGGCCCTCCCTGACGCTCTGCACTCCATCTGGTCACTATTGTGCACCGCCACTAATAACACACACCATGAACGTGTTTTTACCTTCCCCAGGAAGTCCACATCCGGTGTGTCGCTCCCGACTTGGCTCGCTGCTCCAGGACCGGTCCTTCTCCGTAGGTACGTCCGACTCCACAAGGCGGACCCCTTGGTTGACAGGGTTCACCTGCTCCACGCCAACCCTCAATATGCCTACGTTGAGTTCCCCGACGGTCGCCAAGATACTGTCTCACTCAGGGACCTGGCACCGTCAGGTTCCACCCCAACACACCCCCCCACCAATGCGCCCCCCCCCCCCCAACCTCCTACCGCGCCGCCAATATTGACCCCACCAGAGCACCCCCCACCTCCCCTTTTCCGCACAAGAGGACGAAGAGGACTTCTGCATGCTCCCGGAGTTCCCCGATGACTGGCCAGCATCAGCACCGCCACCACTGCCATCGGTGCCACGTCCACCACCGCCAGCACCGACTTCGCCGCCACCGTTGCGCCGCTCCCAACGAAGCACCAAAGCACCGGACCGGCTGAACCTTTGATGGACTCCGGACCGTCAACATGGACTTTTCTTTCCCTACTACTGTACATAATTGCACTAATTGTATATAGTTTCACGTCACCCCCACCGGACTCATTTTTAACAGGGGGTGAATGTGGTGAACCACTGTAATAGGAGATGTAAGGTAGGACCTGCACTACAGGTCGGGGTAGCTCCTGCCGGCTGGCTCCGCCCACAGAGAACTGTATAAATATGCATGACCTCCAGTGCCCTGCCATTTCGCCAGCTGCAGCAGGAGGCCACGCATCTGACTGTAATAAAGCCACAGTTGTATCCAACTTTAGTCTTTGTGCAATTGATTGTGCATCACAGGGTGTGTTGGACAACACCCTGAGTGATAGCAGGGGATGTGAGAGGGGAGAGCCATGGGGACTGGAGCGTAATGAGTTGGAGGCCATTGCTGTGTGACTGTCCCTCATTCTCGTCAATTCCTTACAGATATTACACAGGATGGATGATGACTTGGACCTAGCGGAAGCTGCCATCGCAGTGCCAGTTGGCCAGATGCCGGACTCCGGACCGTCAACATGGACTTTTCTTTCCCTACCACTGTACATAATTCCACTAATTGTATATAGTTTCACGTCACCCCCGCCGGACTCATTTTTTAACAGGGGATGAATGTGGTGATCCACTGTAATTGGAGATGTAAGGTAGGACCTGCACTACAGGTTCGCCGGTAGCTCCTGCCGGCTGGCTCCGCCCAGGGAGAACTGTATAAATATGCATGACCTCCAGTGCCCTGCCATTTCGCCAGCTGCAGCAGGAAGCCACGCATCTGACTGTAATAAAGCCACAGTTGTCCCCAACTTTAGCCTTTGTGCAATTGATCGTACATCACCCATATGTCAGCAAAACATGCACATACTCCAGGGAAGAAAGAATACATTTGTGCACAGATGTAGTTAGTATAAGCTTACTTTAATCCATGACTCAAAAAGAACATTATCTGGCAAGGTCTGAGAACAAATTATAATTGTTCTCATTTCATCGATAACTAAAACTCATCGTTTTTGATCATGAGAATCTGAATATGCGTTATCGCCTTTGGTAAACAACATTCCTGAGCAAAGCCAGACACATTTTTATGTTGGGTAGGTGGAAAGAGCTGCAGTCTTTGACAGCAGTGCCTGGTGGGAATCTAATGTACATCAGTTAGTCCAACACAATAGGATTCCCTAGTCTGGTGTGGCATGTTTTTCTCCAATAACCACCATCACACTTCTCAAGATGAAGCAATAATTAATGAGAAAATAATTTAGAAACACTTGGGTTAAGTTTTAAATGTTATCTTACAGCAGTTAATAATTTTTTTTCTGGCTATTAAACACATGACATTCTAATTGTAAGACTCCAAATTACATGAGAAAATGTCAGGAATCTCGGGCGGGATTCTCCCCTATCCGGCGGGGCAGGGGGTTCCGGCGTAATGGAGTGGCGGGGACCACTCCGGCGTCGGGCCGTCCCAAAGGTGCGGACTTCCGCACCTTTAGGGGCCAAGCCCTCACCTTGAGGGGCTAGGCCCGCGCCGGAGCGGTTTCCGCTCCACCAGCTGGCGGGAAAGGCCTTTGGCGCCACGCCAGCCGGGGCCGAAAGGTCTTCGCCGGGCGACGCGGGTCGGCACATGCGCAGGAGCGTCAGCTGACGTCGTCCCCATGCATGCGCATGGGGGGGGGGTCTCTTCCGCCTCTGCCACAGTGAAGACCATGACGAAGGCGGAAGAAAAAGAGTGCCCCCATGGCACAGGCCCACCCGCGGATCGGTGGGCCCCGATCGCGGGCCAGGCCACCGTGGGGGCACCCCCCGGGGTCAGATCGCCCCGCGCCCCCCCCAGGACCCCGGAGCCTGCCCGTGCAGCCTTGTCCCGCTGTTCAAAAGGTGGTTTCATCCACGCTGGCGGGACAATCATTCCAGCAGCGGGACTTTGGCCTATCGCGGGCCGAAGAATCGTCAGGGGTGGGCCCACCGACTGGCGCGATTCCCGCCCCCTCCGACTCTCTGGTGGGATTCACGCCAGCTCCTGCCGATTCTCCAACCCAGCGGGGGGTCGGAGAATCCCGCCCCTCACTCTGAACACCTGTTTTATGGTACTGCAGTTCCACAAACACCCGTTAACTTGATACTGTTGAATGATTTGTAACAGTATCATTAGAATTTACTATTGCATGCCAATGCAAGTCTGAACTAGTGTCCTTTACATTAATGCTGGCAAGCAATTTTGACGGTGATTATTGAAACATATTATAAACCGAGTAAAGTAGCACTTACTTTATTAAATCAATAAATGCCCAAATTACCTTTACTTCTAATTCTTAGCTAATTTTAGCAAACAGTAGTGATATAAATTTTAATGTATTAAAATAATACACAAGGGAATATCACCAGCAACAGAAAATATTTATTTGTATTTTATAAATTTTCAAACAATAACTTTTTCAAAGGGAGCTTGACTGGTGAAGAGGAAACCCTTGCAAATTCTGATTAAAACTGATTAAACAATTGAAGCTACCAAGGCGATTTATTACTTCTTACAGGAACCTAACAGAAAACACAACCTGCCCATTTTGAAATAAATCAAGTGCTTGATGAACAGAGGACATTTGTACAGACTGAAAAATACAGAGCAGAGATTTTCTTTTAAGTTAATAAAGTAACAAATTAATTTTCTGGAATAAAGTAACAAATTACTTTCATAAAGTAAATATGTGCGTAAAAGGTTATACCACAAACTTATACCACGTTTAGTACTTTGCTCGGCTAAAGTAATGTAATGCTTGCATTAAAAAACAGAAAACGTCCCCTACTACCCCCGCCTTATTCCTTAATTACCCATATAATACGTTCCCTGTCCTTATTTAACATTACATAACATTACCATGCCTCCTGTCACCCCCCCCCCTTTATTGCTGACGTTCAATTTTCCTTGAAGAAATCGATGAACGGCTGCCATCTCCGGGCGAACCCCTGAATTGATCCTCCGAATGCCAACTTGATTTTTTACAGATTGAGAAACCCTGCCATATCGCTGACTCACACTCCTGAATTCAGGGGCTCCGAGTCACTCCTTCCCAGCAAAATCCGTCTCCGGGCCACCAGGGAGGAGAAGGCCAGGGTATCAGCCTCCCTCCCCCACTTGGCCCCTGGATCTTCCGGCACCCTAAATATTGCCAGTTCTGGACTCGGAGTAACACTCCCTTCCAGGACTTCTGACATAACGTCCGCAAATCCCTGCCAGAATCCCCTCAATTTCGGACATGCCCAAAACATATGAACATGGTTCGTCCGGCTACCCCACACTGCCCACATCTGTCCTCCACCTCCTCAAAAAACCTGCTCATCCGGGCTGCCATCATGTGGGCCCTGTGGACCACCTTGAACTGGATAAAGCGAAGTCTGGCACAAGACGAAGATGAATTGACTCTCTTCAAGGCTTTTTCCCACAGTTCAATTTTCCGCTCTCCTCCCAGCTCCTCTTCCCACCTCCTCTTCATCTCTCTGATAGGGGCCCCTTCTCATTCCATTAACTCCTTGTATATCTCCGATACCCTCCCCTCTCCAACCCCTGTTTTTGACATCTCCTTGTCCTGTAGTTCCCTCAGGGGGAGGCGAGGAAAGCTTGGGACCTGCCTCCGTACAAAGTCCCGCACCTGAAGGTACCGAATCCCATTCCCACCCAGCAACTCAAACTCCTCCTCTAGTGCCTCCAAGGTTGGAAAGCCCTCCTGGATGAATAGGTCCCCAAATATCTCAATCCCTGCCCGCTGCCATCTCTTAAAGCTCCCATCCAGCCCCCCTGGGGCAAACTGGTGGTTGTCACAAATCGGTGACCACACTGACACCCCCTCCAATCTCTTGTGCTGCCTCCACCACCCAGGACTTGTAGAATACCGAGCCAGCGAGAACGGCAGAGTTAATAAAGCCTCCAAACTCGTATCCTTGCAGGATGCCGCTTACACCCGTGCCCAAACCGACCCCTCCCCCACTACCCACTTCCTGACCATCGATATGCCCCCCCCCCCGCCCCACTCACTATCCCCCACCAGGCATTCGATGATCTTTGGGCCATTGCTAAGGGCTCTATGCCAGGGCAAACAGTAATGGGGAGAGCGGGCATCCCTGCCTTGTCCGCCTACAGAGACTAGAGTATTCTGCTCAGATTCGGTTGGTTCTTACATTTGCCACGGAGCCTGATATAACAGCCAGACACAATCCACAAATCCCTGCCCGATCCCAAACCGGCCTAGAATATCCCATAGGTACTTCCACTCCACCCGGTCGAAAGCCTTCTCCGCGTCCATGGCAACTGCCGACTCAACATCGCGCCCCTCCACTGGCATCATTATAACATTAAGAAGCCGTCAAAGATTGGAAGTCAGGTGCCTGCCCTTCACAAATCCCGTCTGATCCTCCCCGATTACCTCCGGGACACAGTCCTCTATTCGGGTGGCCCAGATCTTTGTCAGCAATTTAGCATCTACAAAAGGGAAATTGGCCTGTACAATCCACAGCTCTCCGCGTCCTTGTCTCGCTTCAGGATGAGAGATTGATGCCTGTGATAACGTTGGGGGAAGCACTCCCAGCTCCTTGGACTCGTTAAAAGCCTTGACCAGAAGCGGCCCCAGTAGCCCAGAGAACTTTTTATAAAATTCCACTCAGAATCCATCAGGTCCCGGGGCTTTACCCGATTGCATCGCCCCAAATCCGTCTCTCACCTCCCCAGAGCCCAATTGGGTCCCCCAGGACTTCCACCAGCTCCTCATCTACCTTCAGGAACTCTAGCCTCTCCAGGAATTGATTCATACCCATTCCCTGACCGGGGTACCGACTCATATCGTCGACTATACAAAATATAGTTCCCCGTTCTTGGAGGTCACCCACGATGGGCGGGTAGAGCAGTCCAAATTTTATTCCCTTCGCATACAGGGCCGCCTTAACCTTATTAAAACTAGCCCTCCACTTTGCGAATTCTGCTCCCAAGTCTTGATACACCCGGATCTCAGAATCTTCCCACATGAACCGTTTTGCCTGCCTGGCTGATGCAGCCTCACCACCATCGCCCTTAGGGACTCACGCCCCTGGGGCCCTGTGAGCCCCGTCCACCTCTAACAGCCTGTTGAAAGCATCTGCCCCGAGGATCTTATTCAGCACCTTCCCGACATACGCACTGGCATCCGATCCCTCCTTTTCCTCTGGCAAACCGATGATCTGGATATTCTGCCTGCGAGAACGATTCTCCAGGTCCTCCACCTTCTCCAACAGCCATTTCTGCCGATCCTGTGGGATATTAATTTCCATTGCCATCATAGTGGACTGCTCCTCTTCTTCCGCCGCCAGCTCCTGCAACTTTTGGATCACCTGTCTCTGGGTCGTCACTTTCTCCTCCACCTGGTCGGCCACCTCCTTAAATCGAGGCCACCACCCCCGTCAGGTCCTCCGCACACTCCTTACAATGCCAGGCGAACGTCTCATCCAAGTATTTAACTCACTGATCCATCGTCCATTGAGCTGGCGTGGTCGAACTTCGCTTTTCTGCCATTGCATCCACCAAACTCTGACTTCACTCCCAACCAACTTTTGATTTCTTCTTTTACGATTGTTTCTTAGGTGCAGCTCCATAAACTAAGGGTCGTCCTCTTCTCCTCTCGCTTTTATCCACTTATGTTGAAAAATTCCCACAGAAATCCAGCTTAACAGCCGTTAAAAGACCACTAAGAGCGGGAGCTGCTAAATGTGCGACTGTTCACTCCATGGTCGCCACCGGACGTCAGGCTTCAGGAAACTTGACAGCCACAGGAAGTTGAAGACTGATGGATCCAGAAGTTAAGTGCTTTGCCTTGCCAAGCCCCTGTATTTGGCTACCCTCCACCCTGAGGCTTCCGGATGTTCCTCCTCTTCCACCTCTCCCTCTCCCCAAAACAATGCGGAATTCAATGGCAGCCCGCAAAAAGGAAACTGCATAAATAATAACGCTGAAAAAAATGCAAAGTTATGGAGCAAGAGAAGGGTATAAGGCGTACTGGATTGTTCTTCAAAAGAATCAGTGCAGACTTGATGGACCTCCTTCCATGTTGTACTGTCCTATTATTCTACAATGTGCTATTCCAGGGTGGTACAATGCAATCTCCTTCTGACGTTAGCACTGCTGCCTCACAGCGCCAGGGACCCGGGTTCTATTCCGACCTCAGGTGACTGTGTCGCGTTTGAACATTCTCCCCGTGTCTGCATGGGATTCCTCCGGGTGTCCCGATTTCCTCCCACAGCCCAAAGATGTGCAAGTTAGTTGAACTGGATTTGCTAAACTGCCTCTTAGGGTGGGGTTGCAGGAACAGGGCGTGGGATTGGGCCTAGGTGGGGTAATCGTTCGAAGGGTCGGTGAAGACCCGATGGGCCGGATGGCCTCCTTCTGCACTGTAGGGAATCTATGTTTTAAATTTTATGTTAAAAAAAACAATAATAAACTATTGGTAGTAGGACAAGGAATTATGCCTATGATTAAACAGATCATAAATTCCATATCCCAGTATGGTTAACTTATGGGAGGAAGGGAAGTGATGGAGCTGAGGGGATAGAATTGACCTTCTCCAAATAATACTCACCATGCTGAGTCCACAATCTTGGCTGTATTCCCCAGTGAAGATTTGATTGTTTATGTCAGGGATGATACCAACTGTTCCAAAGGTGGACATGATTTGATCATAATTTTAAAGCATTATAAAGATCTCTAACTTGCACCAACAACATAAATGTATGCTCTGCCTAATGGAAAATGCAATTACGCAAAATGAAAAGAAATTTGGAAGAAATATCCTTGTCAAGATAGTGAGGAATGAATGATGGATATCTTACCAGAGATAAAACATAGATTATGAAAATGTAATATTGAGGAATAGACAGGAAAAGAATAATAGATGTACAAATGGTGACACCATAACAACAAACGGTTTAAAACACAAATGTAAAAGCAATTTTTCTAAATTCCCTTCAACTAAGTGCTTTTCCCCAAAGAAACTGAAAATATTTTCTGTCCGAACAGGATTCAAGCTATATTTGATCATGCAATATCCTTTCATCTGGAGCATCTCAAGGCCCTTGCCTTCTTGCTGTCAATGCCACTATAGCTATCAAATCTATACATTTAACCACAGTGAGTTAGCAGAGGTAATAAATGGTATTCAAAACAAGAAAGAAACTTACAGAAGAACCAGGTGGACCTCTTTCTCCTTTCTCGCAAATACATTTTGGTGTTTTGGGGCACTGAAATTCAAAAATATTTATTAGAAACACACGCACATATTAGGGTGGGATTTTCCTCCCGCCTCTGCAGCGGAGGGCTGCTCGCCAGTGGTCGGCACGCCGCTGTCAACATGGGTTTCCTGTTGAATACTCCCTCGCCACCGTGAAACCCAGGGTGGGGGTGTGCCATCGGTGGGACCGCAAGATCCTGCCAGAGTGAACGGCCAGAAAATCCCACCCAATGTTATATTTGGCTCCACAATAATCACCATAAAATGGTTTTGTTTATTGGAGAACATGGGTTTTGGAGTGAGAGAAGTCCACCCAAAATGCCAGGAACAGGGTCCTGAGTCTTCCCTCAGTCTAAAGTGGGATCCAACGATCAGCGGGATGTATAAAGGTTTGTTAATTTGAAGTATTGTGGAGAGGCAAAGGTAGAGAGATCAGGGGCGAAATTCTCCCGAAACGGCGCGATGTCCACCGACTGGCGCCCAAAATGGCGCCAATCAGACGGGCATCGCGCCGCCCCAAAGGTGCGGAATGCTCCGCATTTTTGGGGGCCGAGCCCCAACATTGAGGGGCTAGGCCAGCGCCGGAGGAATTTCCGCCCCGCCAGCTGGCGGAAACGGCCTTCGTTGCCCCACCAGCTGGCGCGGAAATGACATCCCTGGGCGGCGCATGCGCGGGAGCGTCAGCGGCCGCTGACAGTTTCCCACGCATGCGCAGTGGAGGGAGTCTCTTCTGCCTCCGCCATGGTGGAGACCGTGGTGGAGGCGGAAGGGAAAGAGTGCCCCCACGGCGCAGGCCCGCCCGCGGATCGGTGGGCCCCGATCGCGGGCCAGGCCACCGTGGGGGCACCCCCCGGGGCCAGATCGCCCCGCGCTCCCCCCAGAGCCCGCCCGCGCCGCCTTGTCCCGCCGTTCAAAAGGTGGTTTAATCCACGCCGGCGGGACAGGCAATTTATCGGCGGGACTTCGGCCCATCCGGGCCGAAGAATCCAGCGGGGGGGACCCGCCAACCGGCGCGGCCCGATTCCCGCCCCCGCCGAATCTCCGGTGCCGGAGACTTCGGCAACCGGCGGGGGCGGGAATCACGCCAGCCCCCGGTGATTCTCCGACCCGGCGGGGGGTCGGAGAATGACGCCCCAGATTCGGGTATTTAAAATAATTACGGGCGACAAGTATTTGAGTGGGGACAGATAGAATTAAAGGTCACACATTTAAATTTAGATAGTACGGCTAATGTTTTTTGAGAGAGGGGAATCAACAGGATTCTGGAGTTGATAGTGAAGACTGACTTCTTACAGTCTTTCAAGAAAGCATCAGTTGCAATTTTGGAGAACTACAGGATCATTGGAAAAAGATCTTGGGCAATAACTAACAATTTGGGTCTAGCGAACTTATTCTGATTGTTCTCAAGGAGTCAGAAACTTTAATAGTGAATTTTTTAACTGGACACAGGTCTGCTTCTTCCAGGAACTGGGTGTGGGTGGAAGAACGTGTGAGGGATATAAGAAAGAGTCTAGTAAGAGGTGGGGCTAATCTTATGGCTATTTCTCATCCTGAAAAGAAAATGCATCTTAAAATAAGCTGGCTCATTCTACAGATCTTGCTATATTGATCATGTGAAAAGTTGATAGCAATTGAATGATTTACGTAATATTCCATAAGCAAAAGATAATTTGATATATCATAGCTACAAATTAATTTATTTTGAAACAAGTCATACTTACTCCTTCGTCAGCCAGCTCTGCCTGCAAAGATAAGGAACAAAAATTAGTTTTCTGAAATTGAATTGCACTTTAGAACGTCACTACTGGATCCCACACTCCCAGTACCCACTCATGCTCGAGAGGCAGACAGGTCAGAGAATCTCCTCATGAGTGTACGGGTTTGGGAAGTTACATTTTCTATTTTGGTGCTGTCCTTACCAGAATGATGTTTTTACTACAAAGTAAAATTATAGCAGGCACTCATTGTGTACGGTGACACCAATTTATATTTCCATGAAGTGTAATTATGCAGATTTAATTCATCAACATTATTTCATTCTTAATATAACCTCAGTTGCACAGCCACTGCCCGAGAACAGCCTATCTAAACAAATCCACAAAGAACTTTGGAGGGAAGGATGCTTGCGGTGAATTTGGGTGCAGTTGGGGGCAATTTTGCCTTTGGGTGGTAGTGGAAAACAGGCACTATCAATTCAGATACCCTTTATACATTCCTCCCAGTTTACCATGGTGCTATTTCCAGATAACAAACAGGTGCTTGTCAGCAACATATCTCATTTCTCTCTGATGATCCTCTCTGAATAGCAAGTGATAGAGCAGTCGACAAACACAGGTACATTGCTGCTAACACTATGGTGTATGAAAACTATTTCCAAAATAAAAATCATTTACCAGTAGTATTCCTATGAAGTTATTAACAGGTAGTCTAACATCTTACATTAAACTTCTATTACAAACAAATGAAAAGAAGGCATGAAAAGACTATCTGACCATCAAGCCTATCCCATTCCGATATAATGCAGCCAATCACATCACTTATATCCTTGTGGTCCAGCTTTATCTTGGATGAGTCTTTGGTTTGCCACACACTACAATGGGCAAATTTACTGAAGTAATATATCACATGTCATATCACCCGACAGGCATAGAATCATAGAAGGATCTTAGAATCCCTACAGTGCAGGAGGCCATTCAGCCCGTCAAGTCTGCACCAATCCTCCGAAAGAGCACCCTACCTAGGCCTGCCTGCTCCCTCGCCCCGTTCCCATAACCCCACCTAACCTTTGGACACTTAGGGGCAATTTAGCATGGCCAGTCCACCTAACCTGCACATTTTTGGACTGTGGGAGGAAACCGGAGCACCCGGAGGAAACCCATGCAGACACGAGGAGAACGTGCGGACTCCACACAGTCACCCAGGTGCTGTGAGGAAGTAGTGTTAATCACTGTGCCACTATGCCACCCATACCTTCAGAATATTAAACATCTTACTTGTACTTCTAGAAACATGCCCCTTTGTAATGCTATTTACTTACCACTTAACAAAACCCGCTTTAATGTAAGAGATAGCAATAGGTGTAGGCTGTTCAAGCCTCCATCATTCAATATGATCATTCAGGACAAATTAATTGCATAAAGGGGGGGGGGGAGACACGGTGGCACAGTGGTTAGCACTGCTGCCTCACGGCTCCAGGACCCGAGTTCAATTCTGGTCTTGGGTGACTGTCTATGTGGAGTTTGCACTTTCTCCCAATGTCTGTGTGGGTTTAGTCTGGGTGCTCCGGTTTCCTCCCACAGTCCAAAGACGTGCCGGTTAGGTTAAATTGCCCTTAGTGTCCAAAAAGGTGGGGTTACTGGGTTACGGGGATAGGGTGGAGGCGTGGGCTTAAAATAGGGCGTTCTTTCCAAGGGCCGGTGCAGACTCAATGGGCTGAATGGCCTCCTTCTGCAATGCAGGGATTCTATGAAATGGAGAGCATAAAATAGGCATTAGGCCTCAGATTGGTAGATGCAAAAGCACCAGTGCCTATTTGAGACACAAGTGCTGGGTGCCTCTTTTGACATGGATATCCACCTTGGAATCAGAGTGCACTGCCTTCAAAACAGACAAGTCTCCATCAATTTGATGCACTGGTTTTAAATTTTCAAAATTCCCTAGATTTTAGAAAGGTCCCATCAGATTGCAAAATACCGAATGTGATTCCTCTATTCAAGAAAGGATAGGGACAGAAAGCAGGAATATGCAGCCAGTTTAGCTTAACATCTGTCATAGGGAAATTGGTGGAATCTATTGTTAAGGAAGCACTTAAAATCTCAATGCAATAAGGTAGAGTCAACATGGCTTTGTGAAAGGGAAATCACATTTGACTTATTTATTGGAGCTCTTTGAGGAAGCAACAAGCAACGTTGATAAAGGGGAACCTGTGGATGTGCAGTGCTTAGATTTCCAGAAGGCATTGGACAAGATATCACACCAAAGGTTATCATGCAAAATGGTACGGTGGTAATATATTAGCATGGATAGAGGATTGGTTGGGTAACAGGAAGCAGAGAGTAGGGATAAAGGTGTATTTTTTGTGATGAGTAGAATGCCACAGGGATCAGGCCGTGGCCTCAACCTTTTACAATTTATATCAATAACTAGGATGAAGGGACAGAACGTATGGATGTTAAATTTGCTGATGACACACAAGTAAGTAGGATAGTAAGGTGTGGAGGGACCAAAGAGTCTGCAAAGGGATATAGATAGGTTAAGTGAATGGGCAGAAATTTGACAGGTGGTCTATAATGTGAACTTGACCACTTTGGCAAAAGAATAGAAAAGCAGCATAATATTTAAATGGAGAGAGATTGCAGAACTGCAGAAGGATCTGGGTGTCCTGGTACACGAATCAGGAAAAAAAAAAACTTAGTATGCAGGTACAGCAAGTGATTAGGAAGGAAAATGGAATGTTATAATTTATTGCAAGGGGAATCGAATATAAAATCAGGGATGTGTTGCTATAGTTGTACAGGGTGTTGCTGGGACCACGGGCGGGATTCTCCAGCCACGTGTTTCTCGGAGGTGGGAAGAGGCGCGCTGTTCACTGACGGCGGGATTCTCTGATCCCGCTGCTGTTAATAGGCATTCCCATTGAAGCCACCTCACATCACCGGTAAACCTATAATAATAATAATCTTTATTGTCACAAGTAGGCTTATATTGCAATGAAGTTACTGTGAAAAGCCCCTAGTTGCCACATTCCAGCACCTGTTCAGGTACACAGTGGGAGAATTCAGAATGTCCAAATTACCTAACAGCATGTCTCTCGTGACTAGTGGGAGGAAACCGGAGCACCCGGAGGAAACCCAAGCGATATGGGGAGAACCTGCAGACTCCGCACAGACAGTGACCCAAGCCGGGAATCAAACCCGGGTCCCTGGTGCTGTGAAGCCGCAGTGCTAACCACTGTGCTACCATGCTGCCCAACCTGCAGGCGGGGATGCGCTGCCAGTAGGACCGGAAAATCCTGCCGCCAGCGAATGATCGGAGAATTCCGGCCTACATCTCGAGTACTATGGATAGTTTTAGTCTCCTTATTTATGGAAGGACACAAATGCCTTAGACACAGTTCACTGAAGGTTCAATCGATACCTGGGATGGGAGCAATGTTTCTTGAGGAAAGGTTGCACAGGCTAGGCCTGTATGCATTGGAGTTTAGAAAGATAGATAAACTAATCACCAACAAAGGTGTCAAAGGTTATCTGTGGTTTGCAGAATGTGGAGTTGAGACCACAATCAGGTCAGCCATGATCTTATTGAATGGCGGAGCAGGCTTGAGGGGTCAACAAACAAAGAACAAAGAAATGTACAGCACAGGAACAGGCCCTTCGGCCCTCCAAGCCCGTGCCGACCATGCTGCCCGACTAAACTACAATCTTCTACACTTCCTGGGTCCGTATCCCTCTATTCCCATCCTATTCATGTATTTGTCAAGATGCCCCTTAAATGTCACTATCGTCCCTGCTTCCACCACCTCCTCCGGTAGCGAGTTCCAGGCACCCACTACCCTCTGCGTAAAAAACTTGCCTCGTACATCTACTCTAAACCTTGCCCCTCTCACCTTAAACCTATGCCCCCTAGTAATTGACCCCTCTACCCTGGGGAAAAGCCTCTGACTATCCACTCTGTCTATGCCCCTCATAATTTTGTAGACCTCTATCAGGTCTCCCCTCAACCTCCTTCGTTCCAGTGAGAACAAACCGAGTTTATTCAACCGCTCCTCATAGCTAATGCCCTCCATACCAGGCAACATTCTGGTAAATCTCTTCTGCACCCTCTCTAAAACCTCCACATCCTTCTGGTAGTGTGGCGACCAGAATTGAACACTATACTCCAAGTGTGGCCTAACTAAGGTTCTATACAGCTGCAACATGACTTGCCAATTCTTATACTCAATGCCCCGGCCAATGAAGGCAAGCATGCCGTATGCCTTCTTGACTACCTTCTCCACCTGTGTTGCCCCTTTCAATGACCTGTGGACCTGTACTCCTAGATCTCTTTGACTTTCAATACTCTTGAGGGTTCTACCATTCACTGTATATTCCCTACCTGCATTAGACCTTCCAAAATGCATTTCCTCACATTTGTCCGGATTAAACTCCATTTGCCATCTCTTCGCCCAAGTCTCCAAACAATCTAAATCCTGCTGTATCCTCCGACAGTCCTCATCGCTATCCGCAATTCCACCAACCTTTGTGTCGTCTGCAAACTTACTAATCAGACCAGTTACATTTTCCTCCAAATCATTTATATATACAGCAAAGGTCCCAGCACTGATCCCTGTGGAACACCACTGGTCACAGCCCTCCAATTAGAAAAGCATCCTTCCATTGCGACTCTCTGCCTTCTATGGCCTAGCCAGTTCTGTATCCACCTTGCCAGCTCACCCCTGATCCCGTGTGACTTCACCTTTTGTACTAGTCTACCATGAGGGACCTTGTCAAAGGCCTTATTGAAGTCCATATAGACAACATCCACTGCCCTACCTGCATCAATCATCTTAGTGACCTCCTCGAAAAACTCTATAAAGTTAGTGAGACACGACCTTCCCTTCACAAAACCGTGCTGCCTCTCACTAATACGTCCATTTGCTTCCAAATGGGAGTAGATCCTGTCTCGAAGAATTCTCTCCAGTAATTTCCCTACCACTGAAGTAAGGCTCACCGGCCTGTAGTTCCCGGGATTATCCTTGCTACCCTTCTTAAACAGAGGAACAACATTGGCTATTCTCCAGTCCTCCGGGACATCCCCTGAAGACAGCGAGGATCCAAAGATTTCTGTCAAGGCCTCAGCAATTTCCTCTCCAGCCTCCTTCAGTATTCTGGGGTAGATCCCATCAGCCCTGGGCACTTATCTACCTTAATATTTTTTAAGACACCCAACACCTCGTCTTTTTGGATCTCAATGTGACCCAGGCTATCTACACACCCTTCTCCGGACTCAACATCTACCAATTTCTTCTCTTTGGTGAATACTGATGCAAAGTATTCATTTAGTACCTCGCCCATTTCCTCTGGCTCCACACATAGATTCCCTTGCCTATCCTTCAGTGGGCCAACCCTTTCCCTGGCTACCCTCTTGCTTTTTATGTATGTGTAAAAAGCCTTGGGATTTTCCTTAACCCTATTTGCCAATGACTTTTTGTGACCCCTTCTAGCCCCCCTGACTCCTTGCTTAAGTTCCTTCCTACTTTCCTTATATTCCACGCAGGCTTCGTCTGTTCCCAGCCTTTTAGCCCTGACAAATGCCTCCTTTTTCTTTTTGACGAGGCCTACAATATCTCTCGTCATCCAAGGTTCCCGAAAATTGCCGTATTTATCCTTCTTCCTCACAGGAACATGCCGGTCCTGAATTCCTTTCAACTGCCACTTGAAAGCCTCCCACATGTCAGATGTTGATTTGCCCTCAAACATCCGCCCCCAATCTATGTTCTTCAGTTCCCGCCTAATATTGTTATAATTAGCCTTCCCCCAATTTAGCACATTCATCCTCGGACCACTCTTATCCTTGTCCACCAGTACTTTAAAACTTACTGAATTGTGGTCACTGTTACCGAAATGCTCCCCTGCTGAAACATCTACCACCTGGCCGGGCTCATTCCCCAATACCAGGTCCAGTACCGCCCCTTCCCTAGTTGGACTGTCTACATATTGTTTACATAGACTACAGACTACATAGGTCAAGTGGCGTACTTCTGCTCTTAATTTGTATGTTCAGATGGATGTAATTTAATGGAATATCTAGTTTTCGGACAGCCAGATTCTGAATAATGTACCTGCACTTTCCTAACTGCTGTTGTACCTGCAAGATAACTTACTGTGATGCATAGGTTCCTTTGTATGCCAACA
The DNA here is from genome assembly GCF_047496885.1 of Scyliorhinus torazame. Lineage (NCBI taxonomy): Eukaryota > Metazoa > Chordata > Chondrichthyes > Carcharhiniformes > Scyliorhinidae > Scyliorhinus > Scyliorhinus torazame. The sequence goes on from NC_092708.1 coordinate 117,801,923, forward strand.
TTTTCCAGTCTCTCACCTTTAAAAAAAAAATTCTGCTTTTTTACTTCTTTCTCCTCCAGTGAATATCTTTCTTTCTCTACACTATAATCCATCAGTCATGTTCTTGCCCATTCACTTAACCTGTCTATAACCCTTTGCAGTCTCTGTGTCCTCCCTACAGCTTACTTTCCTGTCCAATTTCATCCTCAATCTTAGATACATTATTCTTGTTCAACTCCTCTTCTTAAGCACCGATTCATGTGGTGCCCCATTACTTACAGTCTGCCAACTTGAAAATGACCTGCTTGTTCTTACTGTGGACAGGATTTTCAGGCCGCATCATGGTGGGACCCTCTGTGAGAATTTCAGTGGCCCAGCCAAAAGTCCATTGACTTTCAGCAGGACTGACAATCCTGGTGGTGGGCAGGGCCCAAAAAACACTGGATTTGTTTATTGTCACGTGTACCGAGGTGCATTGAAAAGTATTTTTCCGCGAGCAGCTCAACAGATCATTAAGTACATGGGAAGAAAAGGGAAGAAAAGAAAATACATAATAGGGCAACACAAGGTATACAATGTAACCATACAAGTACCAGCATCGGATGAAGCATCCGATCCGAAGCATAATGAGGTCAGTCCATAAGAGGGTCATTTAGGAGTCTGGTAACGGCGGGGGAGAAGCTGTTTTTGAGTCTGTTCATGCGTGTTCTCAGATTTCTGTATCTCCTGCCTGATGGAAGAAGTTGGAAGAGTGAGTAAGCCGGGTGGGAGGGGTCTTTGATTATGCTGCCCGCTTTCCCCAGGCAATGGGAGGTGCAGATGGATCAACGGATGGGAGGCAGGTTTGTGTGATGGACTGGGCTGTGTTCATGACTCTCAGTAGTTTCTTGCGGTCCTAGGCCGAGCAATTGCCATACCAGGCTGTGATGCAGCCAGATAGGATGCTTTCTATGGTGCATCTGTAAAGTTGGTAAGGGTTAATGTGGGCATGCCGAATTTCCTTAGTTTCCTGAGGAAGTATAGGCGCTGTTGTGCTGTGCTTTCTTGGTGGTAGTGTCGACGTGGGTGGACCAGGACAGATTTTTCGAGATGTGTACCCCTAGGAATTTGAAACTGCTAACTACCTCCACCTCGGCCCCGTTGATGCTGACAGGGGTGTGTATAGTACTTTGCTTCCTGAAGTCAATGACCAGCTCTTTAGTTTTGATGGCAATGAGGGAGAGATTGTTGTCGCTGCACCACTCCACTAGGTTCTCTATCTCCCTCCTGTAGTCTGACTCGCCGTTATTCGAGATCCGGCCCACTATGGTCATATCGTCAGCAAACTTGTAGATTGAGTTGAAACCAAGTTTTGCCATGCAGTTTGTGTGTACAGGGAGTAGAGTAGGGGGCTAAGTACACAGCCTTGCTGGGCCCCGGTATTGAGGACTATTGTGGAGGAGGTGTTGTTGTTCATTCTTACTGATTGTGGTCTGTGGGTCAGAAAGTCGAGTATCCAGTTGCAGAGTGGGGAGCCAAATCCTAGGTTTTGGAGTTTTGATAGGAGCTTAGCTGGGATTATGGTGTTGAAGGCGGAGCTGTAGTCAATAAATAGGAGTCTGATGTAGGAGTCTTTGTTGTCGAGATGTTCTAGGGATGAATGTAGGGCGAGGGAAATGGCGTCTGCTGTGGACCGGTTGCGACGGTATGCGAATTGCAGTGGATCAAGGCGTTCTGGGAGTATGGAGGTGATGCGCTTCATGATCAACCTCTCGAAGCACTTCATTACGACTGAAGTCAGGGCCGCCGGACGGTAGTCATTGAGGCACGTTGCCTGGTTCTTCTTTGGCACCGGTATGATGGTGGTCTTCTTGAAACAGGTGGGGATCTCGGAGTGGAGTAGGGACAGGTTAAAGATGTCCGCGAACATCTCTGCCAGCTGGTCCGCGCAGGCTCCGAGTGCACGACCAGGAATCCCATCCGGGCCCGTCGGCTTCCGAGGATTCACTTTCAGGAAGGCCGATCTGACTTCGGAAGCTGTGATGGTATGGGTGAGTTATGGGCTGCTGGAGCACTCGACAGCGAATTGTTGGTTACCTCCTCGAACCGAGCACAGAATGCATTGAGTTCATTGGGGAGGGGTGCGCTGCTGCCGTAGATACTGATTGGCTTGTAGCCCGTGATGTTGTTTAGTCCTTGCCACAACCGCCGAGAGTCTGTCTGTGACTCTAGCTTGGTTTGATATTCTCTCTTGGCATCTCGGATGGCTTTGCGGAGGCCGTACCTGGATTTCTTGTGTAGGTCAGGGTCGTCTGACTTGAACGCCTCAGACCTGTCCTTCAGTAGGGAGTCAATCTCGCGATTGAGCCATGGTTTCCGGTTGGGGAACGTACATACCGCTTTCTTTGGCACGCAGTCATCCACACATTTGCTGATGAAGTCTGTGACGGTGGTGGCATACTCATTTAAGTTGGTCGCTGAGTTCTTAAATATGGACCAGTTCACTGTCTCTAACCAGTCACTCAAGAGCTCTTATGTTTCCTCGGACCAACACTGCAGGACCTTCTTAGCTGGATTCTCCCGCTTGAGTTTTGCTTGTATGCCGGGAGAAGGAGCACCGTCTTATGGCCTGATTTCCCAAAGTGCGGTCGGGGGATGGAACGGTAGGCGCCCTTGATTTTTGAGTAGCAGTGGTCAAGAGTGTTGTCGCCCCTGGTGGGACAGGAGATGTGCTGGTGGAATTTTGGCAGTACACTCTGGAGGTTGGCCTTGTTGAAGTTTCCGGCCACGATGAACAAGGCCTCCGGGTGTTCTGTTTTGTAGTAGTTTAGAACGGTGTACAATTCGTCCAGCGCCTTCCTCACTTCTGCCTGGGGTGGGATGTAGACGCTGTCATAATGGCTGAAGTGAACTCACGTGGAAGATAGTATGGGCGGCACTTCACGGTCAGATATTCCAGGTCCGGGGATCAGTAGGTCGCCACATCCAAGCACCAGGAGGAGTTGATGAGGAGGCAAACCCCTCCACCGTTTGCTTTGCCTGATGATGCCGTACGGTCCGCCCGGTGAATGGAGAAGCCTTCAGGTTGTATGGCACAGTCCGGTGAGGCAGGGGTGAGCCATGTCTCTGTAAAACAGAGCACACAGCAGTCTCTTACTAGTGATAATTTACCAAGATTCACTAGACTCTGGGGTGGTCCCGGCGGATTGGAAATTAGCAAACGTGACACCACTGTTTAAAAAAGGAGGTAGGCAGAAAGTGGGTAATTATAGGCCAGTGAGCTTAACTTCGGTAGTAGGGAAGATGCTGGAATCTATCATCAAGGAAGAAATAGCGAGGCATCTGGATGGAAATTGTCCCATTGGACAGACGCAGCATGGGTTCATAAAGGGCAGGTCGTGCCTAACTAATTTAGTGGAATTTTTTGAGGACATTAACAGTGCGGTAGATAACGGGGAGCCAATGGATGTGGTATATCTGGATTTCCAGAAAGCCTTTGACAAGGTGCCACACAAAAGGTTGTTGCATAAGATAAAGATGCATGGCATTAAGGGGAAAGTAGTAGCATGGATAGAGGATTGGTTAATTAATAGAAAGCAAAGAGTGGGGATTAATGGGTGTTTCTCTGGTTGGCAATCAGTAGCTAGTGGTGTCCCTCAGGGATCAGTGTTGGGCCCACAACTGTTCACAATTTACATAGATGATTTGGAGTTGGGGACCAAGGGCAATGTGTCCAAGTTTGCAGACGACACTAAGATAAGTGGTAAAGCAAAAAGTGCAGAGGATACTGGAAGTCTGCAGAGGGATTTGGACAGGCTAAGTGAATGGGCTAGGGTCTGGCAGATGGAATACAATGTTGACAAATGTGAGGTTATCCATTTTTGGTAAGAATAACGGCAAAAGGGATTATTATTTAAATGATAAAAAATTAAAACATGCTGCTGTGCAGAGAGATCTGGGTGTGCTAGTGCATGAGTCGCAGAAAGTTGGTTTTCAGGTGCAACAGGTGATTAAGAAGGCAAATGGAATTTTGTCCTTCATTGCTAGAGGGATGGAGTTTAAGACTAGGGAGGTTATGCTGCAATTGTATAAGGTGTTAGTGAGGCCACACCTGGAGTATTGTGTTCAGTTTTGGTCTCCTTACTTGAGAAAGGACGTACTGGCACTGGAGGGTGTGCAGAGGAGATTCACTAGGTTCATCCCAGAGCTGAAGGGGTTGGATTACGAGGAGAGGTTGAGTAGACTGGGACTGTACTCGTTGGAATTTAGAAGGATGAGGGGGGATCTTATAGAAACATATAAGATTATGAAGGGAATAGATAGGATAGATGCGGGCAGGTTGTTTCCACTGGCGGGTGAAAGCAGAACTAGGGGGCATAGCCTCAAAATAAGGGGAAGTAGATTTAGGACTGAGTTTAGGAGGAACTTCTTCACCCAAAGGGTTGTGAATCTATGGAATTCCTTGCCCAGTGAAGCAGTAGAGGCTCCTTCATTAAATGTTTTTAAGATAAAGATAGATAGTTTTTTGAAGAATAAAGGGATTAAGGGTTATGGTGTTCGGGCCGGAAAGTGGAGCTGAGTCCACAAAAGATCAGCCATGATCTCATTGAATGGCGGAGCAGGCTCGAGGGGCCAGATGGCCTACTCCTGCTCCTAGTTCTTATGTTCTTACGTTCCCTCTGAGAGCTAAGTGTAGCGTTAAGTTCATCCAGCTTGTTTTCGATCGCTTAGACGTTTCCCAGGAGTATGCTGGGGAGAGGGGTCTTGAAACCACGTTGCTTCAGTCTAACCTGCAGACCGCCATGTTTCCCTCGCTTCCCTGGTCGGCGGCTGCGGCTGGATGGTCCCGGGATCCGATAGGAGGAGTCTGATCTTGTGGATGGTAGGTGGTTGCGTCTGGCAGGGTCCAGGGCGCTGGCGAGGACCAGGGCGCTGGTTACGTTTCTGGGGTCGCGTCTGGCAGGGTCCCGGGCGCTGGTTGAGGTAGAGGAGTTGCTGGGAGGGCATCTTTGCGATCCGGATGGGACCCGGTGTTCGGCGGGCACGGGAATACCTTGCAGCGCGTTTTCTGTCAGTAATCCAATACTCAATCCATACCAGTATGTTACAACATATACCTTGAGCTGGATTTTCCGTTTTAGCGGCAGAGTGTTGATGCCGTCGTTAAACGCCGGAGCGTTTTACGACGGCGTCATCTGGCCGCTAGGAACAGCGATCCCCCAACCCACAGGGGGCCAGTTCGGCACTGGAGCGCTTCACGCAGCTCCAGCTGCTGATATGGGCCCCAGCACGGCTGACGCAGGTCCGCGCATGTGCATGGGTTGCCGTCTCCTCACCTGCCCCCACGTAACATGGCAGAGACCTACAAGGGCCCGGTGTGGAGGAACATAACCCCCCACCCGGAATTAGCCCGCCCGCCGATTGGTAGCCCCCCGATCGCGGGACTGGCCACCGTGGGGCCCCCCCCTGAGTCGGATAGCTCCTCCCCCCCACCAAGATAGCCCCCGCAGCCAGAACACCGAGGTCTCCCTGGGTAGGACCACACACAAACGGTGGGGGGGGGGGGGGGGGGGGGGGGGGCTATGTTGCTCCGCACCGGGCCCTTGTAGGGCTCTGCCATGTTGCCCGGGGTCGGCGTGGAGAAGGCAACCACGCGCATGCGCGGACCGTGTAGGGCCGGCTTTCGGTGCCGGAGCAGCACACAGCACTCCGGCGCCGTTCTAGCCCCCGAGGAAGAGGATTATTGGTCCTGGAGGCCCGTTGACGCCGGCATCACTCGCGCCGGTTTTGACGCCGGCGTCAACACTTGGCTGCGATATTGGTGAATCCTGGCCAAGCTTATATGAGGGGGCACTCTGCAGCCACTTCTCCATATGGATATTAGGTAAAAACAAATGATTTATTTCTACCTGAAACAGTAATTCATTTATCTTGTTCTAAAACGTGCTTTTAGATATCATGCCTTTAGATATCACCGCCGGCCAATGGCAGCCTACCTCTGCTACCGCAAAACATCCCGCGGAGGTGGCGGAAATATCGTTCTAGGTAACTGTCCCCCTCCTGTTGCCCTTAAATGTCTGCACTTTGGACTCCAGCTTGAAAACTCTCGCAGAGTGCTTATTATTACTGTGTTGGGAAGGCATTAACGTTTCAAAATTTGCATTTCTCAGAAATTAACTGAAATACACATTATTTTTAAACATTTGAGAACATTCTATATATCTGCAGAGTTCCAGACGATCAATGGAAACAATATGGATCCTACAGGATGACTTAGAGTTCCAAGAGATCTATGGAAATAACACGGAAAATGTTGGGAATGTCAAGTCAAAGTGACACGAGGAACCCCAGAAAACGTTCATAAAATGAAAAATAAATGTCAGAGACCCAATTGTGAATTAAGTGTGTGAACACGAGTAAATATCGGTCTGAAAAGAGAACCACAATTTTAACATTTGTTCAGCACAAAAGGGTAAATTCTGATTGAGTGTCAGATTTATGTCTTGCCGGATTGTTTGAACATTACTGTGAGGACATGGATATCTGAATCTTCTGACATGATTACAGATCTTTCTGTGTATCAGTGCAATGGCATAGTTTTAAATAACACATCAGACAGAAAATTAATAGGATCAGGTAAATGTTAGTTTCCCAGCCAACCTTATTTTACTTTCTTTTGAAGTAAGTGGAGAGTAAAATCAGAGGAAGTTAAAACTGACAATCAACTCAACGCTCAAACCTTTAGTGCAAGTCCGCATGTAATGTGTACTGGTGAGTGAGACTGTGTTGGTGGGAAGGCGTGGGTCAATGTTCCAGGGTCTGTGTTCCAGTGAGTATAACTATCGGTGCAGGGGCTTGTGTCTGTGTTCCAGTGTCTGTGTTCCAGTGACTGTAACTATGTTAGTGCAGAGACATGTGTCTGTGTTCTAGTGAGTGTAACTGTGTAGATGTAGAGTAATGTGTCTGTGTTCCAGTGAGTGAAACTGTGTCAGTGCGGAGGAATGAGTCTGTATTCCAGTATCTGTGTACCAGTGAGTGAGACTGTGTCGGTGCTGAGGCATGTGTCTGTGTTCAAGTGAGTCAGACTGTGTTGGTGCGGAGGCATGTGTCGGTGTTCCAGTGAGTGTAATTGTTGGTGCAGAGACATGTGTCTTTGTTCCAGTAAGTGTGTCTGTGTCAGTGCGAGGCATGAGTATGCGTTCCAGTGAGTGTAACTATGTCGGTGGGAGGCTTGTTTTGTGTCGGTGTTGAAATATTTACCTGTGTTCCTGTGAGTATTACTGTGTCGGTGTGGGTCTGTGTTCCAGTTGTAACTATGTCAGTGTGGAGGCATGTGCCTGTGTTCCTGTGAGTGCAACTGTGTAGGGACGGAGGCATGTGTCTGTGTTCCAGTGCTTGTGACTGTGCAGATGCATGTATCCGTGTTTCAGTGAGTGAGACTGTGTCCATGTTGAGGAATGTGTGTGTTCCAGTGAGATTGTCTGTGTTGGTGCGGAGGCATATGTCTGTTTTCCAGTGAGTGACAGTGTCAGTTCAGAGACATGTGTCTGTGCTCCAGTGAGTGTGACTCTGTCGGTGCAGAAGCATATGTCTGTGTCAGTGTTGAGGTTTCTGTCGTGCTCCAGTGAATGTGAAAGTGTACATGCGAGGGTCTGTGCTAATGTAGAGATGAGAGCATATGATCATGCTGATGTTGACGGGGGGGTTACAACATGCTAGTGTGTGCTATACTACTTACCACTTCTAGGAAGAGCTTTCCCAGGGCGGTGTTGTCTTGCAGGTTGTGGACGAAGCGGGAAGCAGGTGGACTGGCTAAAAGGCGCAGTTTGGCTGCATTGGGTGGCTCGGTGGCCACGGGTGACATGCCCACCGTGAAGAATTTGATGCCTTGGTTCTTGGCCTCAGCCGTAGCCGCATAGATGTCCGGGTTCCTCGGGTGGTCCACGCCATCAGTCATGAGCACGGCCAACCGGACGCTGCCCGGGGCTGCCTCATTCAGGTAGAGCTGGGTCAAGTTGGTGATGGCATATGTAGTGTAGGTGCCATGTCCAATGTAGCCAATGGGGGCGACATGGGCCCTGAAAGCGGCTGGGCCGCTCCAGTCGCGGAACGTCTGCTCAATGAGCACCGTGCTGCTGTACTGGAGCAGCGCCACTCTGGGCACCAGCCTGCGGCCACTTGATACCCGCAACTGCTGCAGACGGTCGACGAAGTCCAGAACAAAGCTCTTCTCCCGGTTATGGTTGAAGTCCTTAGCACTTTCCGAACTGTCCAACAGGAATGCAATCTCCAAACTGCAATCCTCCTCTAAAAAATGAGAACAAAAGATGGATTGATTTTTGGCATCGTTAACCTATTTTATGACCTGAGGATTTGCAGTACTGGAATGAAGGAAAACAAAAATAACCCAATTTGTCAATAATTTCACTTGGCATTTCCCCCACAGAAAGACCAGCAGTTTGTCAGCACAATGTTTATACGATTAAATAGGTTCATTCATTTTTAAATCGTTTTGATAATGGGCTCTTCTAGTCTATGCTTTATACCAGCTGTGTTGTACAATACGCCTTCACTTTAAGTCGCCCGATTTAATGTTGTTTATTCTAGAGCCTTTTTGTTGATTTGCGCCAATCCCACAACCCAGCCGATGCTGGGGTGACTGCTGCTGTCACCAGAGGCCAAGGCTGCAGGGGGAGCGAGGCCCAAGATCCGGGACCAGGATCGGGAAGCTGCTGACCACCGATCTGGTGATGAACTGGGAGGAACCTGTGACGATTTTGGGGTAGGGCAGGGTGTGTGGGAGAGAGTGAGGCCTCCGATTCGTTCCATGGTCACACCCCACCAGCTCCATCCATTTCCCCCCACCTTCTTTCACAGCCTTGCACCCCCAACTCCATCCACAGCACCTTTCGCCATAGCTCCACCTGCGCCTCCTCCCCGCCCCCAACCGGCTTTGTCTATCCCTCCATAGAGAGGGAGGTAAAAGAGGAGGGGGAGTGGCATTGCTAATTAGGGAGTGCATCACAGCTGCAGAAAAGTAGGTAGTCGAGGAGGGCTTGTCTACTGAGTCAGCATGGGTGGAAGTCAGAAACAAGAAAGGAGCAGTCACTTTATTGAGAGTTTTCTATAGACCCCCCCAATAGCAGCAGAGAGATGGAGGAATAGATTGGGCGGCAGATCTTGGAAAGGTGCAGAAGTAACAGAGTTGTTGTCGTGGGTGACTTCAACCTCCCTAATATTGACTGAAACCTACTGAGTGCAAATGGTTTGGATGGAGCAGATTTTGTCAGGTGCGTCCAGGAAGGAATCCTGACTCAATATGTAGATAAGCCAACTAGGGGGAAGACCATATTGGATTTGGTGCTTGGCAATGAACCAGGCCAGGTGTCAGATGTCTCGGTGGGAGAGCATTTCGGTGACAGTGACCACAACTCCTTGACCTTTACCATAGTCATGGAGAGGGATAGGAACAGACAGTGTGGGAAGGTATTTAATTGGGGGAGGGGGAAATTATGCTGCTATTAGACAGGAGCTGAGGAGCATAAATTGGGAACAGCTGTCTCAGGGAAATACACAACAGTAATGTGGGGGTTGTTTAAGGAGCACTTGCTGCGAGTGCTGGATAGTTTTGTCCCACTGAGACAAGGAAGGAATGTTAAGGTGAAGGAGCCTTGGATGACAGGAGAAGTGGAGCTTCTAGTCACGAGGAAGAAGGAAGCTTACACAAGGTTGAGGAAGCAAGGATCTGGCACAGCTCTAGAGGGTTACAAGGTTGCCAGGAAGGAACTCAAAAATGGACTTAGGAGAGCTAGAAGGGAGCACGGAAAAGCTCTGGTGGAAAGGATTAGGGAAAACACCAAGGCGTTCTACACTTATGTGAGAAATAAGAGGATGATCAGAGTGGGAGTAGGGCCGATCAGGGATTGTGGAGGGAACTTGTACCTAGAGTCTGAGGAGGCAGGGGAGGCCCTAAATGAATATTTTGCTTCAGCATTCACTAGAGGGACCTTGTTGCTCCTGAGAACAGCGTGAACCAGGTTAATAGACTCAAACAGGTTGATATTAAGAAGAAGGATGTGCTGGAAATTTTGAAAAGTATCAGGATAGATAAGTCCCCTGGGCCAGACAGGATATACCCAATGTTACTACGGGAAGCGAGGGAGGAGATTGCTGCGCCTTTGGCGATGATCTTTGCTTCCTCACTCTCCATTGGAGTAGTACCGGATGACTGGAGAGAGGCAAATGTGTTCCCCTGTTCAAGAAAGGGAATACGGAAATCCCTGGGAATTACAGACTAGTCAGTCTTACATCTGTGGTGAGCAAAATACTGGAAAGGATTCTGAGAGATATATTTAGATAAACATAGTTTGATTAAAGATAGTCAGCATGGCTTTGTGAGGGGCAGGTCATGCCTCACAAGCCTCATTGAATTATTTGAGGATGTTGTGATGAGACACATTGATGAAGGTCGGGCAGTGGATGTGGTATATATGGATTTCAATAATGCATTTGATAAGGTTCCCCACGGTAGACTCATTCAGAAAGTCAAGGGGCATGGGATGCAGGGAAATTTGGCTGTCTGGATACAGAATTGGCTGGCCAAAGTGGATGGAAAATATTCCGCCTGGAGGTCGGTGACCAGTGGTGTCCTGCAGGGATCTGTTCTGGGACCTCTGCTCTTTGTGGTTTTTATAAATGACTTGGATGAGGAAGTGGAAGGGTGGGTTAGTAAGTTTTCCAATGACACGAAGGTTAGAGGAGTTGTAGATAGTGTCGAGGGCTGTTGCAGGTTACAACAGGACATTGAGAGGATGCAGAGCTGAGCTGAGACGTGGCAGGTGGAATGCAACCTAGATAAATGTGAAGTGATTCATTTTGGAAGGTCGAATTTGAATGCTGAATACAGGGTTAAAGGCAGGATTCTTGGAAGTGTGGAGGAACAGAGGGATCTTGGGGTCCATGTACATAGATCCCTCAAAGTTGCCACCCAGGTTGATAGGGTTGTTAAGAAGGCGTATGGTGTGTTCGCTTTCATTAACAGGGGGATTGAGTTTAAGAGCCGCGAGGTTTCGCTGCAGCTTTATAAAACCCTGGTCAGACCACACTTGGAATATTGTGTCCAGTTCTGGTCGCCTCATTATAGGAAGGATGGGGATGCTTTGGAGAGGGTACCGAGGAGATTTACCAGGATGCTGCCTGGGCTGGAGGGCATGTCTTATGAAGAAAGGTTGAGGGAGCTAGGGCTTTTCTCACTGGAGCGAAGAAGGAAGAGAGGTGACATGATAGAGGTGTACAAGGTGATGAGAGGCATGGATAGAGTGGATAGCCAGAGACTTTTCCGCTGGGCGGAGATGGCTGTCACGAGGGGACAGAATTTTAAGGTGATTGGAGGAAGATATAGGGGAGATGTTAGGGGTAGGTTCTTTACAGAGTGTAATGGGTGCGTGGAATGCACTGCCAGCAGAGCTGGTGGAGTCAGATTCATTAGGGACATTTAAGCGACTCTTAGACAGGCGCATGGACAGCAGTAAATTGAAGGAATGTCGGTTAGGTTGATCTTAGATTAGGATAAACGGTCAGCACAACATTGTGAGCTGAAGGGCCTGTACTGTGCTGTATTGTTCTATGTTCTATCCCACTCCACCCCCCACCCCCTCCCCTTGGCTTCCGCTCGATTCAATACCCCCCATTTGCCCGAACAGGGCCTCGGCCCCTGCAGACTGTCGGGAAGGGATCCAGGTGTCAAAGGGGGGGAGATAGAGTTGGAAAGGAGAGGCAGGGTGAGACACAGAAGCTGTGCTACTCAGGGCTTGTTTTGAGTGATTCGGTGTTATCTAATTTGAATTTCTGTGGTATTTCTGTTATATTCAGTGATTTATTTTACAAGCTATTTCAGCTGAGAATGCATGGTGTTATATATGTACGATACATTTCAAGTACATTATGCGGCCTGAACCGTCACGGAGTAGCTGGCAGAGTTGGATTGCCACTCCACTCCATTGCTACTTTCATACCTTTGAACTTTTCCGATCGTTTCTCAACTGACCGGTCGGCAGTACAGTGTAGTCCTGAGGCCTTCTGTAGAATTGGACACATGGAGGCTCGGGCACCTTTTTTTACAGTACTGCCAGCTGGCAGGGGGACAGTTCCATTGAATCCCTACAGTGCAGAAGGTGGCTATTCAGCCCATCGAGTCTGCACTGACCCTCTGAATGAGCACTATCTAGGTCTACTCCACCGCGCTATCCCCATAACCCTGCTGATTGATCAAGGCCAATCCATCTAACATGCGCTTCTTTGGTCTGTGGGAGGAAATTCACACACAGACATGGGGAGAATGTGTAAACACCACATGGACAGTCATTTTAGGCCGGAATCGAACCCAGGTTCATGGCGCTGTGTGGCAGCAGTGCTAACCATGTGCCACCTTGCAAGGGTGGGGGGGGGAGAGAGAGGCAAGAGGAGTCCTGGAAGGCAGTGGATAGAGCAGCACGGTAGCACAGTGGTTAGCACTATTGCTTAACAGCACCAGGGTCCCGGGTTTAATTCCTGGCTTGGGTCACTGTCTGTGCGGAGTCTGCATGTTCTCCCCGTGTCTGCGCGGGTTTCCTCCAGGTGCTCCGGTTTCCTCCCACAAGTCCCGAAAGATGTGCTGTTAGGTGAATTGGACATTCTGAATTATCCCTCTATATACCCAAACAGGCAACCGAGATGAGGGGATTTTGCCAGAAAATTCATTGCAGTATTAATGTAAGCCTACTGGTGACAATAGTAACGATTATTATTATGTGGGTCTGTATAATAGTTATCTAGAACAGGAATTGTCATCTCGGGGGCGCGACCCATGGGTGGGTTGCGGGCAGGTGTCGGGAGAGTCGCGGAGCCGTCCGTTGCGGCGCTCCCGATAGCGCAAATCTTCGCGCAACAGCCGGCTGTTAATAACGCCGGCTGCAAGCGACCTTCAAAATGGCCACGAACATGTAAAATAAATGCGCCCGCACTGCGCATGCGTGCCAGATCATCGGGTATGCATGCGCAGTGCAGCTGCTTTTTAAAAAAATATAAACGCTCACAGCTTTTTGTTTGACAAGTTCAGGGGGTTTTATTAATTTATTTTATTTTTAAAATTTATTTTATTTATTTTGTTACAAGTTGGGGGGGGGGGGGGTTTATTTGATAAAACTTTACAGGAAAAAATGCAGAACTTTAGACAGATAAAGACTCCATACTTTCTGACACCGGAAGGCTTCACCTTCATCCAACAGGTTCCATTGGAGGAGCGTGTACGAGGGCCAAAGGAACCCAAAACCATTTCCTCCTGTCAGCAGCAAACAAGGTAAGAGAAAATGGTGGGTCGCGCAGGTCAGCCGGCATAGGCCGGCCGGCGTGGGTTGCCAAGGTCGGCCAGTTGGTAAAAATAGGTCCCCGGAAAAAAAGTTTGAAAAACACTTATCTAGAAGCTGGAAGTGATTTTAATTCTCATATTACTGTAGGCAGTCGGAGCTATCAGAAGTTCGCACGGGCAATAGAATTTACCCTACACTCAGTACACATGAGTGAGGAGTTCCGAATGTGGAGAAATGGGCAAATGCGAGAAAGTGTCAAAGAAACACCAAAGTGAAATTTTGATAGACCTTGTTCATTTTCTCCTGGTGCATTGGATGAGAGGTACTTAATTCTTTGCCTTCGGACCAAATGTCCGTCCCCGCGTTCTTCATAGTCCTGCGATAAAACGTGCTGATATCCCGCCCACACCAGGAGGCAGGAGAGCTGACAGAACGCTTTCATTCTCCCTGAAACAATAATAAATCTGCATTCATAAATGTCTTTACACAACGTACCCACATTTTGATATATGAAATGATGCAGTTATAATTGCAAACTCCGTTTGCCACATTCAATGAAGCATACTCTGACGGAGGAGAAATAGATTTACCTGGGGTGCGGAATTGTTTAAAGTTAACTTTAGGAACCGCGCAGAGGAAAAGTGCACAACCGAAATGTCGCAGATTGCAATGAATTTGAAAAGAAAATGTTGGAATTACTGTAAATGATAAGACATTGCAGCGTGACTTTCTACCTGAGGGTGTTGTCCACTTTTCGCGCCTTTTCCCTGGACTGGAAAGCAAAGCAAACCAAGTATTTTGCAGGTTATCACTGCTCGAGGGTCCGGCTGGTTGTCAGTTCATTTCTTTGGAGCAATCTGTCTCTTCGCCTGCTTTATAAGTGAAGGCGGGACAGCCCGAAGAAGGGACTGACATGCTGAAGACCATTGGCTGCAATCTGAAGCTGCAATTTAATTTTAAAAGAAATGCGAGGAATACAGGTGTTGTAGAACCGAGAATTGTTCACTTCATTAAAAAAAAGGCACCCGGCCGTGAATCCTGCTCAATCCAACGTATGGTTCCAATTATATCAAAAAATTTAAGAGTGAGGTTAGAATGTGAGATAACCAGCATTGTAATATTGAGACTCAATGGGCGGGATTCTTCACTCCCACGCCGAAGTGGCCGCGCCGTCGTGAACGCCGTCGAGGTTCACGACAGCACAGAACGGCCCCGGTCCCGACCGATTCAGGCCCTGGCAATGGGCCAGTATCGGGGCCGCATCATCTACCCGCGCCAGGCCTTGTCGCCCGCGTAAAAGCGGCGCTGCATAGATGACGCAGCTGGCGCCGCATAACGGACGTCATGCGCGGGTTGGCCGGCACCAACCTGCGCATGCGTGGATGCCGTCCTGTCCAAATCCACCCCACAAGAAGATGGACGGATCTTGCGGGGCCGCGGAAGGAAGGAGATCCTCCTTCAGAGAGGACGGCCTGACGATCGGTGGGCACCGATCGCGGGCCACCCCACATTCCAGGTGAAGCCTGGTGCAGGATCCCCCCTCGCCCTCCCACTGGCCGCCCCCCAGCGTTCACGCACCGCCCACGACTGTAGTGACCAGGTGTGGACGGCGCTGGGGGGAACCGGCCGTTTTGGCCTGGCCGCTCGGCCCATCCGGGCCTCAGAATAGTGGGGGTGCCGGAGAATCGCCATTTTGGGTATCTCCGGCGATTCTCCGGCCTGCGGCCCGCGAAACTCGACCGGGCCGTTCCCGCCGCTTGGGAGAATCGCGGGAGGGCGTCGGACCGGCGTCCCCGGAAATTTCGGCGGCCCAGGCGATTCTCCCAACCAGCGTGGGAGTGGAGAATCGCGCCCAGTAGCTCCAGTTTATAGCTCAAAACTATTCCATTGGCTGTAAAGCGCTGAGAGAACTGAGGTCATGAACTAGACTATAAAGTCCTTTCAACATAGGAGTAATGCTGGACACTAAGAGAGTGCGTGACAATCTAAAATAACTTAAATTTCCATTCATAATAAATCGTCATAGTATTTAATTACTCTTTAAATGATACAGGGTGTCTGGCCAGTCTTCTAGAAATGCATTATGTTTGTTCAAGTGAAAATGTGCTCATGAGGCGGAAAGCCAGGAAACAAAGCAGAGAATCACAGAATAGTTACAACACAGACGGCCATTCTGTCCTATCATGTCTGTTCTGGCTCTCTGCAATGCAACTCACCTGTTACTACTGCCTTGCTGTTCTGTGTAGCCCTGCATTTTTTTCTCTTCAAATAATTATCCCATTCCCCTTTGCAGGCTGCGTTTTGGGGGAGGCAGTGGTATTGTCACTGGACTAATAATCCAGAGACACGGGTAATGTTCTGGGGACCAGGGTTCAGATCCCACCAGGGCAGATGGTGAAATTTGAATTCAATAAAACTCTGGAATTAAAAGTCTAATCTCATTATCGATTGTCATAAAAACCCATCTAGTCCACTAATATTTTTTAGGGAAGGAAATCTGTCATCCTTACCTGGTCTAGCCTACATGTGACTCCAGGCCCACAGCAATGTGATTGACTCTTAAATGCCCTCAGGGATGGGCATTAAATGCTGACTGAGCCAGCGACGCCAACGTCCCATGGACAAATTTTTAAAAATTGAATCTGCCTTCGCCACACTGTCAGCGGGCGCATTCCAGATCCTAACCATTTATTGTACCAAAATGTTTTTCATGGCAACATTACTTTCTTTGCCAATCAACTTAAACATGTGTCCTCTGTTTCTCATTCTTTCTGCCAACAGGAACATTTTCTACCTATCTACTGTGTTCGGACCCCTCATGATTTTCAAAACCTCAATCAAATCTCCTCTAATCTTCTCTTCTCCAAGGAAATCAGCCCTGGCTTTTCCAATCTACCCACGGAACAGAAGTTCTTCATCCTTGGAACCTTCTTGTGAATTTTTTCTGCCCCCTCTCCAGTGCCTTCACATTCTTCCTAACGTCTTGTCCCCGTTGAGGTGGAACCATTGTTTGATACAGGTTTTTGTACTTGCTTTTGTACTCTATACCCCTATTTATAAAGCCCATTTTGCTTTATTACTTGCTTTCTCAACCTGACATGCCACCTTCAATGATTTGTGCTCATATTACTTCAGGTCCCTCTGGCTCTGCACCCACTTTAGAATTGCATATTTATTTTATATTGCCTCTTTTTGTTCATCTTACTAAAATGAATCACTGCACACTTCTCTGCATTAAGGTTTGTCAGCCAGATGTCCACCTATTCCACTAGCCTGTTTATGTCCTCTTGAAGTTTATCATTATCCTCCTCACAGTTCACTGTAATTCCATGTTTTGTGTCATCTGTGAAATTTCTAATTGTTCCTTGTACACTCAAGTCTAGGTCAATCATTTTCAAACCCAGGGTCTCGACCTGCGATTAGGTTGCGGGTGGGTCACAGAAGGTTGTGGGCCATGAGTCTCAGCATTCCCGATCACAGGTTCATGCGTTGCGGCGTTCTCGATTATGCAATGTAGTGCCCAATGGCATGACCGGCATTTAAAAATGCCGGCCTTGACCCGCTTTCAGAATGCCGGCCGTTCTGCGCATGTGTGCCCCCTCAGCAGTGCGCAGGCCCAGAGCCCAGCAAGGAAGAACGCCTCCTCCTGACATCAGCGTGCTGACCCAGGACCAGATGATTTTTTTAATTTGCTGTAGTCTTCCTGCCTGGAGCAGTGGCAGAGAGCAGGTCACATAAGCTGACGTCACGTTTTCTGGGTGCAAGAGAGATTCCTCCATTGGAAACACCCCCCGCCCCCGGGCATGTACCTGACCGGAACACATGTGAAGTTGTACGGGATAGCATCGGGCGTGCCACCCAATGTGACTGCACACACGTGCAATATTGAATCCGGCAGGAATGTGTGTGAGTCGGAGTTGGGCCCACTGACAATTAAAGGGCTAATTAAGACCAACAAAAAGCCTATTTCAGGTTTTAGGTTGTCCATGTGATTTTGCACCCAGCGTACAGTTGCTGCATGTTTATCATCCAGGGTATCGCACTGACCCAGCAGTAGATGTAGAATTTGACCAGATCCCAGCATAAAAGGATTCCCCTGCAAAAAGGAACAACCACACTTTGTTTGCAGCTCCCTCTCCTTCACTTCACCCCCCACCACCATGCCACTTCCCCTGCTCTGTCACCTCAGCCTGGCAGTCCAGAGCTGCTGCCACAGCACTAGATGCAGCAATGAAGGCATGTGCATCTACCACGTTGTAGCATTCTGCTCTCTGGAACTCAATAAATGATGGGTCCAAGTCCCACTCCAGAGAGTTGTACACATGGGCTCATAGTCCCGAGAGAGTGTTGCACTGTCTATGATGCCAGTGCTCAGATGAGCTGTTAATCTGAGACCATGTCTACCTTCTCAGATGGAAGTATAAGATCCAACATTGCTGTCTATGGGAGCTTGCTGTGCGCAAAGTGGAAAATGTTCCACATTATAGCAATGCCCACGTTTCAAAAAGTGGTGAGGCACGTTTGGACGTCCTGAAGTCATGAAAGGTGCTGGAGAAATGCTTATTCATTATTTTTTCTTTCTTTGCTAATGTAAGTAAATGAAGGGAACCCCTTCCCCAACTCTTCCCCTCGCCCCCCCCCCCGATACTGGGCAGGACCTGTAGGTTTTCATAGCATATTTCAAAGCTTCTGTCTACATTGAGTCAGGGAAAGTTTTAGTCAGGATCAATTCGTAGCTGAAAAGCCTTCATTTCCATGTTACAGGACCTATCTGCTTTCCACTGGCAATTTAATTGAAATTACTAAATCCTAGAGGATACCACTGGACGCAACTCCCGACTTATTCCTACCCCAGCTCGCGCACTCAGGCCAACCAGACAATGTGTTTCATGCTGAACAGGCATTGATTGGCCACCCAGTGTGAAATTATGTTAAGACCACAATCTCGCCCAGGAGCAGATTCTCCGTCCACCTTCAGGCCCACCAAGTTTGCACGCATGCCAAGCATGAAATTCAGGGCTATGTGTGAAATGCACATGTAGAGACAAACAGATGCTTGCCATAATAATGTGACCTCTTAGTCATATGACCTCTGATGCCATTCCTTTGTAAGTAAAGGATCAAGACAGAAGCCATTTTATCCACCACATGGGACAGCCAGAGATGGGTACTGCCACTGCCTGCTGGATAGGAACCATGAGGGAGCCTCCAGATTGAAGCATCTCAAGGTTCAAATTTTTCAAAGAAATTCTGGCCACAGCTGTAAGACCAACCCTTCAGCTGCATAACTGCAGTTGTGGCCCGCTGTTTAATGCTGTTTAATGTTGCTTTGGCGGGTTGTGAGTAAGTATAGGAGTTCTTGTGGACACCCTCCCCACTGGCCAGCCAACGTCAAGCTGCCCCCAGTACTAGTAAGCTACCTACAGACACCACGTCTGCACTGGGAAGATCCTAGCATGCTTCCAATTAGCCCACAAATTGGCAACTATTGATTCAAATTGCCTACCCATCACTGCTTCTACTGGCAATGACCTACCTCTGGAGAGATTACCTGGAGGTAGGAACTCAACAGACCAAAGGCACAATTCCCTCCCATTTCAAAGCTTCATGATACCAGGAAGATTCCGCCCAAAGTGAGAGAAAGAGAGATTAGATTGAGAAAAGGAAAAAATAAACAGAATTTTGAACAATTGTAAGATTAGTTTAATTAAAATGTTTAAATCCTTACATAAAATGCCTAAATCTCCTAATTTAATTCATAACCTACAGAAAAAAAATTACACACTTGTAATAGTTCACTTTTTGGGCCAGAGAGGTTCATTTGTGGTCATTAACAGTTATCATGAGTGATACTTACACTGTTAATTGCAAGGCATAACTTTCTGTGTTAAGATTAATGGGCAATTAATGTGAAATCATAGCAACTTTATGAAGCTCATGGGATCATTAAACCCAGTTGCTATTTTTGGGAAGCTAATAATGGAACTGTGCAAATTGGCCAGCAACTTGTGATTCACAATTGATGAGGTATTGCTTCCTCAGTACAGGTTGCTGGCAATAATAACGGTGAGCATTGTTCAAATGCCATTATTTTTCAGCAAACTGCTCATCAATATAGATTGCTACATAATTGGCGGTTTTGCAGAGCAATCAATATATGTTTAATTTAAAAGAAAAACTGAAAATATCAATCGCTTTTCAAGAAGATTCACGTTATTGATTGTCAATACAATGTATCCATTTCTTACAGCTGATTTTCTGTAATTGAGCCTTTTATGTAAAAGGTTTATGAAGGGCTTGGTGGTATGGTAGGTAGCATTCCTCGTCCAAATCCAATGGATGATTGGAAGTCTTGTCTGCTGTTGGAACAGAAAGGCTGTGTGGAATCAGTTAGACTGCTTTAATTCAGTTCGTTATGGGCTTGGAATTCCAACACAAAATGGCCAATAATTTACACAAAGGTTGCTGCTAAAGTCCCACAGACCACATCAAAGAAAATAGGAAAACATTAACTGGTTGTTCTTCTGAGAGTGAAGCTGACTGTAAGTGTACTAACCTAGAGTAATGTTGCTGACATTGAGTGTCTGGAAGGAGAGTGCTTAATTTCAGCTCCTAATATTCCTCAGGCTGATGAGCACCGTGATGGCATCTGTGAGATTGGCAATAGTAAAATTAATACGGCCTGGAGTATTTTAATTATTGTTAAATTATTGCTTTCAACTGCAGTCAATATTTATTTTGCACATATTCTTTATCTCTGAAGATCAAATGATTATAATGTGTAATTTCTCAGTGTAAATCTGTAGAAAATAAATTAGTGATTAATTTCCATGGATGCAGCAATAAAACTGCTGTTCAGTTTTTCAAACTTGTAAAGACAGGTCTAATTGGGGTTGTTATTTATTTAATAACTGGTTACCTGAAACCATTTGCTATGTGGAATTTAGAACGGCATTCTGTCTACTATTACAGGTTAGAATCTTGTTTAAAGTTAACATCTGCTAGGTCAGAGGTTAACCAGCATATAGGTTGTGGTTGTGTGTATGATATCATGCGTATTTGGTCAGAATATTACTGTCTGTCGAACAAAAGGTCCGGGTGTCACGATTACCTCAGACAGGTGTGTTCTGGACTGTAGAGTTTCATTACCTCCTGTAGGCTTGAAACAATCAGCATAACGAAGCTGTCAGATACGAATGATAAACTGGCAAGATATGACTAAAAATCAATATCCGCCTCTGGACCTACAATTCAAATTTTATAATCTCTGATATGCTCACATAGTCAAGATATATAGAATAATGACTATTTACTCGCAGTTATATGCTTCAAAATGTGACATATATCATGAGGGCGTATCATATTTCAGGAATATTGCAAAAAATATTTGTTTGGCTACAACTTTTAACTCCGTATTTATGTTTGTTATTTCACAGGATACATACACTTTTCATAGTACGCTAAAGGGGCTTTGTCGCCAAGTTAGAAGGGAAATGTTGGGCGGGATTCCAGCACGTGTTGCGCCCGGCATGGAACCAGCAGCGACGAGTGAATCCTGGGTGAGGCCCAAATTGGGCTTCGCGTTGGGCGCCGAGACAATCAGAAGTCACCTGACCCATGGCGCCCAGCGCGATCTGGATTACGCCCTCACTGAGTCTGATCCAGATAATGATATTTAAATGAGCCATTAGGTTAATTTAAATGTATCGACACCCGGGAGTCACCGGCCACACTGGCAAGACCGCAACTGGGCGCTGATTAGTACTGCTCGCCACAAGCGGAGACCAGTCGTGATGGCCAGTCGAGGGTCTCGGAGGCCATTGGAGCCCCTGGCTGGTCGGGGACAGGGCAGGGCAGTACCCTGGCACTCCCCCTGGCACCTGGACACACTGTCAGTGCCAGCCGGCCACCTTGGCAGTGCCATGAAACACTACCTGGATGCAAGGCTGTCAATGCCATGGTTCCCAAGGCCTGGGGGGGGGGGGGGCTGGAAAAAGCGGGGGCCCTCAGCGACCCCATAGCAGGGCGTCTTCACTTGCGGGGGGGGTAATGCCCATGTCTGTGGGGGTTGGCATTGACCATGGCGGGTGGGGGCCCCTCGAGCTCACATAGAGATCAAGGAACCCTTCCAAAATTACACCCCAATCACACCAGCGAGTTCAGCTCCCCACTCCTGAAAACATTTCTACGTGTGGACCGGAACGGGGAGAAACGCCCCAAGGCCCAAAAAATGACTACGTGTGGCTGAATCCAAATCTGGGTCTCACCCAAAAAGCTGGCAGGAAACATCCCACCAAACTTGCTCAAAAGGACACTTCATGCCAGTTATTCCTGCTTTAGTTTAGCATTCAACAAAATGATATTGCAATCTAATGCAATCTTGGATTGGCAAAAGTCATCTATAAATTCCACAGTTTCAGGGGCTCTTGACATAAAGGCAAGCAATATTCAACTGATGCAGCTTTAATTTATTTTATAGATCTTGAAAAGTTGCGAAATAAAAATTCACCTAGACCAACTATTGAAGAGTGCTGGGTGTGAAGGAGCATCTTATATTAAACACTGACTGGTTGTTCCAAGGATCCAGAAACTGATCAATATCTGGCGTACACGAAGCTGGTCCACTCCTCAAACTCCAATAAGCAATGGATTAATGTGTGATACAAAAGTTGGCCATTCAAGGATGTAGACGAGTTTGGGACAATAGTTTTGAGAGAGATGATTGGAGTAAAGGACAGCAGAAGAAGTGATCACCAGAGCAACTCAGAATGTCCAAGGAGTAGTGGGATAAAGAAAGAGAAAAATGAGATTCACAGAGACAGAGGGAAAGAGTAACAGAAAGAGAGATGGGGACGAAGTAGGAAAGAGACAGGTAAAGGCCAAGAGACAGGAAGCAATAAACACAGAGATAAGGAGGGTAACGGTAATATATGTCTAATGATACCAATAAAAATCATGATTGAAGTTGGATTTAATAATTTTTCAGTAGAATTGATAAATTACATTAAGTGATATTGTCTGAATACAAATTGGAACCCTTGCCTTATATGTGTCATATCTGGAAAAGCCCCAAAAAGGACAAATTTACATGTTGATTTCCTAGGACATGCCTGCACCTGATCAGCCCTTCTAGAAACAGAGCCCATTTTTCAGTGCTTACATACCATAGCTTGGTGAACATAGAACATACAGTGCAGAAGGAGGCCATTCGGCCCATCGTGTCTGCACCGACGACTTAAGTCTATCCACCCGATGCCCGTGAAGTTGGGAGTTCCACTGTTATAGCAGAGCCCAGCCAAACCTTTTTAAATCAGACCAGTTCAGTGTCGTGTTTTATATGATTAAAACACTTCTTCTGGATGTTTTTCCCTTCCCATTATCTTGCCCCATTGATTATAACGTTTATGAAAGCTCCATCATTTTTGTCCCTTTTTTCAAACACTCGTTGCAGCAAACAAATGACAAGCACAAATTATTTCATGACATAATTGCTGGAGGTTTATAGAGAGACCTTTTGCTGAAGCCTACATGAAAAATAGGCTGAAATACTTTCAGTTGATATTGGCAGAAGAATATTTAATCCCAGTGTATGACATTTTTCTGCACACTTTTCCAACTTAAGGAGTAATTTGTTTAAAGTAAATGAAGAATGCTCCTTTTAAAAGTGGTGTGGTTACAGCTGTCACTGTCTTTCTGAAAAGTGGCGATGACCCTTTGTCCTTAATGTCTTTTAAAATGTCCACATGAGTTTGCCTTAGACGTGTGCCCGGCTTCGCTTGACAATGCAAGTGAAAGCCTATCAGAAATTGGCCCTTTCGGGCCAGCTGATTCCCTGAGGTTAAAGTCACCACAGACTTTTAATGTTTCCAACCACCCACTGCTCAGCTTTGTTTCCCTCAGGGAGGATCTCATAGAAGTAGGAGATGAGGAGCTTGAGCAAGTAAGCTGCCATAAAGTGTATACATAATAATAGTAAGTAGTTATAAATACAGTTTGAATCCATCAGGTTAGCAAGATATTTAACACAAGAAGTAGATAAAATATTGACAGCTGGAATTTTTGATTGAGATGATTCCAGTTATGTAAATGTTTAGAAGGCACTGCACTGAAACACTGTTGTTGGAAGACAAATGATTAGGATTTATTAACAGCAATCTATTAGGGCAATTAACAATTATTCTTCAGGGTTTTGAATTTATATAATGTAGTACAGTATACTAAAGCAATAAAAAACAATCCTACAAAAATGTCAGCTAAAAGCTAATAATAATCACTTATTGTCACAAGTAGGCTTCAATGAAGTTACTGTGAAAAGCCCCTCGTCGCCACATTCCGGCGCCTGTTCGGGGAGGATGGTACGGGAATTGGACCTGCGCTGCTGACATTGTTCTGCATTACAAGCCAGCTGTTTAGCCCTCTGTGCTAAACCAGCCCCAAATATAGCATTTGGACATCGCACAACAATCACCAGGCAGAAATGTTCCCTTCCAAGTCGGGGAACACTTCAACAGTCAAGGGCATTCAGTCTCTGATCTTCTGGTAAGCGTTCTCCAAGGCAGCCTTCAGGACACACGATAATGCAGAATCCCCTTGCAAAAACTGATAACCAAGTTCCGCATGCATGAGTACGGCCTCAACCGGGACCTTGGATTCATGTGTCAATACATTAACCCCCCACCATCTGGCCTCGGCTTGCGAAATCCTACTGTTATGGGCCAGGGTTTAGAGAACCCCAAAGTGTATCATGGAGTTCACCAGACGCACAACTTTTAATAGATTGTGGTATGGGGAGCACACGGCCCACTCTACAGGTGTGGTACAGCAGAAATGGAAAAGTATTTTTAAAAACAAAACAATGTTTATTCTATGAAATCAAGTTAACCTTTTTAAAACATACAGTGAACATCTTAGCAACCATTAATTCAAATACAACCCCCAAAGACTACAATGCTAAGTAAACCTTTAAGCTTTCTTATTTAGCATCCAAAAGACTTAACAAGCCTCTAAACAGAAGCACATCAGGGTTTACATTCACTACTGAAAACATTTATAATTCTGAATTCACCAAATGATCCAGAGATGGTCTTTCATTGCAGAGAGAACAGCAGTACAGCTGCTTTGTCTGACTTCAGCTGCAACACACAGAAAAACAAAACCAAAAACACATACACACCCAAGCTTTTCTCAAAGTGAAACTAAAAAGCAGAACCAGAGCTCAGCTCCAACCACACTCTGACATCACTGTCAGTAACATGAGCAGCCAAACATTTCTTCAAGCGACATTCTCATGACACCTCCCCCCAAGAAAAAAAGATGAAGATGGTTTCATTTTTCAGCTTTTCACCATTCTTTAAGAAATGCACACAGTAAATATACTTTATCGTTTCAAAAAACAACACACTCAAACAGATATAATAATATAGTCCATTTTTTTTCATTCTTCTTCCAACTGAAATCTTTCTCGATTGACAGTCTCTTTGAACTCTTGTTGAGTTTCTGCACGATCCATCCATTCCTCTACGCCTCGGCATTTCTCTTTCAAGTCAGATACTTTAGTTCAATCTGATCACAGAGTCCCTTATAATTCTCCAACACAGGAGCATTGGTTATCACAGCTTTCAGGCAGTCAAATGCCTGTTGAAAGTCCGCTGTCTATTGACATTTTTGATGTTTCTTCAGCAAGTTCATCAGTGGAGCAATCACGCTACAAAACCTTTGCACAAATATTCGATCAAATCCCCTCATGCCAAGAAATTGCATTATTTCCCTTCGTCTTGAGGGTATCGGAAACTCCTCAAGGAAAGTGACTTTGGCTTCTCCAAATTCACTTTTGGCTAGGTTTATCACCAAACATGCCTCCTGAAATCGATCGAATAACTCCATCAGATGTTTCAAATGTTCTGTCCATGTCTGGCTGAAAATTACCAGATCGTCGATGTATACCGCACAATTGGGTAATCCTGAAACAACTTTGTTAGTTAACCGTTGAAATGTGGCTGGGGCGTTTTTCATGCCAAATGGCATAACTTTGAATTGGTATATACCATCTGGAGTCACAAAAGCTGAAATCTCCACCCTTTCGGATAAAGGTACCTGCCAGTAATATTTAAGTAAATCCATTTTGGAAATAAAAGCTGATTGTCCCATTTTCTCAATGCAATCCTCCAAATGTGGGATAGGATAAGAGTCCATTCTTGTAACTGCATTAACCTTTCTATAGTCCACACACAACCGTTGGGTACCGTCTGGTTTTGGTACCATCAATATGGGTGAGCTCCACTGGCTGCCACCCACTTCAATTATGCCATTTTAAAGCATACTCTCAATCTCTTTGTTAACCTGTGCCAATTTTAAAGGGTTAAGTCTATATGGATGTTGTTTGATTGGAACAGCATTTCCCACATCTACATCATGTATAGCCATATTAGTACTTCCCAATTTATCTCCACAAACTTGCTCACGTGTTATCAATAACTCTTTCAGGTCAGTTTGCTTTTCCTCTGGAAGGTAACTCACCAATTTATCCCAATTTTTAAGAACATCCTCATTTTCCAATTTAATTTGAGGTATGTCAAATTCACAGTCATCTGGATTTGGTTCATCACTTCGAGTTAGAATCATTAAAACCTCCTCCTTTTTCTCTCCTTCCCTTTCAAAGTACCTTTTAAGCATATTCACATGACACACTCGGTGAGTCTTCCTTCTAGCTGGTGTTTTTACCACATAATTCATCTCACTTAATTTCCTTTCAATCTGATAAGGTCCACAAAACCTAGCTTTTAAAGGTTCACCTACCACTGGTAACAACACTAAAACTTTATTTCCACTGGCAAAACTACGAACTTTGGATTTCTTGTCCGCTACCCGTTTCATCACATGTTGTGCAACTTTTAAATGCTGTCTAGCCAATTCACCTGCTCTATTTAATCGTTCCCCAAAATTTGACACGTAATCCAATAATGTAATTTCCGATTTCTCACTCACCAATCTTTCCTTAATTTAAGTGGTCCTCTTAACTCATGACCAAAAATTAGTTCAAAAGGATTAAATTTGGTTGACTCATTAGGAGCATCCCTAATTGCAAACAGTACGAATGGAATTCCTTTATCCCAACCCTCTGGATAATCGTGACAATAAGCCTTCAACATTGCCTTTAATGTCTGATGCCACCTTTCTAATGCTCCCTGCGATTCTGGGTGGTACGCAGTTGATTTAAATTGTTTTATTCCTAAGCTATCCATTACTTCTTTCAATAACCTTGAGGTAAAATTTGATCCTTGATCCGATTGTATATCTGTGGGTAGTCCATATCTAGTAAAGAATTTAAGTAACTCCTCCACAATCTTTTTAGTTGGAATATTACGTACTGGAATGGCCTCTGGAAACCTAGTAGACACATCCATTATAGTCAAAAGATATTGATTCCCACTTTTTGTTTTAGGAAACGGTCCTACGCAATCAATTAGGACCCTTGTAAAAGGTCCCTCAAATGCTGGAATGGGTATTAAGGGCGCTGGTTTTATCACTGCTTGAGGATTCCCTATCACTTGACATGTGTGACATGATTGACAAAATTTAACTACATCTTTATGTAGTCCAGGCCAATAAATATGTTTCTGGATTTTAGCATGAGTTTTCCTTATTCCCAAATGACCTCCCACTGGTACCTCACGTGCAACTCGCAACACCTCCTTTCTATACCCTACCGGCAATACTACTTGATGAACCTCTGCCCACTTTTCAGCCGCCTGCATATGTAAAAGTTTCCATTTCCTCATCAAGACATTACTTTTACGGTAATAACACTCTGGTATACACTTAGATTCCTCTTCCGTGTATGCTTTCTGATACATCCGTTTTATTTCTATATCTTTTTGTTGTAACTCTGCCAATTTTCCTGAACTAAAAATATCCGCCTCATCCTCCACCTGTTCTTGTTCTTTTTCAACCATCTGATGAAAAATTGTTTCTGATAATTGCACTTCAACTTCATCTTCACTCTTTGATTTCTCCTCTTGTCTTAACCTGTGACTTTGCAACCTTGTTACCGCAGAATCCGGACAAATCCCAGGATATTTGTCCTTCAACACTTCAGTTGTCTGATTTTCCACTGGCTTATCAACCGCAGTAGGCATCACTCCCGCCTGCGATCCAGCTTTCTCATTACCCAAGATAAACTGTATTCCTGGACAAGATAGTTTCTCTATTACTCCTACGACCACTTCACCACTCTTCACTGGACTTTCCAATCTTACCTTATATAATTGAACACTACTCCTCTCACCCTGAATTCCAATATTACCACCTTTTCTGGCAATATTCTTCCCAAACTACATAACTCCTCATCTCTTACCATTAAAGATTGACTAGCTCCCGTATCGCTTAAAATTGTGACTTCTTTACCTGCTCCTCCTGATACACATAAGTAAACTTTACCCACACATGTAAATTATTTAAAGAGATCTGGCACCTTCTGATCAATCACCTCTTGATCAGGCTGTACAATCTTTTGCACCTCCTTCGCTTCACTTGGGCTTTCCTTTACCACTTTAACAAACCCTACTGTCTTATCCTGTTTTACCACATCAGCCTTCCCAGTGCTTTTCTTCAATCACCAACACTGTGACTTTACATGGCCTAGTTCATTATCGTGAAAACATTTGAAACTTTTCATTTCTTTTCCACCCTCCTGGATTTCTTTTTTAATCTGAGGTACACTCTCCTTATTATCTCCCATCAGATCACCTTTACCTTTACCACTTGAGTATTTCTCATGTCCCCAGTTTCTATCCCTCACTGGCTGAAACTGATGTCGGAAACCAAGCTTTGATTTATGAACTAATTCATAATCATCTGCCATTTCAGCTGCTAACCTCACCGTTTTAACCCTCTGTTCTTCCACACGAGTTCTCACGACATCAGGAATTGAATTTTTAACTCCTCCAAAAGTATAATTTCTCAGAGAGCTTCATACGTTTGGTCTATTTTCAAAGGCCTTATCCACCTATCAAAATTACTCTGTTTGAATCTTTGAAACTCCATGTATGTTTGACCAAATTCTTTCCTTAAATTTCTAAACCTTTGTAGGCTTCAGGCACTAGCTCATATGCACCTAAGATGGATTTTTTCACCTCCTCATACGTCCTAGATACCTCCTCCGGTACTGAGGCAAACGCTTCACTGGCCCTATCTATCAGCTGTGTTTGAATCAGTAATACCCACATGTCCTGTGGCCATTTCATTTGTTTAGCTACCTTCTCAAATGAAATGAGAAATGCTTCCACTTCCTTCTCATCAAACCTTGGCAATGGTTGGACATATTTAAATAGATCCCCACCAAGCCTTCGACTTTGACGCTCTTTCTCACTATCCTCATCAATATCATCCAACCAAACGTTTCCCTTTACGACTGCCAATTTTAACTGACTGTTATGTTTCATAGCCATTTTCTGAAGTTCAAACTCTCTTTTTCTCT
Organism: Scyliorhinus torazame; assembly: GCF_047496885.1. Lineage (NCBI taxonomy): Eukaryota > Metazoa > Chordata > Chondrichthyes > Carcharhiniformes > Scyliorhinidae > Scyliorhinus > Scyliorhinus torazame. The sequence continues at coordinate 117,830,702 of NC_092708.1, forward strand.
TTCCTCTCTATCACTTTCGTTTTGTTCTGCAAGGGCTATTCTTTATTTATTTCTTTCTTCTCTCTCCTTTTCTTTTTCCCCGATCTGTATCTCCCTCTCTCTTTCTTTTTCTCTCATTGCATATTCAAGCTGCTTTAATTCTTTTTCATGTTCAAGGTGCTTAATCTGCAACTGGATCTTCGCCATTTCCAATGAGTCAGTCTGTATCTCAGGCAACTTTAAATGCTTAGCCACCACCATAATTACCTCATCGTTTTGCATTTTGTCAGGTCATGTTAACTGTAATGTCTTTGCCAAATCTAACAGTCTGCTTTTAGTCTCTGTCTCTAAGGTACTGCATGTGAACGTCTCCCCCCCAAAAACCTCTGAGCCTCTGAAAGAGCCATTGTCCACAACGCACTCCCTACTTAAGATGAAATACCGCACCTGAAAAGCAACCACAATATGCTCACCCCTCACTGTCTTTAAGTTCACTAAGCCTATCCAATAGATAGACTTTTATCCCCCTCGCGTCCCCAATTTGTTATGGGCCAGGGATTAAAGAAACCCAAAGTGCATCATGGAGTTCACCTGACCCACACCTTTTAATAGATTGTGGTATGGGGAGCACACGGCCCACTCTACAGGTATGGTACAGCAGAAATGGAAAGGTATTTTTTAAAACAAAACAATGTGTATTCTATGAACTCAAGTTAACCTTTTTAAAACATACAGTGAACATCTTAGCAACCATTAATTCAAATACAATCCCCAAAGACTACAACATTAAGTAAACCTTTAAGCTTTCCTTTTTAACACCCAGAAGACTTAACAAACCTTTAAACAGAAGCACATCAGGGTTTACATTCACTACAGAAAACATTTATAATTCTGAATTCGCCAAATGATCCAGAGATAGTCTTTCATGGCAGAGAGAACAGCAGTACAGCTGCTTTGTCTGACTTCAGCTTCAACACACTGAATAATGAAACCAAAAACACAGACATCACCCAAGCTTTTCTCAAAGTGAAACTAAAAAGCAGAACCAGAGCTCAGCTCCACCCACACTCTGACATCACTGCAGTAACATGAGCAGCCAAACATTTCTTAAAAAGACATTCTCATGACATTACCAACTGTCCTGGCTTGAGACAATTCACACCTCTTTAACCTGTGATTATCCCTCTTTCCAGTCGCACCGTCTGGGCCTGTAAAGACTTAATTACCTGCAAAGACTCGCATTTAAAGTATCATCTTGCATCATTGGCTTTCTCTATATATATGTTTGTGTAACCTACCTTTTCACTCACCTAATGTAGGAGATGCGCTCCGAAAGCTAGTAATTCCAAATAAACCTGTTGGACTTTAAGCTGGTGTTGTAAGACTTCTTACTGTACCAAGTAGGGAGGTTAGGGAGGGATCATAGAAAATAAGGGTAGATAACACTCTCACTGCCTGGTGCACATACATAACTTGCTTTATGTAAAATCTCAAACAGACATGATCTAATGTAAATAATATTCTTGCCTATGTAATTGGCTCTGTATAAATCTTGCTTGATTCCATGTGTTGAGGGGTCAGCACCAGAGGTCTATCTCTAAAGCTGGCAATGATTGTTCTTTACCTGAGACTCCTCCCGTTATTTTGTGGCATAGGGAAAAACCACAACAAACTCGTACAATAAAAATGACAAGAAAATATACCTGGGGTGGGTGTGAAAATCATTGCCTTAGCACCACTGGAGCTGGCACCATTGCGGTTTAGTGCCACTTTGCTGGACAGGATGCACTGCTGCCCACTTCCTGATAAGCGCTCATGATCAGGAATGAGGTGCTTAATTCCATTTAAACAAAGTTTAACAAATAAAAAGAAGGTTGGAGGATTCGGAAAAGGAAAAAAAATCGAAAACAGAAAGGGTTCTGGAACAGACCAGCTTTTGGTGTAAAAATAAGCAAGGTGCATGAGGAAGGGACAGTCAGAGTAAGAGGGTAATAAATTATTAGTGACTCAGGTGACACCAGAGAAAATTAGACAAATGTCTATGCTAAAGGCATTATATCGGGATGTGTGAAGCAGTTGAAACAAATTAGATGAATTAATAGCACATATAGAAACATATAGGTTTGCATTAACAGCCATTAAGGATAAATGATTGCAAAGTGAGCAAGGTTGGGAATTAAATCTTTCAGGATGCTTCACGTTTAGAAGAGATAGGCAAAAGGGAAATGGAGGAGGGGTAGCCCTGTTAATAAAGGATGGGATACAGACAATGGACAGAAAGGTTCTTAGCTTGAATAATCAGGAAAGAGAATCTGGTTGGGTTGAACTAAAAAAGATCAAGGGGCAGAAAACATTGGTGGGAGTTGTTTCCAGGTCCTGTGACAGTAGTTGTAGTGTAGAGCAGTGCATAAATAGCGATGTGTGTAACAACTGTAATACAGTAATCATGGGGGACCTTAATCTTCACAGAGACTGGCCAAAGGAAATTTGCAGTGTGCAAGGTTGTGTTCTAGATTAGTTGTGTTCTAGATTAGTATGTTATTCTGGATTGGTATAGTGCAATGAAGAAAGCTTCAATTGATGATCTTTCCGTAAAGGTCACTTTAGGTAAGAGTGACCATAATATGATGGCATTTTATATAGCCTTTGAAAATAGGTTTGCTAAAGTCTAAAACTGGGATCTTACATCTAAACAAAGAAAACTACATAGGTATGAGGAGTGAGTTGGCTAAGTTTGGTTAGAAAACTATATTAATTCGCCAATAAACAAAAGCAATATATAGCATTTAAAGAATTAATACATAATTTGCAACAAATATACATTCCTTAAGGCACAGCAAAGCTGCCCCCAGGAAAATTGGTCGAACCGTTGCTCATGAGAGAAGTAAAAGAAAGTATTGGATCAAAGGAAGAATCATAGAATCCTTGCAGTGCAGAAAGAGGCCATTCAGCCCATCAGGTCTGCACTGACCCTTTGAAAGAGTGCTCCACTGACGCTCACTTCCCCACCACACCCAAATTACCCCTTAATCTAACTTGCACATCTTTTTTGGACATTAAGGGGCAATTTAGCATAGCCAAACAACCTAACCAGCACATTTGTGGGAGGAAATCCACACAGACATGGGGAGAATGTGCAAACTCCACATAAATAGTCACCCAAGGTTGGAATCAAACTCCTGTCCCTGGCACTGTGAGACAGCAGTGCTTACCACTGTGCCACCGGTCATGTCCAGCATTAGATGGGATTTGACAATTGAACAGCACTTACTGAACAATCCTGAATGCGCCAGGAATTACACTAACAACCAATTAAAGAGTATTGTGACTCAGTTAGTTATGTTTGCTCGTTGCTACATATATTCAAACATTTACCTGTCTTATGCAAAAAGGGGGAGTATGCTCAGGCATTGTGCCGTTTTCAATTAAACAAAAGCATGGGGGAACAACTGTTTCCTGGTGCATTCTCCATGGCACTGCCTTGACCAGTCAAAAGAACAAAGAAAAGTACAGCACAAGAACAGGCCCTTTGGCTCGCCAAGCCTGCGCCGACCATGCTGCCCGTCTAAATTAAAATCTTCTACACTTCCAGGGTTCATATCCCTCTATTCCCATCCTTTTCATGTATTTGTCAAGATGCCCCTTTTTAAAAAAAATAATAATTTTTATTAAAGGTTTTCATAAAATATCAATAACAAAATGAGAAAGAAAAAAGTACCCAACAGGGGTAAGTACAAAACACAATCTAAAAAAGCAACCCCCCAAACCCCTCCCCCCCTGTACCTAAATAATAAATTAACATTCACACCCCGACTTAAGACAACAGGTGTATACACCCCTTCAGACCCTTCCAGTGTAAATAACATAAACAAAAATAAAGTAAACTCCCCTCCCTCCCAAGCTGCTGCTACCATTGACCAATGTCTAGCGTTCTGCCAGAAAGTCTAAGAATGGTTGCCACCGCCTAAAGAACCCTTGTACAGACCCTCTCAAGGCGAATTTCACCCTCTCCAATTTAATGAACCCTGCCATATCGCTGATCCAGGATTCCACGCTTGGGGGCCTTGCATCTTTCCACTGAAGGCGAATCCTTCGCCGGGCTACCAGGGATGCAAAGGCCAGAATACCGGCCTCTTTCGCCTCCTGCACTCCTGGCTCCTCTGCCACCCTAAGTATAGCGAGCCCCCAGCCCAGTTTGACCCTGGATCCTACCACCCTCGACACTGTCCTCGCTATGCCCTTCCAAAATTCCTCCAGCGCTGGGCATGCCCAGAACATATGGGTGTGATTTGCTGGGCTCCCTGAGCACCTAACACACCTGTCCTCACCCCTAAAGAACCGGCTCATCCTTGCCCCGGTCATGTGTGCCCTGTGCAGCACCTTAAACTGTATGAGGCTGAGCCTCACGCACGAAGAGGAAGAGTTCACCTTCCCTAGGGCATCTGCCCACGTCCCCTCTTCGATCTCCTCTCCCAACTCCTCCTCCCACTTACCTTTCAACTCCACCACCGAGACCTCCTCCTCCTCCTGCATCACCTGGTAAGTTTCCGAGATCTTCCCCACTCCCACCCACCCCCACGAGAGCACCCTGTCCTGTACTGTGTGTGGCAGTAGCCGCGGGAATTCCACCACCTGCCGTCTGGCAAACGCCCTTACCTGTAAGCACCTGAAGGTGTTCCCCGGGGGGGAGCCCGTACTTTTCCTCCAGCTCACCCAAGCTCGTGAACTTCCCGTCCACAAACAGGTCCCCCAACTTTCATATCCCTGCCCTGTGCCACCCCGAAAACCCTCAACCTGTTCTTCCTGGGACGAACCGGTGGTTTCCCCGTAATGGGGTCCACGCCGAGGCCCCAACTTCCCCCCTATGCCGCCTCCACTGCCCCCAAATTTTGAGGGCTGCCACCACCACCAGGCTCGTGGTATACCTCCTTGGAGGGAGCGGCAGCGGCGACGTTTCCAGCGCCCCCAGACCCTTACCCACACAGGACGCCGTCTCCAGCCTCTTCCATACAGCCCCCTCCCTCTCCATCACCCACTTGCGCACCATCGTCGCATTGGCGGCCCAGTAGTACCCACAGAGGTTGGGCAGCGCTAGCCCCCCCATCTCTACTCCGCTCCAGGAACACCCTTCTCACCCTCGGAGTCCCTCACGCCCACACAAACCCCATTATACTCCCGTTAACCCGCCTGAAAAAAGCCTTCGGGATAAACACGGGGAGGCACTGGACCAGGAACAAAAAACCTTGGGAGCACCGTCATTTTGATTGACTGCACCCTACCCGCCAAGGACAGCGGCAATGCGTCCCACCTCTTGAACTCCTCCTCCATTTGCTCCACCAGCTTTGTAAAGTTAGGCCTATGCAGGGCCCCCCAGCTCCTGGCCACCTGAACCCCCAAATATCTGAAGCTCCTCTCCGCCCTTTTTAATGGGAGCACGCCAATCCCCCTCTCCTGGTTCAAGATGCCCCTTAAACGTCACTATCGTCCCTGCTTCTACCACCTCCTCCGGCAGCGAGTTCCAGGCACCCACTACCCTCTGTAAAAAACTTGCCTCGCACATCTCCTCTAAACCTTGCCCCTCGCACCTTAAACCTATGCCTCCTAGTAATTGACCCCTCTACCCTGGGAAAAAGTCTCTGACTATCCACTCTGTCTATGCCCCTCATAATTTTGTAGACCTCTATCAGGTCGCCCCTCAACCTTCTTCGTTCCAGTGAGGACAAACCAAGTTTATTCAACCTCTCCTCATAGCTAATGCCCTCCATACCAGGCAACATCCTGGTAAATCTTTTCTGCACCCTCTCTAATGCCTCCACATCCTTCTGGTAGTGTGGCGACCAGAATTGAACACTATACTCCAAGTGTGGCCTAACTAAGGTTCAACATGACTTGCCAATTTTTATACTCAATGCCCAGGCCAATGAAGGCAAGCATGCCGTATGCCTTCTTGACTACCTTCTCCACCTGTTTTGCCCCTTTCAGTGACCTGTGGACCTGTACACCAAGATCTCGCTGACTTTCAATACTCTTGAGGGTTCTACCATTTACTGTATATTCCCGACCTGTATTAGACATTCCAAAATGCATCACCTCACATTTGTCTGAATTAAACTCCATTTGCCATCTCGCCGCCTAAGTCTCCAAATGATCTAAATCCCGCTGTATCCTCTGACATTCCTCATCGCTATCCGCAATTCCACCAAAGTTTGTGTTGTCCGCAAACTTACTAATCAGACGATGTTACATTTCCTCCAAATCATTTATATATACTACGAACAGCAAAGGTCCCAGCATTGATCCCTGCGGAACACCACTAGTCACAGCCCTCCAATCAGAAAAGCACCCTTCCATTGCTACTCTGTCTTCTTTGAACTGGCCAGTTCTGTATCCATCTTGCCAGCTCACCTCTGATCCTGTGTGACTTTCCCTTTTGTACCAGTTTGCCATGAGGGACCTTGTCAAAGGCCTTACTGAAGTCCATATAGACAACATCTACTGCCCTACCTGCATCAATCATCTTTGTGACCTCCTCGAAAAACTCTAATCAAGTTAGTGAGACACGACCTCCCCTTCACAAAACCGTGCTGCCTCTCGCTAATACAACCCCTTGCTTCCAAATGTGAGTAGATCCTGTCTCGAAGAATTCTCTCCAGTAATCTCCCTACCACTGACATAAGGCTCACCGGCCTGTAGTTCCCTGGATTATCCTTGCTACCCTTCTCAAACAAAGGAACAACATTGGCTATTATCCAGTTCTCCGGGACATCACCTGAAGACAGTGAGGATCCAAAGATTTCTGGCAAGACCTCAGCAATTTCCTCTCTTGCCTCCTTCAGTATTCTGGGGTAGATCCCATCAGGCCCTGGGGACTTATCCACCTTAATATTTTTTCAAGACGCCCAACACCTCGTCTTTTTGGATCTAAATGTGACCCAGGCTATCTACGCACCCTTCTCCAGACTCAACATCTACCAATTCCTTCTCTTTGGTGAGTACTGATGCAAAGTATTCATTTATTACCTCGCCCATTTCCTCTGGCTCCACACATAGATTCCTTCCCTTGTCCTTCAGTGGGCCAACCCTTTCCCTGGCTACCCTCTTGCTTTTTATGCACGTGTAAAAAGTCTTGGTATTTTCCTTAACCCTGTTTGCCAATGACTTTTCGTGACCCCTTTTAGCCCTCCTGACTCTTTGCTTAAGTGCACTAGCCAACTAATCAGCACCCCTTTTTCTCATGCAGTGTAAACTCTTTGAAATTTGGTATCACACCATCTGTCCTGATGTGTGCAGCAACTCACCAAGACTCCTTAGGCAACCATCCAAACGCACGACTGTTACCATCTAGAAGGATAATACCAGCAATTATCTGGGAGTACAACCGCCTGGAGGTTGCCCAAGCCACTCAGCATCCTGACTTGGAAATATATCGCTGTTCCTTCACTGTCGCTGGGCCAAAATCCTGGCATTTCCTCCCTAACAGCACTGTGTGTGTACTTACACCTCATGGACTTCAGAGGTTCAAGAAGGCAGCTCACCGCCACCTTATCAAGGGCAGTTAGGCGTGAGTAATAAATGCTGGCCCAGCCAGCGAAGCCCACACCCTGTGAACGAATGAAACAAAAGTGAAAAGCTTTGACATAGCATCTCCTTTTTAAGCAATACTCTATAATAAATGTGCAGACAATAATGTTTGAAACACCATCAAAGTATTGATCAGGATAAAACGGAAACCAGCTCATTATTTTAGAGCTATGTAGGTCACATTTCTTCAGCAACAATTTGCTTATTTATAAAATTACAGAGTGAAGACCATGGGCGGGATTCTCTAATCCTGCGGCAGAGTGTCCACGCCGTCGTAAATCTACGGCGGCGTGAACGGGCTGCTGCCAGGACTAATTCTGGCCCCTACAGGGAGCCAGCAGGGCACTGGAGCAGTTTGTGCTGCTCCAGCTGCCGATCACGGCGTGAACTGTGCGCCATGGGATCCGCGCATGCGCAGTGGAACCGGCACCAACACACGCATGCGCAGTGGCCTCCTTCAACCCGCCGGCGCCGAAGCAACATGGCGCAGGACTACAGTGGCTGGCGCGTAGGAAAAGAGGCCCCCAGCTAGAGAGGCCGGCCCGCCAATCGGTGGGCCCCGATCACGGGCCAGGCCATATCGGAGGCCCCCCCCCCCCGGGGACAGACACACCCTCCCCCCACCCACAGTCCGCCACCCGACCCTTCAATGCCGAGGTCCCGCCGACTCAGAGCAGGTTAGAACGGCGCCGGCGGGACTCGTTTTTATAATGGCCGCTCGGCCGGAGAATCGGCGGGCCAGCCACGTAGAGCGGCCCGCGACCGGGGCGCGTCAACCACACCAGATCCGGCGTCCGGCGGCGTGGCCCGGTCGCGGGGATTCTCCTGGCCGGCCCAGGGCTGGGAGAATCCCGTCCCTTAACTTCAATCTTGTCGATTTAAATTGTCAAAGGAGCATGGTCACAAATAAGGATACTTGCTATCTGAATCTGTCATCCCAGATTTAAAAGTTGGTAATTTTAGGAATCAGACTAGGGTGACCATGGTTGTGAATGTGTTTCTGTGTTCATTAATTCCAAAAGAAACAAAAACTTGGAGAGAATGTCCCTTCCGAGCTCTTTCAGCATTCCTTGCATTTTCATTCACATTTCTTTAACTGGTCTGAAGTATGTAGGATTTTACAACTCCAGGGTTGGCATTTGACCTGGGATCTAATTCTGAAAGTGCTTTATCAGTATTGCTGACTAGCATTGTCAATGGTTACTTGTTATCGCATGTCGCCAGGTTTATAATCCAACTCACCCTCATGTATGCATGGTGTGGGGTGGGTGACCCCTTATTTCCCTGCTGGAGGAAGGATGCAACTCTCTAATGAGGGGTTGGGGGTGCTCTCCTTGTCAGCGAGGGGGTCGGCATTGAATTTGTGGAGGGGCGGGGGGCCTGTCTCTGGATGCTGGGATCAGGGTGCCTGTTCAAAATGGCGGCCCAACGCAAGTTAGTGCTGGGAAACCGGCATGTTTGCTGCTATGCATTTTTTTGCATCGCAAAGGTCTGAATTCCACCTCGGTGACGCTCCTAGCTCCAGTGGGACACAGTCCGATTCTCCGCTGGCGGGAGGACTTAGACTGTGGAATGGAGATTCCTACCCCGAGTCTCCACAACATTTTTATGGGGAAAGAATTCCAGAGTTCCTATATCCTGTGTGTTAAGAAAGGGTTTTGCAAAATCAGAGTTGCGACCCATGGGTGGGTCGTGAGTGGGTGTCGGGAAGAGCGCAGAGCAATTGGTTGCGATGTTCCTGATCGCAGGAGCAGCACCCAACGGCCGTAACCGGCATTCAGAATTCCAGCCGCGACTTGCTTTTAAGTTGAGAATGTAGGCCATGGACAGCCTTTAAATGTGAATGCTGGTATCTTCCCGCCAGATACGGCGGCAGAGAGTGGGTCACGCACCCGGCACATACATTGACGTCACATGCCCTATAGGGCTATGCTTTGGCAGCAAGCAAGCAATAGGACTATGTGAAGAACTGAAGATGGATCATTTTGTAATAAGGAAGAGAGAGCCAGAAATACAAACAGACCAGGATCTCACAGTTGAATCTGCTGGAGAGAGTTTCTCAGGAGAGTCCACAGAAGGAGAAGGCAGTGCTGGTGTGAGCTGTATCCAGAGCTCCAGGGGCTCTGGTGAACAAACAATTAAGAAGAAACTAAAATCAGGAACAAAGCAGTATAAAATTAAATTTCTTGAGGTATGGTATTGTTCATTGTGCCAATACAAATCAGGCTGCAAAGCCCATGTGTGTTATATGCAGGGAAGTACTGGCAAATGAAAGTTTAAAACCCTCAAAACTTCAAAGGCATTTGAAGACTAAGCATGGTGAGTTCAAGGACAAACCTCTTGATTTTTTGCAAAGGATGCAGCGAGAACTTATATTGTCAGCTGATGTCCTTAGCAAAAATGTAACATTGAATGACAAAGCAATGAGATCGTGAGAACCAAGCAAGCTCACCTGCCATATTAATGGTAAGCGAAAATGGTGTGTTGCGAAGGTCAGCTGGTGTCGGTTGTGAAAGTCAGCCGGCGTGGGTAACGAAGGCCGGCCCGCGTGGCTCCCGAAGGTCGGCCGGTTGGTAAAAGTGAATCCTGGGAGAAAGTTTGAAAAACACTGGGCTGGATTACCGCTGTTGGGATTCTCCGATGCGCCGACAGCCTGGGGATTTCCCGACAGCATGGGGCTTCCCACAATGGGAATCCCCATTGGCCGGCTGGCGAGACGGAGAATCCCAGAGGCCCAGAAATCTGGTGTGGCGGGACAGAGAATCCGCCCAGTGTGTTAAGAGAAGATTCCTGTCATCACCTTCAATGGCTTAGCCCTAAATTTAAGTTGGAGAATGCACACTGTGATGTTGTTGCACTATTGTTGATCAACTCTTCATTCAAAAGCATTTTCTTCTCTGAGAAAATGGAATTGTGCAATCATTCCCAGAATGTTTGCGATTAAAGAAAAAAATCGACTTGACTTCCCAAGCTTCCTGCTTCTGTGGTGGAGATAAGCTATGAGTTATGTGCAACATTACTCGTTTGTGGGTGTTCTGAACTCAAATAAATCAAGGTGTAAATCAATCAGACAAACCAGAACTGAACAAGATGACGCATGCTAAAGGCCAGAATAAGAATTTGGTATGTGAAACAAAAATATCACTGTTTTCTAAATTGCTGTGCAAACATTAGTGGTAAAGTAACTCCCATGAAATAACTGAAGTAATGTCAATTTTAATTTGATATTTGCTATATCAGTCAGATTTGACCATTTTATTGATTTATATTGATGTTTTCAACAATCACAATTTTCCTCCGGAGAGGCAAGATATTGTTTCTCCACACATGGAACAAATCCTTCTTCCACTCAAATTTAAATGTTATGTGAATCTTACAATCTCACTGTTTCCATTTATAATTGTGCATTATGGCTAATTACTTACGTGTTTGGTTCACCTGTAAATATTTTTAAATACGTGGCTTGTCCTGTTGAGCAGTAGTACTGTACCTTTCTAAACCTACAGCTCCTGGTGCATTTTACCTTTCACATTCCTCTTCTGAACTGCACAACAGGTCAGAGTTGAGGTTCAAGAAAGTACATCAGATAACAAAGGTGAACCAGATGTGTCAAAGTGTGTCTCTTACTGCTGACAGCTTAAAAGATTGGCAAAAATGATTTAGAATGATCAAAAAAGTTAAATAACAACGCAGCATTTAAAATCCTTTCATATTGTTAAGAATTTAAAATAAATGGGTGCTATCTCTATTTAAAAAGCAGGCAGGATGTTTCTGTGAATATTTTAAGGATTTGACTTGTTGCCGAAAGTAATTTAATGTACAAACGTATGAACTAGAAGTAGGGGTGGGCCATTCGGCCCTTTGAGCCTGCACTTCCATTTGATCTGATTGTGGCCTCAATTTTACTTTCCTCTCAACCTCCTGTACCCTTTGCCTCCCTTGTCAATTAAGAATCTATCAAATTCAGCCTTAAAAATATTCAATGACTCAATATTCAGAGAACTCTGAAGAAGAGAACTCCACAGACCCTCTGAGATAAAAGAATTCTCTTCATGTTGGTCTTAAAATGGTAGACCCCTTATTTTTAAACTGTATCCGCTCGTTCTAGTCTCTCCCACACAAGGGAAAATATATTTTCAGCATCCAACCTTTCAAGTCCCCTCAGGTTCTTATATGTTTCAATAAGATCACCTTTCATTCTTCTAAACTCCAATGGACACAGGTCCAATTTGTCCAACCTTCCCTCAAACAATAACCCCTTCACTCAGGAATAATAATAATAATCTTTATTGTCACAAGTCGGCTTACATTAACACTGCAATGTAGTCTGTATATTGTTTTATTTGTTCATGTGGGCTGGCTAGGCCAGCATTTATTACCCATCCCTAATTGCACTTGTTCAGAGGGCATTTAAAAGTCAACCATATTTCTGTGGATCTGGAATCACATACAGGTGAAGGCAGCAGGTTTCTTTCCCGAAAGGGGAAGAAGTGAGCCAGGTGGATTTAAAAAAAAAAATGATAATCGTTAATGGGCATCACTGGACTTTTTAATTTCAGACTTTTGTTGAATTCAAATTTCACCAGCTGCCATGGTGGGTTGTGAACCAGGGTCCCCAGAGCATTACCCTGGATTTCTGGATTACTGGTCCTGTGACAATACCACCGTCTTCTTCTTCCTTACATACAGGAAAACATTCCTGCTTTTCTATTCCATTCACCTTGTAATAAATGATAACATTCCATTCACTTGCTGTACCTACATACTAACCTTTTGTGATTCATGTGCCAGGATACTTATATCCCTGTGAACTGCAGAGCTCTACAATTTATCTTCATTTAAATATGCTGCTTTCCTATTTTTCCTATTAAAGCGGACATGTTCACGTTTTCCCACATTGTACTCCATTTGCCAAAATGTTTGCCCACTCACTTCATTTATTGGTACGATTCAGCGGACATAAAATAAAATCCACTTTTGGGTACTGTGGTAAACACCACTGGTCACAGACTACGTGTATTACGGTACTGCCACTGTACTACAGTTAACACAGTAAATCCCAGCCTGCTGGCTCCTCCCAGCAGGCGCTGTATTAAAGTGTATGCTCTCCTGCGCTGCTTCCATTCTGGTTCCAGCTGCAGGAGGCTCAACATCTAGTGCAATAAAGCCTCGATTGTTTCACCATTCTCGTCTCGTGGTCATTGACGGTACATCAATTTATTGCACTAGAATTTTAAAGATGAACGTCTTAATCAAGCCTGATCACCTGGAGCTGAACCCTCACACAGCTGACGCCACAGCCACCTTCGAGCACTGGCTAGCCTGCTTTGAAGGATACCTCGGAGCATCCACAGAAGCCCACTCAGACCCGCAGAAGCTCCAGATCCTCTACTCACGGGTGAGCCCACAAGTTTTCCCCTCATTCGGGACGCGCCCACCTACACGGAAGCGATGGCGCTACTAAAAGGACAGTACATCAGGACTGAATCAGGTGTTCGCCAGGCACTTCCTGGCCATGAGACGGCAACTCCCGGGGGAATCTCAGGACGATTTCTTGCGTGCTCTGCGGATACTTGGTAGGAACTGTAATTACCAGGCAGTGTCGGCAGTCCAACACACGGAACTGCTGATCAGAGACGCCTATGTCACGGGCATTAAGTTCAATTACGTTCGCCAGTGTTTATTGGAAGGGGGTACGCTCGACCTTACAGAGACTGTACAGCTCGCTAACTCCCTGGAAGTGGCCTCCCACAATTTAGAGTCCCACACCTCCGACCGCGCGGCACCCTCGTGGACATCATGGGCCCCACCATCTTCCGACCCGGGTATGCCGCAAGTCTGTGCCACGCGGCAGCCAGCCAACTCCGGAGGCCCCAAATGCTATTTTTGTGGCCAGAACAAGCACCCCAGACAACGCTGCCCAGCGCAGAGCGTGACCTGCGACGGGTGTGGCAGGAAGGGTCACTTTGTCTCCGTTTGCCAGGCCCGATCGGTCGCTGCCATTTCCAGGCCCAGCATCGCTACACCCCCCACGTGCGATCCAGGGGCACTGGCCTGCCTGGGTCTGCTTTAAAAGCCAGCTATTTAGCGCAGGGCTAAATCGCTGGCTTTTAAAGCAGACCCAGGCAGACCAGCAGCACGGTTCAATTCCCGTACCAGCCTCCCCGAACAGGCGCCGGAATGTGATGTCTAGGGGCTTTTCACAGTAACTTCATTTGAAGCCTACTTGTGACAATAAGTGATTTTCATTTCATTTTCATTTCATTTCATCTTCGCCACCGCCCACCACGTGCGGCCCGTGGGTGCCGCCATCTTGGACGATGCCCGCCATGTGCGCCCCGTGGGCGCTGCCATCTTCGACCGCGCCTCAGGACCCCTGCTCGCCTGGCCGTTCGGGGCCCGCCAATACCTCCGCCACCGCCGGTCAGCCCAATAACTCCCACCATCTTCCACAGCTCGCCTCCATCACCCTCGATCAGTCTCGGCCCCACAACCTCGTGCCCGCTACGACGACTGTAAGGATCAGCGGGCATGAGACGACCTGTCTCTTCGACTCTGGAGCACAGAGAGTTTCATTCACCCTGTTACGGTAAGGTGCTGCTCCCTGCCGGTCCTCCCCGTCACCCAGAAAATCTCCCTGGCCTCCAGATCCAATTCCGTACAGATCCGGGGGTACTCCGTCGTGACCCTCTCGGTAAAGGGCGTAGAGTACAGCAACTTCAGACTCTACGTCCTCCCCTATCTCTGCGCTGCCCTGTTACTAGGTCTCGATTTCCAATGCCACCTCCAAAGCCTTACTCTGAGATTCGGCGGACCCGTCGCCATGAGGAGCAGACGGTACAGTGCCCAGGACAGGACCTTTATCAGGTCGGAAGTCCAACAGCTTCTGCGGAAAGGGGTCTTTGAGGCCAGTAACAGCCCCTGGAGAGTTCAAGTGGTGGTAGTTAAGACTGGGGAGAATCATCGGATGGTCATTGACTACAGTCAGACCATCAACCGGAACACGCAGCTCGATGCGTTCCCCCTCCCACGCATATCTGACATGGTCAACCAGATTGCGCAGTATCGAGTCTTCTCCACAGTTTATTTGAAGTCCACCTATCACCAGCTCCCCATCCGGCCGGAGGACCGCCAATACACTGCGTTCGAAGCAGACGGCCGCCTCTATCACTTCCTCAGGGCTCCCTTCGGCGTCACCAGTGGGGTCTCGGTCTTCCAGCGAGAGATGGACCGAATGGTTGACCAGTACAGGCTGCGGGCCACGTTCCCGTATCTGGATAATGTCACCATCTGCGGCCACGACCAGCAGGACCACGACGCGAATCTCCTGAAATTCCTCCATACCGCCAAACTCCTTAACCTCGCCTACAATAAGGAGAAATGCGTTTTCCATACCACCCGCTTAGCCATTCTTGGCTACGTTGTGGAAAATGGAGTCCTAGGGCCCGACCCCGATCGCATGCGCCCCCTCCTGGAATTCCCCCTTCCCCACTGCCCCTAAACGATGCCTGGGGTTCTTCTCATATTACGCCCAGTGGGTCCCTAATTATGCGGACAAGGCCCGCCCACTCATCAAGTTCAAAGTTTTTCCCCTGACGGCTGAGGCCCGCTGGGCCTTCAACCACATCAAGGCGGACATCGCCAAAGCCACGATGCACGCGGTCGACGAGTCCCTCCCCTTTCAGGTGGAGAGCGATACATCGGACGTGGCTCTGGCCGCCACCCTCAACCAGGCGGGCAGACCCGTGGCTTTCTTCTCCCACACCCTCCATGCCTCCGAAATTCGGCACTCCTCTGTCGAAAAGGAGGCCCAAGCCATTGTTGAAGCTGTGAGACATTGGAGGCATTACCTGGCCAGCAGGAGATTCACTCTCCTCACTGACCAACGGTCAGTTGCCTTCATGTTTAATAATACACAGCGGGGCAAGATCAAGAACGACAAGATCTTGAAGTGGAGGATCGAGCTCTCCACCTATAACTACGAGATCTTGTATCGCCCGGGGAAGCTCAATGAGCCCCCTGATGCCCTATCCCGCGGTACATGTGCCAGCGCACAAGTGGACCGACTCCGGGCTCTCCACAATAACCTCTGCCACCCGGGGGTCACCCGATTCTTCCATTTCATCAAGGCCCGCAACCTACCCTACTCCATCGAGGAGGTCAGGACCGTAACCAGAGTCTGCCAAGTCTGCACGGAGTGCAAGCCGCACTTCAACTGGCCAGACAGAGCGCATCTGGTGAAGGCCTCCTGCCCCTTTGAGCGCCTCAGCATGGACTTCAAAGGGCCCCTCCCCTCCACTGACCGCAACGTGTACTTTCTCAATATAATTGATGAGTACTCCCGTTTCCCATTCGCCATCCCATGCCCCGATATGACGTCTACACGGTCATCAAGGCCCTACACAGCATCTTCACCTTGTTCGGTTTCCCCACCTACATCCATAGTGATCGGGGATCCTCCTTCATGAGCACTGAGCTGCGTCAGTTCCTGCTCAGCAAAGGCAACGCCTCGAGCAGGACGACCAGCTATAACCCCCGGGGAAACGGGCAGGTGGAGAGGGAGAACGCGACGGTCTGGAAGGCCATCCTGCTGGCCCTTCGGTCGAAGAATCTCCCGGTCTCCCGCTGGCAGGAGGTCCTCTCCGATGTGCTCCACTCCATCCGGTCGCTCCGGTGCACTGCTACTAATGAGACCCCTCACAAACGTGTGTTTGCCTTCCCTAGGAAGTCCACCTCTGGGGTCTCGCTCCCAACCTGGCTGATGGTTCCTGGGCCCGTCCTCCTCCAGAAGCATGCAAGGAATCATAAATCGGATCCCCTTGTCGAAAAAGTCCTCCTCGACTTCCGGGTGCGGCGATGACCAGCTAAGTCGCACGTTTCGGCACCTCTCGTTTCAACGGACTTTTGGGCTCTTATCGGGAGCCCCAACGGAAATTTTCAAAGGCTAAGCCCAGTGTGAGGCGACATAGGAAGGAGTCCCCCCGGGTGTGGATGGAAAGAAGTGATAGTAGTGGCCAGATTGTGGAGGATCCTCTGGAGCAGTGGCAGAGAAGAGAAGGGAGAAACAAGATGGCGGCTGAGGGAGCCCAGTTGGTATGGGGCCTAGAACAGCAGGAGTTCCTCCGGCGATGTGTGGAGGAGCTCAAGAAGGAGGTGCTGGCGCCGATGCTGCAGGCGATTGAGGGGCTGAAGGAGACGCAAAAGACCCAAGAGATGGAGCTCCGTGGAGTGAAGGCAAAAGCTGCCGAAAATGAGGACGAGATACAGGGCTTGGTGGTGAAGACAGAGACGCACGAGGCACTACACAAGAGGTGTATGGAGAGATTGGAAGCCCTGGAAAATAGCTCGAGGAGGAAGAACTTAAGGATTTTGGGTCTCCCCGAAGGGGCAGAGGGAGCGGACGTTGGGGCGTACGTGAGCGTGATGCTCCATACCTTAATGGGAGCTGAGGCCCCAACGGGCCCCCTGGAAGTGGAGGGAGCGTACCGGGTCCTCGTGTGAAGACCAAAGGCAGGGGAAATACCGCGAGCAATAGTGGTGAGATTCCACCGCTACAAGGACAGGGAGATGGTCCTGAGATGGGCTAAGACGTCATGGAGCAGCAGATGGGAGAACGCGGTGATCCGCGTCTACCAAGATTGGAGTGCGGAGGTGGCGAGAAGGAGGGCGAGTTTCAATCGGGCCAAGGCAGTGCTCCACAGGAAGAAAGTGAAATTCGGAATGTTGCAGCCGGCAAGACTGTGGGTTACACACCAGGGCAAACACCACTACTTCGAGACGGCAGAGGAGGCGTGGACATTCATTCAAGAGGAGAAGTTGGACTAGATTTGGGAAAGGATGTTTGGAATGAAGTAGCGAGGTGGTGGCAAGGAATTGTAAATCAGATTGGGGAATTTTTTCCCGTCGAAGGGGGGGGAAACGAAGAAATGTGGGCGCCGGTGGGGAAGGGGATGGGGAAGGAGAGAGGGAGCTGCGCCATTAGGGGCGGGGCCGAGAGGGAAGCGCGGGCTTTGTTCCCGCGCTATGGAAACAGTGGCGGGAAAAGGGGGCGTAGGAACGAGGGGGCCTCACACGAAGGGAGGCTAAGGATAAACGGGGGAAGCCGAGGTCAGCCAGAGTTTGCTGACTCCGGGAAGCAATATGGGGGGTGCAATCAAGCTATAGCGGGATCTAGCGGCGGGGGGGGGGGGGGGGGGGGGGGGGGGGATTAACTGGGTTGCTGCTGCTAAGGGGAAGGGGGAGCTGTTGCGGGATGGGATGGTTGGGACGGGAGGGCGCCGTCTGGGGGACAGGCGGTTGCATGGGAACCGGGTGAGGAGCTGGTTTAAAAAAGGGGATGGCTAGTCGACGATGTGGGAAGGGGGGGGGGGGGGGTAAAGAGCCCCCCAACCCGGTTGATCACGTGGAACGTGAGAGGGTTGAATGGGCCGATTAAGAGGGCAAGGGTATTTGCGCACCTAAAGAAGCTAAAGGCAGACGTGGTTATGCTTCAGGAGACGCACCTGAAACTGGCGGATCAGGTCAGATTAAGAAAAGGATGGGTGGGACAGGTATTCCACTCGGGCTTGGATGTGAAAAATAGATGGGTGGCAATACTGGTGGGGAAACGGGTATCGTTTGAGGCGAAGACCATAGTGGCGGACAGTGGGGGCAGGTACGTGATGGTGAGTGGCAGATTGCAAGGTGAAGTGGTGGTGCTGGTGAACGCATATGCCCCGAACTGGGATGATGCAAACTTTATGAAGCGTATGTTGGGGCGCATCCCGGACCTGGAGATGGGAAAGTTGGTAATGGAGGGGGACGGTGCTGGACCCAGGGCTGGACCGGTCCAGATCTAGGACCGGGAGGAGGACGGCAGCGGCCAAGGTGCTTAAGGGCTTTATGGAGCAGATGGGAGGAGTGGATCCCTGGAGATTTACTAGACCGAGGAGTAAAGAGTTTTCCTTCTTCTCCCACGTCCATAAAGTGTACTCCCGGATAGATTTCTTTGTCCTGGGGAGGGCGCTGATCCCGAAGGTGGCAGGAGCGGAGTACTCGGCTATAGCCATTTCAGATCATTTCCCACATTGGGTAGATCTGGAACTAGGTGAGGAAAAGGAGCAACGCTCACTTTGGAGATTGGACATGGGACTGTTGGCGGACGAGGGGGTGAGGGGATGTATTGAAAGATACCTAGAGGTCAATGATGACGGAGAGGTCCAGGTGGGAGTAGTCTGGGAGGCGCTGAAGGCGTTGGTGAGAGGGGAGCTGATCTCCATAAGGGCCCATAAGGGGAAACAAGAGGGTAAAGAAAGTGAGAGACTGATTGGGGAGATTCTGAGGGTGGATAGGCAATATACGGAGGCTCCGGACGAAGGGCTATACAGGGAAAGACTGAGACTACACACGGACTTTGACTTGTTGACCACGGGTAAGGCGGAGATGCAGTGGAGGAAGGCACAGGGATTACAGTATGAATACGGAGAGAAGGCGAGCCGACTGCTGGCCCAACAACTTAGGAAGAGGGGGGCGGCGAGAGAGATCGGAGGAGTTAGAGACGAGGAGGGAAGGATGGAACAGAGAGCGGAGAGGGTGAACGGGGTATTTACGGTATTCTCCGAGAGGCTGTATAAGGCCCAACCCCCGGAAGGGAAAGAGGGAATGATGCACTTCCTAGACCAGTTGGAGTTCCCAAAGGTTGAGGAGCAGGAGAGGACAGGACTGGGAGCGCAGATTGAGGTAGAGGAGGTGGTAAAAGGAATCGGGAGCATGCAGGCAGGGAAGGCCCCGGGACCAGATGGGTTCCCGGTGGAATTCTATAGGAAATATGTGGACCTGCTGGCCCCACTCCTGACGAGAACCTTCAATGAGGCTAAGGAAAGGGGGACACTACCCCCGACGATGTCGGAGGCGACGATATCGCTGATCCTGAAAAGAGACAAAGACCTGCTGCAGTGCGGGTCATACAGGCCTATCTCCCTCCTGAACGTAGATGCCAAGTTATTGGCCAAAGTGATGGCGACAAGGATAGAGGACTGTGTCCCTGGGGTGGTGCATGGTGACCAAACAGGATTTGTTAAAGGGAGGCAATTGAATACCAATATACGGAGGCTGTTGGGGGTGATGATGATGCCCCCACCGGAGGGGGAGGCGGAGATAGTGGTGGCTATGGATGCAGAGAAGGCATTTGATAGAGTGGAATGGGACTACCTGTGGGAGGTGCTGAAGAGATTTGGATTTGGAGAGGGGTTCATTAGATGGGTTTGGCTCCTGTACGGGGCCCCGATGGCAAGTGTGATTACGAACAGGCAACGATCCGACTACTTTCGACTATATAGGGGCACAAGACAGGGGTGCCCCCTGTCCCCGTTACTGTTTGCGTTGGCAATTGAGCCATTGGCAATAGCGCTGAGGGGCTCTAGGAAGTGGAGAGGGGTACTTAGAGGAGGAGGAGAACATCGGGTGTCACTATACGCGGATGATCTACTGTTATATGTCGCGGACCCAGTGGAGGGGATGCCTGAGATAATGCAGACACTCAGGGTGTTTGGAGAGTTTTCGGGATACAAACTGAATATGAGGAAGAGTGAACTGTTTGTGATGCACCCCGGGGAACAGGGCAGGGGAATAGACGAGCTGCCGCTGAGGAGGGTAACAAGAGATTTCCGGTATTTAGGGATCCAGGTGGCCAGGGACTGGGGAACCTTGCATAAGCTTAACTTGACACGACTGGTAGTGTAGACGGAAGAGGACTTTAAAGGTGGGATATGGTGCCCCTGTCATTGGCGGGCAGGGTGCACGCGGTTAAAATGGTGGTCCTCCCGAGGTTTCTTTTTGTGTTGCAGTGCCTCCCCATACTGATTACAAAGACCTTTTTTAAGAAGGTGGACAGGAGCATCATGAGCTTTGTGTGGGCCGGAAAGACCCCAAGGGTAAAGAGGGGGTTCCTGCAGCGCAGTAGAGATAGAGGGGGATTGGCACTGCCGAGTCTGAGCGATTATTATTGGGCCGCTAACGTGTCTATGATATGTAAGTGGATGAGGGAAGAAGAAGGAGCGGCGTGGTAAAGACTGGAGATGGCGTCCTGTAGGGGAACTAGCTTAAAAGCACTGGCGACGGCGCCGCTGCCGTTCTCCCCGAAAAGGTACACCACAAACCCAGTGGTGGTGGCGACTCTGAAGATTTGGGGGCAGTGGAGACGACATAGGGGAGCGACGGGGGCCTCAGTGTGGTCCCCGATAAGGAACAACCACAGGTTCGTCCTGGGAAGGATAGACGGGGGTTTTCAATCTTGGCAGCGAGCAGGAATTGTGAAACTGAAGGACTTGTTCTTGGACGGGACGTTCGCGAGTCTGGGAGCACTGACAGAAAAATATGGGCTGCCACCTGGGAATGCATTTCGTTATATGCAAGTGAGGGCATTTGTGAGGCAACAGGTGAGGGAATTTCCGCAGCTCCCGGCGCAAGGGATCCAGGACAGAGTGATTTCAGGGGCATGGGTGGGTGACGGTAAGGTGTCCGATATATACAGGGAAATGAGAGATGAGGAGGAGACGATGATAGAGGAACTGAAGGGAAAATGGGAGGAGGAGCTGGGGGAAGAGATTGAGGAGGGGCTGTGGGCAGATGCCCTAAGTAGGGTAAATTCCTCGTCCTCGTGTGCCAGGCTCAGCCTGATCCAATTCAAGGTACTACACAGGGCGCATATGACGGGAGCAAGATTAAACAGGTTTTTTGGGGTGGAGGATAGGTGCGCGAGGTGCGCGGGAAGCCCTGCGAACCACACCCACATGTTTTGGTCATGTCCGGTATTGCACATGTCGGGGGTGATTATGATGCCCCCACCGGAGGGGGAGGCGGAGATAGTGGTGGCTATGGTATTGGTTCTGGGTGGGTGTGGCAAAAGTGATTTCAAAGGTGGTGGGGGTCCGGGTCGAACCAGGCTGGGGGTTGGCTATATTTGGGGTTGCAGATGAGCCGGGAGTGCAGGAGGCGAGAGAGGCCGATGTTTTGGCCGTTGCGTCCCTAGTAGCCCGGCGAAGGATTCTACTTATGTGGAAAGAAGCTAAACCCCCGGGTGTGGAGGCCTGGATAAACGACATGGCAGGGTTTATAAAATTGGAGCGGATAAAGTACGCACTAAGAGGTTCGGCTCAAGGGTTCACCAGGCGGTGGCAACCGTTCCTCGACTATCTCGCAGAACGATAAGGGAAAATAGGAAAGACAACAGCAGCAACCCGGGGGGGGGGGGTGCATTCGGGTCTTCGGGGTTTTTTTGTGTGTTGTTATATATTTGCTGTTCATATTTATCTTTTCAATGTTAATATTTCTTTTTGTTTCTTATTTGTGTTGGCACTTGCCGTTAGTTAATATATTATTTTAAAAACGATCAATGTATATACTGTTACAAAGTTGTAAAAATGGAAAATTCCTGGTTGATCGAAAAACTTTCATAAAATATATTTTTTTAAAAAAAGAAAAAGTCCTCCTCCTCCATGCAAATCCACAATATGCCTACGTGGCACACCATGACGGGCGACAGGATGCAGTCTCCCTCCGGGACCTGGCACCTGCTGGGTTGCCACCCACAACCACCACCACCCCCGACCCGGTACCGCCCCCTCCCCCTTCGGTTGCCTCCCCCGCCCCAGCGCCGTTCACCCTCCCACCAGCGACCCTCACCGTAGCCCCCACCCCAGCAGCATCCGTCCCCTCTCCGGATCCACTACTGGGTGAAGAAGGAGAGGACAATATGCTCCCGGAGTCGCAGGTACCCACATTGGCGCCCACACCACAACCAGGACTGAGGTGATCGCGGCGGAGGGTCACAGCCCCCGACAGACTCAATTTGTAATGTTGTTTTTCACCCCCGCTGGACTTTTTTAAAACAGGGGGTGAATGTGCTAAACACCACTGGTCACACACTACGTGTATTACGGTACTGCCACTGTACTACAGTTAACACAGTAAATCCCAGCCTGCTGGCTCCTCCCAGCAGGCTCTGTATAAAAGTGTATGCTCTCCTGCGCTGCTTCCATTCTGGTTCGAGCTGCAGGAGGCTCAACATCTAGTGCAATAAAGCCTCAATAGTTTCACCATTTCATCTCGTGGTCATTGATGGTACATCAGGTACGTTTGACAGGGTGTTTCTTGGCGGCTGCAGCGCCGTGTTTCACCCCAGTATTCACCGGCACTTTGATGTTTTTTTGAGCATCGGGGTGTAGCCACCTGGGTTGGCCAACTCCCGATGTAAAATGGAGAACAGCAAAGGCTGCAGGGAAATTCAGCCAACACAGGCAGAAACTAGCAGGTGCAAGTTTACTGTGTATTAAACTCTGCAAAAGCCCTGACAGCATCGATACAAGCAGCCATCTGCATAATAATGTAGCAGCCATCTACATACTAATGAGCGATCCCCAGGTACAATCGAAACATTTGGGATAAACAAAGCCAAGCCAGACTCCCCGGCCCCAGCAGGAGCCAACACAAAAGAGGTTAACGGACACCTCAAGACCGCCCATCGATTAGGGAACCGCTCCAGTATTGGAGAAATCAAACCAAGCAATTGGAACAAAGTCCAATCACCTAGAACCAGGTACAGGGACCTCCCCGAAAGGCGGGAAGCCCCTGGGGACTATAAAGTTAAGCCCCCAAGTTCGAATCGTTCTTCTTGACCGGGTCACTCAGCAACGCGAACTAACCCTTGTCAGTGACCGGTTCAGCTGCCGCCAAGAGCCTGTAAGTCTTAAGTCAACGCTCGCTACGAGATAGGCGCTCCTAGCTACCAATCCGTACCAACCTTTGAATCCCGCAGACTCAGAACCCGAACGAAAGGCCATTTGTTCCCCTGACCTGGTGGGCCAGTCCGAAGCTAAGTATAGGCCTGTTACTTGTAGAAGTAGCTTAGAAGTAGAATTTATGCATGAGTAGCGATTTACTGTGTATAATAAATGTGCTTTGATTTGAATCTTACTAATTGGTGTATTGAGTAATTGATCATTACTTGAACCTCGTGGCGGTATCATAAAGATACCTGGCCACTCGCGAGTAAAGGTTATAAAACAGGGCAATTGAACCAACCAAAAGTTAGCAACAGGGGGAGTTTCTCCCGCTGAGGCCTCACTTCAGTTGATTCCTGCACTGGCCATTAGGACCGCACGTCGCAAATCTGGGCTCCATTTTGGACGACAACTGCGTGCGACCCTCTCTATGTCTCCACCGATGCTGGGCCACCAGACATAACTACTTACCAGCATCTTCATCTTAGAGGTGCATGAATGCCCACTTTGTAGGTCCTTCAGCGGGGTCTCCTGACCCTGCAGTGGGATGACTACACAAACTCCCCACAGTATGACACCACCTTCCATGCTGAGCTCCTGGAGTTTCTGGGCAAAAGACTGCAGGGCTGCAGGAGGGGTTCCCTGCAATTCACCGCTCGAAAGCATGTGGCAGAACTTCCCCAGTCTTGGATCGCGCTTCATCCATGTTCGCACCTCAGTAATCATCACCAGCAAGGTATGCATAAAATTCAGGGTTGCTACCATTTCATCTGCCACCGGTGAGACTGGGAAACTCATGGGTAATGGTAGACGACTGAATGTGTCGACATACGCAATCTGCGTACCCAGATGGTGTTGGAACGGGTACTTGTACACGACGAGTAGAAACGTCCAAAGCTGATTTCTGGCAGATGCAATGATGGGGATTCCTTTATTTTCCCTAAAAAGGCCGAGTAGGGGCACTGTGATTAGTCACAGTGTCTCCCATAAAAATAATGATTGAATTTCTTGACTCCAAAAATGACCGCCAAGCCCTCCTCCTCGATTTGGGCATCCACAGGGTCCTTGAGGTGAAAGCGAGGAGGAGATGCATGCTGTCATCCCACCTGTGGCCCAGCACGGCCACAATGCCGTAGGGGGATGCAACGCATGTTAGGATTAGCGGCCAAGCTGGATCATAGTGAGTGAGTGAGGAGCTGTGTGGAAGGCAGATACTTTTTTATCCTGGCAAAAGCTTTGTCTGGAGAGGTACCCCAAAACCACGTCTGGTCCTTCCTCAACAGTATGTGGTCCAGAGACAATAAGGTGGCCAGGTTGATCAGGCCTAGAAATGACCCGAGTCCAGTGGTGTCCTTCAGAGTCGGGACACCTTTTATGGCCAGAACCTTGTCCTCCACTGGGTGTAGACTATCCATGTCACCCTGTATCCCAAGTAAGTCATCGCTCTAGCATGGAACACGCTTGCTCCTCTTCAGCTGGGCACCTACTTGGGAAAACCACCTGAGCACTTCCTGCAGTGCTCTTTCTCATTAGTGCCCATGATGAGAAAGTCATCTAGATAGACCGCCACCTTTGGTAAACTCTGCAGTTTACTCTCCATTACTCGCTGGAAAATCGACGGGAGAGATGAGACCCCAACAGATGAGATCGATGTGTTTAAATGACCCTCTATGGGTGTTTATGGTCACAAATTTTCTGAATGCTTGATCTAGCTCCACCTGTAACTAGTCTTACAACCCCAGGTTAAAGTCCAACAGGCTTGTTTCGAATCACTAGGTTTCAGAGCGCAGCTCCTTCCTCAGGTGAATGAAGAGGTGGGTTCCAGAAACACACATATAGACATAGTCAATGATGCAAGACGATACTTTGAATGCGAGTCTTTGCAGGTAATTAAGTCTTTACAGGTCCAGACGGAGCGACTGGAAAGAGGGATAATCACAGGTTAAAGTGGTGTGAATTGTCTCAAGCCAGGACAGTTGGTAGGATTTTGCAAGCCGAGGCCAGATGGTGGGGGATGAATGTAATGTGACATGAATCCAAGGTCCCGGTTGAAGCTGTACTCATGTGTGCTGAACTTGGCTATAAGTTTCTGCTCGGCGATTCTGTGTTGTCGTGTGTCCTGAAGGCCGCCTTGGAGAAACTTACCCGAAGATCAGAGGCTGAATGCCCTTGACTGCTGAAGTGTTCCCCGACTGGAAGGGAACATTCCTGCCTGGTGATTGTCACGCGATGTCCGTTCATATGTTGTCACAGCGTCTGCAAGGTCTCGCCAATGTACCACGCTTCGGGACATCCTTTCCTGCAGCGTATGAGGTAGACAACATTGGCCGAGTCGCACAAGTATGTACCGCTTACTTGGTGGGTGGTGTTCTCCAAATGTAATGGTGGCACCCATGTCGATGATCTGGCACATCTTGCAGAGGTTGCCATGGCAGGGTTTGTGGTGTCGTGGTCACTGTTCTCCTGAAGGCTGGGTAGTTTGCTGCAAACAATGGTCTGTTTGAGGTTGCGTGGTTGTTTGAAGGCAAGTAGTGGGGGTGTGGGGATGGCCTTGGCCAGATGTTCTGTCGGTAGTGTCCCGTGTTTGTCTTCTGAGGAGGTTGGTGTGGTTTTTTGCGTATTTTTTGTTGTGGCACGTTGGAACTGTCGATCGATGAGTCAAGCGCCATATCCCATTCATACGAGGGCATCTTTCAGCATCTGTAGATGTCTGTTACGTTCCTCCTCGTCTGAGCAGATCCTGAGTATACGGGGGGCTTGTCCATAGGGAATAGGTTCTTTAATGTATTGAGGGTGGAAACTGGAGAAGTGGATCTTCGTGAGGTTATCCATGGGCTTGCGATAAAGCAAAGTCCTGAGGTGACCGTCCTTGATGGAAATGAGTGTTCCAACGTGCCACAGCAAAAAACCCACACCAACCTCCTCAGAACATAAACAGGAAACACAACCGACAGAGTACCCTTCGTCATCTAGTATTTCCCTGGAGTGGAGAAACTGCGATATCCTCTTCACAGCCTTCAACACGCCATCGAGGAAGACGAACATCGCAGAATCGGCGAGCATAAACTGATAGCCAAGTTCCGCACACATGAGTATGGCCTCAACTGGGACCTTGGATTCATGTCACATTACATTCACCCCCCACCATCTGGCCTCGGCTTGCGAAATCCTACCAATTGTCCTGGCTTGAGACAATTCACACCTCTTTAACCTGTGATTATCCCTCTCTCCAATCGCTCCATCTGGACCTGTAAAGACTTAATTACCTGCAAAACTCGCATTCAAAGTATCGTCTTGCATCATTGACTATGTCTATATGTGTGTTTCTGGAACCCACCTCTTCATTCACCTGAGGAAGGAGCTGCGCTCCGAAAGCTAGTGATTCAAAACAAACCTGTTGGACCTTAACCTGGTGTTGTAAGACTTCTTACTGCACCCTTCCCAGTCCAACATCGGCATCTCCACATCACACCTATTACTAAGCATGGCTTATGTCAAGTTTCAGAATGGAACACCATGCAGCCAGTTTTGCATACAAATCTTCCACTCTGGGTACCGGTCCAGGCATGAAGCTCTGTTTACCATAAAAGTGTAATCCCTGCACAGTCGTACAGATTTATCGGGCTTCATTAATGGCACCACTGGTGTGGCTCACTCAGCAAAATGTACAGGGCTAGAATCCCCATGTACTTCAGGCACCATAGTTCTGCATCATCCTTGGCAAGTAATGCAGAGCGGACAGGCCACGCACAATACCTGGGTTGAGCAACAGGATCAACGTAGATATGGACCCTGGCCCTTTTATCCTGCGAGACACTGCTGGAAAACCTCAGGGAATTTACCCAGGACATCGTACAGATTCTCAGTGCCCATCTGAACAACTTGTTGCCAGTTGAAATGGAGGATTCGCAAGCAGACATGTCCCAGAAAAATGGACCCCGGTCCTCACACAGCCAAAGGAAGTCGGACAGGAAGTTGCCCGTGTGTTACTGGAGTTACGGTGGTTCCCAGAATGCTCAGCGGCTAGCCGGTACAGGTTGCCAACCTCGCTTTGGTGTCGCGTCACGTCAGCGGCAGGATCCCTGCACAAAGTCTTCAAAACATCTGATGGTCCACGATGGAGACGGAAGCTCCAGTGTCCATTTCCATTACTACAGGATGACCATTTACATGGAACGTGATTAGGGTCGGCTCTATCTTCGGGGCCATGATGCAATTCAACTGTTTCATCCAGTCCTCCTTATCTGCGGGGGGGGGGGGCGCATGTGCAAGGCCCTGGCTCATGGCGATCTGAGCAGCTGCTTTGGTCGTCGTTCTCCACACCAAACCTGGCGGCTCTGGCCATCACGTGTCATCCAACTACACGTTTGGCAATGTGGTCAATCTCCCCTTCGTCCTCGGGAGAGGTATCCTGCAGGTCTGCAGTGGCTCCCGAATACTTGGCCCGGCTACAGAATTGCCTCTGGGTTTGTCCTCTTATGGGGGATCTGTCCTGACCAGTATTGCCCCGTGATGCAGTGGGAATTTGAAATGGAGGGTGGGCCAGACTATGGACGCCTGCAGCTCCTGCACCCCTTTTTCTGATGTCACAGGGCAGTGATACCTAGATGGCCCATTTTAACCCTAAGGTGAGCTCCACCAACAGCTTCCTCTGAGTAGCCATGTTGTTTATCCCCCAAACCAGCCTATCCCTCAACATTTCAAAAAGGGACGGCCAAACTTGCAATACTCTGTCAGTCGCCTACGGCAGGAAAAAACGTCAGTGATCAATTCACCTGGAGACCGCACAATCTTGTTAAACCTGTTTAGTTGCATGATATTGGAAGGTTTAAAATCATAATGTGCAGCTACCAATGCCACCGACTTGTCAAATAATTTGGAGTCTGGTGCAGCCTGGTAAGTGTGATTCTTTATAATTCCTAGCGACGGGTCTCCGCAGGCAGTCAGGAGGATGGCTTTCTGATGGTCTTCCCCCAGAATACTGTTAGCCTGGAAGAAGTACCTCATGCATTCAGCATACTGGCTCCTGTCTTCCAGGCCTGCATCGAAGACTTCCAGCTTACCTAACAGCGGCATCTCAAACTTTATGTCCACATGTTCCGGGATAGTCATAATCCTGGGTGGCTAGGCAGTTCCACAAGTGAGTCTGGCGTGTCCTTTGTCCTCAGTAGTGGTGGAACAAAGATTTATTTTAAACTATGTACAATACTCCGCCCACAGCAACAACTCTGCACAATCCAGTCCTCATTGGGGACTGTGGGTCTCTGGGCCCTGCTTGGGCTGGCTTATATATGTAGGTCTACCGAGCTCTAGCTGGGTGGCCTCTGCCCCCTACCTGGGAAGCTCGTACTCCAAGGGTGCCACGGGGAGATCAACAATGGTTTCCCCGTGGTCCTCGTGGAGGCTATGACAGTATCAATGCCTGATTAATCAAAACCCATTTCTCCCACACCAATCTTTGTGCCATGCATTCAACTCTCTGATCTTATTCAACCTGTGCCAATTTGCTCCTGGCTCAGATAATAATCTAGTGATTATTTTCTTTGAGGTACCGCTTTATAATTTAGCGTCTAATTCCTATTACTCCCTAAGTAGAACTTCTTTCCTAGTCCTATCTATGGGACCAAACCCAGGCATCAGGCATGCAATGCAGCCTTCTGGACACTTGCTCTCGGCTACAGATAGTTTTTTACAATATTTATTCAAGGGCTTTGGAAGTTGCTGAGTAGGCCAACAACGATTGCCCTTTCCTAATTGCCCTTGGGAAAGTGGTGGTGAGCTGCCATCTTCAACCATTACAGTCTATATGTTGTAGGAACACCAACAGTGCTGTTAGAAAAGGAGTTTGACCAAATAATGATAAATACTTTGCGAGTCATATTGTTTTTAAATTCTATTATCAGGTGAGCATCAACTTTAACGATGGAGGTCTTATGAAGCAGTGGCGCGTCCTTGCCTCTGTGCCAGAAGCTCTGGAATGTAGTCTTGCCCCATGACCTAATGGCCAAGGAAGGTGCATTCATAACATGACCAAGCAGGGTTGAGTGTGTCAACCTACAAATCCTTCCAGCACACCAATGGCAAGTGGTAAGAGTGGGAGAGACTCCTGTCAGCCATGCGTGATGTGGAGCGGCATTCTTCAAGCTATAAGCCTCTGATAACAGGCTAGTGACCTCTTCCTGGAACAAGCTCGCTATGAGAACAGGCGGAAAGTTGCCCAGTGCACCACTAGGCTCGAGAAAAGAAACAGCATTCAACTTAAGCAAAAAGCCATTGTTTTTGCTGTGACATAAACAATGATGAAGATATAACAATATTGCAAAAATCAGTTTTCATTCCATACATCGATAGCTAATGACTAGTAGCCATAGTTCTAGGGTGCTGGATTTTTAACTGTAGGAATCAGGATTGATTTGTAGCCCTTCATACTCTGGCTACCATGAGTTTACCATTCTTAGTCTAATTGCAGTAAGGGGAAGGTGGGAAACAGTCTGTTGCTTTCACAATTAGTTAGCCCTGAGCCCTGCTGAGCTGACTAAAATTATATTGTAGGTACGCATAGATACTAGCACACTATTCTAAGCACAAAAATGGGCATTGAAGAAACTTTGAAAAAAAGTTGTAAAGACGAAAAAATCCATGTTAAAACATAGATGTACAATGACAACAAACCTATTAGGGACAGTATTAACACTTTTTAAGATGCTTCTTGACTTCTTTAATTATAGAATCTAGATGATGTATAAAAAGGTAATGTGGTAAATTCACCAAAGACCTACCAGGTAACTAATTGATAATAGTTTTTAGTTGTGAATGAATAAATTCCTGCAATATTTTTTTCATATGAACATTCTAGGCATTTGCATTATTAATTAAAATATTTTATTCTTACCTGATCTATGTGCCTTTCAGGGAGCTGTTCATCAACTATTAGGTGATATGCTCAGCCCTTAAGGTCACATGTTTAACCTCTAGGTTAGTGAAAAGTTTCTTGCTGTCAAGAAAATGTGCTGGAAGACCAGATTGTATAAGACAGGTTCAAAGGGTGGCACGGTGGCACAGTGGTTAGCACTGCTGCCTAAGGCGCTGTGGACCCGGGTTTGATCCCTGCCCCGGGTCACTGCCCGTGTGGAGTTTGCACATTCTCCCAGTGTCTGCGTGGGCTTCACTCCCGCAACACAAAGATGTGCTGGTTAGGTGGACTGGCCACACTAAATTGCCCCTTAATTGGAAAAAAAATAATTGGGTACTCTAAATTTATTTTTAAAATAGTACAAGACAAGTTCAGACTTCGGGTATCCTTCAAATGATAGATTTCTGTTACTTGTATGTAAAACA
Organism: Scyliorhinus torazame; assembly: GCF_047496885.1. NCBI lineage: Eukaryota > Metazoa > Chordata > Chondrichthyes > Carcharhiniformes > Scyliorhinidae > Scyliorhinus > Scyliorhinus torazame. The sequence goes on from NC_092708.1 coordinate 117,861,358, forward strand.
CAATGAGAAAATGGTGCAGCTTGTAAAATGGCAATGTTGGGGGTTCTATCCTATTTTTCAAAGTTTGATTGAATCACAGTTAGTATATCATTTTTTTTTAAATGTCAGCTTCCTCATATTGGTAAGATCTTGCAACATACCAAGATTATCCCAGTAAGTGACTGGGATTCCCACGATGGCAGTGAACTCATCCATTAGCTGGAAAACTGAGGCCAACCCTGCCTCAGACATAGTCCTAGGAGCTCCGAATGCATTTTACAACCATCAGGAATTGATGCCGTTGAGGTTTCAGTTCCTTTAAAGGGGCAAACAATGAGTTTCAAACTGACAGTACCTATTAAGATTCTCCAACCTCCAACGCCCCCCCCCCACCACCACCACCACCACTCCCCTGGCACCCCACTAAAATAACTCAAGCCTAATGTACAAACTATGTCTCACGTTAAGATATGCAGGGTTTTTTTGTTCACACCTCCTGTGTCCTAGTCTGGCAAAGTGGATCACCCACCAATTGTTAAAAAGTGCAATTTTCATTCCATTGACTTCTAAAATAGAATAGAAAGGGAGTATTTAAAATAAACCTTTCCTTGGCTCAAAATGTGCTAACTATTTTATAGCCAATGAAATACCTTCGACCTGCCGTCGACCAGAATATTTTGGACTGGCTTTGCCCTTGACCTGTCTGAAATCACATGGGGGAAGAGGAGGCCTAGGGTCGTCCAACCATCCTCATCCCAATTGAGGCCCTGAAGTGGCCAATTAATGGCTTCCTGCCTACCTGCAATTTTGAGGCTGGTGGGAGGAGGACGTCAATGTTGTGAGGGTCCTGGGTGAGGGTTGGTCAGGCACAGTGGACAAGCCTGGGGAAGAAAAGTGGAGGGAAAACACCTCCCTCAAATGACCCTTTCATGATTGGAGGACCGCCAAAGTTTTGCCTTCCCCCAGGTACTTGCTCCCCCACCTGATCTTCCCACGCCAGCACCTGCTCTGTTCTCCACCCAGCTCAGGGCCTCCTCGCCTGGCCCTGTTGTCTGACCCCACACTTACCTGTGTTCTGGGGCTCCCAGCATTCAGACTTATGTTTTTAGGTGTAAATCCAGCATTACTCCTGGTGGCGCTGCTGGAACTACAGAGCTCCTGGCCATTCAATTTGTCTGCGGAGGGACTACCTCTCCAGTGAGTTGCAGACGTCCCACCTCCAGCCAATTAACACTCCATGGAGCATTAACTGTCTCAAACTGGACCCACATGGCAATATCATAGAATTTACAGAGCAGAAGGAGGCCATTCGGCCCATCGAGTCTGCACCGGCTCTTGGAAAGAGCACCCTACCCAAGGTCAACACCGCCACCCTATCCCCATAACCCAACCCAACACTAAGGGCAATTTTGGACACTAAGGGCAATTTATCATGGCCAATCCACCTAACCCGCACATCTTTGGACTGTGGGAGGAAACCGGAGCACCCGGAGGAAACCCACGCACACACGGGAAGGATGTGCAGACTCCGCACAGACAGTGACCCAAGCCAGAATCGAACCTGGGACCCTGGAGCTGTGAAGCAATTGTGCTATCCACAAAGCTACCGTGCTGCCCTAAATAGGTACATTCTTTTTTTTAAAAATATATTTTATTGAAGTTTTTCAAACAAAGATTTTCCGTTTTTACAACTTAATAAAGGAATATACATTAAACGTTATTTAAATAATATATGAAACTAACAACAGATGGAAAAAGAAATAAACAAAAAGCAAATATCAACAACTAACTAAGACAAAAAACAAGAACACGGAATAATCCTCCCCCCCCCCCCCCCCCTCCCCCCTGGGTTACTGCTGCTGTCTTTTCTGTTTTTCCATTATCGTTCCGCGAGATAGTCAAGGAACGGTTGCCACCGCCTGGTGAACCCCTGAGCCGATCCTCTTAATGCATATTTTATTCGTTCCAGTCTTATAAACCCTGCCATGTCGTTTATCCAGGCCTCCACGCCCGGGGGCTTCGCTTCTTTCCACATAAGTAGAATCCTTCGCCGGGCTACTAGGGACGCAAAGGCCAAGACGTCGGCCTCTTTCGCCTCCTGCACTCCCGGTTCTTCTGCAACCCCAAATATAGCCAACCCCCAGCTTGGTTTGACCCGGACCCCCACCACCTTTGAGATCACTCTTGCCACACCCTCCCAGAACTCATGCAGTGCCGCCAATAGGTACATTCAACCCATAGCTGGGACTTTGTTGATGGATGCTCGGGCATGTCTACATACAGGGGTGATCCTGCACATTGCTAACTTGGGCATCTGCACAGGATGGAAGAAGGCCTCATCCACAAGAATATGGGGATGATAGCCCATACCAAGAGACCAGCAAGATGCCCAAAGATCTAATTCAAGGATGAAAAGACAGGAAGGAAAGGGGGAGCTTATTATTTGGGCAGTGCCCTGAATGCATTGGCCTGAGATGTCATCCTTTCCTTTATTGCTCCCCACCTGCCCTCCAAAACCTGACCTCTCTCTCGACAATTATAATGACTCCACTTTGAAAGGCTATCAACACACTGAAAATTGTCTGCTCCATGATTTGCTTCTTCTTCAATAGCCCCAGAAACAGCATCTGTATCCAGCTGAGCAGAGCTCCCCAATATGGAATCTGTCTCTTTCTCCATTATCTGCTGTTGTTAACTGTTGAAGTGTGAGTTGCCATGTGAAAACCAAACTGGTTTCAACAAATTGTGAGATATCTGAGCTGGTGAATTGATCAGGGCTAATGGCCAGGGATGCTGGAACTTCACTGATCTCCAGTGCCTCTTCCTCTTCACTTGTCAGCTACTAGATGTTTGGAGATCCCCCTCTGCAAGGAGTGGAAGAATAGCTGCCTGAATGAGTGTTGAGAATGACAATGATGGAGTTGCTTTAATTGCATAAGGATGAGGGTGAATGTCAATGTGGATAGACAGATGGTGATGTGAGGAAGTGCAAAGAAAGAGAAGGATGGGTGCACCTTCAAAGTAAATGGGTGTGAGGAGTGATATGCGAGAGTGGGCTTGCCAAGACAGAGTGAGTGGGTGGAATGATGCACATTTCAGGACATTGGTAATGTCTCACTGTACTCAACTTTTCTGCTTAGATCATTAAAGTCATTTTTTACACTAACCAGAATTGTGCCGTACTGATTCTCTGCTACCTCCAATCATGTCTCCTTGGTCCCAGCTGCTGGCTTCTTCTTAGAGTAGAAAGGATAGGGTACCCCCCCCCCCCCAAACTCTTCACAGTTCCCATCAGCACATCGAGGCAGGCACCACTGGATTGTGGTTTAACCATTGCCCATCTGGACTCCATTTTGTAAGTTACTTCTATTTAGTTCCCAATTCCAAACATCCTCAAATTTCACATTTGGAGTGTTCCTTTAAATGCTGAAGTTGAAATTGCAGCATGCGGATCCAGATCATGCTCACTGTCACTGATTAAACAGGAAACCACAAGTCTGATTATCATTAGGTGGTGGAGTTAAAAAGCCACAAGGTGTATCAGTCTGCAGCCAGATCCTCACTAGCTCGTAAATGTAGAGGTCAATGGACTTTGAGCTTTTCAAGGTTTCCCAGATGAACAACAGCAGCCTTCCACTCTCTTAGCTGATATCATGAGGGAGCCCCTTGAAGGAGTGATGGAGCTACGAAACATTCTTATTAGAAGGGAACTATGGGTTGGCACTTGGGTGAGAAACAAATGAAGACATTTATTATCAGAAATGCATTACCATTGAAGGGTGGCACGGCGGCGTAGTGGTTAGCACTGCTGCCTCACAGCGCTGAGGACTTGGGTTCGAACCCGGCCCAGGTGGAGTTTGCACATTCTCCCCGTGTCTGCGTGGGTCTCACCCCTACAACCCAAAGATATGCGGGGTAGGTGAATTGGCCATGCTAAATTGCCCTTAATTGGAAAAAATGAATTGGGTACTCTAAATTTTAAAAAAGGAAATGCCGGCCATCCTGCGCATGCATGCCCCCCAGCAGTGCACAGGCCTGAAGCCCAGCAAGGCAAAACGCCTCCTCCTGACATCAGTGCGCTGACACAGGAGCAGATTCTTTTTAAAAATCGATGGAGTCTTCTCTCCCAAAGCGGTGGCAGAGAGCAGGTCACGCGCCCCACATACACTGATGTCACATGCTCTGGGCATGAGGGAAATTCCTCAATTTTGTAGTTTGCAGCAGTGCTGGTGTGACCTTCAGGGCATCTGGTGAACACCCCATTAAGAAGAAACTGAAATCGGGAACAAAGCAGTATCAAGATAATTTCTTGAGGCATGGGTTCATTAATTGTGTCAATGCAAATCAGGATGCAAAGCTCACGTGTGTTACTTGCAGGCAAGTACTGGCAAATCAAAGATTAAAACCCTCAAAACTTCAAAGTCATTTGAAGACTAAGCATGGCGAGTTTGAGGACAAACCTCAAAGGATGAAGTGAGAATTTAAATTATCAGCTGAAGTCCTTAGCAGAAATGTAACATTGAATGACAAAGCAAGTGAGATCGTGAGGACCAAGCAGGCTCACCTGTCACATTAAAGGGAAGTGAAGACGGTGGGTCGTGAGGTTCGGGCGGCATGGGCCGCGAAGGATGGCTGGTTGATAAAAATGGGTCCCGGTAAAGAAAGTAATAGCAACATCTGGGTCTGTATTATCAGTACGTCATTGTACAAAAGTTAGTTGAATGGCTTCAATTATTTTAAAACATAGAATTAAGGAAGTGATGATGGATGGAACCAGGACTGTTAACGCAGAGAAGCTTTTGTCACAATTCAGAATAGGGGAAAGAAGGTGACCAGAATCATTGAGCAATTAATTCATCCTTCACATCTTTTACTGCAAGTTCTGGTGTGATCCTCTTCCTGCTGCTTCAAATCATTCTCCCTCCACCCACCCCAGCCAGTTGAGGAGTGCTGCTGTAACCCCTCTCAAATGCAGGTCTCACAGGAAGGTTAAATTGTGCAGGATGCAGCACACAATGGAAGATTCTGTGTGGAGCATATTGTAGGGAATCCCTAGGATTGCCCAAACACCTAAACCTTTATTTTTAGTAACCACATGGTTTGCTCAGTAATCATCCTGTTGCCTTTTGGCTATGATTAAATCTTTATTGCTCAGGCATGCTGAGGTTGCAGAGGGATGGCATCAGCCGTGTTTAGGGGATTTTCCCTTGTCCCCCTGAAATCTTTCTAGAACAGTGTTGGGAGGATCAAAAATGGGGGGGAGAATTATTAAGTGATGCAAACTAAAAATCATCATGATAGCTGCCTGGCATAATCCTGTTTCCATGATTGGACGCTACCTGGATATTACTGAAGTGATAACTTACCCTATTCATAGCTGACAAGTACGATACATGGTGCCAAGTACCTAATATGAAGAACAAATGTTAATCTTCAAATAAAGAAAAAAAAAAATCACTCGTCACTTACTTATCTTCACTGTGTAATGTTTATTCTCACCAATTTTCATTTCTATGCCAGGCAAAACAGTACAAAAGGAGCACACAAGGATTTCATCGCCTCAGCCCACCTGTATTTTTCTTGAAATACCTTTCTGCTTCATTACATTATCTGCTCTACTAGTTTCTTTTGTCACTGAAACTGACTTTAATCACCTGTTCCGGCAGGCTCCCACACGCTCCTCTTTATAACATGCAGCTGTCAACAGCCTGTTATGAACTGACAGTAACATCAGGATGATCCAGGTGAAAAGTTAATAGATGTTGCTTTGCTATCGTACCACAGTTGAGTTTTCTTGAGAATTAATACTTCAGGAATTATCTATTTCACATGTGTATTTGTATCATCCCATTAATAGGTATTAGCAAAGCAGGAATTTTAAGATGTTTTAAGTGATGAAAATCCAAGGACTATATTACAATAAGTAACTTTGGGCCCCAAGTTTGTTTGATGGAAATGAAGAATGCTCACTTTTGCCCGAAAATAACAGCCCACTGATAGTACAACTGAATGTCGTTATTTGAAATGTTAACTTTATGAAAATGCATTTAGTAGTTTGCTTATATGAATCACTGAAAGCAAACTTTGGGCCCTTCTCTTCCCTTTCTCCTGTCCTTACATTACGCTAACTGTAAAGGCTTAGGAAAACAGGCATGATTTAGTCAACAGAAGAAAGGACAAAGGAAACAAGGGACAAAGCTTTGTGCGCCTTTTGTTTACAGCAGAATAGAAATGCATGAAGACCAGGTAGAAACTGAGAGGTGGTTTCCCCTGGTTGGGACAACTAAAATAAGGGGGCAGAGATACAGGATAAGGGACTGATCATTTAGATTTGGGAAATGAGAGATTTTTTTTCATTCCCAGAGTTATCTGTCTTTGGAATGCTCAACCCCACAGGCTTGCAGATGCTCCTGTGTTGAATACAATTAAGAGTGAGAGAGGCAGATTTTTGGTCTTAGACAGAATCAAGGGATAGGAGGAGGGGGGAGGAAAGTGGAGTTGAGGCAGAGGACCAACCACAGCCGTATTGTTTGGCAGGCAGACTCGAGGACTGCATGATCCCCTCCTGCTCCTATTTCTTATGTTCTTATACATACATAGATACATAGAAGATAGGAGCAGTTGGAGGCCTTTTGGCCCTTCGAGCCTGCTCCGCGATTCATCACGATCATGGCTGATCATCCAACTCAATAGCCTAATCCTGCTTTCTCCCCATAGCCTTTGATCCCATTCTCCCCAAGTGCAAAATCTAGCCGGCTTTTGAATATATTCAAAGTTTTAGCATCAACTACTTGATGTGGTAATGAATTCCACAGGCTCACCACTCTTTGTGTGAAGAAATGTCTCCTTAATGTGGTGAATGGAACTACTGTTAATTCACCAGTGCAATGTGATATCATGTTACTGCTGTATCGTGTTACGTTATGTGTTTAACCCTGTGGGCTCCCCTCTAGTCTCAAAAGAAATTTCCCCTCCAGTCTCAAAAGATAAAAATCTTCACACAGAAGGTGGTGAGCATCTGGAATGGGCTGCCGGAGGCTGTGGAATAGACGGGTATAATTTTGTCCTTTAAAACGCAGTTAGACAGTTACATGGGCAGGGTAGTTATAGAGGGATATGGGCCAAATGTGGGCAAGTGGGATTAGTTTAGCGATAGAAACTGGGCAGCATGGACAAGCTGGGCCGAAGGACCTGTTTCCATGCTGTAAACATCTATGACTGTATGACTCTATGACTCAAATGCCACTTTCTTATTAATCAACACCGCCACGCCCCACATCGTCATGTCTAACTCAGAGTGGAACACCTGACCCACTCATCCCTTCCTCAGTCTTGCCTGGTCCCCAACTTCAGGTTTGTCTCTTGCAAGAACACAACGCCCGCCTTCAAACCCCTCAAGTGCGTGAAAACACATGACCGTTTAACCAGTCCATTCAACCCTCGCACGTTTCATGATACCAGCCTGGTCGGGGGGCTCCCCAACCCCCTTCCCTGCCGATCAGCCATACCCCTTTTTAAGGCAGATCCCCGGCCTGTATCACGCGCCCTCCAGGCCCACTGGCTGCCATCATATCTCCCTTCCCAGCTGTGGCACACCAACCACACCCATGTCAGCAACCCCTCCCCCCCGACTCACCCAACAAAAAACATACCCATTTCCCCCTCCCCCACACCTTTCTCCTGACAGCCCTCCACTTCACCCCCATTAACTAGCCCGCCCAGCTAACATAGTGGTCCACACTCAAGGCCTCTAACTTCCCTTCACAATCCACCCCTCCCAACAGCCAACAAACAAAGAAAAGCAAAAGGCACTCTCACCATCACCGACCCCCCCACCCCCGTCATAATCTGACCTAATCCACCCATCCAATATGCACCACAATTTACACAGGACTCCTGTCCAAAGTTCAATGTCTTCATACTCCTCCCAGTTCATGGCCTCTCATAAAGTCAATCGAAATAAAATTCCTGTTTTTGATGAGTCACTCACAAGCGGTCAGGGTACAAAACCCCGAACTTCACCCCCTTCTTGTAGAGTGCGGCCTTCATCCGATTATACCTGGCCCTCCACTTGGCCAGTTCCGCACCCAGATCTTAGTAAATCTGCAGCTCAATCCCCTCCCAGGTTCATTTCTTGGTCTGCCACGCCCACCAGAAGAACCTCTCTTTATCCAGGAACCAATGCAGCCTCACCATCATTGCCCTTTGCGGCTCCTCTCGATCCATCTTGAGGGGCCAGTCAAAGACCCCCTCCCCCATCAGCTTCTCCAACATGCTCGCTACAAACTTGGCGGCCTCCATACCTTTGATGCCTTTGGGTATTCCCACGACCCTCAGATTCTGCCTCCTGGAGCAGTTCTCAAGGTCCTCCAGCTTCTCTCACAGCTTTCTCTAGCAGCTCATCACAATCCCCATCTCCGCCTCCAGCAATGTCAGCCTATCCTAATGCTCCACCATCGACTCCTCCTTCTTCTGGAGCGCTGGCCCCTGAGCCTCCAGCCTCCGCTCCACCCGCTCAATGGCTGCCCGAAACGGCTCCACCACCTTGACCAAAGGGCTCCCCGAGGCCTCCTTCCTCTGCTGCTGGAATTTGCTATTTAGGCAACCCATCAGCTGCTCCGTTGACCACTCGGAAAGCAGTGATGCCCCTTTGCTCGCCGCCATCTTCACCTGCATCGCACCACAAAAGCTTTCCTGCTCTAACTGCTCTCTCTTCCTCATGGCACTCCTCGTCTGATGAGCCACATACCAGCCCCACTAAAGGAGTATTAAATTCCCTGGGCACTCATGCACCTTTTGCCCTCCAACACCACACAGTTCAAGTGGGGAAGGACCAAGCAACTCCACCTCGAGCGAGAGCCCCCACCAAATCTGTGACCATCACTCCAGGGCGACCACCGGAGGTGAGCAGCACCATCCACAATAGAACTGGAGCAACACCATTCACAATAGAACTGGAGAAACACCATTCATAATAGAACTGGAGAAACACCATTCATAATAGAACTGGAGAAACACCATTCATAATAGAACTGGAGAAACACCATTCATAATAGAACTGGAGCAACACCATTCATAATAGAACTGGAGAAACACCATTCATAATAGAACTGGAGCAACACCATTCACAATAGAACTGGAGCAACACCATTCATAATAGAACTGGAGAAACACCATTCATAATAGAACTGGAGAAACACCATTCACAATAGAACTGGAGCAACACCATTCACAATAGAACTGGAGAAACACCATTCACAATAGAACTGGAGAAACACCATTCATAATAGAACTGGAGAAACACCATTCATAATAGAACTGGAGAAACACCATTCACAATGGAACTGGAACAACACCATTCATAATAGAACTGGAGCAGCACCATTCACAATAGAACTGGAGAAACACCATTCATAATAGAACTGGAGAAACACCATTCATAATAGAACTGGAGAAACACCATTCACAATGGAACTGGAACAACACCATTCATAATAGAACTGGAGCAGCACCATTCACAATAGAACTGGAGAAACACCATTCATAATAGAACTGGAGCAACACCATTCATAATAGAACTGGAGCAACACCATTCACAATAGAACTGGAGCAACACCATTCATAATAGAACTGGAGAAACACCATTCATAATAGAACTGGAGAAACACCATTCATAATAGAACTGGAGAAACACCATTCACAATAGAACTGCAGAAACACCATTCACAATAGAACTGGAGAAATACCATTCACAATAGAACTGGAGAAACACCATTCACAATAGAACTGGAGAAACACCATTCATAATAGAACTGGAGCAACACCATTCACAATAGAACTGGAGAAACACCATTCATAATAGAACTGGAGAAACACCATTCCCAATAGAACTGGAGAAACACCATTCACAATAGAACTGGAGAAACACCATTCATAATAGAACTGGAGAAACACCATTCATTATTGAACTGGAGAAACACCATTCATAATAGAACTGGAGAAACACCATTCATAATAGAACTGGAGAAACACCATTCACAATAGAACTGGAGCAACACCATTCACAATAGAACTGGAGAAACACCATTCACAATAGAACTGGAGAAACACCATTCATAATAGAACTGGAGAAACACCATTCATAATAGAACTGGAGAAACACCATTCACAATGGAACTGGAACAACACCATTCATAATAGAACTGGAGCAGCACCATTCACAATAGAACTGGAGAAACACCATTCATAATAGAACTGGAGCAACACCATTCATAATAGAACTGGAGCAACACCATTCACAATAGAACTGGAGCAACACCATTCATAATAGAACTGGAGAAACACCATTCATAATAGAACTGGAGAAACACCATTCATAATAGAACTGGAGAAACACCATTCACAATAGAACTGGAGAAACACCATTCACAATAGAACTGGAGAAACACCATTCACAATAGAACTGGAGAAACACCATTCACAATAGAACTGGAGAAACACCATTCATAATAGAACTGGAGCAACACCATTCACAATAGAACTGGAGAAACACCATTCATAATAGAACTGGAGAAACACCATTCCCAATAGAACTGGAGAAACACCATTCACAATAGAACTGGAGAAACACCATTCATAATAGAACTGGAGAAACACCATTCATAATAGAACTGGAGAAACACCATTCATAATAGAACTGGAGAAACACCATTCATAATAGAACTGGAGAAACACCATTCATAATAGAACTGGAGGAACACCATTCATAATAGAACTGGAGAAACACCATTCATAATAGAACTGGAGAAACACCATTCATAATAGAACTGGAGAAACACCATTCATAATAGAACTGGAGAAACACCATTAATAATAGTACTGGAGAAACACCATTTACAATAGAACTGGAGAAACACCATTCACAATAGAACTGGAGAAACACCAGTCACAATAGAACAGGAGAAACACCATTCACAATAGAACTGTAGAAACACCATTCACAATAGAACTGGAGAAAAAAACATTCATAATAGAACTGGAGCAACACCATTCACAATAGAACTGGAGAAACACCATTCATAATAGAACTGGAGAAACACCATTCCCAATAGAACTGGAGAAACACCATTCACAATAGAACTGGAGAAACACCATTCATAATAGAACTGGAGAAACACCATTCATAATAGAACTGGAGAAACACCATTCATAATAGAACTGGAGAAACACCATTCATAATAGAACTGGAGAAACACCATTCATAATAGAACTGGAGAAACACCATTAATAATAGAACTGGAGAAACACCATTCACAATGGAACTGGAGAAACACCATTCACAATAGAACAAGAGAACACCATTCACAATAGAACAAGAGAAATACCATTCACAGTAGAACTGGAGAAACACCATTCACAATAGAACAAGAGAACACCATTCACAATAGAACTGGAGAAACACCATTCACAGTAGAACTGGAGCAACACCATTTACAATAGAACTGGAGAAACACCATTCACAATAGAACTGGAGAAACTCCATTCACAATAGAACTGGAGAAACACCATTCACAATAGAACTGGAGAAACACCATTCATAATAGAACTGGAGAAATACCATTCACATTAGAACTGGAGAAACACCATTCATAATAGACCTGGAGCAACACCATTCACAATAGAACTGGAGAAACGCCATTCACAATAGAACTAGGGCAACACCACTCACAATAGAACTGGAGAAACACCATTCATAATAGAGCTGGAGAAACACCATTCACAATGGAACTGGAGAAACACCATTCATAATAGAACGGGAGAAACACCATTCACAATAGAACTGGAGAAACACCATTCACAATAGAACAGGAGAAACACCATTCATAATAGAACTGGAGAAACACCATTCATAATAGAACTGGAGAAACACCAATCACAATAGAACTGGAGAAACACCATTCACAATTGAACTGGAGAAACACCATTCATAATAGAACTGGAGAAACACCATTCACAATAGAACTGGAGAAACACCATTCACAATAGAACTGGAGAAACACCATTCATAATAGAACTGGAGCAGCACCATTCACAATAGAACTGGAGAAACACCATTCATAATAGAACTGGAGAAACACCATTCAAAATAGAACTGGAGAAACACCGTTCACAATAGAACTGGAGAAACACCATTCATAATAGAACTTGAGAAACACCATTCATAATAGAACTGGAGAAACACCATTCACAATTGAACTGGAGAAACACCATTCATAATAGAACTGGAGAAACACCATTCACAATAGAACTGGAGAAACACCATTCACAATAGAACTGGAGAAACACCATTCACAATAGAACTGGAGAAACACCATTCATAATAGAACTGGAGAAACACCATTCATAATAGAACTGGAGAAACACCATTCACAATGGAACTGGAACAACACCATTCATAATAGAACTGGAGCAGCACCATTCACAATAGAACTTGTGAAACACCATTCATAATAGAACTGGAGAAACATCATTCACAATGGAACTGGAGAAACACCATTCACAATAGAACTGGAGCAACACCATTCATAATAGAACTGGAGCAGCACCATTCACAATAGAACTGGAGCAACACCATTCACAATAGAACTGGAGCAACACCATTCATAATAGAACTGGAGCAACACCATTCACAATAGAACTGGAGAAACACCATTCACAATAGAACTGGAGAAACACCATTCACAATAGAACTAGGGCAACACCACTCACAATAGAACTGGAGAAACACCATTCATAATAGAACTGGAGCAGCACCATTCACAATAGAACTGGAGAAACACCATTCACAATAGAACTGGAGAAACACCATTCATAATAGAACTGGGGAAACACCATTCACAATAGAACTGGAGAAACACCATTCACAATAGAACTGGAGCAACACCATTCATAATAGAACTGGAGAAACACCATTCACAATAGAACTGGAGCAACACCATTCATAATAGAACTGGAGCAGCACCATTCACAATAGAACTGGAGAAACACCATTCACAATAGAACTGGAGAAACACCATTCATAATAGAACTGGAGAAATACCATTCACAATAGAACTGGAGAAACACCATTCACAATGGAACTGGAGCAACACCATTCACAATAGAACTGGAGAAACACCATTCATAATAGAACTGGAGAGCACCATTCACAATAGAACTGGAGATACACCATTCACAATAGAACTGGAGCAACACCATTCACAATAGAACTGGAGAGCACCAGTCACAATAGAACTGGAGAAACACCATTCACAATAGAACTGGAGAAACACCATTCATAATAGAACTGGAGCAGCGCCATTCATAATAGAACTGGAGAAATACCATTCACAGTAGAACTGGAGAAACCCCATTCATAATGGAACTGGAGCAACACCATTCACAATAGAACTGGAGAAACACCATTCACAATAGAACTGGAGCAGCACCATTCACAATAGAACTGGAGCAACACCATTCATAATAGAACTGGAGAAACACCATTCACAATTGAACTGGAGCAACGCCATTCACAATAGAACTGGGGCAACACCATTCACAATAGAACTGGAGCAACACCATTCATAATAGAACTGGAGCAACACCAATCACAATGGAACTGGAGCAACACCATTCACAATAGAACTGGAGCAACACCATTCACAATAGAACTGGAGCAACACCATTCACAATAGAACTGGAGCAACACTATTCATAATGGAACTGGAGCAACACCATTCACAATAGAACTGGAGCAACCCCATTCATAATAGAACTGGAGCAACACCATTCACAATAGAACTGGAGCAACACCATTCATAATAGAACTGGAGCAACACCAGTCATAATAGAACTGGAGAAATACCATTCACAATAGATCAAGAGAAACACCATTCATAATAGAACTGGAGCAACACTATTCATAATGGAACTGGAGCAACACCATTCACAACAGAACTGGAGCAACACTATTCATAATGGAACTGGAGCAACACCATTCACAATAGAACTGGAGCAACACCATTCATAATAGAACTGGAGCAACACCATTCACAATAGAACTGGAGCAACACCATTCATAATAGAACTGGAGCAACACCATTCATAATAGAACTGGAGAAACACCATTCACAATAGAACTGGAGAAATACCATTCACAGTAGAACTGGAGAAGCACCATTCACAATAGAACAAGAGAACACCATTCACAATAGAACAAGAGAAATACCATTCACAGTAGAACTGGAGAAACACCATTCACAATAGAACAAGAGAACACCATTCACAATAGAACTGGAGAAACACCATTCACAGTAGAACTGGAGCAACACCATTTACAATAGAACTGGAGAAACACCATTCACAATAGAACTGGAGAAACTCCATTCACAATAGAACTGGAGAAACACCATTCACAATAGAACTGGAGAAACACCATTCATAATAGAACTGGAGAAATACCATTCACATTAGAACTGGAGAAACACCATTCATAATAGACCTGGAGCAACACCATTCACAATAGAACTGGAGAAACGCCATTCACAATAGAACTAGGGCAACACCACTCACAATAGAACTGGAGAAACACCATTCATAATAGAGCTGGAGAAACACCATTCACAATGGAACTGGAGAAACACCATTCATAATAGAACGGGAGAAACACCATTCACAATAGAACTGGAGAAACACCATTCACAATAGAACAGGAGAAACACCATTCATAATAGAACTGGAGAAACACCATTCATAATAGAACTGGAGAAACACCAATCACAATAGAACTGGAGAAACACCATTCACAATTGAACTGGAGAAACACCATTCATAATAGAACTGGAGAAACACCATTCACAATAGAACTGGAGAAACACCATTCACAATAGAACTGGAGAAACACCATTCATAATAGAACTGGAGCAGCACCATTCACAATAGAACTGGAGAAACACCATTCATAATAGAACTGGAGAAACACCATTCAAAATAGAACTGGAGAAACACCGTTCACAATAGAACTGGAGAAACACCATTCATAATAGAACTTGAGAAACACCGTTCATAATAGAACTGGAGAAACACCATTCACAATTGAACTGGAGAAACACCATTCATAATAGAACTGGAGAAACACCATTCACAATAGAACTGGAGAAACACCATTCACAATAGAACTGGAGAAACACCATTCACAATAGAACTGGAGAAACACCATTCATAATAGAACTGGAGAAACACCATTCATAATAGAACTGGAGAAACACCATTCACAATGGAACTGGAACAACACCATTCATAATAGAACTGGAGCAGCACCATTCACAATAGAACTGGAGAAACACCATTCATAATAGAACTGGAGAAACACCATTCACAATGGAACTGGAGAAACACCATTCACAATAGAACTGGAGCAACACCATTCATAATAGAACTGGAGCAGCACCATTCACAATAGAACTGGAGCAACACCATTCACAATAGAACTGGAGCAACACCATTCATAATAGAACTGGAGCAACACCATTCACAATAGAACTGGAGAAACACCATTCACAATAGAACTGGAGAAACACCATTCACAATAGAACTAGGGCAACACCACTCACAATAGAACTGGAGAAACACCATTCATAATAGAACTGGAGCAGCACCATTCACAATAGAACTGGAGAAACACCATTCACAATAGAACTGGAGAAACACCATTCATAATAGAACTGGGGAAACACCATTCACAATAGAACTGGAGAAACACCATTCACAATAGAACTGGAGAAACGCCATTCACAATAGAACTGGAGCAACACCATTCATAATAGAACTGGAGCAGCACCATTCACAATAGAACTGGAGAAACACCATTCACAATAGAACTGGAGAAACACCATTCATAATAGAACTGGAGAAATACCATTCACAATAGAACTGGAGAAACACCATTCACAATGGAACTGGAGCAACACCATTCACAATAGAACTGGAGAAACACCATTCATAATAGAACTGGAGAGCACCATTCACAATAGAACTGGAGATACACCATTCACAATAGAACTGGAGCAACACCATTCACAATAGAACTGGAGAGCACCAGTCACAATAGAACTGGAGAAACACCATTCACAATAGAACTGGAGAAACACCATTCATAATAGAACTGGAGCAGCGCCATTCATAATAGAACTGGAGAAATACCATTCACAGTAGAACTGGAGAAACCCCATTCATAATGGAACTGGAGCAACACCATTCACAATAGAACTGGAGAAACACCATTCACAATAGAACTGGAGCAGCACCATTCACAATAGAACTGGAGCAACACCATTCATAATAGAACTGGAGAAACACCATTCACAATTGAACTGGAGCAACGCCATTCACAATAGAACTGGGGCAACACCATTCACAATAGAACTGGAGCAACACCATTCATAATAGAACTGGAGCAACACCAATCACAATGGAACTGGAGCAACACCATTCACAATAGAACTGGAGCAACACCATTCACAATAGAACTGGAGCAACACCATTCACAATAGAACTGGAGCAACACTATTCATAATGGAACTGGAGCAACACCATTCACAATAGAACTGGAGCAACCCCATTCATAATAGAACTGGAGCAACACCATTCACAATAGAACTGGAGCAACACCATTCATAATAGAACTGGAGCAACACCAGTCATAATAGAACTGGAGAAATACCATTCACAATAGATCAAGAGAAACACCATTCATAATAGAACTGGAGCAACACTATTCATAATGGAACTGGAGCAACACCATTCACAACAGAACTGGAGCAACACTATTCATAATGGAACTGGAGCAACACCATTCACAATAGAACTGGAGCAACACCATTCATAATAGAACTGGAGCAACACCATTCACAATAGAACTGGAGCAACACCATTCATAATAGAACTGGAGCAACACCATTCATAATAGAACTGGAGAAACACCATTCACAATAGAACTGGAGAAATACCATTCACAGTAGAACTGGAGAAGCACCATTCACAATAGAACAAGAGAACACCATTCACAATAGAACAAGAGAAATACCATTCACAGTAGAACTGGAGAAACACCATTCACAATAGAACAAGAGAACACCATTCACAATAGAACTGGAGAAACACCATTCACAGTAGAACTGGAGCAACACCATTTACAATAGAACTGGAGAAACACCACTCACAATAGAACTGGAGAAACTCCATTCACAATAGAACTGGAGAAACACCATTCACAATAGAACTGGAGAAACACCATTCATAATAGAACTGGAGAAATACCATTCACATTAGAACTGGAGAAACACCATTCATAATAGACCTGGAGAAACACCATTCACAATGGAACTGGAGAAACACCATTCATAATAGAACGGGAGAAACACCATTCACAATAGAACTGGAGAAACACCATTCACAATAGAACAGGAGAAACACCATTCATAATAGAACTGGAGAAACACCATTCATAATAGAACTGGAGAAACACCAATCACAATAGAACTGGAGAAACACCATTCACAATTGAACTGGAGAAACACCATTCATAATAGAACTGGAGAAACACCATTCACAATAGAACTGGAGAAACACCATTCACAATAGAACTGGAGAAACACCATTCATAATAGAACTGGAGCAGCACCATTCACAATAGAACTGGAGAAACACCATTCATAATAGAACTGGAGAAACACCATTCAAAATAGAACTGGAGAAACACCGTTCACAATAGAACTGGAGAAACACCATTCATAATAGAACTTGAGAAACACCATTCATAATAGAACTGGAGAAACACCATTCACAATTGAACTGGAGAAACACCATTCATAATAGAACTGGAGAAACACCATTCACAATAGAACTGGAGAAACACCATTCACAATAGAACTGGAGAAACACCATTCACAATGGAACTGGAGAAACACCATTCATAATAGAACTGGAGAAACACCATTCATAATAGAACTGGAGAAACACCATTCACAATGGAACTGGAACAACACCATTCATAATAGAACTGGAGCAGCACCATTCACAATAGAACTGGAGAAACACCATTCATAATAGAACTGGAGAAACATCATTCACAATGGAACTGGAGAAACACCATTCACAATAGAACTGGAGCAACACCATTCATAATAGAACTGGAGCAGCACCATTCACAATAGAACTGGAGCAACACCATTCACAATAGAACTGGAGCAACACCATTCATAATAGAACTGGAGCAACACCATTCACAATAGAACTGGAGAAACACCATTCACAATAGAACTGGAGAAACACCATTCACAATAGAACTAGGGCAACACCACTCACAATAGAACTGGAGAAACACCATTCATAATAGAACTGGAGCAGCACCATTCACAATAGAACTGGAGAAACACCATTCACAATAGAACTGGAGAAACACCATTCATAATAGAACTGGGGAAACACCATTCACAATAGAACTGGAGAAACACCATTCACAATAGAACTGGAGCAACACCATTCATAATAGAACTGGAGAAACACCATTCACAATAGAACTGGAGCAACACCATTCATAATAGAACTGGAGCAGCACCATTCACAATAGAACTGGAGAAACACCATTCACAATAGAACTGGAGAAACACCATTCATAATAGAACTGGAGAAATACCATTCACAATAGAACTGGAGAAACACCATTCACAATGGAACTGGAGCAACACCATTCACAATAGAACTGGAGAAACACCATTCATAATAGAACTGGAGAGCACCATTCACAATAGAACTGGAGATACACCATTCACAATAGAACTGGAGCAACACCATTCACAATAGAACTGGAGAGCACCAGTCACAATAGAACTGGAGAAACACCATTCACAATAGAACTGGAGAAACACCATTCATAATAGAACTGGAGCAGCGCCATTCATAATAGAACTGGAGAAATACCATTCACAGTAGAACTGGAGAAACCCCATTCATAATGGAACTGGAGCAACACCATTCACAATAGAACTGGAGAAACACCATTCACAATAGAACTGGAGCAGCACCATTCACAATAGAACTGGAGCAACACCATTCATAATAGAACTGGAGAAACACCATTCACAATTGAACTGGAGCAACGCCATTCACAATAGAACTGGGGCAACACCATTCACAATAGAACTGGAGCAACACCATTCATAATAGAACTGGAGCAACACCAATCACAATGGAACTGGAGCAACACCATTCACAATAGAACTGGAGCAACACCATTCACAATAGAACTGGAGCAACACCATTCACAATAGAACTGGAGCAACACTATTCATAATGGAACTGGAGCAACACCATTCACAATAGAACTGGAGCAACCCCATTCATAATAGAACTGGAGCAACACCATTCACAATAGAACTGGAGCAACACCATTCATAATAGAACTGGAGCAACACCAGTCATAATAGAACTGGAGAAATACCATTCACAATAGATCAAGAGAAACACCATTCATAATAGAACTGGAGCAACACTATTCATAATGGAACTGGAGCAACACCATTCACAACAGAACTGGAGCAACACTATTCATAATGGAACTGGAGCAACACCATTCACAATAGAACTGGAGCAACACCATTCATAATAGAACTGGAGCAACACCATTCACAATAGAACTGGAGCAACACCATTCATAATAGAACTGGAGCAACACCATTCATAATAGAACTGGAGAAACACCATTCACAATAGAACTGGAGAAATACCATTCACAGTAGAACTGGAGAAGCACCATTCACAATAGAACAAGAGAACACCATTCACAATAGAACAAGAGAAATACCATTCACAGTAGAACTGGAGAAACACCATTCACAATAGAACAAGAGAACACCATTCACAATAGAACTGGAGAAACACCATTCACAGTAGAACTGGAGCAACACCATTTACAATAGAACTGGAGAAACACCATTCACAATAGAACTGGAGAAACACCATTCACAATAGAACTGGAGAAACACCATTCATAATAGAACTGGAGAAATACCATTCACATTAGAACTGGAGAAACACCATTCATAATAGACCTGGAGCAACACCATTCACAATAGAACTGGAGAAACGCCATTCACAATAGAACTAGGGCAACACCACTCACAATAGAACTGGAGAAACACCATTCATAATAGAGCTGGAGAAACACCATTCACAATGGAACTGGAGAAACACCATTCATAATAGAACGGGAGAAACACCATTCACAATAGAACTGGAGAAACACCATTCACAATAGAACAGGAGAAACACCATTCATAATAGAACTGGAGAAACACCATTCATAATAGAACTGGAGAAACACCAATCACAATAGAACTGGAGAAACACCATTCACAATTGAACTGGAGAAACACCATTCATAATAGAACTGGAGAAACACCATTCACAATAGAACTGGAGAAACACCATTCACAATAGAACTGGAGAAACACCATTCATAATAGAACTGGAGCAGCACCATTCACAATAGAACTGGAGAAACACCATTCATAATAGAACTGGAGAAACACCATTCAAAATAGAACTGGAGAAACACCGTTCACAATAGAACTGGAGAAACACCATTCATAATAGAACTTGAGAAACACCGTTCATAATAGAACTGGAGAAACACCATTCACAATTGAACTGGAGAAACACCATTCATAATAGAACTGGAGAAACACCATTCACAATAGAACTGGAGAAACACCATTCACAATAGAACTGGAGAAACACCATTCACAATAGAACTGGAGAAACACCATTCATAATAGAACTGGAGAAACACCATTCATAATAGAACTGGAGAAACACCATTCACAATGGAACTGGAACAACACCATTCATAATAGAACTGGAGCAGCACCATTCACAATAGAACTGGAGAAACACCATTCATAATAGAACTGGAGAAACACCATTCACAATGGAACTGGAGAAACACCATTCACAATAGAACTGGAGCAACACCATTCATAATAGAACTGGAGCAGCACCATTCACAATAGAACTGGAGCAACACCATTCACAATAGAACTGGAGCAACACCATTCATAATAGAACTGGAGCAACACCATTCACAATAGAACTGGAGAAACACCATTCACAATAGAACTGGAGAAACACCATTCACAATAGAACTAGGGCAACACCACTCACAATAGAACTGGAGAAACACCATTCATAATAGAACTGGAGCAGCACCATTCACAATAGAACTGGAGAAACACCATTCACAATAGAACTGGAGAAACACCATTCATAATAGAACTGGGGAAACACCATTCACAATAGAACTGGAGAAACACCATTCACAATAGAACTGGAGAAACACCATTCACAATAGAACTGGAGCAACACCATTCATAATAGAACTGGAGCAGCACCATTCACAATAGAACTGGAGAAACACCATTCACAATAGAACTGGAGAAACACCATTCATAATAGAACTGGAGAAATACCATTCACAATAGAACTGGAGAAACACCATTCACAATGGAACTGGAGCAACACCATTCACAATAGAACTGGAGAAACACCATTCATAATAGAACTGGAGAGCACCATTCACAATAGAACTGGAGATACACCATTCACAATAGAACTGGAGCAACACCATTCACAATAGAACTGGAGAGCACCAGTCACAATAGAACTGGAGAAACACCATTCACAATAGAACTGGAGAAACACCATTCATAATAGAACTGGAGCAGCGCCATTCATAATAGAACTGGAGAAATACCATTCACAGTAGAACTGGAGAAACCCCATTCATAATGGAACTGGAGCAACACCATTCACAATAGAACTGGAGAAACACCATTCACAATAGAACTGGAGCAGCACCATTCACAATAGAACTGGAGCAACACCATTCATAATAGAACTGGAGAAACACCATTCACAATTGAACTGGAGCAACGCCATTCACAATAGAACTGGGGCAACACCATTCACAATAGAACTGGAGCAACACCATTCATAATAGAACTGGAGCAACACCAATCACAATGGAACTGGAGCAACACCATTCACAATAGAACTGGAGCAACACCATTCACAATAGAACTGGAGCAACACCATTCACAATAGAACTGGAGCAACACTATTCATAATGGAACTGGAGCAACACCATTCACAATAGAACTGGAGCAACCCCATTCATAATAGAACTGGAGCAACACCATTCACAATAGAACTGGAGCAACACCATTCATAATAGAACTGGAGCAACACCAGTCATAATAGAACTGGAGAAATACCATTCACAATAGATCAAGAGAAACACCATTCATAATAGAACTGGAGCAACACTATTCATAATGGAACTGGAGCAACACCATTCACAACAGAACTGGAGCAACACTATTCATAATGGAACTGGAGCAACACCATTCACAATAGAACTGGAGCAACACCATTCATAATAGAACTGGAGCAACACCATTCACAATAGAACTGGAGCAACACCATTCATAATAGAACTGGAGCAACACCATTCATAATAGAACTGGAGAAACACCATTCACAATAGAACTGGAGAAATACCATTCACAGTAGAACTGGAGAAGCACCATTCACAATAGAACAAGAGAACACCATTCACAATAGAACAAGAGAAATACCATTCACAGTAGAACTGGAGAAACACCATTCACAATAGAACAAGAGAACACCATTCACAATAGAACTGGAGAAACACCATTCACAGTAGAACTGGAGCAACACCATTTACAGTAGAACTGGAGAAACACCATTCACAATAGAACTGGAGAAACTCCATTCACAATAGAACTGGAGAAACACCATTCACAATAGAACTGGAGAAACACCATTCATAATAGAACTGGAGAAATACCATTCACATTAGAACTGGAGAAACACCATTCATAATAGACCTGGAGCAACACCATTCACAATAGAACTGGAGAAACGCCATTCACAATAGAACTAGGGCAACACCACTCACAATAGAACTGGAGAAACACCATTCATAATAGAACTGGAGCAGCACCATTCACAATAGAACTGGAGAAACACCATTCACAATAGAACTGGAGAAACACCATTCATAATAGAACTGGGGAAACACCATTCATAATAGAACTGGAGAAACACCATTCACAATAGAACTGGAGCAACACCATTCATAATAGAACTGGAGAAACACCATTCACAATAGAACTGGAGCAACGCCATTCACAATAGAACTGGGGCAACACCATTCACAATAGAACTGGAGCAACACCATTCATAATAGAACTGGAGCAACACCAATCACAATGGAACTGGAGCAACACCATTCACAATAGAACTGGAGCAACACCATTCACAATAGAACTGGAGCAACACCATTCACAATAGAACTGGAGCAACACTATTCATAATGGAACTGGAGCAACACCATTCACAATAGAACTGGAGCAACACCATTCATAATAGAACTGGAGCAACACCATTCACAATAGAAGTGGAGCAACACCATTCATAATAGAACTGGAGCAACACCAGTCATAATAGAACTGGAGAAATACCATTCACAACAGATCAAGAGAAACACCATTCATAATAGAACTGGAGCAACACTATTCATAATGGAACTGGAGCAACACCATTCACAACAGAACTGGAGCAACACTATTCATAATGGAACTGGAGCAACACCATTCACAATAGAACTGGAGCAACACCATTCATAATAGAACTGGAGCAACACCATTCACAATAGAACTGGAGCAACACCATTCATAATAGAACTGGAGCAACACCATTCATAATAGAACTGGAGAAACACCATTCACAATAGAACTGGGGAAATACCATTCACAGTAGAACTGGAGAAGCACCATTCACAATAGAACAAGAGAACACCATTCACAATAGAACAAGAGAAACACCATTCACAATAGAACTGGAGCAACACCATTCATAATAGAACTGGAGAAACACCATTCACAATAGAACTGGAGAAACACCATTCACAGTAGAACTGGAGAAACACCATTCACAATAGAACAAGAGAACACCATTCACAATAGAACTGGAGAAATACCATTCACAGTAGAACTGGAGAAACACCATTCACAATAGAACTGGAGAAACACCATTCACAATAGAACTGGAGAAACACCATTCACAATAGAACTGGAGAAACACCATTCATAATAGAACTGGAGAAATACCATTCACATTAGAACTGGAGAAACACCATTCATAATAGACCTGGAGCAACACCATTCACAATGGAACTGGAGAAACGCCATTCACAATAGAACTGGAGAAACACCATTTCGACAGCCAATAGAACGATGCATGTTGAAAAAATAACCCAGGAAAAGATCACCAGGGGAGGGGTCTGAGGCTTGTGGAAAGAGTTGACTACTACACTTTTGGACGTTTGAAGGGGCAACCTAATAATTTCTGCTTCAGGACATTGATAGCAAGGCTCAGCTGTGACATGTTAGGAAGACACAAATGCCAATTGAATGACTTGCTGCATGTGGTAGAGCATGAGTTCGGTTGACCTTGCTGGAGGCAGAGATGGTGTGCATTCTTGCGAGAATGCATTACAGCTTGGGGCCAAATATTGAATGGGTTTGAATGACCATTTGTTCCTGTCATAGGAACGTTCAAAGGTCAAAAGAATCCAGCTGTTAAAGACCTCCATACATTTCAGGCTTTATGGGATTCAACTTTTACAGTCATTACATTAATGCAAGTCTACGTTCTAGTCTACTCCTAATAGTGCCCTCACTGAGGCTTATAGCAGTTGGCTGTACTGATCGAGAGCCAACCCGCTGTCATGCCCAGGGTGTTTGAGGGAGGTGACGGTGAGGTTAATGAGGGGGAAGGGGGGTGGGGACGGTGGTACTCATTTTCCAATGATTCTTAAGGCAGTGCCGCAGCTGCAAGGGACGATCTGAGGATGGAATGCCTGGAATGAGAGCAGCCCAAAACTTCACAATTACTCCCTAACTTGGCGATAGAAGGTGATCATTGCAGAGTTATGTTCAATCATAACTCTGTTCAATATTTCTACAGGGATAAAGAGGAATGCAGAATGAAGGCAGCAAGCAATGCTGCCTTTGTCATGGCTCTCATGCAAATGAGGAGAAGAACGACCCATTGCCGTTAGGCAGGACAAAGGGAAGAGTTTCGCCCTCAGGAACATGGACCAGCCGGACCCCATGAAGACCCAGAAACTAAGGTGGAGAGAACAATTCCACGGAGGCATTTGGCAGGATCCAATGTGTACCAAAGAACCCTCATTTTTGCAGATGAGCAGGAGACCATTCTGAAGACACCTTTGCTTGCCAAGGGAAGTGGTGGCTCACATCTATCACATTCTTCAGGAGGATCTGATGGCACATCGACTGGGTGGCCATGCATTGTCAGTAGCCCTAAAGGTGACTGCCGCACTCAACATTTTGCGAGTATCTTGTTCCAGGACTCTGCTGGGGACCTCTGTACTATCCTCTGCTTAGAAATGCATCTGAGAGTTCACCAATGCCCTCTTCAGTAAGGCACACAATTATGTTCAGTTCTCCCTGGGTGAAGCCAGTCAGACTGCCAGAGCAATGGGATTTGCAGTGATCTCCAACTTCTCTTGGGTGGAGGCTGCCATTGACTGCACACACGTGGCATTAAGAGCTTCCTGGCATTAACCACAGCAATTCATCAGTAGAAAAGACTTCCACTCTCTCAACGTGCAGCTGGCCTGTGATCACCAAAAGTAGATGATGCAGGTGTACGAGGTATTCTGGGAGGTCACATGACTCTGACATCTTGAGTTACTTTCAGGTGCCACAGATCTTCGAGGGCCCTCAGAGCATTCAGGGTTTGCTCATCGGTGACAAAGGTTACCCCTAAGATATATGGCTAATGACGGTCATTCAGCGGCCATAGCGTGCTTCAGCACAAAGGTACACTGTGACACATTCTGCAACACTGTGGCAACATTATACTCCTGGATTGATCAGAACATCGGCATTCTGAAGATGCTTTTCTGATGTCTGGACTGGGCAGGTGACACTGTCCAGTACACTCTGTAGAGGGTCTCCCACATCATCATGGTTTGCTGCACTCTACAAAACCTGGCGTTCCAAAGGAGGATGAGTTGCCAGATGGAGAGATGGAGGAGCTGTATGTCTCCTCTGAAGAGGAGGACATCAAGAGGAATGAACTCGATTGAAGGCGAGGATGTTGAGGCTCCAGAGGAAGGGGCTGTAGCCATCTAAAATGGCCACCTGCAAAGGACCATGGGAATTATGGTCAGCTTGGGCACAGACAGGTACACAGCCTCTGTGAATTGTGCAAAGAAGCCAGACCTGACTGAAACTTGTATCCATTAAGATTCAATCACCATTTACCCCAGGACAATAGAGTTTGAATCAAGGAGTTACAACAGTAGCAGACTAACCGGCGCCACTTTCCCTTATTTGGAAAGGCCTATGTGCCTATGACAATGGGAGCTAGGACCTGCCCAGCCACCGAGGTATCCGCCCCCTAATTGGCCAGGATCAATGAGGGTGATCGAAACCCTATTGATCTATTGGATCTGGAGTTAGGACCGCCCCAAAGGGCGCGAAAGCCCAAGGGAATAAAAAGAACTGCAAACCGAGAGATCAGCCTTTTTTAGACTGGCCTGTGTGCGACCAACTGTAGCATATCAACTAGCCAAGTTCAAGGACCCGCGATCGCTACCTGATGGACGAGCCCAGCCAAGACGAACCTGAAGACTTCCAACCGACCCACGTGGACACAGATAAAGACCTTATCTCATACAGAGCCGGCCACCCCGAAGTTAAGTAAAGGTCATCTTAGTTATTAGGTCTAGTTTAGTGCATAGTCGTGTGTATTATTGCATACAGTAATAAGTCTTGTGTTATTAATAAATTGTCTTTGAACTAATACACTAGTTGTGTGGTCATTCGGTCAATATAAGAAACATCTTGTGGTTCACATCAAAATCTAGAAGTCAACAAGGCCATAGCATGGGGCAGATGCGACAGACTTTCCCATGAGATTCTTATAGCCACAAGGCTCCAGGATGCTGAAGATGACTAATTCAGGTGAGCTCTCTCACGTGTGCCCTCCATCCAGGCTGAATATTAACATCTTCTTTGCTATCCGCAACATCTCAATGAAGGACTTCAATCTCAGAATGAGTAGTCACAATCTTGTGAGATGGTGGCCTCGTTCTTGGAAGGGTAGACAGCCTTTGGAGCATGTGGCCATTCTGTAATGGGATAAGATCTCCACCCATGCTCACTGTAGAAATTAGACATGATGCAGTTTTTGAGCATTGTGCCAACATTTTCCTGCCTCTGTCAGCCTTCACGAGGTAAATGTAGCACTGCAAACTTCAGCACGCTCATGCCAGCATGCCTGGAGTGTGCAAGGCGTTTCAAGGAGGGCAAACACAAGTTCTCATGTGAACGTCTGAGGATTGATCTGAATCTGGACTGTGGCATCTCTCCATAGACCATTAGGTACGCAAGAATAATGTTCAGTCCTCATCCTAATCCTGAACCTCCAGCAATGAGATCATTTTTTAGGGTGCTGTAATCTGACACTCTCAGCCATGCATGTGGGCTGGCAAGTTAGGTCACCTTTGCGTGCACAGTGGAAGCACTCATTACCCAGCCTTTGTCTGGGCTTCCCAGGTTCACATCCAGCATTGCCCTGGCATCTGGGTGCAAGATGGCCCAGTCAGTCTCAGCACATCATTCAGGTATTAATTAGTAATTAATTGATAATAAAGCTCATACATCAGATGTACTGGATCTTTGCTCTGATCCCACTTTCATTCCAGCAGTGTCAGAGATATTCAAGAAAACCTGGGACTCTGATGGTATTGTCACGATCAGATAATCATGTCAATTTCCCATTGGAAAGTTAGCTCAGGGGTTCTGTAAAGCCATGCTAACCAGTCCTTCAGGTGCAAACCAGAACCCTCCTATTTAATAGTCCAGTATTTTGAGCCTAGGCACACACCTCTAATCTCATATCGTCATGGTCATTGAGTAGACATTTCAGAAGTCACCAAGTGCTAGCTAGGTACATTGCTCTGCATCATGCAGGTGGAGAGTGGAAACTACTGTAGGGGTGATGTCTAGCTGGGCACGCAGTCACAACATCACTCTCCAGGCCATCATTATTGAGTGCCCCAGCAGCCCAAAACCACCGTCACAGCTTCCGAAGTCAGATTGGCCTTCCTGAAAGTGAACCCTTGGAAGGCGACAGGTCCGGACAGGATCCCTGGTCGTGCACTCAGAGCCTGCGCAGACCAACTGGCAGATGTGTTCGCGGACATCTTTAACCTGTCCCTACTCCTCTCCGAGGTCCACACCTGCTTCAAGAAGACCACCATCATACCGGTGCCAAAGATGAACCAGGTAACGTGCCCCAATGACTACCATCCGGTGGCCCTGATATCAATCATAATGAAGTGCTTTGAGAGGTTGGTCATGAAGCGCATCAACTCCATACTCCTAGAACACTTAGATCCATTGTAATTCGCATACCGCCGCAACCGGTCCACAGCAGACGTCATCTCAAAGGCCCTACACTGATCGCTAGAGCATCTCGACAACAAGAACTCTTACATCAGACTCCTATTTATTGACTACAGCTCCGCCCTCAACACCATAATCCCAGCCAAGCTCATCTCATAGCTGCTAGGACTTGGCTCCTCACTCTGCAACTGGATCCTCGACTTTCTGACCCACAGACCACAATCAGTAAGAATAAACAACAACACCTCCTCCATGACAATCCTCAATACCAGGGCCCCTCAAGGCTGCGTACTTAGGGATAACGAGGAGGAGGTGGGGGGAGAGTACACTCCTACCCAGGAGCCTGATGGTTTTCCTGTCGCTGTCCCGCTGGATCCGGAGCCGAGGCCCCGACCGCTACTGGCGGCACCAGGAGGTTCTTCAACACGCGCGGCATTTCCGAGGCAGGAAGAACCGATGTTACAGCCTGGCTGTGCGGGCCGTGCGGAGAGCCTTCTTCTACTCCACCAAGGCCAAGAAGCTCAAGAAGCGGAACATGAGGATGCTTTGGATAAGCAGGATTGCAGCAGGCTCGCGTGAGCATGGATTGAAATACCCCGCGTTGATCAGTAACCTGATTAAGTGCCAAGTGGAGCTGAACAGGAAGGTCCTCGCGGATCTGGCCATATACGAACCGAAGACGTTCAAGTCCCTGGCAGCACTGGCTAAGCGAAGGAGAGAAGAGGGCTTCAGCAATGCACTGGGTGATGGCAGTGAACCAAGCGGCATATTTTCACGCATCGTGCATTCTGACTAAAGGGATGAGCATGAATAATTGCCGCAAATCCTTCTTACCTGACTGACTGTTAATGCCGTCACATTATCAAAATGTTTATAGCAGACTGTCTTTGCCTCAAGTCAGAAGATTTTGGCAGTCTTCTGTGTGGATTATTTGACAAGGTTTTTTTCATTCCAATGCGGGCTTGACTGATAATTATTGTGTGCAAAATTCTTGCAATAAAATTTTTGTAGTGAAATGCAAAAAAAAAAAGGCTGCGTACTTAGCCCCCTACTAAACTCCCTGTATACACACTATTGCATGGCTAAATTTGGTTCCGACTCCATCTATTAGTTTGCTGACGACACAATCATAATGGGTTGGATCTCGAATAATGACGAGTCAGAATAATTGAGGGAGATAGAGAACCTAGTGGTGTGATGCAACGACAACAATCTATCCCTCAATGCCAGCAAAACTAAAGAGCTGGTCATTGACTTCAGGAAGCAAAGTACTGTACACACCCCTGTCTGCATCAACAGGGCCGAGGTGGAGATGGTTAGCAGTTTCAAAGTCCTCGGGGTGCACATCACCAAAAATCTGCCCTGGTCCACCCACATCAACGCTACCACCAAGAAAGCACAACAGCGCCTATACGTCCTCAGGAAACTAAGGAAATTTGGCATGTCCACACTGACTCTTACCAGCTTTTACAGATGCACCATAGAAAGCATCCTATCTGGCTGCCTCACAGCCTGGTCTGGCAATTGCTCGGCCCAAGACCACAAGAAATTTCAGATAGTTGTGAACACCGCCCAGTCCATTACACGAACCTGCCTCCCATCCATTGACTTTATCTACACCTCCCGGTGCTTCGGGAAAGCGGGCAGCATAATCAAAGATCCCTCCCACCCGGCTTACTCACTCTTCCAACTTCTTCCATCGGGCAGGAGATACAAACAATGAACAAAAGAACAAAGAAATGTACAGCACAGGAACAGGCCCTTCGGCCCTCCAAGCCCGTGCCGACCATGCTGCCCGACTAAACTTCCTGGGTCCGTATCCCTCTATTCCCATCATATTCATGTATTTGTCAAGATACCCCTTAAATGTCACTATCGTCCCTGCTTCCACCACCTCCTCCGGTAGCGAGTTCCAGGCACCCACTACCCTCTGTGTAAAAAACTTGCCTCGTACATCTACTCTAAACTTTGCCCCTCTCACCTTAAACCTATGCCCCCTAGTAATTGACCCCTCTACCCTGGGGAAAAGCCTCTGACTATCCACTCTGTCATCCAATTATGCCCCTCATAATTCGCTGTATATTCCCTACCTGCATTAGACCTTCCAAAATGCATTACCTCACATTTGTCCGGATTAAACTCCATCTGCCATCTCTCCGCCCAAGTCTCCAAACAATCTAAATCCTGCTGTATCCTCTGACAGTCCTCATCGCTATCCGCAATTCCACCAACCTTTGTGTCGTCTGCAAACTTACTAATCAGACCAGTGTTCTCAGACAAATGTCTGAGAACACACACGAACAGATTCAAAAACAGCTTCTTCCCCGCTGTTACCAGACTCCTAAATGACGCTTTTATGGGCTGACCTGATTAATACTACACTCCTGTATGCTTCACCCGATGCTGGTGTCTATGTATTTACATTGTGTACCTTGTGCTGCCCTATTATGTATTTTCTTTTATTTCCATGTACTAAATGATCTGTTTGAGCTGCTCGCAGGAAAATACGTTTCACTGTACCTCGGTACACATGACAATAAACAAATCCATCCATTATTGCTTGAAATTTAATCCGCACCCAAGCCTGACAGACAGTACATGGACATAATTGAAAGATCCACTGAGTTAGAATAACTCCAATCTGGGTCATTATTTAAATCTATCAGACTCACATAGAACAGACTTTAGTGCAGGCATCAGGAGAATAAACAAAACTCCCAAATCTATACTCATGAAGCCACATGATATGATCCTCTGATGCAAGTCTAAGACAGAGCAACAGGCTTTGCTCCTGTCACTGCTGTGGACAGAAAGGTGACTGGCTGTATTGAGATTGTGTGAAACATGATGGGAGATAATTGAGGAGGGGATGGGTCAACTTTCACACTTGTATGACCTCAGAGCATTGCATTAGATAGAAGAGTCATTCACCAGATGAGACTTTCAGACAAGCAAAATATATTCACAGATGTGAAAGTATACACAGTGAGTGAACACCTGTGACACCACTGTTTTCTCAATATTTCTTCATTTTTCTTACACTACCACTATGTCTAGGAACATTCCCAAAATCCACAGCAGAGGTGGAGGTTGCCTGCTGACTGCCATGCCCTGTTCTCTGTGATGATCTTAGTTGGCATCCTCTGGAGGGCCACGATCTGGAGGGCACTAGCCTATTTTGGGTCTCCTGCTGTGGGGCAGGTACACCCTCCTCTGCCTGAGCAGCTGGAGTTGATGCGGTCACAAACAAAAGGAGACTTGGAGCAACTGGACAGTCCAGGAGAGTCCTGCATGGACTTCCCCAGAGTATCTGATGCTCTTCCTCCCTGTGAGTGTCTGAGGTTCCTTCCATAACTTCTTGAGAAGGGCTCCGGGAATGAGATTAAGGTGGTCTGTCTGCCACTTGCTTACCCATTGATGGCTAGCACTGTGCCTCAGTGCCAGGGCCCCGGGTTCAATCCCGACCTTGGGTGACTGTCTGTGTGGAGTTTGCACTTTCTCTCCGCGTCCAGGTGTGTTTCCTCCGACAGCCCACAGATGTGCAGGATAGGTGGATTGGCCATGCTAAATAGCTCCTTAGTGTGACAAAATGTTAGGTGGGGTTACAGAGAATAGGAGTGGGCCTGGGAATGGTGCTTTTTTGGAGGCTCGATGCAGACCCGATGGGCCGAATGGCCTCCTTCTGCATTGTAGAGATTCTACCATTCTATGATGGATCCCATTCATGGCCATAGTGATGGTGTGCTGGTCCAAGCACATATCTGGCACAAACTACTTTGAGGGTTTCTGTGGCGGATGTCACCCTTCCAGTAGCGACCTTCGGGTGTTTGGTTTGTTGATGCCACTACATCAGGCAGAACGTGGATGGACTCCTCCACCCTCAATTCTAATCTGATGGCCTCTGAAAATACTGCCTGCTGTACCCCTGCCTGACTTTGGAGATCCAACATCCCTCTGAGGGCCAATTCCAGAGGCTCGTCCGCAGGCTCAGTAGGAGCCTGGCCTTCAGCAGGCCTCCGAGTGCCGTTGATCTTGACTGTCACTGCCTTCGTCTGCTGTGGACCAGAATCTGTGCTGTGCTAACCAAATGGTGACTCCAGTCTGCTCCAAAACCAGGTCCATCGAGGTGTGTGCCTCTACTGTTAGAGGGTGCAGGTGTACTCAGTGACAGCACTACATTCAGTGGGTCATACATAGAAACATACATAGGCCCTTTGAGCCTACTCCACCATGCATTATGAGCATGGCTGATCATCAAGTTCAATACCCTGGTCCCTCCTTCATCCCATATCCCTTGATTCCTTTAGCCCCAAGAGCTATATCTAATTCCTTCTTGAAATTACACAACATTTTGGCCTCAACTACTTTCTGTGGTAGTGAATTCCACAGATTCACCGCTCCCTGGGTGAAGAAATTTCTCCTCAGCTCAGTCCTGAAAGGTTTACCGTTATCCTCAAACTATGACCCCTTGGGTGGGATTCTCCGACCCCCCCCGCCGGGTCGGAGAATCGCCAGGGGCTGGCGTGAATCCCGCCCCCGCCGGTTGCCGGTTTCTCCGGCACCGGATATTCGGCGGGGCGGGAATCGTGCCGCGCCGGTTGGCGGGCCCCTCCCCCCGGCCATTCTCCGGCCCGGATGGGCCGAAGTCCCGCTGCTGGAATGCCTGTCCCGCCGGCGTGGATTAAACCACCTCTCTTACTGGCGGGACAAGGCGGCGCGGGCGGGCTCCGGGGTCCTGGGGGGGGCGCGGGGCGATCTGGCCCTGGGGGGTGCCCCCACGGTGGCCTGGCCCGCGATCGGGGCCCACCGATCCGCGGGCGGGCCTGTGCCGTGGGGGCATTCTTTTCCTTCCGCCTTTGCCACGGACTCCACCATGGCGGAGGCGAAGAGACTCCCTCCACTGCGCATGCGCGGGGATGCCGTGAGCGGCCGCTGATGCTCCCGCGCATGCACTGCCCGGCAATGTCATTTCCGCGCCAGCTGGCGGGGCACCAAAGGCCTTTCCCGCCAGCTGGCAGGGCGGAAATCAGTCCGGCGCGGGCCTAACCCCTCAAGGTTAGGGCTCGGCCCCTCAAGATGCGGAGGATTCCGCACCTTTGGGGCGGCGTGATGCCGGACTGATTCGCGCCGTTTTTGGCGCCGGTCGGCGGACATCGCGCCGATTACGGAGAATTTCGCCTCTGGACTCTCTCACCGTGGGAACATTCTTTCTGAATCTATCCTGTCTAATCCTTTGAGAATTTTCTAAGTTTCTATGAGATCCCCTCTCACTCTTCTAAACTCCAATGAATATAATCCTAACCGATTTAGTCTCTCCTCAAATGACAGTACCATCATCCCAGGAATCAGCCTGGTAAACCTTTGTTGCACTCCCTCCACAGCAAGAATATCTTTTCTCAGATAAAGACATCAAAACTCCTCACAATACTCCAGGTGTGGCCTCACCAATGCCCTATACACTTGCAGTAAAACATCCCATCCTCTCGCTGTGAAGGCCAATGGTGAAGAACCATTTACCTTCTTTACTGCCTGCTGTACCTGCGAGCTTACTTTCAGCGACTGATGCATGAGGATTGGATTGGATTTGTTTATTGTCATGTGTACCAAGGTACAGTAAAAAGTATTTTTCTGCGAGCAGCTCAACAGATCATTAAGTACATGGGAAGAAAACACATAACAGGGCTACACAAGGTACACATTGTAGCGAAATAGATGCCGGCATCGAGTGAAGCATACAGGGGTGTAGTGTTAATCAAGTCCATAAGAGGGTCGTTGATGTGGTGTTGGGTGCTCTGGTGCACAGATGAGCCAACACAGTTGTATGTGGTACAACTCTATTTTATTATAACTCTTATAATACAGTTCGTTCTGGATACTCTGCACGTGCTGTCTCCCTGAGTGTGTTTGGCAATAGATGTGTCCTGGTTCTCCTCTGCAGCTCTTACTGACCACCAGGGGTTGTGTCTGTGCTTTTATATCTTTCTGTCATTGGTTGTGGTGTTGTGTGTTCTGATTTGTCTGTTGGTGTGTCTATCATGATGTGTGTGTTTGAATATCATGACATCCCCCCTTTTTACAAAGACAAGTGCCTACGTGGTTATAAATATAATTGTGTCGTGAGTGCATCTAAGAGTGTGCGTTTGTGTTGTGTACAGCGTGTGTTTATGACGCAACTATTTACATGGGGCGATGTCGGGTGCGTCACACTAACAAGGTTGTACCATAACAAAACTTGGATGCGAGAGAAAAAAAAAAAACTTGAACATTGGTCCGGTCAGACGATATCTGGAACAATAAACAACAACAGGTTATAATACAGAAGTGTTTGACTTTTTGAACGTATTAACAGCGTTATAAGTCCAGTCTAATGGGTGACCGCCTCAAGAATGGGCTGGTCCTCAAACCGGTTCAGCTGTGGAGATTTGGGGTCACACTGGTTCACCTTGGACTGTTGGAGGTGATGCTGTTGCCGAAGTCTCTACTTTACCATTTGTTGTACTTCATGCAGTGCTTGGTTTTTTTCATTCTTGCAAATATAACCTTCAACATCTTTGTTAGTGGTGCCCTGGCTGTGGTTTGGTTCTGGTGGCGATGGAAGGGGCATGATCCGTGGCATCTCCACGAAGTCGTCCTTGGGAACCAGTGGAGGATCCGGCGTGTGCGTACGGTGCAGTTGCGAGCGTGGAAGGCGGCACAAAGCCCGCTGATTGCGCCTACGCACCAATCCATCCGCCCTGCATGCCAGGAACAAGGTGGAGTCTGTTTTCTTTTTATGTTTGTGGTGGACGGCATCTTGTAGCCGATGGGTCGTTGCCATCGAAGTAGCACCATCACTAATATCATGCAAGGCGATGACTGTGCCAGATGTGGAAGTTGGCCAAGACCGTGTACGCTGGTTCCGGCCTTCTGCTGTGCCGGAAGGGCGACTCCGCAGAGAAACGTCGAAGCATGTCGCCTTGGAGAGAGAATTGTTGCTCGCATCAACGTCTGGCGATGGCGCGAATTGGTGTGTCCATCTTGGACCGCCGGCGCTGGTTGCCACTGCCGACCCAGTGGGACTGCCACGCGATCCATTCCCTGTCGCCGTGGCATCTGCCGTCACCCTGAGCGTGCCATCACCGAGGCCGCGACACCGCCCGTCCGGAGCAAGGTCTGGCGTGCGCAAATCAGAGTCGGCGCTTGGCTGCTCCCCATCTGGAGTCCGGTCTGCCTTCCGCCGATGCCCCCCGTCCGGAGTCCCAACAGGTTCACTGGAGCCAGCCGAGATTCCCTGAAGCTGCACTTCTGGGGTCGGAACATGCAGGAATGCACCAACCAGTGGAGAGGCTCGAGCCATCGAGGGTGGAAGCGGTGCGCCGCCACCGCAGTCGTCAGTGGTCCCACCGTGATCGTTGAGTGCCTCGGTACGCACTAGGCAAGGTCTGTCACCTTGCACCTTTTGCATGGGAAGTGGGATGCTGTCATCACTCGTCTCACATCCCGTGGATAGATCGTCATTAGCAGCTTGCTGTTCACTAGGGTTGGGTAAATTGTCAGAGTTTTCATCTGGTGGTGCACACCATGTCGGTGGACTGTCATTGTCTTGCCATTGTCCTTCATTTGGGCTTTTCTTCTTTGGAACTTTAAATCTTCCCCCAGACATTGCAGAACCTTGTTTATTACCCCCAAATTCTCCCATATGTATGGTCTCGAATATAGGATCCACTGTTTCTATCGACATTGTACCATTTTCCAAAGAACATTCCGTTTCACTTTTCTTCTCAGGTACCTCATATGTAACTTTGTTTAATGTACATGCCTTCATGGTCTCTGGGTCTGATTTTGCTGGGACTGGCATGGTCACAGTCTCTCTTTTACTGTTCTCAATTGCCCACATTATACTCCCCATACATAACTGCTTAATCACTGGGGTTAGTGTGGTACAATGGACAATCGGGTCGACCTTATCTGCATCTTCACCATTAGTGGAAAGCACACTTGGTTCACTTGAAACTGCTGTGGGTTTTAAATTCGTTATCTGGCTACTCGATGTCGGTGTCCTCAGGATTCTTGCTCCAATGTTCTGCTCAATAATCAGTGGAGTGTGTATAGGTTCAATGCAATTAATGTTCCCCTCAAGGTTTGAAGAGTCATTACTGACTAACTGCTGGTCTCCGAAGTTGGGATTTTGCGGCATTGTGTTGAAGGGAGACATTTGTCCCTGCTGTAGATATGATTCAGGTTGTGTTATTTCCATTACCTGAGGATCAATGTCTTGTCCATTTTTTCGATCCGTACTAAAACACTGGCAATTCTCAGTCTGCTCCTTGCAAGTTAAACATTCAATTAATTTCGTTAGCAAATCCTCAGCATCCTTCTGTGGCCGTGCAGCATTATTAATCTCTGTTCGGCTACAATGATCCTGAAGGTCAGCGCATAAACCTTTTTTCTTCGGGCTTGGACGAGGCGATTCCTTTGGCTTGTCTTCAGTTGGGCTTGAACAGTCTTCAGCGCTGTGCCCTTTATTGTAGCATGAGAGACCGTCATGGTCATGCTGCTGTGTAGTGGAGCATGGTAGGCTGTTATAGCCTTCTTGCTGTTCACGGGAGCATGGCAGACTTGCATCGTCTGCCGCTGGTTGGTCAGGAGAGGTTGCTAGACCCTCATGGTCTTGTTCCTGCAAGGACTGCGCTCTGGAGTCTTGCGTTCCTTCCATCGTGGAGTCCGTCCACGAGCTCACTGTGGAGGCTTGTGACACTGGAGTCACTTCTTGTTCGTGCAAGGACTGCGCTCTGGAGTCTTGCGTTGCTTCTATCGTGGAGGCTGTCCACGAGCTCTCTGTGGAGGCTTGTGACACTGGAGTCACTTCTTGTTCGTGCAAGGACTGCACTCTGGAGTCTTGCATGTCTTCTTTCATAGAGTCGGGAACGTTGAGCGGGACGTGGACCACGCTCTGTGTGGCAGCAGGGCACTCTCCGTGTGCTTGCACCGCTCCCTGTCTGTTAATGTCAGGCTGCAGCATCATCCGGTACTGATAAGTTGGAACGTCATATCTGCTGGATTGAAGATCCTCAAATCCGAAAAATGAATCCGCATCTGCGTCGGATTCAATGTGGGGGCCGCCAATGTGCAACACGAAAGGTTCGTCCGAGTCATAGTCATATAGGACCACGGAGCTATCATTGGGCTCGCGAGGTCCGGAAACACTGTAAAAATCGTCATCGAAGTATTCAAGGTCGGAATCATCGGCTTGTGCGTAGGTAACTGTTTGTCGGAGGGTTCTTCGGAGGTTAAATTCATCTCCTGGGTCAATTTGCGGCACTGTGCTGTCATTCCAGGTGAAGGAAGGTTGTTTTACAGCTTTAACAGATTTTTGTTTTTTTGATTTGGGACGTTTCCCTTTTAAATTGGATTTGGGACATTTCCCTTTTAAATTGGTGCAGTCTGGGGCCTCTGACATCCTGACGCTCGGTATGTAGCACGTAGGAAGCGACTGCGCATGCTCAGATCGCTGTTCCTTTACCGATGGCCGTTTTCTTGACTGCGCATGCGCAGCATCTCGCGCATGCGCAAACGAAACTTCCGGTTCTGCGCACTTCTCGCGCAACTGTGCTAGCGTTATACCTTTAGCAAGATGGCCGTCGACCTCGACCCAGCCTTTTCTCAGGCCCGGGATTTCGGGCTCCGGGATCCCAGCCACGAGGTGAGTACTGCAGCTTTTCTTACCTTTAAGTCCCCATTGGATTGCGTATTCTTCACAGTACTTGGCGAATTTGCCCATGACTGCCTGGTAATCGTGCCTTTGCTGCCTCCTGAAGAACCTGAACCTTCTGAACATTGCTCTTGCCCTTGCCCCGGCGACGATGAGGAGAAATTCAATTTTTTCCTTATCATCCAGGTCCTTGAGTTCAGCTGCCGCCAGGAACAACTCGAACATTTGCCGGAATCGCCGCCAGTTTTCGTGGAGGTCGCCGTCGCACTGGAGCGCCTGCGGAACCGGGAGCTTGTACATCATGCCTGGGCACTGCTGGTTGTCTGTGTACACTGAGGTATGCCGGCAGGTATCGATCCACTCCTGTACCATGTGGTGTTGGGTGCTCTGGTGCACAGATGAGCCAACACAGTTGTATGTGGTACAACTCTATTTTATTATAACTCTTATAATACAGTTCGTTCTGGATACTCTGCACGTGCTGTCTCCCTGAGTGTGTTTGGCAATAGATGTGTCCTGGTTCTCCTCTGCAGCTCTTACTGACCACCAGGGGTTGTGTCTGTGCTTTTATATCTTTCTGTCATTGGTTGTGGTGTTGTGTGTTCTGATTTGTCTGTTGGTGTGTCTATCATGATGTGTGTGTTTGAATATCATGACAGTTGAGGAGTCTGGCAACAGCGGGGAAGAAGCTGTTTTTGAGTCTGTTTGTGCGTGTTCTCAGACCTCTGTATCTCTTGCCCGATGGAAGAAGTTGGAAGAGTGAGTAAGCCGGGTGGGAGGGATCTTTGATTATGCTGCCCGCTTTCCCCAGGCAGCGGGAGGTGTAGATGGAGTCAATGGATGGAAACAGGTTTGTGTGATGGACTGGGCGGTGTTCATGACTTTCTGAAGTTTCTTTTTTTTAAAATATATTTTATTCAAATTTTTCGGCCAAACAAAACAATACAAAGGTTTTTCCCTTTTTACAACAATAAAACAGTATAAATAACAGTGACCGTTTTTAACAAATGAATAAATAATATATAAACTAAATGGCAACTGCCATAACAAAAATAATAACTCTCCCAGATAATAAAATCAAACAATCCAATATACCTAACCAAGTACAAATATCTATACAAAAACACCCCTAAGGACCCACCCAAGCCCCCCCCCCCTACCCCCTGGGTTGCTGCTGTTACCTTCCCATTTCCTTTATCGTTCTGCGAGGTAGTTAATGAACGGTTGCCACCGCCTGGTGAACCCTTGAGCCGAACCCCTTAGTGCGAACTTTATCCATTCTAGTTTTATAAACCCTGCCATGTCATTTATCCAGGTCTCCACGCCCGGGGGTTTGGCTTCCTTCCACATAAGCAATATCCTTCGCCGGGCTACTAGGGACGCAAAGGCCAAAACATCAGCCTCTCTCGCCTCCTGCACTCCCGGCTCTTCTGCAACCCCAAATATAGCCAACCCCCAGCTTGGCTCAACCCGGACCCCCACCACCTTCGAAAGCACATTTGCCACCCCCACCCAGAACCCCTGCAGTGCCGGGCATGACCAAAACATGTGGGTGTGGTTTGCTGGGCTTCTCGAGCATCTCCCACACCTATCCTCTACCCCGGAACATTTACTGAGCCTTGCTCCGGTCATATGTGCCCTGTGCAAAACTTTGAATTGTATCAGGCTTAGCCTAGCGCACGAGGACGAAGAGTTCACCCTACGTAGGGCATCTGCCCACAGCCCCTCTTCAATCTCTTCCCCCAGCTCTTCTTCCCATTTTCCCTTCAGCTCATCCACCATGATCTCCCCCTCGTCCCTCATTTCCCTGTATATATCCGACACCCTACCATCCCCCACCCATGTCCCTGAGATCACTCTATCCTGAATCTCCTGCGTCGGGAGCTGCGGGAATTCCCTCACCTGTTGCCTCGCAAAAGCCCTCAGTTGCATGTACCGAAATGCATTCCCTTGGGGCAACCCATATTTTTCCGTCAGCGCTCCCAGACTCGCAAACGTCCTGTCTAAGAACAGATCTCTCATTTGCACAATCCCAGCTCTCTGCCATACTCTAAATCCCCCATCTATTCTCCCCGGGACAAACCTATGATTATTTCTTATCGGGGACCGCACCGAGGCTCCCGTCATTCCCCTATGCCATCTCCACTGCACCCAAATTTTCAGTGTTGCCACCACCACTGGACTTGTGGTGTATTTCTTCGGGGAGAACGGCAACGGCGCCGTCGCCAGTGCTTGTAGGCTGGTTCCTTTGCAGGACGCCATCTCCAATCTCTTCCACGCCGCTCCCTCCCCTTCTCCCATCCACTTACACACCATTGAGATATTGGCGGCCCAGTAGTACTCACTTAAGCTCGGTAGTGCCAGTCCCCCCCTATCCCTGCTACGCTGCAAAAATCCCCTCCTCACTCTCGGGGTCTTCCCAGCCCACACAAAACTCATGACACTTTTCTCGATTTTCTTGAAAAAAGCCTTCGTGACCATCACCGGGAGGCACTGAAACACAAAAAGGAATCTCGGGAGGACTACCATTTTGACCGCCTGCACCCTACCCACCAGTGACAGGGGCACCATGTCCCATCTCTTAAAATCCTCCTCCATCTGTTCCACCAATCTTGTTAGATTAAGCCTATGTAAGGTTCCCCAACTCCTGGCTATCTGAATCCCTAAGCACCGGAAATCTCTTGTTACCTTCCTCAGCGGTAAATCATCTATTCCCCTGCTCTGCTCCCCCGGATGCACCACAAACAACTCACTCTTCCCCATATTCAATTTGTACCCCGAGAATTCCCCAAACTCCCTGAGTGTCTGCATTATCTCAGGCATCCCCTCCACTGGGTCCGCAACATACAGCAATAAATCATCTGCATACAATGATACCCGGTGTTCTTCTCCTCCCCTGAGTACTCCCCTCCACTTCCTGGAGCCCCTCAGTGCTATGGCCAGGGGCTCAATTGCCAATGCAAACAGTAACGGAGACAGAGGACACCCCTGCCTCGTCCCTCTATAAAGACGGAAGGAGTCAGACCTCTGTCTGTTCGTGACCACACTTGCCACCGAGGCCCTATATAGCAGCTGTACCCATCCAATAAATCCTTCTCCAAAACCAAATCTCCTCAACACTTCCCACAGATAGTCCCATTCCACTCTGTCGAATGCTTTCTCGGCGTCCATCGTCACCATTATCTCTGCCTCCCCCTCAGGTGGGGGCATCATCATCACCCCTAGCAGCCTTCGTATGTTCGTGTTCAGCTGTCTCCCCTTAACGAACCCAGTTTGATCCTCGTGGACCACCCCCGGGACACAGTCCTCTATCCTCGTCGCCATCACCTTGGCCAGGAGCTTAGCATCTACGTTTAAAAGGGAAATGGGCCTGTAGGACCCACACTGCAGCGGGTCTTTTTCCTTCTTCAAAAGTAGCGATATCGTCGCCTCCGACATAGTCGGGGGCAACTTCCCCCTTTCCCTGGCCTCATTAAAGGTTCTCGTCAAAAGCGGGGCCAGTAGGTCCATATATTTCCTATAAAATTCCACCGGGAACCCATCCGGTCCCGGGGCCTTCCCCGCCTGCATGCTCCCAATCCCTTTTACCACCTCCTCCATCTCAATCTGTGCTCCCAGTCCCGCCCTCTCCTGCTCCTCCACCTTCGGGAATTCCAGCTGATCCAGGAAACACATCATTCCCTCCTTCCCTTCCGAGGGCTGAGCCTTATATAACCTCTCATAGAATGCCTTGAACACCCCGTTCACTCTCTCCGCTCCCCGTTCCATCTCTCCCTCCTCATCTCTCACCCCACCTATCTACCTCGTTGCTCCCCTCTTCCTCAATTGGTGGGCCAGTAGCCGACTCGCCTTCTCTCCATACTCATACTGTACACCCTGTGCCCTCCTCCACTGTGCCTCTGCCTTACCCGTGGTCAGCAGGTCAAATTCCACATGTAACCTTTGTCTTTCCCTGTACAGTCCCTCCTCCGGTGCCTCTGCATATTGCCTGTCCACCCTCAGAGGTTCTCTCAACAATTGCTCCCTTTCTTTACCCTCTTGCTTCCCTTTATGTGCCCTTATGGATATCAGTTCCCCTCTGACCACCGCCTTCAACGCCTCCCAGACCACTCCCACCTGAACCTCTCCGTTGTCATTAAGCTCCAGCTACCTTTCGATACACCCCCTCACCCTTAGACATACCCCCTCATCCGCCAATAAGCCCATATCCATTCTCCAGAGTGGGTGCTGTTCTTTTTCCTCTCCTACCTCCAGGTCTACCCAATGTGGAGCGTGGTCCGAAATGGCTATGGCCGTATACTCCGTCCCTGTCACCTTCGGAATCAGTGCCCTTCCCAAGACAAAAAAGTCTATCCGTGAGTATACCTTGTGAACATGGGAGAAAAATGAGAACTCCTTACTCCTAGGCCTAATAAATCTCCAGGGGTCTTCTCCTCCCATCTGCTCCATGAAGTCCTTGAGCACCCTGGCCGCTGCCGGCCTCCTCCCGGTCCTGGACCTCGACCGGTCCAGCCCTGGATCAAGCACCGTATTGAAGTCTCCCCCCATTACCAACTTCCCCGCCTCCAGGTCCGGGATACGCCCCAACATACGCCTCATAAAATTTACATCATCCCAGTTCGGGGCGTAAACGTTCACCAGAACCACCGCCTCCCCTTGCAATCTGCCAGTCACCATCACATATCTACCCCCACTATCCGCCACTATGGTCTTTGCCTCAAACAGTACCCGTTTCCCCACTAAGATAGCCACCCCCCTATTCTTCGCATCTAAACCCGAATGAAACACCTGCCCCACCCATC
Organism: Scyliorhinus torazame; assembly: GCF_047496885.1. Lineage (NCBI taxonomy): Eukaryota > Metazoa > Chordata > Chondrichthyes > Carcharhiniformes > Scyliorhinidae > Scyliorhinus > Scyliorhinus torazame. The sequence continues at coordinate 117,904,452 of NC_092708.1, forward strand.
CTTTACGTAGTCTAACCTGGTCTATCAGTTTCAGGTGCGTCTCCTGCAACATAACTACATCTGCCTTTAATTTCTTTAGGTGTGCGAGTACCCGTGCCCTTTTAATCGGCCCGTTCAGCCCTCTCACGTTCCACGTGATCAGCCGGGTTGGGGGGCTCTTTACCCTTGTCGACTAGCCATCCCCTTTTTTAACCCAGCTCCTCACCCAGTTCCCACGTACCTGTATATCCCACCGACGGTGCCCCCCCGTCTCGACCACCCCATCCCATAACAGCTCCCCCTTCTCCTTAGCAGCAGCAACCCAGTTAACCCCCCCCCCTCCGCTAGATCCCCCTCTAGCGTAGTTGCACCCCCCATGTTGCTCCCAGAAGTCAGCGAACTCTGGCTGACCTCGGCTTCCCCCCTTGCCCTCGGCCCCCACTGTGCGAGGCCCCCTCCTTCCTGCGTCCCTGTTTCCGCCACAATTACCATAGCGCGGGAACAAAGCCCGCGTTTCCCACTTGGCCCCGCCCCTAATGGCGCATTTCCCTCCTCCTTCCCCTTACCGTCCCACCGGCGCCCACAGTTCCTCATACTCCCCCCCCCCCCCCCCCCCCCCGCCCCACCAACATGGGGAAGAGAGAAAAGTTACAGGATCACAGAATTAACAAATTGAAAAATCACCCCCCCCCCCCCTTCCCCTTCCTCGCCCCACATAATCACCCCACCACTTTGTCCCAGAAGCTCTTTCTCTCGCCAGACTATTCCAGCTTCTCGTCCACAATGAATGTCCACACCTCTTCTGCCATCTCAAAGTAATGGTGCTTCCCTTGGTGTGTGACCCACAGGTTGCAACATTCCAAATTGAACCTTCTTTTTGTGAAGCACCGCCTTAGCCCGATTGAAACTTGCCCTCCTTCTCGCCACCTCCGCACTCCAATCCTGGTATACGCGGATCACCGCGTTCTCCCACCTACAGCTCCGAGTTTTCTTCGCCCATCTGAGGACCGTCTCTCTGTCATTGTAGCGGAGAAACCTCACCACTATAGCTCGAGGTATTTCTCCAGCCTTTGGTCTTCGCGCCAGAACTCGATAGGCTCCCTCCACCTCCAAAGGGCCCGTCGGGGCTTCCGATCCCATTAGCGAGTGGAGCATCGTGCTCACATGTCCCGACGTCCGCCCCTTCTGCGCCTTCAGGAAGACCCAGGACTCTTAAATTCTTCCTCCACGAATTATTCTCCAGTGCTTCCAACCTCTCCACACACCTTTTGTGCTGTGCCTCGTGCGTCTTTGCCTTCACCACCAGGCCCTGTATTTCATCTTCGTTTTCAGCAGTCTTTGCCTTCACGACCCGAAGCTCCAGCTCCTGGGTCCTCTGCTCCTCCTTTAGCCCTTCAATCGCCTGTAATATTGGGGCCAACACTTCCTTCTTCAACTCCTTCTTCAGATCTTCCACACAGCACCGCAGGAACTCTTGTTGCTCCGGGCCCCATAACAAACGGCCACCTTCCGACGCCATCTTGCTTCGAGCTTCCCTTCCTTGCCGCTGCTCCAGAGGATCTTCTGCAATCCGGCCGCTATCCTCTCCTTTTTCCATGCGTGTCTGGGGGGATTCCCTTCTGGTTTACCGCACAGTGTTTTTAGCCGTTTAAACTGCCGTTGGGGCTCCTATTAAGAGCCCAAAAGTCCGTTCCAACGGGAGGTGCCGAAACGTGCGACTCAGCTGGTCATTGCCGCACCCGGAAGTCTCCACTTTCTGAAGTTTCTTGTGGTCTTGGACCGAGCTGTTGCCATACCAGGCTGTGATGCAGCCGGATAGGATGCTTTCTTTGGTACATCTGTAAAAGTTAATGTGGACATGCCAAATTTCCTCAAGATCTCACTGAGTATTCACCTCTCTCAATTTGCACCCATTCAAATAATAATCTGCCTTCCTATTTTTGCTAGCAAAGTGGATGACCTCTCATTTATCCACATTATACTGCATCTGCCCATACTCAGCCTGTCCAAATCCCACTGCAGCATCTCTGCATCCTCCTCATAGCTCACCCACCCAACTTTGTATCATCTGCAAATTTGGAAGTAATACATTTTGTTCCCTCGTCCAAGTAACTAATATATAACATGAACAGTTGGGGTCCTAGCACAGATCCTTGCAATACCCCACTAGTCTCTGCCTGCCAATTGGAAAAAGACCCATTTATTCCAACTTTTTGCTTTCTGTTGGCTAACCAACTTTCTATCCATCTCAAGACACTACCTGCAATCCCATGTGCTTTAACATGGTCTCACATAGTAATCTTCTATGTGAGACCTTGTCAAAAGCCTTCTAAAAGTCTAAATAAACCGTATCCACCGGTTCTCCCTGGCCAACTCTACCAGTTACATCTTCAAAGAATTCTGGTAGATTTGTCAAACATGATTTCCCTTTTGTAAATCCACGCTGACTTTATCTGATTGTACCACTATTTTCCAAATGCTGTGCTATGAAATCCTAGATAATGGACTCTAGCAACTTCCCTACTACTGACGTTAGGCTCACTGGTCTATAGTTCCCTGCTTTCTCTCTACCTCCCCTTTTTGAATAGCTAATATTAGCTCCCCTCCAATCAGGAGGAACCATTCCAGAACCCAAAGTATTTTGGAAAATGATCACCAATGAATCCACTATTTCTAGGTCACTTCCTGAAGTATTCTGGGATGAAGATTATCAGACCCTGGAGATTTATCTGCCTTCAATCCTATTAATTTCCCCCAAACCATTTCTTTACTAATATGGACTCACCCAAAATGGTCTGGGGGCTGGGGCTGATGGCTTGTTGGTAGTGTGCAGACTCTTTCTTGCTCATGGCTGTAATTGAGACCAGAGATCATTAGTGATTTGGGGATAGTCACCTACATTAAAGAGCCCTCACATTTTTGGCATGTTTGCGATGCCGACTGGATGGAACCTGATGGGAGATGCTGAGTATAGGACCAGTCTCAGCCTTCACCAGGCAGCTCTGCTGCCTGCTCTTCAAAGGTAATGAGTGGCCTAAGCTCTGGCATCCCCCACTCCTGTCTGCAATCTCTCCCTGTTGTTGTGGGCAATCTAGTCCTGCATAAAGACAGATGGGCAGACTGTGAGCAGGATGGATACCAAACCATATGATAAGCATAAAAGCAAATTACTGTGGATGCTGGAATCTGAAACAAAAACAGAAAATGCTGGAAATTTCAAAGAGGTCTGGCAGAGGAAGAGAATGGAGCTAATGTTTTGTCAACGCTGGTGATAAGCATACCTGCCTTTTGTGTGTGCTCAGTGGACCTATGTAAGGGCTGAAGATGCGACTTATGCAGCATGTGATTAGAGATGAAAATTTAAAAGTGTGTGTGAGAATCAGTGATGATGCTTCTTGTGCTCATGGTGTGTGAGATCGCTGTGGACTGTAACCCTGTAAATACCTGATGGCCTTCTGAAAGTGTAAGTTGAGACTGAAAGAAGATTGACTGCTCCTGGTGGAGCAGATGGGATCATTCATCCTCTTCCTGCACAGGAGAGTGGTCCTCTCCGGAGGACCACAGGTGCTAACCGCCCTGGCGACCTCCTCCCAGCCTTGTTGGTGAGGTTGGTGGACCTCTGGAACCCGGGGTAAAGGACTTCCTGCAATGCTCGACTGCCTGGAAGAATGTCTCCAGGCACTTGTTGCTGCATTTCAGCACACATAGTTTCTCTCTTCTGGGGATCAGTCTGGTGCTAGCCACGACAATTCCTGGGCTGCAGAGAGTAAATGTGGTGTGCAGGGGCTGTTTAAATATGGTGCCCAGGACTGCGACCCAATGGAGGTAACAGTGGGGTGGACAAATCCCTGCTCTCCCTGTAGAATGGGCCCTGTTGTCACTGCAGAATGGACTTGACTGTCTCTGCAACAATACGAGCATATGAACATATGAATGAGCAGGTGTAGGCCATTCGGCCCCTCAAGCCTGTTCTGCCATTCAGTAAGACCACGGATGATCTTGTTGTAGCCTCAATTCCACTTTGCCACCCATTCCTGATAGCCTTTCACCCCCTTGATTGTCAACAATCTATCTGGCTCTGCCTTAAAAATATTTAACAGCTCCGCTTACATCGCCTCTTCAAGAAGAGAGTGCCAAAGACTCACGACCCTCTTAGAGAAACAGATTATCCTCAGCTCTGTCTCAAATGAATGACCCCTTAATTTTAAACAGTGACTACGGGCAGCACGGTGGCGCAGTGGTTAGCACTGCTGCCTCATGGCGCTGAGGACCCAGGTTCAATCCCAGCCCTGGGTCACTGTCCGTGTGGAGTTTGCACATTCTCCCCGTGCCTGCATGGGACACACCTCCACAACCCAAAGATGTGCAGAGTAGGTGGCTTGGTCACACTAAATTGCCCCTTAATTGTCAAACATAATTGGGTACTCTAAATTTATTTTTTAAAACAGTGACTCCTGGCTCTAAATTCTCCCACAAGAGGAAACATCCTTTTCATGTCCACCCTGTCAAGACCCCTCAGGATCTTATATGTTTCAGCAAAGTCACCTCTTACTCTTCTAAAAGCCAGCAGATACAAGCCTAGCCTGTCCAACCTTTCCTCCTAGTTCAACCGACCCAAACCAGGTATGAGTCTAGTAAACCTTCTCTGAACTGCTTCCAACGGACAGGAGTCAGAGCCTCCTAAACGTTCCACCTGTGTAAAATATGGGCACTGTTCTCCAGTTCTCCCCAAACCTCACCCTTATCCTCTTCCTCCTTTTTCTCATTCTCTTCGTCAACAAGCTCGTTAGCAGTCTTAACAGACAGTTTATATCTTTTGGGCCAATTGCCTCTTCCCATTCTCTTTGGATCCATACAGTGTTTTGGTTTAATGCTGCAGCCACCCATTTCCATTCCTACCCTCACATGAAAATGAAAATCCGGGCCTGAGAGCCAGATTAAAATGAGCTGTTTCTAAGAATTATGATAATCAGAACGGGTGAGAAAGAAATGAAAAGAGGGATGATAGAGAGCAGAAATAGAGATCTATATATTTATAGTTTAGCTCTACACAAAGTAGCCTGAGTCTTAAGTATTAGCTGTCATTTAATAAAAATATCAGAGAAAGATGGAAGTGTTAAAAATGTCTTGATATCTTATATCTGAAATGGGTAGACAAATTCCAGATGCAGTCAAACTATCTGTGGAATTTATAACAAATCTAGACGTCAGTAACATATACTTTATGAAGAAACGCAGAGCATTAAATGTCTGCATGATATCTTGCAGAGAGAACATTCTGGAATTCTCGAAGAAAAGCTCTGGCTAATGTTTTCAGGAGCTTCATAAATGCAATTTCTGCGCACAATGATGGAAAGTCTCTTTCACCATCCCGATATTTGAAAACGTAATCAAGAGCTAAAGTGAGGAATTCTAAAGCCCTGAAATGAATTTAATACCGACAATTTAAAATACCAGGAAGGCCAAAAGCATTGCCTTCAGCCCAGCCAACACAATTTGCTGCCCCGTCACTGCCTCAGCTAAATAAAACTGCTTCTGAGTGGAGCTTCTAATCGCAAATCCACTCAGTCACAAAGTTATATCAATTAAATAAGTGGTGAAAAGAACAATTAAATGTTCCTTTTGGTGACAAAGCAAGATGGCATCAAATTGTACATATCATGTGCTTATTATTTTTAATTCTTGCTAAACAACAAATCTATTAAAAAGTTTGTTTTCTGCACTTCCGGTGGCGGCTATGAAGGAGTAAGTCACACATTTGGTGGCTCCCGCTCTGGTCGGACTTTTGGACCTTTCCCCCGTTTTTCTGCCGGACTTGAATTGTAAAACGGATGTTAGTGGCAATTGTTTACTGAATTCCCACTTTGGTGCATGGAGAGAAGGACTAGAAGTGTTCATAAGGGCAGAAACAAAAAGATAGAAAAGGCTTGGGCTGTAGCTGTAACAGAAGACAGCATGGCGGAGGTTCGGACCTCTGGCTAGTCAACCCAGCAGTCTATGGAGCAGCTGCTGCAGGTCATTCAGGAGGGTTTTGCTATGCAGAAACGGACTGCTTGGACCCGATAAAAGAGTCGATTGAATGGTTGGAGCATAGATTGGATGCCCAGGAACGGGCGATCCAGAAGGTGGAGAAGGCGCTGGCTGAGCAGGAGGAACATCAGACTGCGGTGGTGCTGGAGGTGGGGATGCTGAGGGACCAGCAGAAGAAGCTCCTGGAGAAGGTGGAGGACCTAGGGAATAGGTCCCGCCGGCAGAACCTAAGAATCGTCGGGCTCCCAGAGGGGTCCGAAGGAACGGACCCTGGGGCATACATCGCAGACATGTTTGTAAAGCTGCTGGGGGATGGGGCATTCTCCCGGCCCTTGGAGGTGGATAGGGCTCACAGAGCATTTGCGAGGAAGCCACGAATGGGAGACCCCCCGAGGGCTATGGTGGTGAGACTCCACAGGTTCTCGGATAAGGAGCGCATTCTACAGTGGGCCAAGCAGACACGGAGCTGAAAATGGGACAACAGCATCCTGTGGGTTTACCAGGACCTGAGTGTAGAGGTGGCCAGGAGGAGAGCATGCTTCAACCAGATCAGGGCAATCCTTTTTAAGAAAAAGGTGAAGTTTGGACTGTTATACCCAGCCCGTCTCTGGGTCACGCATGAGGATCAGCACTTCTACTTTGAGTCGCCTGAGGACGCGTTGGACTTTGCGAAAAAGAAAGGTGATGGATTGAGAACTTTTGAACTTGGCTGCAACGTTCATGTTTGTGTTTCTCTGTTTTTGTAAAAAGTTTCTCGTTTTCCGTTTCATGGAAGATGTTTGTGATGCCATTTGCATTTATTTGGAACCATCGGTAGAGCTGAGCGAGTTAAGGTTTTCATTTGCACTGTTGGGGGATGGAGGTGTGCTTGTTTTGATCTTAGTGTTTTTCTGTTGGGAAATTGTGTGGGGATTGTTTAATGTTGGAGTTTGTTTGTCTGAGCAGGGGAGAGGGTGGGGAGGGAACAATAGGTGGGAGACTATTTGCCGCCAGGGATGGGGGCCACCAAGCTAGCTGGGCGAGCTAGCTCTCGGATGCGCAGTGGGGGGTGTGCATATCTTTGGTTTAGGAAAGGGATTGGGTTACAGGGTGTTGTTACTAAGGGGTAGAGGGGGTGGGGTGAATGTTCCGCTGACGAGAGAGGGACTTGGGCTGAGGGACAGAGAGGAGGTTGGGAGTGGGGGCTGCCTGGGGATGGACCGGTGGAGGTGCGAAGCACGGGCTGGAGGCGAACCTAAAAAAGGGGATGGCTGATCGGCCGGGGGGGGGGTGGGGGGGGGGGGGTGCAATGAGCCCCCCAACTAGGCTGATCACCTGGAATGTTCGAGAGTTAAATGGGCCGGTGTGTTCGTGTATCTTAGGGGGATTGAAGGCGGACGTGGTAATGTTGCAGGAGACGCATCTTAGAGTAACGGACCAGGTTAGACTGAGGAAAGGCTGGGTCAGTCAGGTTTTTCACTCGGGACTAGATTCAAAGACTAGAGGGGTCGCGATCCTGATCAATAAGCGGGTGGTGTTTGTGGCGGGTAGAATAGTCTTGGATGTGGGAGGTCGGTACATTATGGTCAGTGGGAAGCTAGAGGGGGTGCAGGTGGTATTAGTGAATGTATATGTGCCAAATTGAGATGATGTGGAGTTTATAAAGAGGATACTGGGGAAGATACCGGACCTGGACTCGCACAGGTTGGTCATGGGAGGGGACTTCAACACAGTTATGGACCCTGGCTTGGACCGGTCAAGCTCAAAAAGGGCATTGTGCCAGCAATGGCAAAGGAACTAAGAGGGTTCATGGAGCTGTTGGGGGGTGGATCCATGGAGATTTGGGCAGCCGAGGGTGAAGGAGTTTTCCTTCTACTCAAACGTGCATAGTGTATTCCCGGATTGATTTCTTTATTTTGAGCAGGGCCTTGCTGGCTGGGGTGGTGGTCACGGGGTACTCGGCGATTACAATCTCAGACCATGCTCCTCACTGGGTTGACCTGCAGGTTAGTAAAGACAGTAACCAGCGCCCGCACTGGAGGTTAGATGTGGGACTTTTGACGAATGAAGGGGTGTGCGAGCGGCTGAGGAAATGTATTCAGAGCTACCTGCAGGTCAATGACACGGGGGAAATTTCAGCAGCGGTGGTGTGGGAAGCACTGAAGGCAATGGTCAGGGGAGAGATGATCTCGATCTGGGCCCATAGGGAGAAGGTGGACAGGGCAGAGACGGACCGACTGGTAAAGGAGATACTGCAGATTGATATGAGGTATGCGGAGACCTCAGAGGCAGGGCTTTTAAGGGAACGCCGGAGATTGCAGGCGGAGTTTAGCTTGCTGACCACAGGGAGGGCGGTGGAGCAGCTGAGAAAGGCGAGGGGGGCAATCTATGAACATGGAGAGAAGGCCAGCAGAATGCTTGCACAGCAGCTTAGGAAGAGGGAGGCAGCTGGGAGATTGGGAAAGTAAAGGACAGACATGGGAACCTGGTTGGTGATACGATAGGGGTGAATAAGACGTTTAGGGATTTCTATAGCAGGCTGTCCAGGTCGGAACCCCATATGGGTCCGGAGGGGATGAGGCACTTCTTGGAGGGGTTGAATTTCCCAAAGGTGGACGGGGAGCGGATAGAAGGGCTGGGGGCCCCGATCGGGTTGGAAGAGGTAGTGCAGGGTCTGAAGGCCATGCAGTCGGGTAAAGCCCCGAGGCCAGACGGGTACCCAGTGGAGTTTTGTAAAACGTTCTTGGGGATATTGGGGCCGGTGTTGATGAGAATGTTCAATGAGGCAAGGGAAAGAGGGGTGTTGCCCCCGACGATGTCACAGGCAATGATTTCGCTGATTCTTAAGCGGGACAAGAACCCGGAGTTGTGTGGGTCCTACAGGCCGATCTCCCTGTTAAATGTAGATGCCAAGTTGCTGGCCAAAATCTTGTCCTCTAGGATCGAGGATTGTGTTCCGGACTTTATTGGGGAGGACCAGACGGGGTTTGTTAAGGGCAGGCAGTTGGTGGCCAATGAAAGAAGACTGTTAAATGTGATCGTGATGCCCCCAGAAGGTAGGGAGGTGGAGGTAGTGATCGCAATGGATGCAGAAAAGGCTATTGATCGGGTAGAATGGGACTATCTGTGGGAGGTACTGGGACGGTTCGGATTTGGGCGATGCTTTATTGACTGGGTCAGGTTACTGTATCAGGCTCCTGTGGCAAGTGTACGGACGAATAGGACAACATCTGACTATTTTAGACTGCACCGGGGGATGAGGCAGGGACCTCTCCCCACTGTTGTTTGAGCTGGCTATTGAGCCGTTGGCAATTGTTGTGAGAGCCTCAAGGGTCTGGAGAGGACTGGTCCGGGGGGGAGGGGGTGGAGCACAGGGTTTTGCTCTATGCAGACGGCCTGCTTCTGTACGTTTCGGACCTAATAGAGGGGATGGAAGAAATCATGAGGACTCTAGGGGAATTTGGCCAGTTTTTGGGGTGCAAGCTTAATATGGGAAAGAGTGAGATGTTTGTGGTCCAGGCGAGGGGACAGGAGAGGCAACTGGGAGAGCTGCCGTTTCGGTTAGTAGGAGGGAAGCTGTAGGTACCTAGGCATCCAGGTGGCGCGGGAATGGGACCGGCTGCATAAATTAAATCTGGCCCGACTAATATACCAAATGAAGGACGATTTTTGGAGATGGGACGCGCTTCCGTTGTCACTGGCTGGGAGGGTGCAGACGGTGATGATGACGGTCCTCCCAAGATTCCTGTTTGTATTTCAGTGTCTCCCCATCTTTATTCCGCGGTCCTTTTTTAAGCGGGTCAACAGAGTGATCACGAGCTTCGTCTGGGCGGGCTAGACCCCGCGAGTAAGGAAGGTAATGCTTGAGCGGAGTCTAATATAGCTGTGATCAGGAAGTGGGTGGTGGGGGAGGGGTTGGCCTGGGTGAGTATGGAGGCAGCTTCACGTAAGGGCACCAGTTTGGGGGCGTTGGTAACAGCGCGTCTGCCGTTCCCGCCGGCACGGTATTCCACCAGTCCAGTGGTGGTGGTGGCCCTGGGAGTTTGAGGCTAGTGGAGGCGGCATGTGGGAGCAGTGGGTGCATCGTTCTGGGCCCCAATCTGTGATAATCACTGGTTTGCCCCAGGGACTAAGGACGGGGGGTTCCGGTTATGGCGGAGAGTGGGGATTGAAAGGATGGGGGATATGGTCATAGAGGGGAGCTTTCCGAGTATGAGGGCGTTGGAGGAAAAGTTTGGGTTGGCGAGGGGAAGCGAATTCAGGTATCTGCAGGTGCGGGACTTCCTTTGTAAACAGATGTCAACCTTCCCGCTCCTACTGCTAAGGGGGATTCAGGACAGGGTAGTTTCCAGAGGGTGGGTAGGAGAAGGGAGAGTCTCGGACATTGATACGGAGCTTATGGGGTCGGAGGAGACGCAGACCGAGGAGCTGAAGCGCAAGTGGGAGAAGGAGCTGGGAAGTGAGATAAAGGATGGTCTATGGCAGACGCGTTGAGTAGAGTCAACTGTGCCAGGCTCAGCCTGATATAATTTAAGGTTGTTCACCGGGCTCACATGACAGTGGCCCGGATGAGCAGATTCTTGGGGTGGAGGACAAGTGCGCAAAATGTGCGAGAGGACCGGCGAACCATGTCACACATGTTTTGGACATGTCCAAAGCTTAGGGGATTTTGGCAGGGGTTTGCGGACGTCATGTCCACTGTGGTAAAAACAAGGGTGGCGCTGAAGACCCGGGAATCCAGGAGGAGAAAGAGGCAGATGTTCTGGCCTTTGCTTCCCTGGTAGCTCGGAGACAGATACTATTAGCTTGGAGGGACTCAAAGCCCCCAAAGCCGGATACCTGGCTATCGGACATGGCTAGCTTCCCCTGTTTGGAGAAAATCAAGCTCGCCTTGAGAGGGTCACTGTTAGGGTTCGCCCGGAGGTGGCAACCGTTCGTCAACTTATTTGCAGGAAATTAATCATCAGCAGACACTAAGGGCAATTTATCATGGCCAATCCATCTAACCTGTACGTCTTTGGACTGTGGGAGGAAACCGGAGCACCTGGAGGAAACCCATGCAGACACGGGGAGAACGTGCAGACTCCACACAGACAGTGGCCCTGCAGGGAATCGAACCTGGGACCCTGGCACTGTGAAACCACAGTGCTATCCACTTGTGCTACCATGCTGCCCACCAGTAGTTTAGATTAGAATAGGAGGTCAATAAGGGTGGGACCTGTATGAGAGGTAAATGGCTTTTGCACTATGTTTATGGTTTCATGTATATTGTTTATTTTGTTGTTGTTACTACACCAAAAATACCTGAATATAATGTTTATTAAAAAAAAAGTTTGTTTTCTGAAACTTGCTTTACAGACGTAAAACTACTGAGACCATGGATGGAATTTAACATACCCTGGATTGTCGGTTGGAAGATTTTGGTGGTTGGGGGGAGGGATATATCATGGGACAGGAAGATGGAGGATTGAGAGCCTGTCTTTCTGACTCTTATCACTCAAGTCCAGGGCCTTATTGTTTAAAAATGGCCTTCCCTCCTGCTGGCCTACTTAGGCCATTACATGGTCAATTAAAGATCACTTAAGTGTTTCATCCCACTGCAGCAGAGGGCAAATCATTGGAAACACCGCTAGGTGAACTGTGGTGGGCATGCCTGTGATCTGTTGGGGTGGGGGTAGGAATGCTTGGAAAATCTGTGTCCAATGAAGGTATATGCCAGCAGCAAAGGAGGGGCGTGGAGGAAGACACCTCCCCGCCCTTTACACTGACCCCTCCTCCTTTCCAAAGTTTACATGACTGGCACTGGCGATCCCGTCCCATTCACCTGCACTCTGGAACTCGAACAATGATGTCATCCTTAGGCCAATTGTAGTACTGGCCGTGGCCACTGCTCCTGGTGGTGCTGTCAGTGCAGGAGAGCTTCGACAGCTCATGGAGATGGGTCACCTCCCTTCAGCAGAAAGTCTGATGGAAAATTTCCTCTGGTGAAGCTGGGAACCCCAACAGCCAATGAGCTGCCTAATTGGGTCTTAATGCCCGACACTCTCCCAAAAATGGCCAGGGTAGGGTTACCATTGGATCTTTAGCCGGGATGGACCCACCAATGTGACCATTAGCTTTCACTCCTTATGACTCAGTACAAAATGAACACAGTGTAAAACATGGAACAAACTCTTTCATTAAACACTTCACTATGTTGAAACATGCAATTCATGAATTAATAGTGTCATAATATCCACTCATGTATATAATGAGATGCAGACAGGCAATGATTGACACACAGGATGACCAGTAAGCATACAACACAGCACAGCCAATCACCAGACAGGACACTACCACTATAAAGCCAGAGGGCACGAGGTTTCCCGCTCTCTCGGGACCCAGCCACTGAGACAGTCAGAGTCCACGAGCTAGCAAGTGCAAACACCATGCGGTAGCTAGTAAGTCTGGTCAGGCTAGTACAAGGTCTCCAGTCAGTTCAGTATAGTGTCGACCCACAGCTGAATATGTATATTAGTTTTATCGTTGAATAAAACAGTGTTGGATCTTCTCCAGTGTTAGACGTCTGTTTCTAACTTCCCTGCATCGAGTGCAGTCCACATCGAACCTACCTGCTTAACACATCAAATAGTTTGCCATATATTTCATATAATTGCTTCATGTTTTTAATTATATATAATGCAGCTGATCTTTATCGTGTTGCTGATTTTATGAGCATGAGGTGCGGAGATTTAAGAACAGAACCTTGGGAAACAAATTAAATGAAAGTTCGAAGTAACAAATCGGCTTACTTATGCACAGCCAGCCTGATATTTAGATTCTTTATTATTAATGTATGCATGGCTCAAATAACTTTTTTGCTTTTTTAAATGTTATCTATACTCTATTATTGCAATTGACAGAACTGTTTGTTTGCGATTGATTTCAAACTGAAACATCCAACTTGGATTTTCTTGCAAATTTATTGGAGCAAATGTAGCAAATATTAAATTAAGTAAAGGCAAACGTTGTTTTTTGTGACTTCCTTGTGATATCGACAGGGGACAGACAGACCCTACCATTTATCAACGTGATAATCCCATTACCATCTGCAATCCCTTCCTTTGGTAGTTGGATTAATTGCTGGAAAGATCCCGATATCTTTAAAAGTCTGAGTATTATGTTAGTAGCCAAGTTTATCTGTTGTTTCATCTGAACAGCTGACCTTGCCACGGACAGGTTTCTATTAGCAACCCCACCGTCTCATTAATCAGTCTGATAATCTCAGTTGTTGAGTTGTATTTTCTCCATTTGCTTCCGACACAACATCTTGAATGCGTTAGAGAACAGGACTCACATTAATCCAGTCGTCATCCAAGATGTTTGTGAAGAAGTAAAAGAGATTAATTTGATAATCACAAACTGCTTTTAGTGCCAACAAAATAATAGTATAATTAACAGCTATGTGTTCAGTTTGATAGTATGACTTTATGGAAGTAAATTAAAGGAAACTATTATCTCTTGAAGCACGTTTTAATGTCATCACTGCCACGTTGAGGTCACAGTTCACAGCCAGTCAGTGGAAGGATTATAAGTGGTTACTGAGGTTAAGCATTTCAGATATTGATGCTGAAACTGGAATGCAAATTTTCAGAAAGCAACTTGTTTTTCAGAGTATGAGTACTAATAATCTTTATAAACTTTATTATTGTCACAAATCAGCTTACATTAACACTGCAATGAAGTCACTGTGAAAATCCCCCCCGTCGCCACACACCGGCGCCTGTTCAGGTACACAGAGGGAGAATTCAGAATGTCCAATTCACCTAACAGCATGTCATTTGGTACTTGTGGGAGGAAACCGGAGCACCCGGAGGAAACCCACGCAGACATAAGGAGAATGTGCAGACTCTGCACAATCAATGACCCAAGCTGGGAATTGAACCTGGGACCCCGGCGCTGTGATGCAACAGTGTTAATCACTGTGCTACCGTGCCATTACCGTTAATAATAACAGGCCTGGTTTTTAAAAAATATATATATATTTATTAAAGTTTTTAACACAATTTTTCTCCTTTACAAACAATAACCCCCCCCCCCCCCCCGTAACAAAAAAAAAGAAACGAGAAATCGCGTGGAGCAAGATATATACATGACAAAATAGTATATTTACATAGCTTTGTACACTGGCTCTCTCCCGTACATGCCAGTTTCCCCGACTCTTCATGTTATCTCTTGCTCATCCACCTCCCCAGGCAGCCCCCCACCCCGGACGTCCCCCCGCCCCCCCCCCCCTCCCCAGGTTGCTGCTGCTGCTGACTGACCTTCCTCTAACGCTCCGCGGGATAGTCTAGGAACAGTTGCCACCGCCTGTAGAACCCCTGCGCAGACCCTCTCAAGGTGAACTTGATCCTCTCCAACTTTATGAACCCTGCCATATCATTTATCCAGGCCTCCAGGCTGGGGGGCTTCGCCTCCTTCCACATTAGCAAGATCCTTCGCCGGGCTACTAGGGACGCAAAGGCCAGAATACCGGCCTCTTTCGCCTCCTGCACTCCCGGTTCGTCCACTACTCCGAATATTGCTAGCCCCCAGCTTGGCTTGACCCGGACTTTCACCACTTGAGATATTGCTCCCGCCACTCCTCTCCAGAACCCCTCCAGTGCCGGGTGTGGTGTTGGGTGCTCTGAGGTACAGATGAACCAACACGGTTGCGATTGGTACAACGCAGTTTTATTCCAACTTGTTACTTACAGATCTGTCTTGGTACTCAGCACGTGGTGACTGTGTGAGTGTCTTGTTAATCAGGTCCTGTCCTTGTCCTTGTCTCCAGATGGACTGACTACCAGGTGTTGTGTTTCTTGTCTTATACTGTGTCTGCTCTTGTCTGTGATTTGGCTGTCGTGTTATGTGTGCTAATTGGTCTGTTGGTCTATCTATCATGATGTGTGTGTTTGAATATCATGACACCGGGCATGACCAAAACATATGGACATGGTTCGCCGGGCTCCCTGAGCACCTTCCACATCTGTCCTCTACCCCAAAGAACCTGCTCAACCTTGCCCCCATCAAGTGAGCTCTGTGAACCACCTTAAATTGTATCAGGCTGATCCTGGCACACGAGGAGGAGGAATTAACCCTACCCAGGGCATCAGCCCACAGACCTTCCTCGATCTCCTCCCCCATCTCCTCCTCCCATTTACCCTTCAACTCTTCTACCAGCGCCTCCCCCTCTTCTTTCATCTCCTGGTGTATTGCCGACACCTTGCCCTCCCCGACCCATGCACCCGAGATCACCCTGTCTTGAATTTCTTGTGCCGTGAGCAACGGGAATTCCCTCACTGTCGCCGCACAAAAGCCCTCACCTGCATATATCTAAAGGCATTTCCCGGGGGTAACTCAAACTTCTCCTCCAGTGCCCCTAGGCTCGCAAACGTTCCGTCAATGACCAGGTCCCCCATTCTTCTGATCCCCACCCGATGCCAGCTCTGGAAACCCCCGTCCATCTTCCCCGGGACAAACCGATGGTTACCCCTGATCGGGGACCACACCGATGCTCCCATTGCACCCCTGTGCCGTCTCCACTGGCCCCAGATCCTTAGCGTTGCCGCCACCACCAGGCTCGTGGTATACTTTGTCGGCGAGAGCGGCAGCGGTGCCGTCACCAATGCCCCCAGGCGCGTTCCTTTGCAGGACGCCATCTCCATCCTCTTCCATGCTGCCCCCTCTCCCTCCATAACCCACTTGCGGATCATCGACACATTTGCTGCCCAGTAGTAGCTCCCCAGGTTTGGCAGTGCCAAACCTCCTCGGTCCCTACTGCGTTCCAGGAACCCTCTCCTTACCCTCGGGGTCTTATTCGCCCACACAAATCCCATAATACTCCTGCCTACTCTCTTAAAAAAGGCCTTAGTGATCACGATGGGAAGGCACTGAAACACAAACAAAAACCTCGGAAGGACCACCATTTTGACCGATTGCACTCTACCCGCCAGCGAGAGCGGTAACATGTCCCATCTTTTGAAATCCTCCTCCATTTGCTCCACCAACCTCATCAGATTCAGTTTATGTAGGGCCCCCCAACTCCTGGCTATCTGGATCCCCAGATACGAAAGCTCCCCTCCGCCCTCCTCAGCGGTAGGTCCCCTATCCCTCTTTCTTGGTCCCCCGCCTGTAATACAAAGAGCTCACTCTTCCCTACATTGAGCTTATAGCCCAAAAACGCCCCAAACTCCCTTAGAGTCTGCATGACCTCCACCATCCCCTCCATCGGATCCGCCACGTACAACAACAGGTCATCCGCATATAGCGACACCCGATGCTCCCACTCAGACCACCCCCCTCCATTTATTAGACTCCCTCAATGACATGGCCAATGGTTCGATCGCCAATGCGAACAACAGGGGGGACAGGGGGCACCCCTACCTCGTCCCTCGGTACAGTCGAAAGTACTCCGACCTCCGCCGGTTCGTCACTACACTCGCCACCGGGGCTCTGTAAAGGAGCTTAACCCAACTGACAAACCCTCCCCCGAACCCAAACCTACGCAGCACCTCCCAGAGGTACTCCCACTCTACTCGGTCAAAGGCCTTCTCCGCGTCCATAGCTGCCACTATCTCTGCTTCTCCCTCCACCGATGGCATCATTATCACGTTTAAGAGCCGCCGCACATTGGTGTTTAGCTGCCTACCCTTTACAAATCCTGTCTGGTCCTCATGAATCACCCCCGGGACACAGTCCTCGATCCTCGTGGCCAGCACGTTTGCCAGCAACTTTGCATCCACATTAAGGAGCGAGATCGGCCTGTACGATCCACATTGCAGTGGGTCCTTGTCCCGCTTTAGGATCAAAGAAATTGTCGCTTCCAACATTGTCGGAGGTAGGGTCCCCTCCTCTCTTGCCTCATTAAAGGTCCTCACCAGTAGCGGGGCCAACAGGTCTGCGTACTTCTTGTAGAACTCCACCGGGAATCCGTCCGGTCCCGGGGCCTTCCCCGCCTGCATGCTCCCCAAACCCTTGCTCAGCTCCTCCAACCCAATTGGTGCCCCCAGACCAGCCACCTCTTGCTCCTCCACCCTCGGGAATCTCAGTTGGTCTAGGAATCATCTCATACCCTCTTCCCCCGCTGTGGGCTGAGATCTGTACAGCTCTTCATAGAAGGCCTTAAATACCTTGTTTATTTTCGTCGCACTCCGAACCGTGGCTCCCCTTCCATCTTTGACTCCCTCTATTTCCCTTGCTGCCATCCTTTTACGGAGCTGGTGTGCCAGCATCCGACTAGCCTTTTCCCCATACTCATAGGTCGCCCCCTGCGCTTTCCTCCACTGTGTCTCCGCCTTCCCTGTGGTCAACAGGTCAAACTCCGTCTGGAGCCGTCGTCTTTCCCCAAGTAATCTTTCCTCCGGGGACTCTGCGTATCTCCTGCCCACTCCCCAAATCTCCCCCACTAACCTCTCCCTTTCCATGCCCTCTGCCTTCTCCCTATGAGCCCTAATGGAGATTACCTCTCCCCTGACCACTGCCTTCAACGCCTCCCATACCACCCCTACCCGCACCTCCCCGTTGTCGTTGGCCTCCAAGTACCTTTCGATACACCCCCTCACCTTCCCACACACCACCTCATCCGCCAGCAGTCCCACATCCAGCCGCCACAGCGGGCGTTGGTTCCTCTCCTCTCCCAGCTCCAGTTCCACCCAGTGCGGGGCATGGTCCGAAACGGCTATGGCCGAATACTCCGTCTCCTCCACCCTCGGGATGAGCGCCCTGCCTAGAACAAAAAGAATCTATCCGGTAGTAGGCTTTGTGTACATGGGAAAAGAAAGAAAATTCCCTGGCCTGCGGCCTTGCAAACCACCATGGGTCCACTCCCCCCATCTGATCCATAAACCCCGTAAGTACCTTGGCCGCCGCCGGCTACTTTCCAGTCCTTGATTTGGAGCGGTCCAGTGCTGGATCCAACACTGTATTGAAGTCCCCTCCCATTATCAGGCCTCCTTTCTCCAGGTCCGGAATGCGCCCCAACATACGCTTCATGAATCCTGCAAATTCCCAGTTCGGGCGTATACGTTTACCAACACCACCCACGTCCCTTGCAGCCTACCGCTCACCATTACATATCGTCCTCCATTGTCCACCTCAATAGTCTTGGCCTCAAATGACACCCGCTTTCCCACTAATATTGCCACCCCTCTATTCTTTGCGTCCAGTCCCGAGTGGAATACCTGTCCTACCCATCCCTTTCTTAACCTGACCTGGTCCGCCACCTTCAGGTGAGTCTCTCCTTTTCTGGGCCAGTCCCGTGTCCACGCCTCCCTCACCCTCCAGTCCCCCAGACGGGGGACCCCCGTCCCGACCACCTCTTCTATGTACCATTCCCTTTCGGCCAGTGCAGCAGCAACCCTTTCCCCCCCCCCCCGCCTACCCAGCCCCCCCGCTAGACCCCGTCTAGCTTTTTTGCTCCCCGCATGTCACTCCCGTAAGTCAGCTGACACCTGCTGACCCCGGCTACCCCCGCTATCCCATTGACCTCCCCGTGTGGGAGTTCCCCGTCCCACCTCTCTTCCCGCACACGGGAAAAACAAAAAACCCCGCGCTTTCCAAAGCCCGCTCCGCCCCCTCTGGCGCGGCTCCTGTCGCGGCCTTGTCTCTCTCCCCCAGCCCATGTAACATTTCCTGTGCATGATTGTGATTGACCCCCTATATACAACAACCATCACACATCAAACCTCAAATATCCCCCCCACCCTTACAAACCCTCAGTTAGAGTCCAACTTTTCGGTTTGTATAAATGTCCACGCCTCTTCAGGCGTTTCAAAGTAATAGTGTTGGCCCTTGTATGTGACCCACAGTCGCGCTGGCTGCAGCATTCCGAATTTCACTTCTTTCCGTGCAACACCGCTTTGGCCCGGTTGAAACCCGCTCTCCGCTTTGCAACCTCCGTGCTCCAGTCCGGGTATATTCGGATCTCTGCATTGTCCCACTTACTGCTCCGCTCCTTCTTGGCCCATCTCAGGATCCACTCTCTGTCCGTGAACCGGTGGAACCTCACCACCATCGCCCTTGGCGGTTCATCTGCCCGGGGCCTCCTCGCCAGCTCCCGGTGTGCCCCGTCCAACTCCAGCGGCCTCGAAGGGGCCTCCTTGCCCATCATCGCCCCGAGCATCGTGCTCGTGTATGCCCCGGCATTGGCCCCCTCCACTCCTTCAGGGAGACCCAGGATCCGCAGATTCTTTCTCCTCGACCTGTTCTCCAGGTCTTCGAGTCTTCCCGCCCACTTCCTGTGTAGCGCCTCGTTCTACTCCACTCTCACCACCAGGCCCGAGATCTCGTCCTCGTTCTGACCAACTCTTTTTTGTACCTCATGGATCTGAACCTCGTGGGCCTTCTGGGTGATCCCTAGTCCTTCGATTGCCGAAAGCATAGG
The DNA here is from genome assembly GCF_047496885.1 of Scyliorhinus torazame. Lineage (NCBI taxonomy): Eukaryota > Metazoa > Chordata > Chondrichthyes > Carcharhiniformes > Scyliorhinidae > Scyliorhinus > Scyliorhinus torazame. Next base: position 117,923,842 of record NC_092708.1, read on the forward strand.
CGCCAGCATTTCCTTACGCATCTCCTCGCGCTGCTCCTCGAAGCAGTGCTTAATAAACTCCTGCAGCTCCACTTTGTCTCTGGCCGCCGCCATTTTGTCTTTTTTCCCCGGTTTTTCCCGTTGCTCCAACTCCTGCAGCTCTACTTTGTCTCTGGCCGCCGCCATTTTGTCTTTTTTCCCCGTTTTTTCCCGTTGCTCCAATGCCACTTTTGTGGCCGTTACGCTTCGAGTCCGTTTCATAAAAGTTGGAGGGGGACCTCCCTCTTACCTTCCCCACGGGTTAGTGTCGAAAAAAGTTCCGTTGGAACTCTTCTAGCAAGCCCGAAAGTTCGTGGTAGCGGGAGATGCCGAATCGTGCGGCTCAGCTCCACATAGCCGCACCCGGAAGTATAACAGGCCTGGTTACGAGAACCATAAAATTTACAGTGCATTCGGCCCATCGAGCCTGAATGAATGAAAATCGCTTATTGTCATAAGTAGGCTTCAAATGAAGTTACTGTGAAAAGCCCCTAGCCGCCACATTCCGGCGCCTGTTCGGGGAGACTGGTACGGGAATTGAACCGTGCTGCTGGCCTGCCTCGGTCTGCTTTCAAAGCCAGCGATTTAGCCCTGCGCTAAACCAGCCCCTGCACCGGCTCTTGGAAAGAGCACCCCACCTAAGCCCACACCTCCACCCTATCCCCGTAACCCAGTAACCCCGCCTAACTTAAGGGCAATTTATCATGGCCAATTTACCTAACCTGCACATCCTTGGACTGTGGGAGGAAACCGTCGCACCCGGAGGAAACCCATGCAGGCACGGGGGAACGTGCAGACTCTGCACAGACAGTGACCCAAGCCAGGAATCAAACCTGGGACCTTGGAGCTGTGAAGCAACTGTGCTAACCAGTGTGCTACCGTGCTGCCCATATTCCTGAAGGTTGCTGCAACAATGTTAAGGAAAATGTTCCATAATGGACCAAAAATCATTATGATTAACACAGGAGTGAAAAAGAACTCTGTGGCAGACTCGATGGGTTGAATAGCCTGATTCTGCTCCTTCATCTTATGGTCTTATGATGGCATCAACAACAGGAAAAGCAAAGAAGAAAGCAATCTGTTCATGTTTTGTGTGGGTAATTGCACTTTCAGCAAGGGCAGGTCAAATATTCAGGCCTACAATGTCCTTGTCCTGTGTCAAACCTCTGTTCTTTGTAATACAGCTGATATCAGGACATCTGCATAACACATGAAGTAACACAGTTCAGGAAGTTTTATAATGCCTGTTTGCAGCTATGGACAACACAGTCTCTGGAACAGGAGCTGGACTGGATTTTTGAAAATGACTTTTGCTTATAAGCCAACATCGTCAATGCATAATACAACTTTGCTGAGTACAAAGGGTTTGGGTTTCAAAAGATAAGTTAAAGTATTACTGATGTTTGCTGTGTGTAAAAATCGGCCAAATGATAAACTTTTATGTGTCTTCTGAAGTTTTTGAAAATAATTTGCTTTTAAAAATTCCAAGCATTTTGTTTTAATTTATTTTTACCTTATTAAACGACCCAAGTTGATTTAACTTTTAATATTAAATTAATGTTATAGAAAATGTTCACTTTTGGATGCCAGGGTGCAAACCTGACAAACACAATGACCTTGAAGAATGTTGATACAGATTTAACCTGACAGCTTTAAATTCTAAACATAGAATTATGACCATAGAAATGTCCAAAGCTCCAATAAAGACAATTACAAATTTAAGCAGGACATCATATTATGGAAAGCTGATTATTTTTAGGCAGTCAAACAGAACAAAGCAAACTATGTCTTAGTCATTATTTTTAATAAGACATGACTTTATTTTACAGGAGAGAATATAACAACCAATTAAACCAAACTGACAATATATTGGCTATCTATTGGCAATTTAGTTTTATGGGTTTAATTTTAAAAACAAAATAAGGCAACATTTTTTGTAGTAATTCACAGGGGATACATCAATTGTCTATAAATAGTAATAGGTATCCTCAGGATGGGCTGTTGATAATCACAAAAGTGGATGTTGTCATGAGGAATAAATTTGTCTCCCAAATGTTGAATCCGATAAAGGGCAATTCGGACATTTATTTTTATTTTTAGTACAGAATATCTCCTGTTTTAAATATTTTCAGAATTTCTGGCAATAATTTAACTACAGAATTATTTTTTTTAATTAGGTGCGACTCTCCAATACTAGGACACCTGCAGTGAAGGCAATGCAGTTTACAAGGGGGGGTGGAAATCTAACCAACCACATTTTCAGAACGAGTTGATCTCTTATGGCATCATTTGCAGACAACTAAAAAAGACAAGTGTGTTTCTTTTTGAACTGTTTCTCTACTTGCCTCCCACTCTATTTTTTTTTAAAGAGATTCTACCATTTTACAAGAACCACCTGTTAACCTTGGTTCAGTAGCCTCTGAATTAGAAGGTTGTGGACGCAAGTCTCACTCCAGAGACTTAGGCACATAATCCAGGCTAACAATTCAGTGCAGTACTCAGGGCGTACTTCACTGTCAGATGTGCTATTTCCAAGGGAGATGTTAAATTTAGGTGTTGCCTATCATCTCGACTGGACATAAAAGACCGATGTCATGACACTGTTCCAAACTTCTTCTTGAGGCTGGTTGCCTTTTTCCTTTGGGTTGTTGATATCCTGCACGGTCTCGTAAAGACGGGTGGGCTGGAGAGAGTGAAATGAGTGTGAAAAGACACTGGGGCCTTCAAACCCGCCAGCCGATGGCGGGTGGTCGAGTTGGCTGCTAGCCACTAAGTGACTTGGAGGGAAATGTGCATGTGCATAATTAATGAAATTCCAAGCGCAAAATCTGGCATGGAATCCTGCCATTCCAGTCAGTGGGAAAGGCACCACCAGAGTCGCACGCCACCACACTTAGTCTCAAAATGGGAGAATTCCAGCCTTCATCTCTTCAAGAGAATCTTGAAACCCACTTTGGCATGTGAATATGGCTATTGAAGTTATCTAAACTGCACTTCAGGAGTTAAGATTCTGTTCGGCCTGCAATGGATATTTTTTAGAACAGAACAATCAAACGAATTATGAACTATTTCCTTTGTTTATAACTTGAAAAATTGCACTCTTCTTTTCAACTGTATTTAAATTGCACTCTTCTTTTCAACTGTATTTTCCTCGAGTGTGTTTGTACATGTGACTGTGTGGGCGAGTGCCATAGCGTTAGAGTTTGGAGTAAGTGCATGAATAAACAATCTTCTTTATTTAAATACATGAAAAGCTTGCTGCTCGTCATTCAGATTGTTAACACACTCTGTACAATTATAGTAAGATTTATTTATCTTTGTGCTCCAGTCCCCTAGCAATAGTGGCAAAATGCCATTTGCCTTCCCAATTGCTTGCTACACCTGCATGCTAACTTTGTCTCTTTGAACATCAACACTTACAAATTGCGCACCTTTTAATAAATATTCTGCTTTTCTATTTTTACGACCAAAGTGAATAACTTCATACTTCCCTACATTATATTCCATCAGCTGTCTTGTTGCCCACTCACTTAACCTGTCCATATCTCTTTTCAGTCATCAGCAATTTTGGATGTGGGTGAAGCCAGCTGTGTCTGTAAATATATGAGTTTCTCATGTTGACTATTGAGGTCAATGGTGATGAATTGGCAAGCCTTGGCAAAGAGTACATTTAGTGACCTGCTTAATATGGCTGTTTACAGCAGACAGAGAAAAATGATGATGTCCCCTTTCATTGGAAGAAGGCACAGGCAAAGGAATTAAGAGCTGTTTTAACTTTAATGGCTAATGGTATAACAGTGGCTGGTTTTGTTGCAGGAGGATACAGAGGTCGGCAGCAGCTGGCCTGGAGAATTGAAATCTCCTACTGCACCGCTCACTGGATAGATTGAAGAAAGTGATTCTTGACCTATACACCATCTGGGCTAGGAGTGACTTCTATGAGCAGCCACCTACCAGGTTATTTATGAGGGCCCCAACTTTTCAACCTTTCCCCTTGCCTGAGGTGTGATCCTCTGATAAATCAGCCCAGTCAGCTCTCCTCTCAAAGAGGAAAGCAGCCTATGGTCATTGGGGACTATGGTGACTTTACATTTCCTTTACACCTGCTGTCTTCTAATATGTCCAGAAGCTGTGATTGCTACTTGCTGAGATTTTGCCATTGCTGCTTCTTGATTCGGAAACTGTTCCTTCAGATTAGAAAATTGTGCATGCCACTGTGCTATTTAAAAAAGATGAAAGAGAGAAACCAGGAAATTATAGACCAGTTAGCCTAACAAATGTTTTTGGGAAGTTAATAGAATCTATAATTAAGAACAGAGTGAATGAATACCTTGATAATTTTCAGTTGATCGGAGTGAGTAAACATGAATTTGTAAAAGATAAATCTGTCAGATGAAATTGATTGTATTTTCTGAATGTCGGAACTGGTGGAAAGAAGATACCCATGAATATTATTTATTCAGACTTCCAGAAGGTATGTGATAAAGTCCATTATAAGAGACTCTTTGCTAACGTTGGCGCTCATGGAATTGAAGGCAAATTCTTTAGCTGATTAAGAAATTGACTGCATGATGGGAGACAGAGCATAGGGAGAAGGGACAGGGACTCTAATTGGTAGGATTTAATTAGTGGTTTTCTGTTGGGACCTCAAATATTCACCATATATATTATGGTTCAGATGATGGGTTCAAGGCTACATATACAAATTTGTTAATACACAAAGGTAAGTGGCATTTCAAGCAGTATAGATGGAGGGTGTGATTCAACCAAAACATTTCTATGTCTGGTTTTAGGAGCATTTAGTAGGATGTTTTTTGGCGCCGGCAGCACCAAGAAAGACCCCACTATCCTGGGTGGCACGGTGATTAGCACTGTTGCTTCGCAGCTCCAGGGTCCCAGGTTCGATTCCTCGCTTGGGTCCCTGTCTGTGCAGAGTCTGCACGTTCTCCCCATGGCTGCGTGGGTTACCTCCGGGTGCTCCAGTTTCCTCCCACAAGTACAGAAAGACGTGCTGTTCGGTGAATTGGACATTCTGAATTCTCCCTCGGTGTACCCGAACAGGCGCCAGAGTGTGGTGACTAGGGGATTTTCACAGTAACTTCATTGCAGTGTTAATGTAAGCCTACTTGTGAGAATAAAGATTATTAGATTAATGGCACATTTTTGGGCCTGGACGAGGAACTCCCCGTGGAGGCTGCGGTTTAGTCACTTCCTGTACCGGCGAGCTCAGAGTAGGAAGACTGCTCGCGGATCAGGGCACCTTTTTTAAAGGTAGCCCCGATCTTTTGATCCTCATCACTGACCCCACCGCAGCCTCAGGACACCCTCCACCCCCCTCCCACTTCACCCAACTTACCGCTCCTGGGGTCCCCCAACCCCCCCCCCCCATCACCCCGGGCACCTTGGCACTACCAGCCTGGCATCCTGGCTGTGTCAAGTTGGCAGGCTGGCAGTACGAAGGTGCTCAGGTGCCAGCATGTGTGTGAGGGTTCCACCCTGCCAAATGCCCAACCACCTGGGGGTCTCCAAGGGCCTAGGAGATCCCCCTCCCAGGTGCCATTATGATTGATCCACGTTTATGTGGACCAATCCTAAACGGCGTCCTGGCGAGGACTAGCAGGCAAGGCCTGTGAGTCCCGGGTAAATCCAGTGAAGCATATTTAAATAGGCCTAACGGCTCATTTAAATATGCGTATCTCGATCTTGCGAGCAAGAGCAAGATCCAGATCGCTACGTCTCACGAGATTCCATTGAATCTGTCGAGACGTTTCGAGTGTCGCAAATCTCACGAGAGACCTCTTGCGAGATTCAATGGCCTCATCCCGACACCAAGTCGGGTGCGATGAGGTCGCTGAATCGTGCTGGAAGCCTAAAATTACAAAGAGATATTGAATGACTAAGTGAACGGACAATACTCTGACAAATTTATTTAAGTTTAGATGAATGTGTGGTCAGCCACTGTAGCCCTAAAATGGAAAAAAACAAGGGGCGGGATTCTCCAAGCCTCCACGCCGAAATCACGATAGGCGCGAGGGCGGAGAATGACCATTGACACCGAAATCCGGTGTGACGCCGTTCCCGCGATTCTCCGGTCCCCAGAGAATCATCGCGAATCGCGTGCGTGCGGTCTACGCGGCGCCGGTAGGGGGCCATTGACAGACGCCCCGCGGCGAGTCAGCGAGGACAATTGGCGGAGTTCCCGACAGTGTGGTTCTAACTACATTTTGCCTATCGGGCACGGTTGATGGCGGCTGCGGACTCAGTCCGTGGCCGCCCTGGTGGGGGGTAGGGAGATCCTTCACTGGGGGGGCCTCACAGGCGGCCAGACAAACGACCGGCCGCACCGATCTGCGGCTGCGCACGATCTCGGGGGGACCTACATTCATGGTGCCGCTCCGCGGGATGAGTCTGCCATGTCGCACAGGGCGGCCGCCGCAGGCCGCCACCTTGCGCATACGCGGACTCCTGACCGGAGGTGAAGGGCCCCATTTCCACAGCCAGAGCTGCGAGAAGCACTCCGGGGCCCTGCCAGCCCCCTGCAATTTGGAGAATCACCCTGGACTTTCTGAAAGAAAGTCTAGAGTTAAACACCTGCGTTTTGACGCTGGCGTGGGGACATAGCCCCATTATTGGAGAATCCCGCCCAAGGTACTTTCAATCATGGAAATCTAGAAAAAGTGGAGGTCCAAAGAAACTCAAGGATTTGGGTATGCAAATTATTAAAATATCATTAATAGGTACCGGAAATAATGAAAAATGTTCCTGAAATCTTGGCCTATAGATTTAGAGGGCTAGAATACAAGAAGGTATAAGTCATGCTTCAGCTGTACAGAGCCCCCACGTGGAGTACTGTGAGCAGTTTATGCACCACACCTGAGGAAAGATATATTTACTTTGAAAAGAGAGCAGTGTAGGTTTATCAGAATGATAGTTGGACTCTAAGGGTTAAATTATGAGGAGAGATTACACAAACTATTGTTGAATTGTCTGGTTAAGGGGTAATTTGATTTGTGTTTTCAAGTTATTAAGGGGATACAAAAGGGTAGGTAGAAATAAGCTATTTATGCTCTTTTGGGAATCTAGGATCAAGGGCCATTGTCTAGAAATTAGAGCCAGATCCTTCAGCAGTGAAATTGGGAATCACCGTTACACACAAAAATGGAAGTAGAAATTTGGCACTCTCTTCCACAATGCAAGATGCATTGTTAATTTTAAATATTATGTTGATAGATTTTTGTTAATCAAAAGGTATAAAGGGACATAAGGAGACGATGGGTATAGGGTGTAAGGTCACAGATTCCTTTGAAAGGCAGTACAGCCCAAGAGGCTAAATGACCTTCACCTGTTTCTATGTTTTTTCCTCTAATTATTCCAACGCCAACTTGGAGAGTCCAGGACATAAGCTTAAAATTAGATCTAGGCAGATCACAGGGCAGATCAGGGAATCTTTCTTCACATAACAAGCATTGAAAATCTGAAACTGTCTCTGCTGCATTTAGATCAGTTGGAAGTTTAGAAACTTACTTTGATGACTTTGTTTAGCAAGAGTACAATAAGGGAAATGGAACCACAGTGGGTAAATGGAGCAACACAACACCATGACCTGATTGAATGATGAAACAGGCTGAGGGGCTGAATAACCTACTGTTCCTGTAATCCTTCAGCCAAACAAAACTAGTAACATTTATCATCGATAAAGTAAGGAAAAAAATACCTGGAAGAAGTGATTTGGAAGCTGGAAGCTCTTCTCGGAATCCGAACAGCACAAGGATTCTTTGATCCAATTACCTGAAGCTGAGGGCCCATTTAAATACTGCTTCAGTAACTCCGAGTGACCAATCGTGGTGTGTTTACTGTTGGGTTGAGCATTGGGCAGGACTTCCATACAAAAATGGCAGTGGGGTCCTAATGCTTCCCTCTTTATATGAGGCTCCAAGCTGATGCTGATGGACACTTCGGCATATCATAAACTGGGGTAAAAGTGAGCAGGAGTGTCAGGAATGGAGTGAATATACCCATTGTTAATTTAATCACCCATCCGCCCCATTACCATTGGGTGTGGCAGATTCAAATCAGCCCTAAAGGCGGGAGAGACAGGCTGCTATTTACAGGCAGAGTAGGAGAGAGGGTAATCAATTGCACAGTGGGGAAGCGTGAGGTCATGCACTTCGGTAGGAGGAATCAAAAGGCAGATTATTAACTAAATGGAGAGACTGTAGGTGAGTGAGGTTCAGGGGGATCTAGGTGTACTAGTGCATGAATCACAAAAAGCTAGTAGTCAGGTTCAACAGGTAGTTAAGAAGGCAAATGGTATTTTGGCCTTTATTGCAATAGGGTTGGAGTTTAAAAATAGGGAAGTTTTGTTGTAATTGTACAGGGTGTTGGCGAGGGCTCACCTGGAATACCGCGCACAGTTTTGGCCCCCTTACCTAAAAAAAAGACATAGTAACATTGGAGGCAGTCCAAAGGAGCTTCACCAGGCTAATTCCTGGGATGAGAGGGTTGTCCTATCAAGATAGACTAAATAGTCTGGGTCTGTATTCCTTGGAGTTTAGAAGAGTGAGGGTTGACCTTATTCAAACATATAAGATCCTGAGGGTGCTTGACAGGGTAGATGGTGAGATATTTTCACTAGTGAGAGAGTTTCGAACAAGGGGATATAGTGACAAGATAAAGGGCTGGTCATTTAAAGAGATGTCGGGAGGTGAGTTTTTGATTTAAAAACACTTACCTGGTCCCGATTCTGTTCTTCTTTTCTGTGTTATTTTTTAATTTTTTTAATATAAGGCGGGAACCGGAAGTTCGACCCGCGGACTTCTGGGAAGGTCCACCCCCCCTCCCCCCCAAACCAATAAATTCTGGTGGAGAGGAAACCCGAGACACTACACGTGTAGTGTCTCCCGCCCGCCCTCCTCCTCTAACCTAATAATAAGACCCATTGGTGTGAGGTAAGTGCCATATTATATTATTTATTTATTTATTTATTTATTTATTTATTAACCAGAACTTGGTTGGAAGTTAGAGGGATGGCAGGGAAGGGAGTGCAATGTTCCTCCTGCGGGATGTTTGAGGTGAGGGATGCCGTTAGTGTCCCTGCTGATTTTACCTGCAGGAAGTGCAGCCATCTCCAGCTCCTCCAAGACCGAGTTAGGGAACTGGAGCTGGAGTTGGATGAACTTCGGGTCATTCGGGAGGCAGAGGGGGTCATAGAAAGCAGCTTCAGGGAATTGGTTACACCAAAGATTGGAGATAGATGGGTAACTGTAAGAGGGACTGGGAAGAAGCAGTCAGTGCAGGGATCCCCTGCGGTCGTTCCCCTGAGTAACAAGTATACCGCTTTGGATACTTGTGGGGGGGGGGGGACTTACCAGGGGTAAGCCATGGGGTATGGGCCTCTGGCACGGAGTCTGCCCCTGTTGCTCAGAAGGGAAGGGGGGAGAGGAGCAGAGCATTAGTAATTGGGGACTCGATAGTCAGGGGCACAGATAGGAGATTTTGTGGGAGCGAGAGAGACTCACGTTTGGTATGTTGCCTCCCAGGTGCAAGGGTACGTGATGTCTCGGATCGTGTTTTCCGGGTCCTTAAGGGGGAGGGGGAGCAGCCCCAAGTCGTGGTCCACATTGGCACTAACGACATAGGTAGGAAAGGGGACAAGGATGTCAGGCAGGCTTTCAGGGAGCTAGGATGGAAGCTCAGAACGAGAACAAACAGAGTTGTTATCTCTGGGTTGTTGCCCGTGCCACGTGATAATGAGATGAGGAATAGGGAGAGAGAGCAATTAAACACGTGGCTACAGGGATGGTGCAGGCGGGAGGGATTCAGATTTCTGGATAACTGGGGCTCTTTCTGGGGAAGGTGGGACCTCTACAGACAGGATGGTCTACATCTGAACCTGAGGGGCACAAATATCCTGGGGGGGAGATTTGTTAGTGCTCTTTGGGGGGGTTTAAACTAATGCAGCAGGGGCATGGGAACCTGGATTGTAGTTTTAGGGTGCGGGAGAATGAGAGTATAGAGGTCAGGAGCACAGATTTGACTTTGCAAGAGGGGGCCAGTGTTCAGGTAGGTGGTTTGAAGTGTGTCTACTTCAATGCCAGGAGTATACAAAATAAGGTAGGGGAACTGGCAGCATGGGTTGGTACCTGGGACTTCGATGTTGTGGCCATTTCGGAGACATGGATAGAGCAGGGACAGGAATGGTTGTTGCAGGTTCCGGGGTTTAGGTGTTTTAGTATGCTCAGAGAAGGAGGCAAAAGAGGGGGGTGTGGCGCTGCTAGTCAAGAACAGTATTACGGTGGCGGAGAGGATGCTAGATGGGGACTCTTCTTCCGAGGTAGTATGGGCTGAGGTTAGAAACAGGAAAGGAGAGTTCACCCTGTTGGGAGTTTTCTATAGGCCTCCTAATAGTTCTAGGGATGTAGAGGAAAGGATGACGAAGATGATTCTGGATAAGAGCGAAAGTAACAGGGTAGTTATTATGGGAGACTTTAACTTTCCAAATATTGACTGGAAAAGATATAGTTCGAGTACAATGTGTGCAGGAGGATTTCCTGACACAATATGTTGACAGGCCAACAAGAGGCGAGGCCACATTGGATTTGGTTTTGGGTAATGAACCAGGCCAGGTGTTAGATTTGGAGGTAGGTGAGCACTTTGGGGACAGTGACCACAATTCGGTGACGTTTACGTAGTGATGGAAAGGGATAAGTATACCCCGCAGGGCAAGAGTTATAGCTGGAGGAAGGGCAATTATGATGCCATTAGACATGACTTGGGAGGGGTAGGTTGGAGATGTAGGCTGCAAGTGTTGGGCACACTGGATATGTGGAGCTTGTTCAAGGAACAGCTACTGCGTGTTCTTGATAAGTACGTACCGGTCAGGCAGGGAGGACGGCATCGAGCGAGGGAACCGTGGTTTACCAAAGAAGTGGAATCTCTTGTTAAGAGGAAGAAGGAGGTCTATGTGAAGATGAGGTGTGAAGTTTCAGTTGGGGCGCTTGATAGTTACAAGGTAGCGAGGAAGGATCTAAAGAGAGAGCTAAGACGAGCAAGGAGGGGACATGAGAAGTATTTGGCAGGTAGGATCAAGGAAAACCCAAAAGCTTTCTATAGGTATGTCAGGAATAAAAGAATGACTAGGGTAAGAGTAGGGCCTGTCAAGGACAGGGATGGGAAGTTGTGTGTGGAGTCTGAAGAGATTGGCGAGATACTAAATGAATATTTTTCGTCAGTATTCACTCAGGAAAAAGAGAATGTTGTGGAGGAGAATGCTGAGACCCAGGCTATTAGAATAGATGGCATTGAGGTACGTAGGGAAGAGGTGTTGGCAATTCTGGACAGGCTGAAAATAGATACGTCCCCGGGGCCTGATGGGATTTATCCTAGGATTCTCTGGGAAACCAGGGAAGTGATCGCTGAGCCTTTGGCTTTGATTTTTATGTCATCATTGGCTACAGGAATAGTGCCAGAGGACTGGAGGATAGCAAATGTGGTCCCTTTGTTCAAGAAGGGGAGTAGAGACAACCCCGGCAACTATAGACCGGTGAGCCTCACGTCTGTTGTGGGTAAAGTCTTGGAGGGGATTATAAGAGACAAGATTTATAATCATCTAGATAGGAATAATATGATTAGGGATAGTCAGCATGGCTTTGTGAAGGGTAGGTCATGTCTCACAAACCTTATTGAGTTCTTTGAGAAGGTGACTGAACAGGTAGACGAGGATAGAGCAGTTGATGTGGTGTATATGGATTTCAGTAAAGCGTTTGATAAGGTTCCCCACAGTAGGCTATTGCAGAAAATACGGAGGCTGGGGATTGAGGGTGATTTAGATATGTGGATCAGAAATTGGCTAGCTGAAAGAAGACAGAGGGTGGTGGTTGATGGGAAATGTTCAGAATGGAGTTCAGTTACAAGTGGCGTACCACAAGGATCTGTGCTGGGGCCGTTGCTGTTTGTCATTTTTATAAATGACCTAGAGGAGGGCGCAGAAGGGTGGGTGAGTAAATTCGCAGACGACACTAAAGTCGGTGATGTTGTCGACAGTGCGGAAGGATGTTGCAGGTTACAGAGGGACATAGATAAGTTGCTGAGCTGGGATGAGAGGTGGCAAATGGAGTTTAATGTAGAGAAGTGTGAGGTGATTCACTTTGGAAGGAATAACAGGAATGCGGAATATTTGGCTAATGGTAAAGTTCTTGGAAGTGTGGATGAGCAGAGGGATCTAGGTGTCCATGTACATAGATCCCTGAAAGTTGCCACCCAGGTTGATAGGGTGGTGAAGAAGGCCTATGGTGTGTTGACCTTTATTGGTAGAGGGATTGAGTTCCGGAGTCATGAGGTCATGTTGCAGCTGTACAAAACTCTGGTACGGCCGCATTTGGAGTATTGCGTACAGTTCTGGTCACCGCATTATAGGAAGGACGTGGAAGCTGGATCGTTAGAAGTATTTAAAATGGAGGTGGATAAATATTTGATAGATTGAGGAATAGGGGGCTATGGGGAAATGGCACAGAAGAGGAGCTGAGGTCATGATCGTATTGAATGGCAGGGCAGGCTTGAAGGGCCTGGTGGCCTACTCCTGCTTCTATTTCTTGTGTGCTCTTCTGTTGTAGAGTAGAATCTCAGATATATCAGGTCTACAGACGTCCCTCTGAGTTTATCATTCTTTTATCCTGTTTCCTACTTGGCAATCAGCCAGACCGACAGTCTGACAAATGCCAAAAGCAGAAGTCTGATCGGTGAAAATAGTTCCCAGCACTATGAGGAATAATCACTGTTGTGGAGGTAGGGAGTGTCTCAGACCAACGATTGGCAAGGAAGGTGGGCGAGATCATGAGCTCAGGAGGCTGGCGGATTGTAAGAAGGCAGGCTCAGATTGAAATTTGGAGTGTTGATAAATCGTGGGGAGGGAAGTCTGGGATTGTGGCTTTGGGGGGGGGGGGGGGCGAATGTCATGGTGATGGGGCTCAATATCGGGGCTTGGGGGGATGATCGCCCAAAGAAGGAGAATAATGGATTTTGAGTGATGATTGTAGGGAGGAAGGTTTGGGATTGTGGGTTTGGGAGGTTGGCGGGTTGCAGGAAGTGGGGGAGGGCGGGGGGCAGCTGATTGTGGCAGTGAGAATAGGCCATGATCACCAGAAGATCTATATGGAACACTGCTGTTCCTTGTGGCCCACAAGCAGTGCAATAGGAAGCACTTGCCGCTGCAGACAGCTGCTTCCATCGGCAGTTAGCTGCCAAGTTTTGATCCCCTGGGAAAGCCAGTTGGCAACTGCACTGTGAAATGACTTAAATAATATATTGAAGAATCCTGCCACTCCAAGATGGACACAGGCACACCATGCAACACGCCTGTGTAAAAATGCTGACAGGTGTGAACACATCGGGATGAGGTTGAGTTCGATGACAACAGATGTTTAACTGTACCCTGCCCTTCATGGGGATGTTAATATCTCCTGTAATCTGCCATGTGCAAAACTGCTGGTAGCACATTAATCTATGTATATATTTCACCAATGAAGAAATATGAGTTCATACAAATTCCTGGTGGCTCAATTTGCACTGAACACACCAAGTCTAACAAATGGCTCAGATGTAAATGTTACTAAATATCAGTTGTTTTTCCTATCACCTGAGCCTCTTGATATATTCTGCTTCTGCTATGGCAATAAATAGCTGAACCATAGACATGACTTTTTGGTACATGGCAATCACATATCTTGTGTATATTCTATGGCTATAATATATGCGAATTTTAATATTATCAGGTACTAAATTGTTACTATCTCAAAATTGTGCTGCAGTCTGGGGCAAACTTCAATCTGTTATTTTAATTAACTTTTGTATTTAGGTAATAATGCATGTGGAACATTTTTTATGCTTTTAATTCCTACTGCGTCAAGCCAACTTGGTAAATAAATACACATTGTAGTTGTAGTGTTTGTGCAGTATTTTCAGAAAAGATTGCAGCATTCTCAGAAGCCATTACCTCTGTATTAATGTTTTGCAGTGTTTAGTTATTTATTTACATAGGTTCATATAAATATTTGTATAGGTTTGTAGCCATTAATAGTCTTTGGCATATGCTAGCAATGTATCATGTATTAAGAACAGTGATGATACCCAAGATTATGGGGCAAGTATTTAGGTGTGTCACACCACACAATGAGAAGGGCAGTGAGATTGGACATTCAGTTTGTGATTACGACTAAGAAATTGCATGTGCAACAAAAAAAGGTTATCATGAATTGAGTCAAAAGTTCTTACTGCATCTTGTTTACTTTGTGAATATTGTAAGAAAAATAGATGTGGCAAAACAATTCATTTCAATCAAGTTTCATAAGTCATTGACAAAACAGTCATTGCAATTTTCATACCAGGTGAAGATGACTTAAATCCACTGATACATTGGACTTTGATGCAAGATGTAAATACCTCCTGATAGTTTTATAGTTTAGACTAATCTGATTTACCTGGTTTTTAAACATTTTTAAGTGGCTATTCAGCTGAGCAGAATTTATGAAAAAAATGTTTTAAGTTTGAATAGTTTTTTTAGAAAAGCAATTTTTTCAACATAAGATGTAAAATGTGGAAATCTAAATTAAATGCCCTGAAATAATCAGTCACTTGATTTGATCATCCCATATTTAACGTTCAATGTATAGTTTTGAATTATTTATATAATTTTCATTGCAATAATAACTTTAATTTAGAAGTGCAAACACAGACAAGAATGCAACATAAATCTAGTCTAAATGAATTCATAAATAGACTTCTTAATATATTGTAAATGTACATGTCTCATGTCATTGTTAAAATCATTTAAATGCAGCCACAGAATAATGTTGCTGAAATTGTGCATTTATTAACAGTCCAGAAATAGTTCACATCATTAGAACCGAATACTTCAGTTGACTATATTACGGGAATTATTTTAAATACAGCATGTTTAATAATGAAATAATATGTAAATTTAACTTACTTTTATGGTAGCTTTACATTAAAGCAAGGAGCGCTAAAACAGTTTAGTTCAATCCAATATACAGTTCTAATTTAACTAATTCTGTGATATGCAATAAGCAATTGTACTTGTTACAAATCTAATTCTTTCTCATATAAAATCTAGATTGAACTTCATTTGTCTTTTGTTGATGCATTCATTCCAGGGTAGTCAGTATAATGTTATTCCCCATACTGCAGGTTCAAGTTGTAGTTCTGTAGATCTCTTAAAAACTTTTCGAGGTTTAAACCTATAAAAAGCAAACAAGAGAATGTGTTGATCAGGAACTAGCTGAATTGAAATGATTTTTTAAATGAAGCAAACATCTGCAATTAGGTTTCTTCAACCAAACATCTTATACAACATCAGCAAGGTTGTTTCTCAACTCTTTTGAATTAGGTTGCTGGAGTCCCTTAGTGAAAATTGAGTGCATTTTCAGTTATTGCCATTTCTAATGCCTTTGTTACTTAGAAGCACTTTATAATTCCCAGCTTGGGTCACTGTCTGTGCGGAGTCTGCCCGTTCTCCCTGTGTCTGCGTGGGTTTCCTCCGGGTGCTCCGGTTTCCTCCCACAGTTCAAATATGTGTGGGTTAGGTGGATTGGCCATGCTAAATTGCCCTTAGTATCCAAAAGGGTTGGATGGGGTTACTGGGTTGCGGGGATGGGGTGGAGGGGTGGGCTTGAGTGGGGTGCTCTTTCCAAGAGCCGGTGCAGACTCGATGGGCCGAGTGGCCTCCTTCGCACTGTAAATTCTATAAAATATTCAAATCTACTGAAAGTAAGCCAAACACTATACAACTCTATGAATTCAACAAAGTACAAAAATGGAACTTGAACCAAATGTATTTAATTATTTTTTTAATAAACATTTTATTGAGGAATTTTTGGTATTGTAACAACAAAATAAACAATGTACATGAAACTATAAACATAGTGCAAAAGCTGTCACCCTTCCTTACAGATCCCACTTTCATTAACCCCCTACTCTAAGCTAAACTAACCACCCCTGCTGATGATTAGTTTTCCGCGAAGAAGTTGCCACCTCCAGGTGAACCCTAATAGTGACTCTCTCAATGCGAACTTGTTTTTCTACAACAGAGAAAGCTAGCCATGTCTGATAGCCAGGTCTCCGACTTCGGGGGCTTTGAGTCCCTCCAAACTAATAGTATCCGTCTCCGGGCTACTAGGGAAGCAAAGGCTAGAACGTCTGCCTCTTTATCCTTCTAGATTCTGGGGTCTTCTGACACCCTGAAAATCGCCACCTCTGGACTCAGTGCCGCCCTTGTTTGTTACACCATAGATGTGGCATCTGCAAACCCCTGCCAAAATCCCCTAAACTTCAGACATGTCCAGAACATGTGGACATGGTTCGCTGGTCTTTTCTTCCACCCCAAAGAATCTGCTCATCCGGGACACTGTCATGTGAGCCCGATGAACGACCTTGAATTGTATCAGGCTGAGCCTGGCACATGTTGCGGACGCGTTGACTCTACTCAATGCGTCCGCCCATAGACTATCCTCTATCTCTCCTCCCAGCTCCTCCTCCCACTTGTGCTTCAGCTCCTCAGTCTGCGTCTCCTCTGACCCCATAAGTGCCTTGTAAATGTCAGAGATGCTCCCCTCTCCTACCCAGCCTCTGGAAACTACCCTGTCCTGAATCCCCCTTCGCGGTAGGAGCGGGAAGGTTGACACCTGTTTACGTAGGAAGTCCCACACCTGCAGATACCTGAATTTGTTTCCCCTCGCCAACCCAAGCTTCTCCTCCAACGCCCTCATACTCGGAAAGCTCCCCTCTATAAACATATCCCCCATCCTCTCAATCCCTGCTCTCTGCCATATCCGGAACCCTCCATCCATACTTCCTGGGGAAAACCGGTGATTATTACAGATTGGGGACCAGACCGATGCTCCCTCTGCTCCCACATGTCTCCTCCATTGCCCTCAGACTCTCAGGGCCACCACCACCATGGGACTGGAGGAGTACCGTGCCGGCGGGAATGGCAGGGGCGCAGTTACCAATGCCCCCAGACTGGTGCCCTTGCATGAAGCCTCCTCCATACGCTCCCATGCCGACCCCTCCCCCACCATCCACTTCCTGATCATGGCTATATTAGCCGCCCAGTAATAGTTGCTAAAATTTGGCAGCGCCAGCCCACCCTCTTCCCGACTCCGCTCAAGCATTACCTTCCTTACTCGCAGGGTCTTGCCCGCCCAAACGAAGCCAGTGATCACTTTGTTGGCCCGTTTAAAAAAGGACCACGGAATAAAGATGGGGAGACACTGAAATACAAACAGGAATCTTGGGAGGACCGTCATCATCACTGTCTGCACCCTCCCAGCCAGTGACAACGTAAGCGTCCCATCTCCGAAAATCGTCCTTCATTTGGTCTACTAGTCGGGCCAGATTTAATTTATGCAGCCGGTCCCATTCCCGCGCCACTTGAATGCCTAGGTACCTAAAGCTTCCCCCTACTAATCTAAACGGCAGCTCCCCCAATCGCCTCTCCTGTCCCCTCGCCTGGACCGCAAACACCTCACTTTTCCCCATATTTAGCTTATACCCCGAAAACCAGCCAAATTCCCCTAGAATCCTCATGATTTCTTCCATCCCCTCTATTGGGTCCGATACATACAGAAGCAGGTCATCTGCATAGAGCGAGCCTCTGTGCTCCACCTCCCCCTCCGCCGGGCCAGCCCCTTCAAGCCCCTTAAGACTCTCAGAGCAATTGCCAACGGCTCTATAGCTAGCGCGAACAACAGTGGGGAGAGGGGACAACCCTGTCTCGTCCCCTGGTGCCATCTAAAATAGTCTGATGTTGTTCTATTCATCCATACGCTTGCCACAGGAGCCTGATACAGTAACCTGACCCAGTCAATAAAGCATCGCCCAAATCCGAACCGCCCCAGTACCTCCCACAGGTAATCCCATTCTCCCCGATCAAAAGCCTTTTCTGCATCCATTGCGATCACTACCTCCACCTCCCTACTTTCCGGGGGCATCATGATCACGTTCAACAACCTTCTTACATTGACCACCAACTGCCTACCCTTAACAAACCCCGTCTGATCCTCCCCAATAACGTCCAGAACACAATTCTCAATCCTGGAGGACAAAACTTTGGTCAGCAATTTAACATCCACATTCAACAGAGATATTGGCCTGTTGGATCCACACTGCTCCGGATTCTTGTCCCGCTTCAGAATCAGCGAAATCGTGGCCTGTGACCTCGTCAGGGACAGCACCCCTCTTTCCCTTGCCTCATTGAACATCCTCATCAACACCGGCCCCAATATCCCAGAAAATGTTTTATAAAACTCCACTGGGTACCCGTCCGGCCCCGGGGCTTCACCTGACTGCATGGCCTTCAGACCCTCCACTATCTCTTCCAACCCGATGGGGGCCCCCAGCCCTTCTACCAGCTCCCTGTCCACCTTTGGGAAATTCAGCCCCTCCAAGAAGTGTCTCATCCCCTCGGGGACCGTAGGGGGTTCCGACCTGTACAGCCTACTGAAGAAATCGTGAAACACCTTATTCACCCCTGCTGAATCTCCAACCAGTTTCCCATCTCCATCATTTGCTTTCCCTATCTCCCTGGCTGCCTCCCTCTTTCTAAGCTGCTGTGCAAGCATTCTACTTGCCTTCTCTCCATGCTGATAGAGCGCCCCCTCGCCTTTCTCAGCTGCTCCCCCGCCCTCCCGGTGGTTAACTAGCTGAACTCCGCCTATAGCCTCCGCCATTCCCTTAAAAGCCCTGCCTCTGGGGTCCCCGCATACCTCCTATCGATCTGTAGTATTTCCTTTACCAGTCTGTCCGTCTCTGCCCTGTCCACCTTCTCCCTATGGGCACGTATCGAGATCAGCTCCCCTCTGACCATCGCCTTCAGTGCTTCAAAGACCACCGCTGCTGGCATTTCTCCCGTGTCGTTGACCTGCAGGTAGTTCTGAATACATTTCCTCAGCCGCTCGCACACCCCTTCGTCAGCCAAAAGTCCCACATCTAACCTCCAGTGCGGGTGCTGGTTACTGTCTTTACTAACCAGCAGGTCAACCCAGTGAGGAGCATGGTCTGAGATTGTAATCACCGAGTACCCCGTGTCCACCACCCCTGCCAGTAAGGCCTTGCTCAAAATAAAGAAATCAATCCGGGAGTACACTTTATGCACGTGTGAGTAGAAGGAGAATTCCTTAACCTTCGGCTGCCCAAATCTCCATGGATCCACCCCTCCATCTGCTCCATGAACCCTTTTAGTTCCTTTGCCATTGCTGGCACCCTGCCCGTTTTCGAGCTTGAACGGTCCAAGCCAGAGTCCATAACTGTGTTGAAGTCCCCTCCCATGACCAACCTCTGCGAGTCCAGGTCCGGTACCTTCCCCAGCAACCTCTTTATAAACTCCACATCATCCCAATTTGGCACATACACATTTACACATACCACCTGCACCCGCTCCAGTTTCCCACTGACCATAATGTACCAATCTCCCACATCCGGGACTATTCTACCCGCCTCAAACACCACCCGCTTATTGATCAGGATTGCGACCCCTCAAGTCTTTGAGTCTAGTCCCAAGTGAAAGACCTGACTGACCCAGCCTTCCCTCAGTCTAATCTGGTCAGTTACTCTAAGGTGCGTCTCCTGCAACATTACCACATCCGCCTTCAGTCCCCCAACATGCGCGAACACATGTGCCCCCTTGATCGACCCATTTAACCCTTGAACATTCCAGGTGATCAGCCTAGTTGGGGGGCTCATTGCCGCCCCCCCACCGCCCCCCCCCCCCCCCCCCCCCTGATCAGCCATCCCCTTTTTTGGGTCCGCCTCCAGCCCATGCTCTGCACCTCCACAGGTCCGCCCCCAGGCAGCCTCCACCCCCAACCTCCTCTCTGTCCCTTATCCCAAGTCCCTCCATCGTCAGCAGAACATTTACCCCCCTCCGGCCTTAGTAAAACACTCTGTAACCCAACCCCTTTAATAAACCGAACATATGCACACACCCCACTACGCTTCCGTGAGCTAGCTTGCCCAGCTAGCTTGGTGGCTCCCATCCCCGGTGCCGGATAGTCTCCCACCTATTATTCCATCCTCACCCTACTCCCCGCTCATACAAACATACTCCAACATCAGACAATCCCCAAATGTATTTAACGAAGGAGTATGGATAGGCAATATTTCAACTGCCTGTCACATGGCAAATAGTCACAAATTTAATATTGGACCATGGTTAAATCTCTGAAAAGTTTTCAGTGACAGGTTTAATCAGAGTTGAAGTTTTAAGTGAGACCCACACAGACACTCTACATATAAGATGTGTGGCACATGTTTTTAAAAAACAATTTGCATTGTGAAGAGCTGAAATGAATAGTCCTTCCATTTATAGTTAAGCAATTTTGTTTCTGTATACTTTGTCAGATCGTGTGAATAATTAACTAAAGGCAGTTTGTAATAAATTGGTAAGTATGTTATTCTTATCTGTGGTAAAACAATTTCTGCAATTGCTATTTATGTCAACAGGAATAAGAAATAAGAAATTCTGGCAAAGAAAGCATGCAATGCTTCTTGAGGTATTTTCCATAATAGATTTCAGAAAGATATACATTGATTTTGGTATGACACATATAAATTGGAAGATTCCTTTCCAAGCAGAATAATTAATAGCAAAAGAGAATTGGCAATTGAGAATTGTTAGGGAGAGTGGTGGGAGGCTGCTAAACTCCATAAGGCTTCTGGAGAGGAATACTTTGTATGGGACTTTACACAGCAGCCTTGCGACGTCTTTATGATTCAGTACACTAATGCACCAACCTGCTTTACCATTAACTGCCTCCTGTTGGTCTTTTTTTGTCTAAACAACTATTTGCTTTTCATCATCAATGTCAGGGCTTGGGATTCTGCATATTTCTTTCAGTTAAACTAGTTTCCCTGAATCAAAGAATCAAAGAGTCACTTTGGCCCCATGTTCCATCATGAACTAAAATCAATGTTTTTCTTCGATCATAAACTAATCACATTCTAAACTCTAGGTAATAAAATACTGCACAATACCCCCTTTTGTTGGTCACTTGAAAAAAAATGTTTTTGCCATTATACTTGATATATAATTCATGGTTAGTTGAACCAACTTATAAAATGTATTTCTGTGCTTCCAAAACCCCACTTTGAATGCAAGTTTATTTATATCTAGAAACCGTTGTCACCATTTTGCCCAGAGATTATCCAAACACCTTTCTTGACTGGTTCATCAACGGATAGTTGAACTTGCCTCTTTTCAGAGATCTTGGGCGTCATTCTCCGACCCCCCGCCGGGTCGGAGAATGGCCGTTGGCCGCCGTGAATCCCGCCCCCGCCCCCGCCGAAGTCTCCGCTCCCGGAGATTGGGCGGGGGCGGGAATCCGGCCGCGCCGGTTGGCGGGACCCCCCGCTGGATTCTCCGGCCCGAATGGGCCGAAGTCCCGCCCAGGAATTGCCTGTCCCGCCGGCGTAAATCAAACCTGGTATTTACCAGCGGGACCAGGCGGCGTGGGCGGGCTCCGGGGTCCTGGGGGGGGGGGGGGCGCGGGGCGATCTGACCTCGGGGGGTGCCCCCACGGTGGCCTGGCCCGCGATCGGGGCCCACCGATCCGCGGGCAGGCCTGTGCCGTGGGGGCACTCTTTCCCTTCCGCCTCCGCTACGGCCTCCACCATGGCGGAGGCGGAAGAGACTCCCTCCACTGCGCATGCGCGGGTTGCCGTGAGCGGCCGCTGACGCTCCCGCGCATGCGCCGCCTGGCAATGTCATTTCCGCGCCAGCTGGCGGGGCACCAAAGGCCTTTCCCGCCAGCTGGCGGGGCGGAAATCAGTCCGGCGCGGGCCTAGCCCCTCAAGGTTAGGGCTCGGCCGCTCAAGATGCGGAGGATTCTGCACCTTTGGGGCGGCGCGATGCCGGACTGATTGGTGCCGTTTTTGGCGCCGGTTGGCGGACATCGCGCTGATTGCGGAGAATCCCACCCCATAAACCTGCCACAGACTTTGATTTTCCTTCTAAGAAGGATACCTCGCATCTGATTTTGTTACTTAAGTCACTATATATAGAAGAATTAACATTATATTCCTTGCCCACGCCATAATTCTGAACCTGCGTACAAACATCTACAGGCATTTTACAGTAGGCTAATTAATGATAATCTTTATTAGTGTCACAAGTAGGCTTACAGTACAGTAACACTGCAATAAAGTTACTGTGAAAAGCCCCAAGTCGTCACATTCCAGCGCCTGTTCGGGTACACAGAGAAAGAATTCAGAATGTCCAATTCATCTAACAGCACATCTTTCAGGACTTGTGGGAGGAAACCGGAGCACCCGGAGGAAACCCACGCAGACAGCGGGAGAGCATGCAGACTCGGCACAGAGAGTGACCCAAGCCGGGAATCGAACTGATTCCCTGGTGCTGTGAAGCAACAATACTAGCCACTGTGCTACCACAATTTATCATTGGATGATAATTTAAGCAGATAATATTCCTTCACTGGTCAAGCCTCTGAAGGTTTAGGGTCAGGATACTTACATTTTAGTCACTCAAATACATGTCTCAGGCATTGAAAACGGTGATTGTTAAACTTATTTAATATCGTCAATGCTGGGTGACTCAAGTTCCCCCCCTCTTTTGTGGAGAGGATAAATTGCAGAATCTATTTACACCGACCTAAATCATCTGGCAGTCACACAACCAGAAACTGCTGTATGTAAGAGCTGTGAATTACAATAAAAGTGGGGCTGTGATAGTATAATACTTTCAGGTAAGTCGTAAACGTTGTGTTGACATCTTGAATAATTTATTGTGAAAAACACTCGGGGCTGTAACGTTGAGGGCCACGGTTACATTCTGACCAAGACTTTGGTTTTGAGAAGCATTTACGATTAGCTTTTAGTTTATCACAGGAGCTCTCAAGTTGACAATTGTGCCATTATTTAATTTATCACAATAATCACCACCGCAAAGTTCCCCAAATCTCTTTTGCAGCTTACCAGGTCTACCTGCTGTCCTTTTCATTGATCTTCTGCCCATTAAAGCCACGAAACAGTCCGGCCCGTCTGGACATTTTGAGTTAGTCGGAGACCGTCTAATCAAAGCTCCGTATTTCTCAGCTCCTGGCGACCACTGTCCAAAGCCCTCAGTCATCTACAAGAAGGAAGAGAGACAGAAAGGTGCCGCGTCAATGCGCTTCGAGTGAAGGGAGCTTTCTTAAATAGTTCATTCCTGAAGTGGGAACCTTCACCTGGGAAACAGGTAACAACGATTACTGGGGCAAACTGCAAAGACAGTGGGTTGATTATAGGACGGAGGATGTCCTTGACCAGAGAATCAAGAATCCGCTTATTCTCACTGGTTTAGCTGGGTGGGAATATTTCCATTGAAAACGAGCGGGAGGGTGCCCACATTGACCCCTGTGCCTACATTGGCCCCTGTGCCCACATTGACCCCTGTGCCCACATTGACCCCTGTGTCCACAATTAGACCCCTGTGTTTTGGGACCAATTCCAGCGTGTAAGTGATACACTAATCAGTGATGCTTACCATGGGCAAAAGGATGAAGTAGGTAGGATCAACCTAAAGTCCGATATGTTAAGGTTTTGGGTGGTGGTGGGGGTGGGGGCGGATAAAACATATACATAAACGCCCAGAGGTGTTTTCTGGATCTGCACCAACAACTGGCTGAGAGAAGGGCTGGCTGGCGGGCTGAGTCTGGAGCCCAGCTGCTTCTGTGGCCGCAGTGCGGCGCTCGAGGAACACCAAACTCGACAGTGCGGGCAGCGGACAGGTTAACAAAGTTAGTGAAAGCTCCGAGAAAGGACATTTCATTTTCACTCAGGGCAACTATTATTGCCCACCGGGCCAGGCTGACATATGTGACAGCAGCTTTAGCGACACTTCTCGAAAGTGTTCTCTCTTTTGGATTGTGTGATTTCGCTGAGGTTTGTTTGTCTTAAACATTCTCAGCAAAGGCGTGAAACAGACAGTCTGGACATTCCTGTTTAAGGCGGGAGAAAAGGTACATCTTAGTGACTTGACACTATCCGCCAGGTAGGTTTAATTATCGCTAACATACGGATGTCACTTTAAACAGCTCTAACTTTAAAAAAAAAGTATAATAAACAAGATTCCCACCGTTATAATCTTCTTGTTCCATTAGAAAAGGACGGGTTAGACTTGAGGACTGGAAAGTAAACCGCATCCGTTGTCCCAGGACGGGAGGGTCCAATGGGATAAACGCAACCTGCCAAAGTTTGGGTGTAAGGGGAAGAAGCTGGGACATCCCAGAGATGTGACTGGTTACACAACAGAGCACAACTCTCTAAATGTCCCGACTGGCGGGATGCAACTTTCCAAAAAAGATCGATTCTCTAAATTTAAAAATAAATCACATTTTGAAATGTCTACGGCTACTTTTATTTCTTGATCAGCGTTAACTTGTTTCTTTGCTTTTATAGCCTTGTCTTTACCTGGCTCGGCAGTTCAGGCACTTGCTGTTCCTCGATCGACTCCCGCCAACCCATTGCCTCCGTTATTAAGAGCGCGAAGACAGCAGCCAACACAATCGCCCTCATCATTCTGCAAACTTCCCAGCGCGAAATATTGCTAAAGGCAGGTAGTAACAACAATAAGAAAGAGTACTCTTATATTAATCTATCACCCAAATGCACAACTCAATGACTGGAATGTGGGTGGTGCAGTTACCTTGTCGCGAGTGCGATTTCACCTGATATTGGGCACGGTATGGGATGGAGACCTATTAATAGTCTTGGATTTCTTTCCCGGGGAGGGGCCAGAGACTTTTGGGAGCAGCATCTTCTCGATCACGCCAATGCAATATGCACATGGTGATTATTTCTGATTCATTTCCTCAGGGATTAGTTCATAGAGGAACAATAATCCTCAGCAAATTCCAATTATAACAATGTTTCAAACGCTAATATGCCATTTGATTAGATTGTAAAATGGAAACAAGTAGCAATGTGCCACGGTTGGACATTCAGACAACACAAACACAATTTACTGTCTTTGAACATAAAAACATGCAATGTTCATCAATTTGGTACTTTATAATTCTCGTATGAATGGTTTAATCCAGTATACTCATCGAAACAGGTTCCAGAAGAATGTTGCTATTAATATTAAAAGGAAGCTGTGGGCTGGCGCATTTGTTATCTTGGTATCTGCCTTCCATTTCTTGTGCCTTTCTTTCTTGTAATCTCTATATTTAATTGACTCTGACTTTAAAAGTGACTGATAAATAATCACATGTAAGGAGAAAATACCACGGCCTTCATTGTTTACTATTTGAAGACTGTCCTCACGTTAACATGTTATACTGTTGCTATCCATCTCAATCCGCAGCATCAATTGAAAGACTCCAGCGCCTTGATGTTGATGAAACTTGTTTGTGATTCAGACGCTCTAGATTATGTTTATGTTCTGCTCTCCATTCCTGGTATGTAAAATGTTTTAAAATCTAGGGGCAGGAGTAGGCACTTTGCCCCTTGAGCCTGCTCCACTATTCATTAAGATCATGGCTGATCTTTTTGTAGACTCAGCTCCACTTACCTGCCCGCTCACCTTAACCCTTAATTCATTTACTGTTCAAAAATCTATCTAATTTTGCCTGAAAAACTTTTAATGTGGTAGCCTTAACTGCTTCACTGGACAGGGAATTCCACAGATTTCTAACCCTATGGGTGAAGAAGTTCCTCCTCAACTCAGTCCTAAATCTGCTCCCCCTCATTTTGAGGCTGTGTCCCGTAGTTCTAATTTCACCAGTCAGTGGAAGCAACCTCCCTGCTTCTATCTTAACTATTCCTTTCATAATTTTATTTGTTTCTATAAGACCCCCCCCCGCCCCATTCTTCTTAATTCCAATGAGTATAGTCCCAGTCTACTCAGCCTCTCCTCATAAGCCAATCCGGAATCAACCTAGTGAATCTCCTCTGCACCCACTCCAGTGCCAGTACATCCTTTCTCAAGTGCGGAGACCAAAACTGTACACAGTATGGCCTCACACGCACATTGTACAACTGCAACATAACCTCCCTGATCTTAAACTCCATCCCTCTAGCAATGAAGGGCAAAATTCCATTTGCCTTCTTAATTACCTGCTGCACCTGCAAACCAACATTTTGCGATTCATGCACAAGGACACCCAGGTCCCTTTGACGGCAGCATGCTGCAATTTTCTTACCATTTACATAATAGTTTTGGGGAATTGAGAGAGAGTGTTCACTTTCTAATGCTTTTAAATAAGGGTCTGGATAAGTTTGTGAAGTGTCCCGGGTGGTCTGAGCACCTTGTAATCTGCGTGTGACGCTCCACTGTAACTAACGTCTGTGCAGTAGATTGGTGTAATATGTGGCATGGTAGCACAGTGGTTGGCACTGTTGTTTCACAGCACCAGGGACCCGGGTTCGATTCTCGGCTGGGTCACTGTCTGTGTGGAGTCTGCACGTTCTCCCCGTGTCTGCGTGGGTTTCCTCGGGGTGCTTCGGTTTCGTCCCACAAGTTCCAAAACACGTGCTGTTAGGTGAATTGGACATTCTGAATTCTCCGTGTACCCGAACAGGTGCCAGAATGTGGCGACTAGGGGCTTTTCACAGTAACTTCATTGCAGAGTTAATGTAAGCCCACTTGTGACAATAAAGATTATTATTATGATAATTATGGGACAGACTACTTGACAGCCTAATGAGACATGACTTAAGGGTTATGCTGTCACTTTAGAAACCAAATAGTATCGCTGCTCTCTAAGAAAGAAACCACTGTGAAGTATTTTGGCTTCATTCCTGCAGATGATAGCATATCAGTATAGACTGAGAAGTGCCGAAAAGGAAGAAACTGAACTGAGGTCTTCCCAATCTTTGCAGCGGTTGCTGCAAACTTTACTCTACAAAAAAAAGTAGGCTATGAATTGTTCTTTTACAGATTTTCCAAAATAGTCTTGGGAAGTGGACAACATTGAAAAGGCAGCATTTAGCCACAATTCCTAATTGCCCAGAGGACCACATGAGACAACCACACCTTGTGGACTGGAGATATGGCGCATGCCCTTCCTTTCCTAAAGGATTTCAGTAAACCATTTGAGTTTTCGCAACTTGGGATTTTTTCCCAATGCTAGCCCTCAACTGATTAAATTAAATTTCATAATTTACTGTCTAGTATATATAAATTCATGGTGGTTTAGAAAGATAACATAAATGTTTTAAATGATTGAACAGAAATTGACCCCTTTGCTATTTTTATATCGGATTTCCACATTTGTAGTTTGTGCCTTGTAGTTTATTTCACTAATTTCCATCAGATTTTTTTCTAATTTGCATCACAATAGTACATGGTACTTATAAAAATAATGATAAATCTGATAGTCTATATTGGATACAAATAATACAATTCATGCCAATACTAATTGACTAAGGCATGTTTCAATAGATACTAAAAGTGGTGACATTTGCCAAGTTTTAATGTGACCTATTTTGCTATTCTAAGTTAACTTTGTAAATCTCAGTAAGTCTGGCACCTATGAAATTTTCTGGAATCCCTCCAATATGTTTACTAGCTGCTTATTGTGATAAATGCCTAATTAGAACATGTATTGCTACCCAATAACCCCAAGAATATATAAAAATAAAAGTGTCTGTATATACATACATACAGCAAGCTGACAAGGGTAGAAGGAGAAGTGAGATAATTAAAAAAATAATGGTTAGGTGGCTGTCAATTTGTTTTAAAAACGACAGAAAGAAGAAAGAAGAGGAAAGCACACAGAGGTAGCTACGTTCCGATGGGAATCACAGCGAGGCACCTTAGCTAGAAAATGATAAAGAGTAAGGGGAAGAGTAGTGCCTAGGTTCAGAACAGGGTAAAGGGGTTCCTCCAGCCAGAATCATTAAAATCAAAGATGCTATATGAATCCAGTGTAAAACATGTTCCTTTGTGTACCCACAGTGCAATGTTAACAGCCCCAATGGTTAGAAGAGTAATGTCAGCAACCCAGAAGATGGAAATTTGAGCAAATAGAGGTGGTGAGCATGTGACATCCCTGCAACTCGATTGGTGTCAGTCAATGATGATCTGGTAAAATTTAGTGATTTAAAATTATAGAAAGGCATCCAAATAGTCCAAAGATGTAGAAGGCTTCAAAGAGATTCAGGGAAATTGCCACAGGATAAAGCAGAGATTCAGACCAGACAGTGCAGCGCAGGAACTTGTAGCCATGACTTTTACCCAAGGCATTATGGGATATTATAACACTCAATTATACCTTGTAAACTATTGTTCAGATATTGTGATGTGTCAAGTCTTGGTTGTGCTGAATAAAGGAAATCACTTCCAGGAATTTGGATCAATGGATGATCAATGGATATTAGTTTTTTTCAAAAAAAGTCATATCATTTTAATTTGTCAATTAGCCATATGATGGAAAGATACTGGAGCTGAACTTTACAATTGGAGAACTTAAATAAGAGCCATCAAATAATTCTCTAAGTGCATTGCCCAGAAAAGAATTGCTCAAATATTATGACATTTAAAAAGGCATTTTGTATTCAAAAGTACAGGAGGGCTAGGAGGGGTCATGAAAAGTCCTTGGCAAGTAGGATTAAGGTGAATCCCAAAGCTTTTTATTCATATGTAAAAAGCAAGAGGGTGGCCAGGGAAAGGATTGGACCACTTAAGGACAGTGGGGGTAATCTATGTGTTGAGCCACAGGAAATGGGCGAGGTACTAAATGAGTACTTTGCATCAGTATTCACCAAATAAAGGGACATTGTGGAAGATGATTCTTGGGTAGGGTGTGTGGACAGTCTGGATCATGTTAACATTGAAAAGGAGGAGGTATTGGGTCTTTTAAAAGATATTAAGATAGGTCTCCTGGGCCGGATGGGATTTACCCCAGAATACTGAGGGAAGCAAGGGAGGAAATTGCTGGGACCTTGACTGACATCTTTGTATCCTCATTGGCTACAGGTGAGATCCCAGAGGACTGGAGAATAGCTAATGTGGTACCGCTGTTTAAGAAAGGTAGCAGGGATAATCTCGGAAACTATAGGTCGGTGAGCTAGTCGGTAGTAGGTAAATTATTGGAGAGAATTCTCAGGGACAGAATTTATACCCATTTGGAAACAACTGGACTCATAAGCGATAGACAACATGGTTTTGTGAAGGGGAGGTCGTGCCTTACTAACTTGATCAAGCTTTTTGAGGAGGTGACAAAGATGATTGATGAGGGGAGGGTGGTGGATATTGTTACATGGACTTCAATAAAGCCTTTGACAAGGTGGCTTATGGCAGACTGGTACAAAAGGTAAAGTCACTCAGGATCAGAGGTGAGGTGGTAAGAAGGATTCAGAACTGGCTCAGTCACAGAGGCAAAGGGTAGCAGTAGAAGGGTTTTTTCTGAATGGAAAGTTGTGACTCGTGGTGTTCCACAGAGGTCTGTCGGCTTGGGCCTCTTGTTTGTAGTGTACATAAATGATTTGGAGGAAAATGTAGCCAATCTGATTAGTAAGTTTGCAGATGACACCAAGGTTGATGGAGTGGCAGATTAGTGTTGAGGATTATCAGAAGATACAGCAGGACATAGATAGGTTGGAGACTTGGGCAGAGAAATGGCAAATGGAGTTTAATCCGGACAAATGTGAGGTCATGCATCTTGGTAGATCTAACATAGAGGGGAAAGATACAGTAAATGGCAAAACTCTTAGGAATATAGCAAGTCATAGAGATCTGGGCATGCATGTCTACAGATCTTTGAAGGTGGCAACACAAGTGGACAAGGTAATCAGGAAAGCATACGGAATGCTTCCCTTCATTGGACGGGGCATCGAGTATAAAAACTGGCAAGTCATGCTACAGTTGTATAGAACCTTGGTAAGGCCGTACTTGGAATATTGCGGACAATTCTGGTCGCCACACTACCAGAAGGATGTGGAGGCTTTGGAGAGGGTGCAGAGGAGGTTTACCAGGATGTTGCCTGGTCTGGAGGGCATTAGCTATGTTTTCATTGGAAAGATGGTGGTTGAGGGATGACTTGAAAGTGATCTACAAGTTTATGAGGGGCATGGGTAGAGTGGATGGGCAGGCACTCCTTCCCAGGGTGGAGGGGTCAGTCACCAGGGGACATAGGTTTAAGGCCCGTAGGGCAAAGTGTAGAGGAGATGTGCGAGGCAGTTCTTTACACAGAGGGTGATGAGTGCCTGGAACGCGTTGCCAGGGGTGGTTGTGGAAGCAGATACATTAACGGCATTCAAAAGGCATCTTGACAAACACATGGATAGGATGGGTATAGAGGGATACGGCACAAGGAGCTGCTGAGGGTTTTGGCAAAGATTGGTATCATGACCAGTACAGGCTTGGAGGGCCGAAGGGCCTGTTCTTTGTTCTTTGTAAGAATGACAGGGCAACATAATGTCCTTTGCTTCCCTGGTCTCACAATTCCTCTTTGTTATTCACAGATTAGATACCTTGACAGTATGAAAGGTTGCAAAAACTCGATGTTTACAAAATCATATTGCGAATAACTATGTTCACTGTAGGCATCACCCTTATTATTATTTTGCAACTATCTGCAATGTTGCGGCACTAAACACTTGCACGTGCTATTATGGGGTCTGCCATCTCTAGTTCCCACCTCATGAACATGCTTGCCATCTGTAATTGAGGGTGATTGTGGAGGCCACCCACTAATTGGCTGCCGTCTGCAAAATTCAGTTGGATGTCACGCAATGACCTGGGTGGGTTTGAAAGGGTCCTGGAAAGGGTCCCTAGAAAATTCAGTCCAAAGTTTCTACCCAGATGTTAATGGGCATTTATGACAGGTTATGGCCAAACACCCAAAGCTGGCTTCAATCACTGTTGACTGGGGAAATCAGTTAATGGGTAATTTTTTTAAATTTAGAGTACCCAATTAATTTTTTCTCCAATTAAGGGGCAATTTAGCCTGGCCAATCCACCTACCCTGCACATTTTTGGGGTTGTGGGGGTTAAACCCACGCAGATGCAGGGAGAATGTGCAAACTCCACGTGGACAGTGACCTGGGCCAGCCTGGGTCCTCGGCGCCGTGAGGTAGCAGTGCTAACCACTGCACCACCGTGCCACCCAGTTAATGGTAAAATGACTAAAGGTTGATTGGGAGGTGTTTGAAAAAGAATTAAAATAAAACAGAACCAGTTTATAACTCTAAGGTGCTCATTAAAAAAACAGCCATGAATGACTAAAGAAATGAGAGAAAATATTAAACCAACAGAAAAAGTATACAGATATGCAAAAACTGGTATAGATGTTGGTAAATAGGAAAGGTACAAAGAACGGTAAAGAGTGACAATTCGGCCCATCGAGTCTGCACCGACCCACTTAAGCCCTCACTTCCACCCTATCCCTCTAACCCAATAACTCCTCCTAACCTTTTAGATCATTAAGGGCCAATCCACCTACCCTGCACGTCTTTGGACTGTGGGAGGAAACCGGAGCACCCGGAGGAAACCCACGCAGACACGGGGAGAACGTTCAGACTCTGCACAGACAGTGACCCAGCAGGGAATCAGACCTGGGACCCTGGCGCTGTGAAGCCACCGTGCTATCCACTTGTGCTACTGTGATGCCCACACGGTAGCACAATCACACTCCTGACTTGTGCCTTGTAGATGGTGGACAGGCTTTGGGGAGCCAGGAGATGAGTTACTCACTGCAGGATTCCGAGCCTTTGACCTGCTCTCGTAGCCATAGTGTCCATATTGTTATGGGCCAGGGTTTAGAGAACACCAAAGTATATCATGGAATTCACCTGACCCACAACTTTTAATAGATTTTGGTTATGGGGAGCACAAGGGCCCACTTTACAGGTGGGGTGCAACAGAGATCTAAAGTATTTTTAAAACAAAACAATGTTTATTCTATGAATCCAGTTAACATTTTATAAACCCACAGTAAACATCTTATCAACTACCAACACTGATACTCCCCCCAAAGATACAGTACTCTATAGACCAGTTCAGTTTCTGGTCAATGGTAGCCCTTAGTAACGTTCCGACCAACATCCATAAGTCAAAACACTTTTTAACAAAGACCTTGGGCGCAATTCTCCGATGCCGCGCTGTTTGGGAGAATCGTCTGGGGCGCCATTTTTTCACGCGACGCCGGTCCGACGCCCTCCCGCGATTCATTCACCCAAGCGGCGAGATCGGCACTATCTAGTTCTGCGTGGCACAGTCCGGTGAATCGCCCGAGACACCCAAAATGGCGATTCTCCGCCACCCCTGCTATTCTCAGACCCAGATGGGCCGAGCGGCCTGCCCAAAACGCCGGCGCCATCCACACCTGGTCGCTGCCGGCGGGAACAGCGCGGGGACGCTGGGGGGGCAGCATGTGGGGGGGCGAGGGGGGTTCTTTCACCAGGGAAGGACACAAAAGGAGTCTGGCCCACGATTGGTGCCCACCGATTGACAGGCTGGCCTCTCTGAAGGAGGACCTCCTTTCCTCCGCGCCCCGCAAAATCCATCCGACATCTTTTTGCGGGGCAGCCTCGGGGAGGGCAGCATCTACGCATGCACGGGTTGGCACCGCCTGCCGCCGGCCAACCCGCACAAGCGCGGGTGACTCCAGTTAGGTGGCGGATGATGCGGCGCAGCTTTTATGCGGTGCCAATGCCCGGCGTGCGCTGACGACGCTGCTTTAGTGACACGCCCCCCGAGTTTCTCGCGGCCCCGATCCTAGCCCATTTTTGGGCCCTGAATCGGTCGAGATCGGGGCCGTTTCACGCCGTCGTGAACCTCAATGGCGTGGGCACTTAGTCGCGGGAGCGGAGAATCGCGCCCAGTAGGTTTGAATTCTCTACAGAGAATAGTTATCACTTTTAAATTATCAAGTGATCTAAACCCCTTGTTTAACATACAGAGAGAGACCAGTATACATCTGCTTGGTTTGAATGCAGTCTCCAACTGAAAATGAAACTAAAACACAGAGCCAAAAAGAGCTTCCAGCTCAGAATGAAAGTAAAAAGCAGACTCACATTCCAGCTCCACCCACACAATGACATCACTGCAGCCATTTGATAAAACAGACTTTTCTAAAAGGGACTCTCACATGACAATATGGCCAGTCCAGTTCAGTTTCTGGTCAATGGTAGCCCTCAGGATAGTGGAGGATTTAGTGATGGTAATGCCATTGAATGTCAAGAGGTGATTGTTTGATTCTATCTTATTGAAGATGGTCATAGCTTGGCACTTGTGCTGCTCGAATGTTATGTGCCACTTGTCAGCCCACGCCTGGATAGTGTCCAGGTCTTGTTGCATTTGCACGTGGACTGCTCAGTGTCTGAGGAATCGTGAATGGTGTTGAACATTGTGAAATGATCAGCGAACATCCCCACATATGACCTTATGTTGGAAGAAAGAATATGGACTCCGTAAGTGCAGACGGTTTTAGTTTAGGCAGGTACCATGGTTGGTGCAGGCTTGGAGGGCCGAAGAGCCTGTTTCTGTGCTGTATTGTTCTTTGTTCTTTGGAAGCAGCTGAAGATGTTTGGGCCTAGGACACTATATACCTGAGGAATTCCTGCAGTGATGCCCCAGAGCTGAGATAATTGACCACCAACCACCAGAACCATTTTCCTTTGTGCCAGGTATGACTCCATCCAGCAGAGAGATTTCTCCCTGATTCTCACTGACTCCACCGATGGTCCCCTGCACCTGTGGCATTCCAGCTATGGCCCCGAATCCTGCAGCCTCTTGTCCTGATGGGCTTGGTCTAAGTTAAAATGTGTGTAGCCTGATGACCTGGCATAGAATGTATCTGTGAGCTCACAGATATATTTGTAGGCGGATAACTGCGAGATGCCACACGGTCACCCGTTGAGCCCTGAAACGATCCTATAGCACAGAGATTTAGGACTGCCGTCACCGTTAGGGCATGCTGCACTGTGGTTAGCCTCACAGCGCCAGGGACCGGAGTTTGATTCCGGCCTCGGGTGACAGTCTGTGTGGAGTTTGCACATTCTCCCCCTGACTGCGTGTGTTTCCTCCGGGTGCTCTGGATTCTTCCCACAATCCAAAATTGTGCAGATTAGGTGGGTTGGCATGACCAATTGCACCTTAGATTCCAAAGATGTGCAGGTTAGCTGGGGTTACAGGGATAGGGTTGGGGAGTGGTTGAGGTCGGCTGCCCTTTCGGCGAGTCAGTGCAGACTCGATGGACAGAATGGCCTCTTTCTGCACTGTATGGATTCTATGGACCTTCACGGCCACAGGGAGCAGGTGCCCTCCTTCTCCACATGGCCCTTAGGTCAGCCTCCCTCAATCTCATCACACCCTTCCCCCGCCCCATGAGCACCACACCCACAGGTACCCCACACCTCATGCCAATAACAGCTGAGTACCCGAGCGCTCATTTTAATTTCCTGACAACACAGTTTGTAGTCTGACACAGCGCTAATGTTTTAAACTACGTGGCATTCAGATTGACACAGTGCTCTGAGAATATTAAAAAATACACAGCCTGCAGGCTTCAGGACAGCACACATCAGCCGTAACCGCCATCCTGGAGAAGGATCCTGACTCACAACTTTCCACCCTCACCCCCACAACCCCCCATTACCCTTGAAACTCCCCCCCCACCCCCACTTGGAGCTGGCCATCAGGAACTGCCCCCATGTACACCCTGGTACAAGGTGGAGAGGGGTTCTCACTTTCCTCTTTCCTCTCGGAGGTCATGGCGCCTGGTTCCCTTTTTAAAAGATCAGTCGGAAATCGCGCCTGCGTGACTTCAGTCTTGTGGGTGGAAAGATTCAATGAGATCTGAAGATTCGACTTTAAACTCACTAATGATATTGAAATGGTTTCAAATTCATTAAAATCAGGTTCTCGCCTTTCCTGGACGTGAAACGGATCGCTTCATCGGTGAGGGACCGAGAACATCATGTTCCGAAATCTATCCAGTGCAAATTCCGTTTTTGGCCTCTTGTGATATTTTGTGGCCATTCTAGGAATTGTGGCCGCAGGGAACGGAGCTGCAGAATCATGCCCCATGTCTCCAGTTCTCCAGCGAAGTAAGTCCACCTGCTGATTTAGGATCTTGCCCTTTTAGCTGTTAGCCCCTTAGTTCAACATGGCCCCTACCTATTCAGTGTAATAGTCTTCAAACTGCTTTAGTTGAATTTATCCTGTTTTTTACAGTTGAACTTTAATTTTCGCAAAACCAAATATTATGGCTGGTTCTTTCTTGCCGATCTCGCCAGTGGGATCTTCCAGTCGCCGCGGGATTCACGGCGACGAGCGGTGAATTCAACGGGAAACCCTGTTAACAATGTCACGACCAGAAGGCCCTGCTGCCAGCCAATGGCAGGCCGCCTCCCGCCGTCTGTTGCCTGGTAAACCCACCCTGTGCCAAAAATATTAACATGAACTAGGTATTCATAACAGCAAACGCTTTGAACGTTAGGAACATAAGAACAGGGCAAGGTCAATCCATTCTTTGACCTGTTCTACTCCTATTAGATATTCCTCTGTCCATTTGTTCCATGTGTATTTTTTTCAATGGCTTACTGAAAGAGTTGTCAGTGTTGTCGACGCACATTTTATTAACTAATTAAATTTGATGCATCTGGTTAAATGAGACATATTAACAATCAAACTTTGGACTGACTTCTCAGTAAAAGGAGGTAATCAATGTGACTAAATATTGATATCTAACATGATTTGAAACTTAATTGTGAAAATATAATCTTTGTCGTGGTATAATTCTTGTTAGCAAATCTATTTACCTTAATGACACCCACGGTATGCCTTGAAAAGTAAATAAAAATGAATGTCTTATTATATTGCCTTTATTTTAAATAAACTGACAGCACTGTGTGCATATACCTTAATCTTGTATATTTAACTCTCTCTGCATCCTCTGGGTAACACTGTTTATCTTCTGGCTGACAAGCTATGTGTTGTGAAAGTAAGTCAATGGGCCACAGGCTACTCCATGGGAAGGGGGTGCGAGGAGTGGTAACCCCTGAGGCTCACCCCGCCACCTGCCGCTGCCAGTCCTGGAGGCCCGCTCTGGTCTCGACCAGGGTCCAGATGCTCAGGACCATGAGCACAGGGAGTGGACCATCTCCGCCTGGGATTCTCCGCGGGATTGTCCAGACACGGATTGCCCTTACCGCAGCCTGCAAGGCAGCCATCTTGCAGCGCACCCACCCTGGCCCCTGGTTCTGCAGAGTGACACCGGCCGTGTGGATGCCCCCACTCCCAACCCCCGCACCCGACTCTCCACCACAACCCCCCCCCCCCCTCCCACTCGGCCACCCCCCGCCACCAACCCCCTCCGTGATACATACCTGCCTCACTACAGGGTGTGGGCTCAGGTTTGGCAGTAACAGCGGGTCTGGTCCATGGGATGGAGATGATGACAACCTGCTCTGCAATAAGCTCTGGTGCTCCGCATTGTTTGACAATGTCTGACTCCTGACCACGACAGCACTTTCCAACTGGGTGATCCCTACATGCGAGCTGGCCAACCCATCACACGGTCCCATCGAATCCCTTGGGTGACAGAGTTGGGGATCGTTGGGGGAGGGCAGGTGCAGGCGGAGGGAGAGCCAGGGACAGCTCAGACCAGCCCACCCCTCACACCCATCTGGCAGAGCACCGAGGCAGGTTTTAACGGTGGTAATAGGTGTTCAATGTGAACAAATATATACACATTTGTGCCCTAGCCCCTATAACTAAACTGTGCCCTGCAACCGTGCCAACTTTACCAGTGTCTAACTTTCTGGCCTTACAGGCCCTAACGCTACATCTAGGTGGATCCCCGACGGTACAGCAGGGGTGGAGGCAGCCTGCTGTGACTCCTGCCCTGCAACGAGTGTCCCTGTTGGCGCGCGTCTCCTGGGGCAAAATGGCCTGGATGGGCCCAGCTGCTGCTCAGGTGTCCCAGGCGGTGTGATGCCACCCTGTTCTGCCTGCTGCCCACCAGATGCATGAGGCACAGGAGTTGCGGGGGGGAGTCCGAGGTGCTGCGGTGTTCCTGCACCTCCCTTCCAGAAGTTATCGGCATGGGCCCCATCATCTCCTCCTCCATCGGCGTGCCCGATGGCCACAGGCTACTCCATGGGAAGGGGGTGCGAGGAGTGGTAACCCCTGAGGCTCACCTCGCCACCTGCCGCTGCCAGTCCTGGAGGCCCGCTCTGGTCTCGACCAGGGTCCAGATGCTCAGGACCATGAGCACAGGGAGTGGACCATCTCCGCCTGGGATTGCGCCACATCACCCATTGACTGTGCCACCATTTTCTGGGTCTGTCACACATCAGCCAGTGACTGCGAATCTCCCTCTGGGAGTGGGCCACCTCCCTGTGTCTTCGCCACATCGGCCAGCACCTGGGCAATGCCGCCAGCGTTCCCAGCCATGGCCAGCTGTGACTTTGCCACACTCAGGAGTGCCGCTGCGATGTGCAGGTGGCTCTGGCACTCCGGTCCCTGGCGCTGTGAGTTGGCAACCATGTCCTGGGCCTTGGCCAGTGCCTGCGCAGAATGCCCAGGCATTGGACATGCTGATCCATAGCCAAAACCATCACCCCAATGGCTCCACCGTGGATGCCACCCGTGCGGTGTTGGCCTCGGTGGCACACATGGTCGGCACCACCTCCTGCTCCGGCACGCGGTTCAACTCCTCCAACTGCACCTGCAGGTACTGGATGCTCGCCGACTATCCTTCATGTAGTACTTGGCTCTGCGATTGCATCTCCACAATTGATGGGACTGTCCATTCCAAAAGCCCTAAACCTGATTGGACGGCAGCTAGTCTCTGGGGTCGGCCTGCCGTCCGACTGCTCGCCTCTTCGGGTGTTCCTACCTCCACCTGCTGTACCGGATCAGCTGTGTGGTGAGCATCAGGTAGGAGTCCCAGGAGCCTCTTCACTAAAGTGCCTCTGGGATGGTGGAGGGTGTTGGAGACAGCTGTGATGGAAAATCACTCCAACCCGAGCTCCGGGGTCTCCTGAGTCTCGGGTGGAGGATTGGTGTCCGAACTGTCGCTCCCACCGCTGCTCGCCTCATGGGGGACTCCGGCTGTGGCACTGGCTGGGGGCAGGGGACACCAGATGGACCCGCCCCATCTTCAGCAGGTCCTGTAAGACACAAGACAAGACGCATGATTAGACAGCAGGCTGGGGGCGGGGGGGGTGGGGGGAATGAGAGTGGGCGTGTGGGTGGGGGTGGTGTAGGATGGGGGTGGTGTAGGATGAGGGTGGTGTTTCTGCGTCCGCGAAACGTGGTGCCACACATCTTGCTGCCATCTTGTTAGCGGGGATGGTGTGTGTGGGGAGTGAAGTGTGTATATACGGCTGCAGCTTGTCAGCTCCTGAATGTCAATCGCGAAACCGGCGAATCTCATTGGAATCGATTGTGTTCCACGAGGCTGGTTGATCGCCTGGGAGCTTCTATTGCCGTTTGCCCGGTGGTCACCCCTGGACCTGTGACTATGTCAGTCGGCAAAAACTCCTTCTCCGACTCCTGGTCGGACTGGTCAATCCCCTGCATTTCCGAGTCCCGTTCTCGGGATCCATGGTCGCTCATTGGTTACCTGATCCACCTGGCTCCGGAGATGGTCCACATGCGATTTGAGTCCTTCCCTTGCACCCGCACCATATACGAGACCGGCCCGGTGCATTGCACGACTATTCCTGGAATCCATAATACCCCGTCAGTAAAATTCAGGATGTAAACGGAGTCATCAGTGGCAGATTTTCTCACGGGCCTGGCTTGCTACTGGTCACGGACTTTATCCCCGATGTCCGACGAAACAAGGCTCAACCATGTACGCAAGCGATGACCCATCAAGAGCACCGTTGGCGTCACCCCGGTGGTAGTGTGCAGCCTGGTCCTATAGTGGAATAGAAAGTGTGTGAGGCAGGTTTCTGGAGAGCCCCTGCTTCCTCATCTCTAGTTTGAAAGTTTGTACGGCACGTTCTGCCAGCCCATTCGAGGAAGGGAGATAGGGCACGGTACAGACATGACAAACTCCACTTTGCTTCATAAAATTGCAAACCCCAAACTAGTGAACACGGTGCCATTGGCCGACACCAGGACCTCTGGGAGTCAGTGAATGTTAAAGGTCTGCTAGAGTCATTCGGTGGTGGCACGCAATGTGGTCATCGTCATTCCGTGTACATCCAACCATTTAGAGTTGTCATCCACTATCAGTAGGTACATTGCTCCCAGGAAGAGGCCCACGAAATCCACAGGCAGGATGCTGGCTGACCTGGCCATTCCCATGGGTAAAGTGGAGCTGCCGGTGGGAGCTTCTGGTGCTCCTGGCAATGGGTACACTGTTTAGCAAGTTCTCGATCGCCATGTCGATGCCGGGCCACCACATGTAGTTCCCGGCCAACATCTTCATTTTGGAGACACCTGGGTGTCCGTTGTGGAGGTCCTTCAAAATGGCCCTCTGGCCATGTTTTTGGATGACCACCCAGGGACCCCACAGGAGGATGTCATCTACTAGGCTGAGTTCCGCCACCTTCGTGGTAAAAGCCCATAAGGCCTCTGGGAGGGTACGGTGCTGGGCTCTGTGCAGCACGATGTGGCGGACCCTGGCCAGCAGTGGGTCCACCTGTGTTTAATCCTTTACTTGGGCCGCCATTACCGGCAGTGAGTCCATAAATGCAAGGTTGCGACTACCTTGTCATTGGTGCGCTGGTGGGAGACGGCTGACAGCGTCCGGGTGGGGAACCTTCGTCTCTGCGCGATGCTCCAACACATACTCGTATGCCGCTAAAAGGAGAGCCAACGCTGAATGCGGGCGGATGTCACCGGGGGAATTGCCTTGTCGTCTTTGAATAGCCCCAAGAGCGGCATATGGTCGGTATAAGCTGTGAACGCATGGCCATAGACATATTGATGGAATTATCGAATGCCAAACACCAATGCCAACCCTTCCATTTCTATTTAGGCAAAGTTCGCTCTGCTGACGCCAACGTGCGTGAAGTGAACGCAATGGGCCGCTCGGACCATCATCCATCCTGAGTGCCAAAACGGCCCTTATCATGTCGGGCGAGGCGTCACAGGTGAGCAGCAGGGGTTTCGCCGGGTCGAAGTGCGTCAGCAAGTGGGAAGATGACAGCTGCTGCTTTACTTTGGCAAACGTCCCCTGCTGCGGCGGGTCCCAAATCCACCGCTGGCCCTTCTTCACCAACAGGCACAGCGGGACGCAAACTGGCGCCAAATCCGAGATGAACTTCCCGTAATAGTTGACCAGGCCCAAGAATGAACGGAGCTCTGTGGGGTCTCTTGGTACCGGCACCTGTCGGGTGGCCTGAACTTTATCGTCCATCGGATATAGTCCGTGTCTGTCGACCCTGTAGCCCAAATATTGCCTCCTGGTCTTCCACAACTGACCGACCGCCTTCCCCGTGGACACCAATCCAAACTCCACCTGGAGCCGCCGCCTCTCCCTGAACACCCCCCCCCCTCCATACGCTCCATAAACCCCTTCAACTCCCTCGCCGCCGCCAACACCTTCACCTTCGCCGGCCTTGGTCTCAACCAGTCCAAGCTTGGCTCAACGACCGTTAAAATACCCCCTGCTATGATCAACCGCTGCAAGTCCAGGCCAGGGATCTTCCCCAGCACCCACCTCATAAAATCCACATCAGCCCAATTAGGGGCATAAACGTTCACCAGGATCACCGGCATCCCCTCCAGCTTCCCACTCACCATCACGAACCTCCACCCCAAATCGACCATGATGTTCCCCACCTTGAACGTCACCCGCTTATTCACCAGCACCGTAACCCCCCTCACCTTCAGTCCAGTCCTGAATGGAACACCTGCCCTACCCATCTTTTCCTCAACCTTGTCTAGTCCCCTATCTTTAAATCCGTCTCTTGTAGAAAGCCTCACCTGCCTTTAGACTCCTCAGGTGCGCGAACACACATGACTGTTTGACTGGTCATTCAGCCTCCTCACATTCCACATGACCAGCCTGGTTGGGGGGCTCCCCATCCCCCTCCCCTGCTAATCAACCATATCCCTTTTTGGGCCAACCCCTGGCCCGTGTCACGCGACTCTCCAGGCCCACCTTTAGATGTCCACTGTCATCACTCCCTTTCCTGCTGCGCCATACCCTCTGCACCCTTGTCAGCACCTCCCTCCCCCAAACAAAACAACAGCCCCATCCCCCTCCCCTGCACTTACCTCCTGACCACCCCCCACTGTGCTCCCGTTAACTAACCCACTAGCCAAGGCCTCCAGACCTCCTACCCCCTGTTGAAACTCACGCAAGAAATAAAGAAACAGAAAAAAGTTACACTCACCCTTGAAGCTCTCCAAACACCCCGCCCCCAAACCCACCAAAGCATTTCAAAGAGGAAAAGGTTTTCCAAAAAAAACTGCTCCTCACACCTCCTCAAAAGTTCAATGTCCTCCTTCACCTGCCAGTCCATTGTCTCTAAGAAACTCCATCACCCCCTCTGGTGTATCAAAATAATATTCATGCTTCTGTAAAATCACCAAGAGGCGGGCCGGGTACAACACTCCAAACTTCACCCGCTTCTTGAAGAGGGCAGCCTTCACTCGATTAAACCCGGCTCTCCTCTTCGTCAGTTCTGCATCCAGGTCCTGGCACACCCGCAGCTCATTCCCTTCCCAGGTGCAGCTCCTCTTCTGCCTCACCCACCGAAGAATCTTCTCTTTGTTCAAGAAGCGGTGCAAGTGCACCACCATCACCCTTGGCGGCTCACCCACCTGTGGCCAACTCATCAACATCTGTGCGCTCGGTCGACCTCCAGAGGCCGGTCGAAGGTCTCCTCCCCAATCAACTGTTTCAACATTTTGGCGACATACGATTCCTTTGATGCCTTCGGGCATCCCCACGATCCTCAAATTTTGCCTTCTGGAGGGTTTCTCCAGATCCTCCATCTTCTCCTTCAGCCTCTTTTGAGTCTCCCGCATCACCCCCACCTCAGCCACCAACGAGGCGAGCTACACCTTGTGCTCTCCCATCACCTCCTCCACTTTCTGGATCGCCTGGCCCTGCTCTGATTCCAGCCTCTGCTCCGCTCGGTCAATCCCTGCTTTGAGCGGCTCGACCACCTTGGTTAGGTCCTCCAGGGTCTTCCTTCTCTGCTGGCTGAACTTATCATTTAAAATGCCCACTAGTTGCTCCGTTGACCAGTTGGCGGGCAGAACAGGCCCTTTGCCCTCTGCCATCTTAACCTGTGGCGCACCTCGAAGACTGTCCTGCTCCAACAACTCAGTTCTTTTCGACCCACTCCTAGTTCATGGATCCATCCACCAGTCACACCAGAGGAGTTACACCTTCTTCTGACACTCCTACACATCTTTCCATCTAAAACGTCGCCCCTCAGATGGGGAAAGGACCGGAAAATTGGGTGGGAGCTACCAAATGTGCTCCATGGCCACCACCAGAAGCAACAACGAAGTATCCTGTTGCCGTCTGTCCGGCCGTCTCCCTCTGGCGCTGGTGCTCTCATTCTGTATGTCAGGAAACTCCGGCGTATGGGGTGCATGCCATCCATCGGGGGGGGGGATTTGCTGCATCGGCCTTGGTCCCTTGGAGTGCACCCCTAATGGTAGGAGTCTGAAATTTCCGCCTGGGAAGGGGGCACCCCGTGCCTTGCCAGGCATCAGAGGTTCAGGACGGTCATCCCTCGGAGCTCCTGGGCACCACGCTCTGCGCCCTCCTGGGACAACGCGCTCTCAGTTGCTTTTTTCAGGTCTAGGTCAGTCTCACTCGATAAACGTTCTTGGGCCTCCTCGTATCTGATTCCGTAAACCCACCGGAATTGGAGCACCTCTGATAATGCCGGCCTGAACTCGCGGGTTTGCGCATCTGACCCTGGAATTCCACTACTGGTTCATCCTGGCTATGAAAAGCCGTGTGGCAACAGAAACGTCGAACGATAAGTGGCGGTTTGGGGTCAAAATGGTCGCCGACCAGAATAACAAGCTCCGCAAACTGGCGGTTGACAGGCGAGTCAGGAAAAATTTAACTTTTGATAATGCTGTACATCTCCGCACCATAAATCGCAAGGGGAGTCACCGTCTGTATCTCATCCCGACTATGTTATTCAGATGAAAAAAGTAGTTAATCGTTCCATGTACTGGGTCCAATCCCCAGTCTCAGCATCGAACGCCTCAAGCTTTCCAATTAGTGGCATCACTGCCC
Organism: Scyliorhinus torazame; assembly: GCF_047496885.1. Taxonomy (NCBI): domain Eukaryota; kingdom Metazoa; phylum Chordata; class Chondrichthyes; order Carcharhiniformes; family Scyliorhinidae; genus Scyliorhinus; species Scyliorhinus torazame. Next base: position 117,967,050 of record NC_092708.1, read on the forward strand.
CCTGAGTAGAAGCCACCTGAGGCCTAATTGAGGTGGGCCCAGTCCAGAGGAAATGGTGCCTCAGCAGCTCCACTTGACCCTCGTCGCTAGTGTAAAGTCTCAGGCAAGCGACCACTCGGAAGCTATGTCTGGAGCACAAAATTTGGTTTTATTCAAGTTACTATACACTCCTCCTACTCCCCGAAGGGTCTCCTCAGCCCTCACCTGGGCCAGGATATTTATATCCCAGCAGTTCTTTGAGCAGTGGCGTTAGCCCTACCCCTCATCTGGGTAGATCATATTCAGGTGAGGCCACAGGGACTCTGATGATGCAGATCCCTGGGCCTCCGGTAGGGGTATAACACAACCCAATGGCACAAGGCACTAGCCACAAACCAACTACCAAGTCAGGTGTGAGATACCTAATTGTTTCCCTTCATAAATGATCAGACTTACTGGCAACAACATCATCGGCTGGGATTGATTGACAACGAAAGTGTGTATATCAAAAAGATTAACAAAACTGTGATAACCCTCACGCGGACCACGTGGGGGATCGCTGATTGATCTCTCCATGGGCATCCTGGAATACAAGTTCCCGTGTTGAGCAGGCGGAGGTCCGCCCAGCCGGGGCTCATTAGCAGGACCTTTAAATGTAGTTCCTGGATCCGGACCAGCAGTTCCCGATAGTCCTGGACTGGGACATTTGTTTTGTGTGCCGTGGTAGGGCCTTATTTTCAGTTTAAAATAAACCAGTTTGGCCTTTCACTCCGCGCCCCCTGGAACTATTACACTGGCGACGAGGATCAGCACAAACTCTTCTTTTTAAAAAATAATATTTTATTAAGGTATCAAAATTTTTTTATAACAGTAAAAAAAACAATGACATCAACATGGTAAAATAAACATTTCCACCCCCAGCCCAGTCTTCACACACCTCAACCATACAACAACAATCTGCTCGCCCCCCCCCCCCCCTGGAATACTGCATCTGCTGACATTTTTAATTTTCACGAGAAAGTCGACGAACGGCAGCCACCTTCGGGAGAACCCTAACATTGACCCTCTTAAGGCAAACTTTATTTTCTCGAGACTGAGAAACCCAGCCATGTCACTAACCCAGGTCTCTACACTTGGGGGCTTTGAGTCCCTCCACATTAATAAGATCCGTCTCTGGTCTGCCAGGGAGGCAAGGGCCAGGACGTCGGCCTCTTTCACCCCCTGAACTCCCGGATCTTCCGACACTCCAAAGATCGCTATCTCCGGACTCGGCCCAAAGATCGCTACCTCCGGACTCGGCACCACCCGTGTTTTTAGTACCGTGGACATTGCCTTAGCAAAACCCTGCCAAAACCCTCTATGCTTCGGGCATGCCCAAAACATATGGACATGATTTGCTGGGCTTCCCGTGCACCTCGCACACCTGTCCTCTACCCCGAAAAACTTGCTCATCCTACCCACTGTTATGTGTGCCCGGTGGACTACCTTAAATTGTATCAGGCTAAGCCTGGCGCGCGATGTGGAGGTATTAACCCTGCTTAGGGCATCCGCCCATAGACCCGCCTCTATCTCTCCTCCTAGCTCGTACTCCCACTTGCCCTTAAGCGCCTCCACCGGAGTTTCCTCCGCCTCCGAAAGCTCCTGGTAAATATCCGATACCTTCCCCTCTCCCACCCAGGTACTGGAGACTACTCTATCCTGTATCCCCCGTGGCGGCAGCAACGGAAAGGCCGGCACCTGTTTTCTCAGGAAGTCACGCACCTGCAAATACCTAAAACCATTCCCTGCTGGCAATTTAAATTTATCCTCCAAAGCTTTCAAGCTGGGAAAGCTCCCATCTATAAATAGATCCCCCATCCTTCTAATTCCTGCCCTCTGCCAACTCCGGAACCCGCCATCTAGCCTATCCAGTACAAACCTGTGGTTATTATAAATCGGGGTCCAAATCGATGCTCCCTCCACTCTCTTATATCTTCTCCACTGCCCCCAGATCCTCAGAGCCGCCACTACCACCGGACATGTGGAGTATCGGGTTGGCGAGAACGGCAGAGGTGACGTTTCCAATGCTCCCAGACTGGTGTCTTTACATGACGCTGCCTCCATCCGCTCCCATGCCGACCCCTCCCCCACTACCCACTTCCTGATCATGACTATATTAGCCGCCCAGTAGTAATTGCAGAAGTTCGGCAGCGCCAATCCACCCTCCCTCCGACTGCGATCCAGCAACACTTTCTTCACTCGCGGGGTTTTACTCGCCCACACTAAGCCCAAAATAATCTTATTCACCCGCTTGAAAAGGGTCTTAGGGATGAAGATGGGGAGGCACTGAAAGACCAACAGAAATCAGGGGAGGACCGTCATTTTCACGGTCTGTACCCTCCCCGCCAGTGATAGCGGGAGCATGTCCCATCTCTTAAAGTCCCCTTCAATTTGTTCTACCAACCGGGATAGGTTTAACTTGTGTAGTACCTCCCATTTCCGGGCCACCTGGATTCCCAGATATCGAAAGCTCTTCCCTACCATTCTAAGCGGCAGCTCTCCCAGTCTCTTCTCCTGCCCTCTTGCCTGGATCGCAAACACCTAGCTTGTCCCCATGTTCAATTTATACCCTGAAAAATTTGCCAAATTCCCCCAAGATTCGCATTACTTCCCCCATCCCCGCCAATGGATCCAAAATGTACAAGAGCAGGTCATCTGCGTAGAGCGAGACCCAGTGCTCCACCCCACCTCCGAATTGCACAAAGACTTGAGTTGGATACAACTGAGGCTTTATTGCTCTAAGATGTGTGGCCTCCCACAGCAGCTGGCGAAATGGCTGCAGCATGGAGGACACACATATTTATACTCCGCCTACTGGGCGGAGCCAGCAGGCAGGGACTACCAATGTACCTGTAGTACAGGTCCTACCGTACATCACCTAATAGAGGTGCAACAGTGGTTTACCACATTCACCCCCTGTTAAAATTGAGTCCAGCGGGGGGGGGGGGGGGTGGAGAACTATATACAACAAATGGTTTTCTTTTTATATTTACATTTACAATCTTTGATAGGGAGGGAAAAAAATGTCTTTTGAAGTCCAGTGGACCAGTTAGAGGTTTAACCGGTCCGGGGCCTAGATGTGCCGCTGGGAGCGACGTAGTGGTGGCGGCGATGCCGATGCTGGTCTGATGTCCGGAGCCTCCGGGAGCATGCCGAAATCCTCTTCATCCTCGAGCGTGGGCAGGGGAAGGATGTATGGTCCCGGGGGGGTTGCTGCTGGGAGCGCTGGGGAAGGGGAGGGTGGTGCCGGGCCGGGGGTGTGTGTGTGTGTGTGTGTGTGACCTGCTGGTGCCAGGTCGCTGAGGGAGACAGTACCCTGGCGGCCGTCGGGGTACGCCACTTAGGTATACTGGGGGTTTGCATGGAGCAATTGCACCCTTTCCACCAACGGGTCCGCCTTGTGGAGTTGGACATGCCTACGGAGCAGGACGGATCCTGGAGTTGCGAGCCAAGTCGGGAGCGACACCCCGGATGTGGACTTCCTGCTGAAGGCAAAAGACATTCATTGGGTGTGTTGTTAGTGGTGGTGCACAGTAGTGACTGAATGGAGCGTAGTGCATCAGGGAGGACCTCCTGCCAGCGGGAGGCCGGGAGGTTCCTGGACCGTAGGCCAGCTGGACGGCCCTCCAAACCGTCCCATTCTCCCTCTCTACCTGTCTGTTTCCCTGGGGGTTGTAGCTTGTCGTTCTGCTGGAGGCGATACCCCTGCTGAGCAGGAACTGACGCAGCTCATCACTCATGAAGGAGAATCCCCTGTCACCGTGGATGTAGGCGGGGAAACCAAACAGAACGAAGATTGTGTTGAGGGCTTTGATGACGGTGGCAGATGTCATATCGGGGCATGGGATGGCAAAGGGGAATCTGGAGTACCCATCGACCACACCGAGAAAATACGTGTTACGGTCGGTGGAAGGGAGGGGCCCTTTGAAATCCACACTGAGGCGCTCAAAGGGGCGGGAGGCCTTCACCAGGCACGCACGGTCTGGCCGGTAGAAGTGCGGCTTGCACTCCGCACAGACCTGGCAGTCCCTGGTGATTGTCCGTACTTCCTCGACAGAATAGTGCAGATTGCAGGCCTTTATGAAATGGTACAACCGTGTGACTCCCAGGTGAGAAAGACTGTTGTGCAGGGTCCGGAGTCGGTCTACCTGTGCGCTGGCACATGTACCTCAGGAAACGGCGTCTGGGGGCTCGTTGAGCTTACCGGGTGATGCACGATCAATTACACTCAAAAACAGGGTTGTAACATATCTGAAGGCTTTAATCGACTAGAACTGTTCCCCAGCAGCTTCGGGACAGAAAGTAAGGGCTGCTGGGATGGCACTGGTTCTTATACCCCGCCTGTCAAGGCGGAGCTACATACCAACAGCCAATGGTAAACTCCTAGGTTTAACCAATGGTCTTCGGCCTCTTGGGTACTGTAATACCTGATAATACCACATTCACCCCCTGTTAAAAAAGAGTCCCGCGGGGTGGTGGCCAGTGGTTACAATTGCACTTAACATGGTATGATCAGATACGGAGGTACCGTAATACCTCCTTACAGAGTTGTCGAGAATATTTACAAGCGTGGAAGATAAATACAGTCAGTGTTCGTTTACAGTTGCAGTTACAGTGAAACAATCAGTCGGTCGGGTGGTCTGGTCGTCCTCATGGATCGTCTGGGCTTCGGTGGTGATTCTAGTGGGGTCCGGGCGTCTGCGACTCCGGGAGCGTGGCGTCGGCCTCCATGGCAGCTTCGTCACCCCTAGACGGCGCTGTTGGGGCGAATGGTTGGCCCGAGGGGTGGGCGCCTGTAGGGGGCGTTGGTGGGTGGGAAGGCCTAGGCAGGAGTGGCGGGAGGACTGACCCTCCAGTGAGATGCTTGGGGGGGGGCTAATGGTTCGGGTGCGCGTAGGGTTCCGACCGGCGGCAGGTCCCGAAGGGAGACTGTATCTTGCCAGCCATCCAGGAACGCCACGACGGCGTACGGGAGGGTTAGCGTGCAGCAGGTGGACCCTCTTTTTTTTTTAAATAATATTTTATTGAAAATTTTTGGTCAACCAACACAGTACATTGTGCATCCTTTACACAACATTGTAACAATACAGATAATAATGACCTTTTTAAATTTAAACAAAAACAACAACAAATAAATAAATATTAAATAACAAAAAATAAATAAAAACTAGCCCTAATTGGCAACTGCCTTGTCTCAGGCCACCCCCCCCCCCCATCCCCCCCCATCCCTCCCCCCCCCCCCCCCCAAGTCCTGGGCCGCTGCTGCTGCCTTCTTTGTTCTCCCCTATCTATCTTTCCGCAAGATATTCGACGGACGGTTGCCACCGCCTAGTAAACCCTTGAGCCGACCCCCTTAGGACGAACTTAATCCGCTCTAACTTTATGAACCCCGCCATATCATTTATCCAGGTCTCCACCCCCGGGGGCTTGGCTTCTTTCCACATTAGCAATATTCTGCGCCGGGCTACTAGGGACGCAAAGGCCAAAACATCGGCCTCTTTCGCCTCCTGCACTCCCGGCTCTTGTGCAACCCCAAATATAGCCAACCCCCAGCTTGGTTCGACCCGGACTCCTACTACTTTCGAAAGCACCTTTGTCACCCCCATCCAAAACCCCTGTAGTGCCGGGCATGACCAAAACATATGGGTATGATTCGCTGGGCTTCTCGGGCACCTCGCACACCTATCCTCCACCCCAAAAAATTTACTGAGCCGTGTTCCAGTCATATGTGCCCTGTGTAATACCTTAAACTGAATCAGGCTTAGCCTGGCGCACGAGGACGACGAGTTTACCCTGTTTAGGGCATCTGACCACATCCCCTCCTCAATCTCCTCCCCTAGCTCTTCTTCCCATTTCCCTTTTAGTTCGTCCATCATAGTCTCCCCTTCGTCTCTCATTTCCCTATATATATCCGACACCTTACCGTCCCCCACCCATTTCTTTGAGATGACTCTGTCCTGCACCTCTTGTGTCGGGAGCTGCGGGAATTCCCTCACCTGTTGCCTCGCAAAAGCCCTCAATTGCATGTACCTGAATGCATTCCCTTGGGGCAACCCATATTTCTCGGTCAGCGCTCCCAGACTCGCAAACTTCCCATCCACAAATAGATCTTTCAATTGCGTTATACCTGCTCTTTGCCACATTCCATATCCCCCATCCATTCCCCCCGGGGCAAACCTATGGTTGTTTCTTATCGGGGACCCCCCCAGTGCTCCGGTCTTTCCCCTATGTCGTCTCCACTGTCCCCAAATCTTCAGTGTAGCTACCACCACCGGACTCGTGGTATAGTTCCTTGGTGAGAACGGCAATGGGGCTGTCACCATAGCCTGCAGGCTGGTCCCCCTACAGGACGCCCTCTCTAATCTCTTCCACGCCGCTCCTTCCTCCTCTCCCATCCACTTACTCACCATTGAAATATTAGCGGCCCAATAATACTCACTTAGGCTCGGTAGTGCCAGCCCCCCCCTATCCCTACTACGCTGTAAGAATCCCTTCCTCACTCTCGGAGTCTTGCCGGCCCAAACAAAACCCATGATACTCTTTTCTATCCTTTTGAAAAAAGCCTTCGTGATCACCACCGGGAGACACTGAAACACAAAGAGGAATCTCGGGAGGACCACCATCTTAACCGCCTGCACCCTCCCTGCCATTGACAATGCTACCATATCCCATCTCTTGAAACCTTCCTCCATCTGTTCCACCAACCGCGTCAAATTTAGCCTGTGCAATGTGCCCCAATTCTTAGCTATCTGGATCCCCAGGTAACGAAAGTCTCTTGTTACCTTCCTCAACGGTAGGTCTTCTATTTCTCTACTCTGCTCCCCTGGATGCACCACAAACAGCTCACTCTTCCCCATGTTCAATTTATACCCTGAAAAATCCCCAAACTCCCCAAGTATCCGCATTATTTCTGGCATCCCCTCCGCTGGATCCGCCACATATAAAAAGTAGCAGATCATCCGCATATAAAGATACCCGGTGTTCTTCTCCTCCCCTAAGTATTCCCCTCCATCCCTTGGAACCTCTCAGCGCTATCGCCAGGGGCTCAATCGCCAGTGCAAACAGTAATGGGGACAGAGGACATCCCTGCCTTGTCCCTCTATGGAGCCGAAAATATGCCGATCCCCGTCCATTCGTGACCACACTCGCCACTGGGGCCCTATACAACAGCTGCACCCATCTAACATACCCCTCTCCGAACCCAAATCTCCTCAACACCTCCCACAGATAATCCCACTCCACTCTATCAAATGCTTTCTCGGCATCCATCGCCACTACTATCTCCGTTTCACCCTCTGGTGGGGCCATCATCATTACCCCTAACAACCTCCGTATGTTCGCGTTCAGCTCTCTCCCCTTCACAAACCCAGTTTGGTCCTCATGAACCACCCCCGGGACACATTCCTCTATTCTCATTGCCATTACCTTGGCCAAGACCTTGGCATCTACATTGAGGAGGGAGATTGGTCTGTAGGACCCGCATTGTAGCGGATCCTTTTCCTTCTTTAAAAGAAGCGATATCGTTGCTTCTGACATAGTCGGGGGCAGTTGTCCCCTTTCCTTTGCCTCGTTGAAGGTCCTCGTCAGTAGCGGGGCGAGCAAGTCCAAATATTTTCTGTAAAATTCAACTGGGAATCCGTCCGGTCCCGGGGCCTTTCCCGTCTGCATGTTCCTAATTCCTTTCACCACTTCTTCTACCGTGATCTGTGCTCCCAATCCCATCCTTTCCTGCTCTTCCACCTTGGGAATTTCCAGCCGATCCAAAAACTCCATCATTCTCTCCCTCCCATCCGGGGGTTGAGCTTCATACAATTTTTTATAAAATGTCTTAAACACTTCATTCACTCTCTCCGCTCCCCGCTCCGTCTCTCCATCTTCGTCTCTCACCCCCCCTATTTCCCTCGCTGCTCCCCTTTTCCTCAATTGGTGTGCCAGCAATCTGCTCGCCTTCTCTCCATATTCATACTGTACACCCTGCGCCTTCCTCCATTGTGCCTCTGCAGTGCCTGTGGTCAGCAAGTCAAATTCCACATGCAGCCTTTGCCTTTCCCTATACAGTCCCTCCTCCGGTGCTTCCGCATACTGTCTGTCCACCCTCAGAAGTTCTTGCAACAACCGCTCCCGTTCCTTACTCTCCTGCTTCCCTTTATGTGTCCTTATTGATATCAGCTCCCCCCTAACCACCGCCTTCAACGCCTCCCAGACCACTCCCACCTGAACCTCCCCATTGTCATTGAGTCCCAAGTACTTTTCAATGCATCCCCTCACCCTTAAGCACACCCCCTCATCCGCCATTAGTCCCATGTCCATTCTCCAGGGTGGACGCCCTCTTGTTTCCTCCCCTATCTCCAAGTTTACCCAGTGTGGGGCATGATCCGAAATGGCTATAGCCGTATATTCCGTTCCCCTCACCCTCGGGATCAATGCCCTACCCAACACAAAAAAGTCTATGCGTGAATAGACTTTATGGACATAGGAGAAAAACGAGAACTCCTTACTCCTCGGTCTACTGAATCTCCACGGGTCCACCCCTCCCATCTGCTCCATAAAATCCTTAAGCACCTTGGCTGCTGCCGGCCTCCTACCAGTCCTGGACTTCGACCTATCCAGCCTTGGTTCCAACACCGTGTTAAAGTCTCCCCCCAGCAGGTGGACCCTCTTGACCAACGGGTCTGACTTGTGCGCCCGCACGTGCTTCCGAAGCACAATGGGAACGGGTGTTGCTAGCCAGGTTGGGAGCGAGGTCCCGGAGGAGGACTTCCTGGGGAAGACAAGGAGACGTTCACGAGGTGTCTGATTGGTAGTTGTACAGAGCAGAGACCGGATGGCGTGGAGGGCCTCCGGGAGGACTTCTTGCCAGCGGGAGACTGGGAGATTCCTGGAACGTAGGGCCAGTAGAACAGGCTTCCAGACCGTTCCGTTCTCCCTCTCTACCTGCCCGTTTCCCCGGGGGTTGTAACTGGTCGTCCTGCTTGAGGCAATGCCCCTGTTGAGCAGGAATTGACGCAGTTCGTCGCTCATAAAGGAGGACCCCCTATCACTATGTATGTAAGCGGGGAACCCGAACAGTGTAAAGATACACTGGAGGGCCTTGATGACGGTGTTGGCGGTCATGTCTGGGCAGGGGATGATTCCCGTATCAGCCTCCCCGAACAGGCGCCGGAATGTGGCGACTAGGGGCGTTTCACAGTAACTCTATTTGAAGCCTAGTTGTGACAATAAGCGATTTTCATTTCATGAATGGGAACCGGGAGTATTCGTCAATCACGTTCAGGAAATACGTGTTGCGGTCGGTGGAGGGGAGGGGGCCTTTGAAGTCCATGTTGAGGCGTTCAAAGGGACAGGAAGCCTTTATCAGGTGTGCCCTCTCTAGCCAGTAGAAGTGCGGTTTGCATTCCGTGCAGATCTGGCAGTCCCTGGTGACTGTCCTGACCTCCTCGATGGAGTAGGGCAGGTTGCGGGTCTTAATGAAGTGGAAAAAAACGAGTGACCCCCGGGTGGCAGAGGTCCTCGTGGAGGGCTCGGAGGTGGTCCACTTGTGCGGTGGCATATGTGCCGCGGGACAGGGCATCCGTTGGCTCATTTAGCTTCCCAGGACGGTACAAGATCTTGTAGTTGTAGGTGGAGAGTTCTATCCTCCACCGTAAGATCTTGTCGTTCTTTATCTTGCCCCGCTGTGCATTATCAAACATGAACGCCACCGACCGTTGGTCAGTGAGGAGAGTGAATCTCCTGCCGGCCAGTTAATGCCTCCAATGTCGCACAGCTTCTACTGTGGCCTGGGCCTCCTTTTCGACCGAGGAATGGCGAATTTCTGAAGCATGGAGGGTACGGGAGAAGAAGGCCACGGGTCTGCCCGCTTGGTTGAGGGTGGCGGCCAGAGCAACGTCGGACGCATCGCTCTCGACCTGGAAGGGGAGGGACTCGTCGATGGCGCGCATCGTGGCCTTTGCAATGTCTGCTTTGATGCGGCAGAAGGCCTGGCGGGCCTCCGTCGACAGGGGGAAGGTTGTGAACTGGATTAGGGGTCGGGCTTTGTCTGCGTAGTTAGGGACCCACTGTGCGTAATAACTGAAAAACCCGAGGCAGCGCTTCAGGGCCTTGGGGCAGTGAGGGAGGTGGAATTCCATAAGGGGGCGCATGCGTTCAGGGTCGGAGCCTATAACTCCATTTCGCACCACATAGCTGAGGATGGCTAGGCGGTTGGTGCTAAATACGCATTTATCATAGAATCATAGATTATCATAGAATTTACAGTGCAGAAGGAGGCCATTCGGCCCATCGGGTCTGCACCGGCTCTTGGAAAGAGCACCCTACCCAAGGTCAACACCGCCACCCTATCCCCATAACCCAGTAACCCCACCCAACACTAAGGGCAATTTTGGATACTAAGGGCAATTTATCATGGCCAATCCACCTAACCCGCACATCTTTGGACTGTGGGAGGAAACCGGAGCACCCGGATGAAACCCACGCACACACGGGGAGGATGTGCAGACTCCGCACAGACAGTGACCCAAGCCGGAATCGAACCTGGGACCCTGGTGCTGTGAAGCAATTGTGCTATCCACAAGGCTACCGTGCTGCCCCATCCTTGTTATACGTTAAGTTAAGGATTTTCGCAGTGTGGAGAAATTTCCGGAGGTTGGTGTCGTGGTCCTGCTGGTCATGGCCGCAGATGGTGACGTTATCCAAATACGGGAACGTTGCGCGTGAGTTCTCCCAGTGAGCCAGAGAGAAGACAGCCAGAGTGAGACAGCAAAGAGTGAGTTTGGGAATTTGTATCTAGGTGGGAATTCGAAGCTGGGAGGGGAGGAAGTGCTTTTTGTGACTGGTAAGTAGTGTTTCTGTTTTTCTGTTTCTTTTCATTGGTATATTTATTTATTTTTTTCTTCGTTGTTTATTTATTTATTTAAATTTTGGGGGGGGAAATTGTAATTGTTGAAGTTAACCGAAGGTTTAAGACATGGCAGGAGATCTCAGACCCGTGTCATGCTCCTCGTGTGCGATGTGGGAGCTCAGGGACACGTCCACTGTCCCTGGCTCCTTCATGTGCAAGAAGTGTGTCCAGCTGCAGCTCCTGTTAGACCGCTTGACGGCTCTGGAGCTGCGGATGGACTCACTTTGGAGCATCCGCGGTGCTGAGGACGTTGTGGATAGCACGTTTAGCGAGTTGGTCACACCGCAGGTGAAAGGTACTGAGGGAGATAGTAAATGGGTGACCAAAAGACAGAGCAAGAGTAGGAAGGCAGTGCAGGTGTCCTCTGCGGTCATCTCCCTGCAAAACAGATATACCGCTTTGGATACTGTTGAGGATAAGGTTGAATCCATTTGGGTGGAAATCAGGAATAGTAAGGCGAAAAAGTCACTGATAGGAGTAATCTATAGGCCACCAAATAGTAACATTATGGTGGGGCAGGCAGTAAACAAAGAAATAACTGATGCATGTAGAAATGGTACAGCAGTTATCATGGGGGATTTTAATCTACATGTTGATTGGTTTAAGCAGGTCAGTCAAGGCAGCCTTGAGGAGGAGTTTATAGAATGTATTCGCGATAGTTTCCTAGAACAGTATGTAATGGAACCTACGAGGGAACAAGCGGTCCGAGATCTGGTCCTGCGTAATGAGACAGGATTGATTCAGGATCTCATAGTTAGGGACCCTCTCGGAAGGAGCGATCACAATATGGTGGGATTTAAAATACAGATGGAGGGTGAGAAGGTAAAATCAAACACGAGTGTTTTGTGCTTAAACAAAGGAGATTACAATGGGATGAGAGAAGAACTAGGTAAGGTAGACTGGGAGCAAAGACTTTATAGTGAAACAGTTGAGGAACAGTGGAGAACCGTCCAAGTGATTTTTCACAGTGCTCAGCAAAGGTTTATACCAACAAAAAGGAAGGACGGTAAAAAGAGGGAAAATCGACCGTGGATATCTAAGGACATAAGTGAGAGTATCAAATTGAAGGAAAAAACATACAAAGTAGCAAAGATCAGTGGGAGACTAGAGGACTGGGAAATCTTTAGGGGGCAACAGAAAGCTACTAAAAAAGCTATAAAGACGAGTAAGATAGATTATGAGAGTAAACTTGCTCAGAATATAAAAACAGATCGGAAAAGTTTCTACAAATACATAAAACAAAAAAGAGTGGCTAAGGTAAATATTGGTCCTTTAGAGGATGAGAAGGGAGATTTAATAATGGGAGATGAGGAAATGGCTGAGGAACTGAACAGGTTTTTTGGGTCGGTCTTCACAGTGGAAGACACAAATAACATGCCAGTGACTGATGGAAATGAGGCTATGACAGGTGGGGACCTTGAGAGGATTGTTATCAAGGGGGTAGTGATGGGCAAGCTAATGGGGCTAAAGGTAGACAAGTCTCCTGGACCTGATGGAATGCATCCCAGAGTGCTAAAAGAGATGGCTAGGGAAATTGCAAATGCACTAGTGATAATTTACCAAAATTCACTAGACTCTGGGGTGGTCCCGGCGGATTGAAAATTAGCAAACGTGACACCACTGTTTAAAAAAGGAGGTAGGCAGAAAGCGGGTAATTATAGGCCAGTGAGCTTAACTTCGGTAGTAGGGAAGATGCTGGAATCTATCATCAAGGAAGAAATAGCGAGGCATCTGGATGGAAATTGACCCATTGGACAGACGCAGCATGGGTTCATAAAGGTCAGGTCGTGCCTAACTAATTTAGTGGAATTTTTTGAGGACATTACCAGTGCGGTAGATAACGGGGAGCCAATGGATGTGGTATATCTGGATTTCCAGAAAGCCTTTGACAAGGTGCCACACAATAGGTTGTTGCATAAGATAAAGATGCATGGCATTAAGGGGAAAGTAGTAGCATGGATAGAGGATTGGTTAATTAATAGAAAGCAAAGAGTGGGGATTAATGGGTGTTTCTCTGGTTGGCAATCAGTAGCTAGTGGTGTCCCTCAGGGATCAGTGTTGGGCCCACAACTGTTCACAATTTACATAGATGATTTGTAGTTGGAGACCAAGGGCAATGTGTCCAAGTTTGCAGACGACACTAAGATAAGTGGTAAAGCAAAAAGTGCAGAAGATACTGGAAGTCTGCAGTGGGATTTGGATAGGCTAAGTGAATGCGCTAGGGTCTGGCAGATGGAATACAATGTTGACAAATGTGAGGTTATCCATTTTGGTAGGAATAACAGCAAAAGGGATTATTATTTAAATGATAAAATATTAAAACATGCTGCTGTGCAGAGAGACCTGGGTGTGCTAGTGCATGAGTCGCAAAAAGTTGGTTTTCAGGTGCAACAGGTGATTAAGAAGGCAAATGGAATTTTGTCCTTCATTGCTAGAGGGATGGAGTTTAAGGCTAGGGAGGTTCTGCTGCAATTGTATAAGGTGTTAGTGAGGCCACACCTGGAGTATTGTGTTCAGTTTTGGACTCCTTACTTGAGAAAGGACGTACTGGCACTGGAGGGTGTGCAGAGGAGATTCACTAGGTTAATCCCAGAGCTGAAGGGGTTGGATTACGAGGAGAGGTTGAGTAGACTGGGACTGTACTTGTTGGAATTTAGAAGGATGAGGGGGGATCTTATAGAAACATATAAGATTATGAAGGGAATAGATAGGATAGATGCGGGCAGGTTGTTTCCACTGGCGGTTGAAAGCAGAACTAGGGGGCATAGCCTCAAAATAAGAGAAAGTAGATTTAGGACTGAGTTTAGGAGGAACTTCTTCACCCAAAGGGTTGTGAATCTATGGAATTCCTTGCCCAGTGAAGCATTAGAGGATCCTTCATTAAATGTTTTTAAGATAAAGATAGATAGTTTTTTGAAGAATAAAGGGATTAAGGGTTATGGTGTTCGGGCCGGAAAGTGGAGCTGAGTCCACAAAAGATCAGCCATGATCTCATTGAATGGTGGAGCAGGATCGAGGGGCCAGATGGCCTACTCCTGCTCCTAGTTCTTATGTTCTTATGTACCGGTCAACCATTCGGTCCATCTCGCGTTGGAAGACCGAGACCCCATTAGTGACACCAAAGGGAACCCTTAAAAATTGGTAGAGCCGCCCATCTGCTTCGAAGGCAGTGTACTTACGGTCACTAGTGCGGATGGGTAACTGATGGTAAGCGGACTTGAGATCCACCGTGGAGAAGACCTTGTATTGCGCGATCCTGTCCATCAGGTCGGATATGCGGGGGAGAGGGTACGCATCCAGCTGCATAAACCTGTTGATAGTCTGACTGTAGTCAATGACCATCCTATGTTTCTCCCCGGTCTTTACCACCACTACTTGAGCTCTCTAGGGACTGTTGCTAGCTTCAATGACCCCTTCCCTCAGTAGCCTTTGGACCTCTGACCTGATGAAGGTCCGGTCCTGGGCACTGTACCGTCTGCTCCTGGTGGCGTCGGGTTTGCAATCTGGGGTGAGGTTCGCAAACAGGGAAGGCGGGTCGACCTTAAGGGTCGCGAGGCCGCAGGCAGTAAGGGGAGGTATAGGGCCACCGAATTTGAAGGTCAGGCTTTGAAGTTACATTGGAAGTCCAACCCCAGGAGTGTAGCCGCGCAGAGGTGCGGCAGGACATAAAGGCGGAATTTGTTGAATTTCCTGCCTTGGACGGTGAGGTCTGCTAGGCAGAACCCCTTTATCTCCACTGTGTGTGACCCAGAGGCCAGGGAGATACTTTGGTTTACAGGGTGGGTAACAAGTGAACAGCGCCTTACCGTGTCGGGGTGTATAAAGCTCTCCGTACTCCCAGAGTCGATCAGGCAAGACGTCTCGTGGCCGTTGATGAAGACCGTCATCGTTGCTGTTGCGAGTGTCCAAGGTCGATTTTGGTCCAGCGTCACCGAGACCAGATGGAGCAGTTGTGGATTGTGATCGGGCAGCGTGTAGTCGGCCGTGCTGGGGGCCTGGGGCCCCATCCAAGATGGCGTCTCCCATGGATCGCACATGGTGGTCGGGGATGGACAAAATGGCGGCGGGGATGGACAAAATGGCGGCACCCATCTGTCCAGCGTGGTGTCCGAGGGGCAAGATGGTTGCGCCCGTGGGTCGGACGTGGCCCTAGGATAGGGGGGTGGCGGTGAGTGCTGGCCGCCTGGGGCCCGAAGGGAAGGTTGCCGTGGCGGTCCAGAGTCGCTGGAGACCGCGGCCACGGCTCGTGCCTGGCAGACCCCCACAAAATGGGCCTTCTTGCCGCACCCTTTGCAGGTGAAGGTGCAGGCCGGGCGGCGCATGCGGTGATGCTTCGTCTGCCCGCAGAAGAAACAGCGGGGCCCGACGGAGTTAGTGGGCCATCTTACAGCGCAGGCCTGCGGGGACACGTGGAAGGTCAGTGGGGCTGCCGCTGCGGGATGCCACGCAGCCCAGGTGGCCGTCGGGCGCATAGGACTGCGCGTTTCCGGAGGCAACATCCATGGACCCTACCAGGGCCCGTGCCTCTCTGAGTCCCAGGGTGTCTTTTTCGAAGAGTCTTTGGCGGATCTCTGAGGAGCTCATACCTGCTACGAAGACATCCCGGATTAGGAGTTCCGTGTGCTCGCTCCCCGAAACTTGCGGGCAGCCATAGTTTCTGCCCAGCACCAGTAGCGCACGGTAGAAGTCCTCCAACGATTCTCCGGGGCTTTGCCGTCTAGTTGCAAGCAGGTGACCTGCGTAGACCTGGTTTACAGGGCGGATATAATGTCCTTTTAACAGTTCAATCGCAGCATCGAAGTCCTCCGCCTCCTCGATGAGGGTGAAGATCCCAGGGCTTACTCTCGAGTGCAGGAGATGCAGTTTCTGTTCGCCTGAGGGGATGCCTCCGGCCGTCTCGAGGTAGCCTTTAAAGCACGCCAGCCAGTGCTTAAATATCGCAGCCGAGTTCGCCGCGTAGGGGCTGAGTTGTAGACACTCCGGCTTGTTTCGGAGATCCATCCTTTCAGCTTAAGTGTAGTCGATTAAATTGATGCACGATCAATTACACTCAAAGACGAGGTTGTAACATAACTGAAGGCTTTAATCGACTAGAACTGTTCCCCAGCAGCTTTGGTACAGAAAGTGAGGGCTGCTGGGATGGCACCGGGTCTTATACCCTCCCTGTCAAGGCGGAGCTACATATCAACAGCCAATGGTAAACTCCTAGGTTTAACTAATGGTCTTCGGCCTCTTGGATACTGTAATACCTGATAATACCACACCGGGACGATACAAAATCTCGTAACTGGAGGTGGAGAGCTCGATCCTCCACCTCAAGATCTTATCATTCTTGATCTTGCCCCGCTGTGTGTTATTGAACATGAAGGCTACCGACCGTTGGTCAGTGAGGAGAGTGAATCTCCTACCGGCCAGGTAATGCCTCCAATGCCGCACAGCTTCAACGATAGCTTGGGCCTCTTTTTCGACGGATGACTGCCGGATTTCGGAGGCATGAAGGATGCGGGAAAAGAATGCCACGGGTCTGCCTGCCTGATTGAGGGTGGCGGCTAGGGCGACATCTGATGCGTCGCTCTCTATTTGAAAGGGCAGTGTCTCATCTACTGCGTGCATCCCGGCCTTGGCAATATCGGCTCTGATACGGGCGAAGGCCTGTTGTGCCTCGGCCATCAGGGTAAAATGGGTGGACTGTATGAGTGGGCGGGCCTTGTCTGCATAGTTTGGGACCCACTGAGCGTAGTACAAAAAGAACCCTAGGCAGCGTTTGAGGGCCTTGGGACAGTGGGGGAGAGGGAGCTCCATGAGGGGGCGCATGCGGTAGGGGTTGGGCCCGAGAACTCCGTTTTGGACCACATAGCCGAGGATGGCTAAGTGGTTTATGTTGAACACGCACTTCTCCTTGTTATATGTGAGGTTGAGGAGAGTGGCGGTGTGGAACAATTTGGCATGGTTGGCGTCATGGTCCTGCTGGTCGTGGCCGCAGATGGTGACGTTATCCAGGTACGGGAAAGTGGCCCGCAGCCCGTACCGGTCAACCATTCGGTCCATCTCCCGTTGGAAGACCGAGACCCCGTTGGTGACGCCGAAGGGAACCCTAAGAAAGTGGTAAAGGCGGCCGTCTGCCTCGAACGCAGTGTATGGGCGGTCCGCCTTACGGATGGGGAGCCGGTGGTAGGCCGATTTGAAATGAAGTGAAATGAAATGAAAATCGCTTATTGTCACAAGTAGGCTTCAAATGAAGTTACTGTGAAAAGCCCCTAGTTGCCACATTCCGGCGCCTGCTCGGGGAGGCTGTTACGGGAATCGAACCGTGCTGCTGGCCTGCCTTGGTCTGCTTTCAAAGCAGACCCGGCACTGTGCAATCTGATTGACCATATCAGATATGCGTGGGAGGGTGTACGCGTCGAGCTGCGTGTACCGATTGATGGTCTGACTGCAGTCAACGACCATCCTGTTTTTCTCCCCAGTTTTGACCACTGCCACTTGGGCTCTCCAGGGGCTGTTGCTGGCCTCGATGATGCCTTCCCGAAGCAGCCGCTGGATTTCAGACCTGATGAAGGTCCTGTCCTGGGCGCTGTACCGTCTGCTCCTGGTGGCGACGGGTTTGCAATCCGTGGTTAGGTTTGCAAAAAGGGAAGGTGGGTCGACCTTAAGGGTCACAAGGCCACACATAATAAGGGGTGGTAGGTGCCCATCTGAATTTCAGGGTTGGGCTCTGGAGGTTGCACTGGAAGTCCAAGCCGAGTAGCAAGGCTGCGCAGAGGTTGGGGAGGATGTAGAGGCGAAGGCCGCTGAACTCCATGCCCTGGACAGTGAGGGTGGCGATGCAGTACCCCCGGATCGCCACGGAGTGGGACCCGGAGGCCAGGGAGATTCTCTGGTTAGCGGGGTCTACCGTGAGGAGCAGCGCCTTACAGTATCGGGGTGAATGAAGCTCTCAGTGCTCCCGGAGTCCAGCAGGCAGGAGATCTCGTGCCCGTTGACTTTCACTTTAGTTGAAGCAGTCGCGAGGTTGTGTGGCCGAGACTGGCCAATCGTGACCGAGGCGAGACGCGGCTGGTCGCTGGCGGTTGCAAGCGATGAGCGGCCGGATGAGGTGCCTGACGGGCATGGGTCCTGAGTCGGGTAAGATGGCAGCGCCCACGGGCCGCACGTGTCGTGGGGGAAGCAAGATGGCGGCGCCCGTTGATCCTGAGAGGAACAAGATGGCGGCGCCCACGGACCGCACGTGTTGCGAGTCGGGCAAGATGGTGGCGTCAACTGGCCGCACGTGGTCCTGGGAGGGGAAGATGGCGGCGTCCACTGGCTGCACGTGTGGGGTGCCGGGACAATAGCGGCGATTGAGCGGGCCTGGCACACTGCAGCGAAATGTCCCTTCTTGCCACAGGCCTTGCAGAGGGCGCTCCGCGCCGGGCAGCGCTGGTCGGGGGTGTTTTGACTGCCCATAGAAGTAGCATTTGGGCCCCCCCGGGGTTGGATGGCTGCCGCGCGGCATAGGCGTGGGATTGGCTGAGGGCGGTCGCTGATGGGATCCACGATGGGGCGGCCGTCTGCGGAGTCCACGATGCACAGGGGGGGTGGGCTGCGCAGTCGGGGGCATAGGCCTGAATGTTGCGGGATGCAACCGTAAGTGAAAGCGCTAGTTTTTTGGTCGCCGCGAGGTCGAGCGGGGCCTCCTCTAAGAGGCGCTGGCGGATGTAGTCCGACCCTATGCCCGTAACAAATGCATCTCTCATTAGCAAATTCGAGTGTTCCGTAGCCGAAACGGCCTGACAGTCACAGTCTCTAACTAGGGGGAGCAGGGTGCACCAGAAATCTTCCATCGACTCACCGGGAGGTTGATGCCGTGTGGAGAGGAGGTGCCTGGCGTAGAGTGTGTTAGTCCGCTGAGCATAGTTTTCCTTCAGTAGTGCCACGGCCTCTGTGTAGGTCGGTGCGTCCTGGACAAGTGGAAAAATTTGGGAGCTCAGCCGCGTGTAAAGGATCTGGAGCTTCTGGAATTTCACCTGGCACAGACCCGATGTATGCTTCAAAACAGGCTAGAAAATGTTCAAAGTCCTTTTTGGCGTTGTCTGCTTTTGGATGCAGCTGCAGGCGATCCGGCTTGATGCGGAGGTGCATCTTCTGAAAAACTCAGTGTAATAAATTGATGCACGATCAAATACACAAATACACAAATTACTAAGGAACAATGTTTAGATTTATGATTATGTTTAATATGTGAACTAACCTTTTCAAGTCTGGTATTAAAAACCTGAATTGCAGTTTCAACAATTTCATAAATAGATTTACAAACAATGGCCTTGATTTTGGTCTTTCTTGTATTTCATACACGTACATGATGGTGTGATCACAACATCCAACTGATGGAATTGACGAGAGGCAGTAACCCTTTTGGGCATCGAACCTCAGCTTTATGAGATTGAGCAGCTGCCCGTTGGTTTCAAGTGCAGCTCGCCATTTCATAGGGATCTTTTCATAGAATTTACAGTGCAGAAGGAGGCCATTCAGCCCATCGAGTCTGCACCAGCCCTTGGAAAGAGCATCCTACCTGAGCCCACACCTCCACTCCATCTTCCCATCCTATCCCCGTAACCCCACCTAACCTTTATTGGACACTAAGGGCAATTTAGCATGGCCAATCCACCTAACCAGCACATCTTTGGACTGTGGGAGGAAACCGGAGCACCCGGAGGAAACCCACACAGACACGGGGAGAACGTGCAGACTCCACACAGACAGTGACCCAAGCCGGGAATTGAACCTGGGACCCTGGAGCTGTGAAGCAACAGTGCTAACCACTGTGCTACTGTGCTGCCCTTTGAGTAAGAGGGATTTGAGAAAGAGGGAAATCTGTCAGTACAGCCACTGAGCATGGGGCAGTAGCAATACATTAAAGGGGAGGGCTGGACAGAGATCAGTAGCAAAGGATCTAAATTAAAGGACTGCGGACTTTGCACGAAGGTGCAGGGAGGTAAATTTAGATAATTTTGAAATCTCAAATTTACCAATTCAGTAAAATAATATTATTCCCAGTCCCATCTCCAGTGATTCCTTTAACTTACGCTCAACCTGCTGTTTCCTGACCTGCAAATATCCATGTCTTATAGGCAGGTTTACTGGTGGGGGAGTGGTTTGGTGGTGACAAAATGGGACTAGAGTCCAAAAGATGTCACCAGACCCTAATTTGCATGTCGTTATGAGACTCCAGGAAGTTTCTGATGGGGGTTTTGGCTGTCTTAATCGAGGACTATTCCAAAATTGCATCAAATGGGCCTTAGGTAACTTTATCCTTACTGTTTTCATTTCACTATCGCCACGTTCACACTTAAAAATGAGGTGGTCGAGAAAACAAAGACCACTCTCAATAAATTTACAATTAGTTAAAGTTAACACGCACTGGATAATATTGAGGTCTGCCTCCTTTTGCCATTGCATTTTACTGCGTGCAGACCGATTTTCTTGGGTGTTATATGGCTGATTAGAGATTTGAACAAGGGAAGAGATGAAGAATAGACAGCAATTTACCTTCTATCTTGATTTTTTCCCAGTTAATGGAAAACATTCAACATGATAAGTGTGGAGGAAAACTGACAAAAGTCACATTGATGCTGTTAGGTATAAATATTGTACAGTGGGCAAGACCATCACGAGTAGAAGCTTTTTAATGGTAATGTTTTCATCACCTTGTTTAGACAATTCTATATAGTTTAGAGACCAGGGGTGGGATTCCTTGATCCTGGGGCTAAGTGTTGACGCAGTCGTAAACGCCGGAGCGTTTTATGACGGCGTCAACGGGCCCCTAGGATCAGCAATCCTGCGCCAGACAGGGGCCAGCATGGCACTGGAGAGCCTCACGCTCCTCCAGCTGTCGATACGGGCGTCAGAACGGGCGTGGCGTGTCCGCGCATGCATGTTGCGGCCGCCGCAATTTCACGCATGCGCGTTACGGCCGCCGCAAGTTCACGCATGCACGCTACGGCCGGCGCTAGTTCGCGCATGCCCGTGGGTTGCCTTCTGTGCGCCGGCCCCGACGCAACATGGCGGAGAGCTACAGGGGCCCGGCGTGGAAAAACATAGGCCCCCACCAGGATAAGCCCGCCCGCCGATCGGTAGGTCCTGAACGCGGGCCAGGCCACCGTGGAGGCCCCCCTCCCGGAGTTGGATCCCCCTCCCCCACCAGGACGTCCCCTGCAACATGAACGCCGAGGTCCCGCTGGGTAGGACCATACGAGAACGGCGCCGGCGGGACTTGGCCTAACTCGGCGGGCACTCGGCCCATCGTGTGGGGAGAATCGCCGGTTGAGCGGCGACAGGCGCCGCGCCGGCGCCAATGGCGCTGATTCTCTGGTCACTGGAGAATCGGTGGACCGGCGCCGGAGCGGCGGAGCATGAATCGCGTCTTCCCCCGCCCCCCCCGGCGATTCTCCGACCCCGCGCCAGGTCGGAGAATGTGGCGACTAGGGGCTTTTCACAGAAACTTCATTTGAAGGCTACTTGTGACAATAAGCGATTTTCATTTCATTTCAGAATCCCGCCCCTAAGTCAGAAAAACTAGGACATCTATATATTTTGCTGAAATAGATGAGAATATGTGAATGGAATACAGAATTATGAAAATGTTCATGATGCTCATTTGGAAGATAACGATTCGACTTCAGAAAATATAGAAGAGTTTTATAATAATTGATCGTGTGACAAATGCAGGATTTTAGATATAATGGATTATAAACATTTGGCAATTTAACGATTAGAGTGTGTTTGACTGCAGTAAGACCATAAGACATAGGAGCAGAATTAGGCCACCCGGCCCATCGGGTCTGCTCCGTCATTCAATCATGGCTGATATTTTTCTCATCCCCATTCTCCTGCCTTCTCCCCATAACCCCTGATCCCCTTATTGATCAAAAACCTATCTATCTCGGTCTTAAAGACACTCAGTGATTTGGCCTCCACAGCCTTCTACGGCAAAGAGTTCCACAGATTCACCACCCTCTGGCTGAAGAAATTCCTCCTCATCTCTGTTTTAAAGGATCGTCCCTTTGGTCTGAGATTGTGTCCTCTGCTTCTAGCTTTTCCTACAAGTGGAAACATTCTCTCCACGTCCACTCTATCCAGGCCATGAAGTATCCTGTAAGTTTCAAAAAGATTCCCCCTCATCCTTCTAAACTCCTACAAGTACAGGCCCAGAGTCCTCAACCGTCCCTCATATGACAAGCTCTTAATTCCAGGGATCATTCTTGTGAATCTCCTCTGGACCCTTTCCAAGGCCAGCACATCCTTCCTTAGATACGGGGCCCAAAACTGCTCACAATACTCCAAATGGAGTCTGACCAGAGCCTTATACAGCTTCAAAAGTACATCCCTGGTTTTGTATTCTAGCCCTCTCGACATGAAAACTAACATTGCATTTGCCTTCCTAACTGCCGACTGAACCTGCACGTTAGCCTTAAGAGAATCATGAACAAGGACTCCCAAGTCCCTTTGTGCTTCTGATTTCCTAAGCATCTTCCCATTTAGAAAATAGTCTATGCCTCCATTTCTCCTTCCAAAGTGCATTACCTCACACTTTTCCACATTGTATTACATCTGCCACTTCTTTGCCCACTCTCCTAGTCTGTCCAAGTCCTTCTGAAGCCCGCGTGCTTCCTCAATACTACCTGCCCCTCTACAGATCTTTGTATCATCTGCAAACTAAGCAACCATGCTTTCAGTTCCTCCCTCCAGATCATTAATGTATTTTGTGAAAAGTTGTGGTCCCAGCACCGACCCCTGAGGCACACCACTCGTCACCGGCTGCCATCCTGTAAAATACTCCTTTCTCCCCACTCTGCCTTCTGCTAGTCAACCAATTCTCTATCCATACCAGGATCTTACCCTGAACGCCATGGGCTCTTAACTTATTTAACAGTCTCCTATGTGGCACCTTGTCAAAGGCCTTCTGGAAATCTAAATAAATCACGTCTACTGGTTCTCCTTTGTCTAACTTCCTTGTTACTTCGTCAAAGAACTCTAACAGATTTGTCAGACATGTACTCTGATTGACGAAGCCGTGCTGATTCAGTCCTATTTTACCATGCACTTCCAAGTACTCCGCGATCTCATCTTTAATAACAGACTCTAAAATCTTACCAATGACCGAAGTCAGGCTAACCGGCTTCTGCCTCCTTCTCTTCTTAAACAGTAGTGTTTACATTAGCCACTTTCCAGTCCTCTGGGACCCTTCCTGCCTCCAATGATTCCTGAAAGATCATCACCAATGCCGCCACAATCTCCTCAGCTATCTCTTTTAGAACCATAGTGTGTAGTCCATCCGGTCCAGGTGATATCCACCTTCAGATCTTTCAGTTTCCCCAGAAACCTCTCCTTAGTAATGGTCACTGCACTCATCTTTGCCCCCTGGTTCTCCTGGAGCTCTGCGTCCCACTGGTGTCTTCCACCGTGAAGACTGATGCAAAGTAACTATTCAGTTCATCTGCCATTTCTTTGTTTCCTATTATTACTTCTCCAGCCACATTTTCCAGTGGTCCAATGTCTATTTTTGCCTCTCTCTTACCTTTTATATATTGACAAAAACTCTTCCTATCTTCGTTTATATTACTAGTTAGCTTGCACTCTGTTTTTTTAGTTGTCCTCTGCTCGCTTTTAAAGGCTTCCCAATCCTATGGCTTCCCACTAACCCTCACCACTTTGTATGCTTTATCTTTATCTTTTATGCTGTCCTTGACTTCCCTCATTAGCCATGGATGCCATGTCCTCCCCTCAGCATGTCTTCCTGCTTGGGATGAATTTCTGTTGTGCCTCCTGAATAACCCCCCAAAACTCCTGCCATTGCTGTTCCATTGTCTTCCCTGCTAGGCTCCTTTTCCAATCAACTCTGGCCAGCTCCTCCCTCATGTCTATGTAGTTACCCTTATTTAATTGTAATACCGTTACATCTGATTCCAGCTTCTCCCTCTCAAACTGCAGGGTAAATTCTATCATATTGTGGTCACTGCTCCCTAAGGGTTCCTTCACCTTTAGTTCCCTAATCAAGTTTGCCTCATTACACATCAGTAAATCCAGAATTGCCTGTTCCCTAGTAGGCTCTGTCACAAGCTGCTCCAAGAAAACCATCTCTCAAACATTCCACAAATTCCTTTTCTTGGGATCCACTACCAACCTGATTTTCCCAGTCCACCTGCATATTGAAGTCCCCCATGATTATTGTAATATTGCCTTTTTTACATGCCTTTTCTATTTCCTGATTTATTTTCTGCCCCACCTCCTGACTACTGCTAGGGGGCCTTGTACATAACTCCCATCAGGGTCTTTTTACCTTTGTGATTCCTCAACTCTACCCACAGAGATTCTATGCCTTCTGATCCTATATCGCTCCTTGCTATCGATTTAACTTAATTCCTTACTAACAATGCAACCCCGCCCCCTTTGCCCATCTGCCTGTCCTTTCGCTAGGACACATATCCTTGTATATTTAGATCCCAGCCCTGAGCCCCTTGCAGCCACGTCTCTGTGATGCCCACAACATCGTACCGGCTAATTTCAATGTGCGCAACAAGCTCATTTACCTTGTTCCGTATACTACGTGCATTTAGGTACAACATCCTGAATCCTGCATTGACCACCTCCCTTTTCACACTTGTCACCTTTTGTGCTCTGTCTGAGGGTGATGTTCTTTTATTTTGGTTCTCTATTTTCCCTTCAGTTATTACACCTTCTAAGCTCACACTCTGGCTCCCACACCCCTGCCATGCTAGTTTAAATCCTCCCGAGTGAATTTAGCAAACATCCCAGCCAGGATATTGGTGCCCCTCCAGTTTAGATGGAACCCGTCCTTGTACAGGTCACACCTGCACTGGAAGAGATCCCAATGGTCCAGAAATCTGAAACCCTCCCTCCTACACCACCAGTTTATCCACGTGTTTAGCTGCACTATCCTCCTATTTCTAGCCTCACTGTCACGTGGCACTGGGGGAAATCCTGAGATTACAACCCTAGAGGTCCTGCTTTTTAGCTTATTGCCTAACTCCCTGAACTCCTTTTGCAGGACCTCATCATTCTTCCTGCCTATGTCATACCTATGAGTACTATGATCTCTGGCTGTTCACCCTCCCCCTTCAGGATGTCCTATGTTTGTTCAGAGACATCCTTGACCCTGGCACCAAGGAGGCAACATACCATTCTGGAGTCTCTTTCACATCCACAGAAGTGCCTATCTGTGCCCTTACTATAGTGTCCTCTATAACTATCGCTCTCCTGTACTTTGCCCTTCCCTGCTGAGCAACAGAGCCAGTTGTGGTGCCACTGTTCTGGCAATAGTCATGCTTTAAAAAAAATCTTGGTCGGTAGTCTCCATGGTGTCATGTGAGAGTACCTTTAAGAAATGGGTGTTTAAGAAATGTCCCTTTAAGAAATGGGTGTTTATCAGTGATGTCAGAGTGTGAGTGGAGCTGGGCTGTCTGTCAGCTTTTTACTTTCATTTTAGGCTGTTTGCTGCAGGGTGTGTTTTAGTTTTGTTTTCAGTGTTGGAGCTGAAGCCAGACAAAGCAGGTGTACTGTTGATCTCTCTGCCATGAAAAGACTATCTCTTGATCATTTGATGAATTCAGAATTATAAATGTTCTCAGTAGTGAATGTAAACCTAATGTGCTTCTGTTAAAATGTGTTTCTTTTCTCTTCTGGATGTTGTTTGGGAAGTTATTAAGGATTACTTAGTGTTGTATTCTTTGGGGGTTGTATTTGAATTAATGGTTGCTAAGATGTTCACTGTATGTTTTAAAAAGGTTAACTTGAGTTCATAGAATAAACATTGTTTTGCTTTAAAAAATACTTTTCCATTTCTGCTGTATCACACCTGTAGAATGGGCCGTGTGCTCCCCATACCACAATCTATTAAAAGGTGTGGGTCAGGTGACCTCCGTGATACATTTTGGGGTTCTCTAAACTCTGGCTCATAACAAATTGGGGGCTCGAAGGGGATAAAAGTCTATCTATTGGATTGGCTTAGTGAACTTAAAGACAGTGAGGAGTGAGCAGATTGTGGTTGTTTTTTAGGTGTGGTATTCTAGTTTAAGTAGGGAGTGTGTTGTGGACAATGGCTCTTTCACAGGCTAAGAAGTTTTTGGGGGTGGAGACGGTCACACGCAGTACCTTACGGACAGAGACTAAAAGTAGACTGTTAGATATGGCAAAAACGCTGCAGTTAACATTACCTGGCAAAATGTGGAAAGGTGAGGTAATTATGGCGGTGGCTAAGCATTTAAAGTTGCCTGAGATACATTTTGACTCATTGGAAATGGCAAAAATTCAGTTACAACTTAAACAAATGGAACATGAGAAAGAATTAAAGCAGCTTGAATACAAAAGAGAGGAAAAAGAAAGAGAAAGAGAGGAAAAAGAAAGAGAGAGAGAGGAAAAAGAAAAGGAGTGAGAAGAAAGGAGAAAAGAAAGAATAGCCCTAGCAGAACAAAAAGAAAGGGAAAGGGAGATACAGATCAGGGAAAAAGATAAAGAGAGAGAGTTTGAACTTCAGAAAATTGCCATGAAACACGACAGTCAGTTAAAATTGGCAGACGAAAAGGGAAACGTACAGTTGGATGATAGTGATGAGGACAGTGGGAAAGAGCGTCAAAGTCAAAGTCTTGGTGGGGATCTATTTAAATATGTCCGAGCATTGCCAAGGTTTGACAAGAAGGAGGTGGAAGCCTTTTTCATTTCATTTGAGAAGGTAGCTAAACAAATGAAATGGCCAGAGGACATGTGGGTATTACTGATTCAAACAAAGCTGATAGGTAGGGCTAGTGAAGTGTTTGCATCACCGCCGGGGGAGGTATCTGGGACGCATGAGAAGGTGAAAAAATCCATCTTAGGTGCATATCAACTAGTGCCTGAAGCCTACAGACAAAGGTTTAGAAATTTAAGGAAAGAAATTTTTCAAGCATACATGGAGTTTGAAAGGATCAAACAGAGTAATTGTGATAGGTGGATAAGGACTTTGAAAATAGACCAAACGTATAAAGCTCTCAGAGAAATTATACTTTTGCAGGAGTTTAAAAATTCAATTCCTGATGGAGTGAGAACTCATGTGGAAGGGCAGAGGGATAAACTGCAGATTAGCAGCATAAATGGCAGATGATTATGAATTAGTTCACAAATCAAAGCTTGGTTTCCGACATCAGTTTCAGCCTGTGAGGGATAGAAACTGGGGACATGAGAAGTACTCAAGTGGTAGAGGCAAAGGTGATCTGATGGGAGATAATAAGGAGAGTATACCTCAGATTAAAAAAGAAATCCAGGAGGGTGGAAAATAAATGAAAAGTTTCAAATGTTTTCACTGTAATAAACTAGGCCATGTAAAGTCACAGTGTTGGTGGTTGAAGAAAAGCACTGGGAAGGCTGATGAGGTAAAACAGGATAAGAGAGTGAGGTTTGTTAAAGTGGTAAAGGAAAGCCCAAGTGAAGCGAGAGAGGGGCAAAAGATTGTACAGCCTGATCAAGAGGTGACTGATCAGAAGGTGCCAGATCTCTTGAAAGAATTTACTTGTGTGGGTTAAGTTTACTCATGCGTATCAGGAGGAGCAGGGAAAGAAGTCATAATTTTAAGAGATACAGGAGCTAGTCAATCTTTCAAGGTAAGAGATGAGGAGTTATGTAGTTTGGGAAGAATGTTGCCAGAAAAGGTGATAATATGTGGAATTCAGGGTGAGAGGAGTAGTGTTCAATTATATAAGGTAAGGTTGGAAAGTCCAGTGAAGAGTGGTGAAGTGGTAGTAGGAGTAATAGAGAAACTATCTTGTCCAGGAATAGTTTATCTTGGGTAATGATATAGCTGGATCGCAGGTGGGAGTGATGCCCACTGTGGTTGATAAGCCAGTGGAAAACCAGACAACTGAAGTGTTGAAGGACAAATATCCTGGGATTTTTCCGGATTGGGTGGTAACAACGTCGCAAAATCACAGGTTAAGACAAGAGGAGAAATCAAAGAGTGAAGATGAAGTTGAAGTGCAATTATCAGAAACGATTTTTGATCAGATGGTTGAAAAAGAACAAGAACAGGTGGAGGATGAGGCAGATATTTTTAGTTCAGGAAAATTGGCGGAGTTACAACAAACAGATGTAGAAATAAAACGGATGTATCAGAAAGTATACACGGAAGAGGAATCTGTGTGTATACCAGAGTGTTAGTACCGTAAAAGTGATGTCTTGATGAGAAAATGGAGACCTTTACATATGCAGGTGGATGAAAAGTGGGCAGAAGTTCATCAAGTACTATTGCTGGTAGGGTATAGAAAGGAGGTGTTGCGAGTTGCACATGAGGTACCAGTGGAGGGTCATTTGGAAATAAGGAAAACTCAAGGTAAATACAAAAACATTTTTATGGCCTGGACTACATAAAGATGTAGTTACATTTTGTCAATCATGTCACACATTTGAAGTTATAGGGAAACCTCAAGCAGTGATAAAACCAGTGCCCTTAATACCCATTCCAGCATTTGAGGAACCTTTTACAAAGGTCTTATTTGACTGCGTAGGACCGCTTCCTAAAATGAAAAGTGGGAATCAATATCTTTTGACAATAATGGATGTGTCTACTAGGTTTCCAGAGGCCATTCCAGTACGTAATATTACAGCTAAAATGATTGTGGAGGAGTTACTTAAATTCTTAAGTGAGGTGAACTATGTGGTAAAAACACCAGATATAAGGAAGACTCACCGAGTGTGTCATGTGAATATGCGTAAAAGGTACTTTGAAAGGGAAGGAGAGAAAAAGGAGGTTTTAATGATTCTAACTCAAAGTGAAAAACCAAATCCAGGTGACTGTGAATTTGACATACCTCAAATTAAATTGGAAAATGAGGATATTCTTAAAAATTGGGATAAATTGTTGAGTTACCTTCCAGAGGAAAAATGGACTGACCTGAAAGAGTTATTGATATCACATGGGCAAGTTTGTAGAGATAAATTGGGATGTACTAAAATGGCTATACATGATGTAGATGTGGGAAATGCTGTTCCAATCAAACAACATCCAGATAGATTTAACCCTTTAAAATTGGCACAGATTAACAAAGAGATTGAGAGTATGCTTAAAAATGGCAGAATTGAAGTGGGTTGCAGCCAATGGAGCTCACCCATAGTGATGGTACCAAAACCAGACGGTATCCAACGGTTGTGTGTGGACGATAAAAGGTTAATGCAGTTACAAGAACAGACTCTTATCCTATCCCACATTTGGAGGATTGCATTGAGAAAGTGGGACAATCAGTTTTTATTTCTAAACTGGATTTACTTAAAGGTTACTGGCAGGTACCTTTATCCGAAAGGGCGAAGGAGATTTCAGCTTTTGGGACTCTAGATGGTATATACCAATTCAAGTTATGCCATTTAGCATGAAAAACGCCCCAGCCACATTTCAACGGTTAAGTAACAAATTTGTTTCAGGATTACCCAATTGTGCGGTACACATCGGCGATCTGGTAATTTTCAGCCAGACATGGACAGAACATTTAAAACATCTGATGGAGTTATTTGATGACTTCAAGAGGCGGGTTTGGTGGTAAACCTAGCCAAAAGTGAATTTGGAAAAGCCCAAGTCACTTTCCTTGAGGAGTTTTCGATACCCTCAAGACGAAGGGAAATAATACGATTTCTTGGCATGAGTGGATTTGATCAAACATTTGTGCAAAATCTTTGTAGCGTGGTGGCTCCACTGATGGACTTGCTGAAGAAACGTCAAAAATTTCAGTGGACAGCGGAGTTTCAACAGGCATTTGGTGGCCTGAAAGCTGTGATAACCAATGCTCCTGTGTTGGAGAATTGCAAGGGACTCTGTGATCAGATTGAACTAAAGTATCTGACTTTAAAGAGACATGCCGAGGCGTAGAGAAATAGATGGATCGTGCAGAGACCTTCTTGTTCAAAGAGACTGTCAATCGAGATGGATTTCAGTTGGAGGAAGAAGAACAAAAAAAAAATGGACTATATTATTATACCTGTTTGCGTGCGTTGTTTTTTTGAATCAAAAAAGTACATTTACTGTGTGCATTTCTTAAAGGATAGTGAAAAGGTGAAAAATGAAACCATCTTGAAGTTGATGGGTTTATTTATTTTTTCTTATGGGGAGGTGTCATGTGAGAGTACCTTTAAGGCATGGGTGTTTATCAGTGATGTCAGTGTGTGGGTGGAGCTGGGCTGTCTGTCAGCTTTTTACTTTTATTTTAGGCTGTTTGCTGCAGGGTGTATTTTAGTTTTGTTTTCAGTGTTGGAGCTGAAGCCAGACACAGCAGGTGTACTGTTGATCTCTCTGCCATGAAAATACTATCTCTTGATCATTTGGTGAATTCAGAATTATAAATGTCCTCAGTAGTGAATGTAAACCTGATGTGCTTATGTTAAAAGGTGTTTCTTTTCTCTTTTGGATGTTGTTTGGGAAGTTATTAAGGATTACTTAGTGCAGTATTCTTTGGGGATTGTATTTGAATTGATGGTTGCTAAGATGTTCACTGGATGTTTTAAAAGATTAACTTGAGTTCATAGAATAAACATTGTTTTGCTTTAAGAAATACTTTTCCATTTCTGCTGTACTACACCTGTAGAGTGGGCCGTGTGCCCCCCATACCACAATCTATTAAAAGTTGTGGGTCAGATGACCTCCATGATACACTTTGGTGTTCTCTAAACCCTGGCCCATAACAACGGTGCGGTGCGTCTGCGCCGGCAGCGGGATTCTCCGTCCCACTAACTGGCCAATGGTGTTTCTTATTATGGGCAGCCCCACGCTGTTGGGAAATCCCCGAGCGTGGGTGCACTGCAGGCGCAGCGGAAAATCCCGGCAGCAGAGAATCCAGCCCCTTGTTTTGCAAAACCAGAAAGCTTTTAGGAGCCAGACATGAAATTGACCATCAGTAAAGCCTGGACTAATGCACTGTTGTTTGACCAGGGGGAGCCCCTGGGGAATAATGTGTTTTCAGCTTGGGGCGATGATATGATTACTGGCTGAAGCTCAGGTATTCTGACATTTTGAGAAAGCTTTGGAGTTGAATTCTGAGCTGGCTATCCTTTAGTCCACAAATATGACAGTTTGCTCTCACAGTAGGGTAGTTAAAAATCTTTAATAATATTTGAAGCAGTACAGACTTGTCTGAAGGAAAGGAGGACGCTGAAACAAACCAGCTGAAACAGTCTTTTGAAGACATCCATCCAGAGTCTGCATGGATGCTAACATGAGCCAAATCTGTTTTGGAAAGCAAGTATTATTCTGTGCCATTGGTATGTAGGATGGATTGGAGCTGCATGTCTTCTTCCTTTCTTGTCGTTTAATTGGGAATAGAGATAGTAATTAATGGTATTGTATTTACTGTATTGAGTTGTATTGTTTAAGGGGCAATTGTGATGTTAAAGAATTTAAAATTGTGGTAATAATAAAATTATGTTTTAAAATTCTAAATCCTTATTTCTTTGTGCAATCACTCCTGGAGCGAAGTATTCTTTCCGCACAGTCTTACAAAATAAATTAAAATATTGGGGTTTCGGTCCAGTATCCTAGCCACTGTTAGGGTCTGGTCTGGAATCATAACACAATGAACAAAGAACAAAGAAAAGTACAGCACAGGACCAGGCCCTTCGACACTCCAAGCCTGCGCCGACCATGCTGCCCGTCTAAACTAAAGTCTTTTCACTTCCGGGGTCCGCATCCCTCTATTCCCATCCCATTCATGTATTTGTCAAGATGCCCCTTAAACGTCACTATCATCCCTGCTTCCACCACCTCCCCCGGCAGCGAGTTCCAGGTACCCACTACCCTCTGTGTAAAAAAACTTGCCTCGTACATCTCCTCTAAACCTTGCCCTTCGCACCTTAAACCTATGCCCCCTAGTAATTGACTCCTCTACCCTGGGAAAAAGCCTCTGACTATCCAGTCTGTCTGTGCCCGTCATACTTTTGTAGACCTCTATCAGGTCGTCCCTCAACCTCCTTCGTTCCAGTGAGAACAGACCAAGTTTATTCAACCTCTCCTCATAGCTAATGCCCTCCATACCAGGCAACATCCTGGTAAATCTCTTCTGCACCCTCTCTAAAGCCTCCACATCCTTCTGGTAGTGTAGCGACCAAAATTGAACACTATACTCCAAGTGTGACCTAACTAAGGTTCTATACAGCTGCAACATGTCTTGCCAATTTTTATACTCAATGCCCCAGATGCCATATGCCTTCTTGACTACCTTCTCCACCTGTTTTGCCCCTTTCAGTGACCTGTGGACCTGTACACCTAGATCTCTCTGACTGTCAATGCTCTTGAGGGTTCTACCATTCACTGTATATTCCCCACCTGTATTAGACCTTCCAAAATGCATTACCTTACATTTGTCCGGATTAAACTCCATCTGCCATCTCTCCGCCCAAGTCTCCAAACGATCTAAATCCTGCTGTACCCTCTGACAGTCCTCAGCGCTAACCGCAATTCCACCAACCTTTGTGTCGTCCGCAAACGTACTAATCAGACCAGTTACATTTTCCTCCAAATCATTGATATATACTACGAACAGCAAAGGTCCTAGCACTGAACCCTGCACAATACCACTAGTCACAGCCCTCCAATCAGAAAAACACTCTTCCATTGCTACTCTCTGCCATCTATGACCTAGCCAGTTCTGTATCCATTTTGCCAGCTCACCTCTCATCCTGTGTGACTTCACCTTTTGTACCAGTCTGCCATGAGGGTCCTTCTCAAAGGCCTTACTGAAGTCCATATAGACAACACCCATTGTCCTACCTGGATCAATAATCTCTGTGACCTCCTCAAAAAACTCTATCAAGTTAGTGAGACACGGCCTCCCCTTCACAAAACCGTGCTGCCTCTCGCTAATACACTTGCTTCCAAATGGGAGTAGATCCTGTCTCGAAGAATTCTCTCCAGTAATTTCCCTACCACTGACGTATGGCTCACCGGCCTGTAGTTTCCTGGATTATCCTTGCTACCCTTCTTAAACAAAGGAACAACATTGGCTATTCTCCAGTCCTCCAGGACATCACCTGAAGACAGTGAGAATCCAAAGATTTCTGTCAAGGCTCAGCAATTTCCTCTCTTGCCTCCTTCAGTATTCTGGGGTAGATCCCATCAGGCCCTGGGGACTTATCCATCTTAATATTTTTCAAGACGCCCAACACCTCGTCTTTTTGGATCTCAATGTGACCCAGGCCATCTACACACCCTTCTCCAGACTCAACATCCACCAATTCCTTCACTTTGGTGAATACTGATGCAAATTATTCATTTAGTACCTCACCCATTTCCTCTGGCTCCACACATAGATTCCCTCCCCTGTCCTTCAGTGGGCCAACTCTTTCCCTTGCTACCCTCTTGCTTTTTAGGTACGTGTAAAAAGCCTTGGGATTTTCCTTAACCCTATTTGCCAATTACTTTTCGTGACCCCTTTAACTCTCCTGACTCCTTGCTTAAGTTCATTCCTACTTTCCTTATATTCCACACAGGCTTCGTCTGTTCCCAACCTTCTAGCCCTGTCAAATGCCTCCTTTTCCTTTCGACGAGGCCTACAATATCTCTCCAAGGTTCTCGAAAATTGCCATATTTATCCTCCTTCCCCACAGGAACATGCAGGTCCTGAATTCCTTTCAACTGACATTTGAAAGCCTCCCACATGTCAGATGTGGATTTACCCTGAAACATCCACCCCCAATCTAGGTTCTTCAGTTCCCGCCTAATATTGTTATAATTAGCCTTCCCCCAATTTAGCACATTCACCCTAGGACCACTCTTAGCCTTGTCCACCAGCACTTTAAAACTTACTGAATTGTGATCACTGTTCCTGAAATGCTCCCCGACTGAAACTTCTACCAGCTGGCCGGGCTCATTCCCCAATATCAGGTCCAGTACAGCCTCTTCCCTAGTTGGACTATCTACATCTTGTTTTAAGAAGCCTTCCTGGATGCTCCTTACAAACTCTGCCCCATCCAAGCCCCTAGCACTAAATGAGTCCCAGTCAATATTGGTGATGTTAAAGTCTCCCATCACGGCAACCCTGTTGCTTTTACTCCTTTCCAAAATCTGTCTACCTATCTGTTCCTCTATCTCCCGCTGGCTGTTGGGAGGCCTGTAGTAAACCCCCAATATTGTGACTGTACCCTTCTTATTCCTGATCTCTATCCATATAGCCTCGCTGCCCTCTGAGGTGTCCTCCCGCAGTACAGATGTGATATTCTCCCTAACCAGTAGCACAACTTCTCCACCCCTTTTACATCCCCCTCTATCCCGCCTGAAACATCTAAATCCTGGAACGTTTAGCTGCCAATCCTGTCCTTTCCTCAACCAGGTCTCTGTAATGGCAACAACATCACAGTTCCAAGTACTAATCCAAGTTCTAAGTTCATCTGCATTACCTGTTATACTTCTTGCATTAAAACATATGCACTTCAGGCCACCAGTCTTGCTGTTTTCAGCAACATCTTCCTGTCTGCTCTTCCTCAGAGCCATACTGGCCCTATTTCCTAGTTCTCCCTCAGTTTTTTCACCTTCTGACCTATTGCTCCGGTACACACACCCCTGCCATACTAGTTTAAACGCTCCCGTGTGACAGTGGCAAACCTCGTGGCCAGAGTATTTATGCCTCTCTAGTTTAGATGCAACCCATCCTTCATATACAGGTCACACCTGCTCTGGAAGAGCTTCCAGTGGTCCAGATAACTGAAACCCTCCCTCCTACACCATCTGTTTACCAACTTGTTTAGCTGCTCTTCTTCCTATTTCTAGCCTCACTGGCACGTGGCACATTTCCTTGTACATTAGAGGGAAAAAATGCTCTAATTTTAGAAAGGAAAAGATTTAAATTTACCACTTACCTCTTTAATTACCACACAGCCCCAAACTACCAAGTCCCAATTCCCACTCTGGCTGTGTCTCACTCAGGATGTGTCTCCTTCACAAGGATGTGTCTCCTTCACAAGGATGTGTCTCCTTCACATGCGCAAGCTTACTGAGTGTGCGCTTGATGCCTGTCTCTTATATAGAACACAGCTAAACCAAGGTGACTCATACTACTTCAACTTCAAACAGAAGAATACAATGTACACCCTTGTGCCACTAAGCAGGCTTCAAGTGACTGACAGATAACTGCCTCTCAGCAATTAGGGTGGGGGCATCTTCAGCTCATGAAGCTCATTTATTTTGATTAGATTCTATGTCAGCTGTCTGTAAGACACTTATCTTGGCTACCAAACATCAGCAGCACAGAATATTTCCATGTACATTAGAGGACAAAATGCTCTAATTTTAGAAAGGAAAAGAATAGAGGGTTGTTTCCAGGCCTGAGAAAAAAATCGACTCTAATCCCAGCCACTCACACAGGCTGCACAGTGGACCCGTTTGTCTCATTTTAGGTGAATAAAAAAAAATTATGATTTGGTTTTGCATGACCAGTTTCACCCATTCCTATTTGCCTTTAACAACATAGGTCTGGTTTAGCACAGGGCTAAATAGCTGGCTTTTAAAGCAGACCAAGGCAGGCCAGCAGCGCGGGTTCAATTCCCGTACCGGTCTCCCCGAACAGGCGCCGGCATGTGGCTACTCGGGGCTTTTCACAGTAACTTCATTTGAAGCCTACTTGTGACAATAAGCGATTTTCATTTTATTTATTTTTTCATTTCGGGTTGCTAGCATATTACATGGGGTAGTTAAGCATCGAATCCATTAGTGTGGAACTCTTCTCATGTATAGATCAGCTAAAAATGGTAGGACTCATTTCCCTAAGGATATTTGTCAACCAGTTGAGTTTTTTTACACCAAGTGACTGGTCATGGTTGTTACTGGTACCATGTTTTATTTCTAATAATACCTATTTTATGTTTTTTTTAAACTGCTTGCTACACTGGGGTTTTAACTCACTGCATGATTAATCTAACTGTTTTAAACTTAAAGAAGGACAATCATGAGAGCATTAAGTCTGAGCCGGCTAAAGTGAACGGGGAATTAGGTTAAGGGTAGAGTTGTAGTGGCAGACATTTAAGGAGATATTTCAGAAAAAATAAAGGATATACCATATGTTGCTAACTAAGGAAGTTGAAGATAGTATCAAATTAAAAGAAAAAGTGTATAATTCCGTAATGATGAGTGGCAGGTCAGAAAGATGGACAGAATATATAGATCAGCAAGAATGACTAAGAGATTAATAAGAGAAGAAATTTAAGTATGAGAAAATGCTGGCTAGAAATATATCACAGAGAGTGCTGTGATGGGAGTTTCTACAGGGAGGTAAAAGGGGAAACAGTGAGTAATGTCGGTGTTGCTCCTCTCGGGAGAGAGTCTGGGGAATTAATAATCGTGAAAAAGAAATGGCGGATGAATTGAACTTTTTTTTTGCACCTGTCTTCACATTTGAGGATACAACTACCATCCCAGAAATAACTATGAATCAAGAGGTGAATGGGAGGTAGGAATTTTAAATTATTACAATCACCAAAGGAAAGGGGACTAAGAAAATTATTAGAACTAAACATTGATAAGTCCCCAGTCCTGATGGACTTCATCCTAGAGTCTTCAAAGCAATGGATGCTGAGATAGTAGCTGCATTGAATTGAATTTCCAAAATTCTGTAGATTCTGCAGAGGTCCCGTTAGATTAGAAATTTATGAATGTCACTCCTCTATTCAAGAAAAGATGCAGATAGAAAACTGTTTGATGGATGCGCTGGGCCCTGGATCTTGTGAAGAGTCTCTGGAGGCAGACTCAGATATTTACTTAGAACTAGTTTACAGCAGCTTTTTTAAAACAAGTTTCAGTCAAGGGTCTGGGGTTGCAAAGGTAAGTATAGCCCCTGGGGGAGAGGGAAATGCCTGGTCAGTGCCAGCCTGTGCCAAAGGGCAGTACCAGGGAGCAGTCCCAGGAGTGGGCCCTCGTGGGGGCCCCATGGGGTGGGAGGGGGGGTTCCAGTTATGCGTGGTGAGGTGAGGGGAAAGCAGGCAGTGAGGGAGGAACGTGCAGGCACGGGGGAGCAAGCACTGAGGGGGAAAACACTGGCAATACATCCATGTTGGTGGGGGGGCCCTCGATGATGTTCCGGATGAGGGGGCCGAGACCCCTCATACTTTCATGGTGGGAGCTGGGGGGGGGGGTTCCACTTCAGTTCTGATCATGGCACCATTTAAAGATGGCACCATGATCTCTGTGCAGTCGGGTGCCGGCTCTATCAGGCCCCACCCCACCAGAGTGACAGCGTAAACCATGCCCACTCATTTTTCTTTCAAGAAGCTCAATATCTGGAGAGAAACCCCATCTGTGCAACGGGAGAGCTACATGCCAGTAAGTGCACTCCAAGCACTAAGTGCATTCCAATCACTCAGCGTGTGATTTCACTGCACCTACCTCTTTCATGTGGTCAATGTTTACAAACATTGGGGATTTACCGCGTAGGCCACTGAAGCCTAAAGGATATGAATGGATCAAAGCTGCAGATGGTTTTTACGAGCTGTCGGTCACAAACCACTACTCAAAGCTCTGATTGGATTGCAGACAGTGTATCTGTGGGGACCAGACGCAGGCACAGCTGCTCTCCTTCGAGGAAAGGACACGTGGAGCTGCAAGGTAAGTATTACAGTTATAATGCTTCCGACATCCCCTTCCAGACGG
This sequence comes from Scyliorhinus torazame, assembly GCF_047496885.1. Taxonomy (NCBI): domain Eukaryota; kingdom Metazoa; phylum Chordata; class Chondrichthyes; order Carcharhiniformes; family Scyliorhinidae; genus Scyliorhinus; species Scyliorhinus torazame. The sequence goes on from NC_092708.1 coordinate 118,004,606, forward strand.
GGATCTCTTTTCTGGGGGAGGAGGGGTCTGTGGTGGGGGGGCAGTTCCCTTAGTCAGGGAGTCCCTGGTAGTCCCTTTAGTCAAGGGTTCCTGTGGAGGTGTAATCCATCACAGCATTCCCTGTGACGCGTCTCCCTATCGCAGGGCTCCCTGGGGGGGCTCCCCTATTACAGGAGTCCTTGTGGGGGTTCCCACTATTACGGAGGTCCCTGTGGGAGGGTCCCTGTGGGAGGGTCCCTCTACTACAAGCTCCCTGGGGGTCCCCCTATTAAAGGGATTCCTGGGGCGGTCCCCATTACACGGGTCCCTGGGAGGGGAGGTCAGGTCACCCCCGTACTTTGGTTTGGGTGGGCACCCAGGCAATCTGGAGGTTGGGTCCGCTGTGCTGTGAGGAGGGGATCAGGTTCGATTTGAGGTGGGGAGGGCTCGGGGCCGATTTGCGGTGTGGTGGGGGTGGTCAGCAATGGGACCTCGGTATCAGGCCACCCACTCAAGTTGGCGGCCTAATAGCGGGATTCCCTGGGAAACCCTTGTATTCCATGCCATGCATCAATTTGCAAAGTGTGGAACACTGAATTACATCCCACTTTACCACTGCAAGGGGATCATAAAATTGGTTCAATTCAGCTCCAGTCTCCCAAATGGAAAATCCAGCCCCAGGTTTTTGCTGGTCCTGACCGCTTGTTCAGCTTCCCCATTGGCTTGTGAATGAAGAGGTGAGCTGGTGATATGGGTGATCCCATTGTCGTCAGTGAATTTCCAGAAGTAGCCATTAGCAAATTGTGGATTGTTATCCTCAAGAAGATTTCATCGGGAAATCCATTGGTACAGAGCAAGATTTTACAAAGTGAGGGACACGACCCCCGGGCAGGTGTCAGACGAGACCGCAGCCAGTAACAATTCTGTAAATCATACGGGGAAGCCACTCCCCTGTAAAAACAAGAATTTAACAAGCCACCAATTTGAATTCTGCATTCAAAATCTGTTCTCTCCCCAACCCCCCCCACCCCCCCACTCAGCAACAATCCCTAGGTGTTAGCATTTCTGCTCTAAGCACAAAGGTATTTTTAATTGAAAGCGCTGGGCAAGGCGGCCACATCCTCAATGGAAAAGCTACCCAGAGGATGCTCCTCTGCTTCCTCGGAGTCTTTGTCTGTTACTTTTGTCCTTGAATTTTAACGGAGGCGATGTAAGTACTCGAGGCCCAAGACAGCACCCGGTGAAAATCGGCCATTCATTGAACATATACAGAATGTCTTCCTGCAAGGATTAATGATTTATTAAGGTGGAATACCTCTGGTATCTCTCATGAGTAACTATTCTTCATCTGTCTTCCTGCCCGCAATCAATGCTGACATAAATTCAATGCACATGGGGCTGCTAGATAGTGATTAAGAACAGGAAAACTGGACGATTTTCTTCCCCTCCCTTGCCTGCGGCAAGAAAACTTCAGTGTCCCAAACACTGCCTTGACTCAGGATAGACTGGGTAAGTGAACGTGGCTTGGGTCCCGAAGGTCGGCTGGCTAGGGTCCGCAAGGTCGGACAGTTGGCAAAAGTGAGTCCTGGGAGAAAAAGTTTGGAAAACTCTGGTCTAGAAGATGGCCTGTCATGTCCTGATCACCAACTCCACTGTGGTTGTGTGGAGTCTGACTTCTCCTGGCCATCTCAAATAATAGGCCGGACTTCTCAGACCGTTGGGATTCTCTGTTCCTGCCAGCAGCTCATCGCTGCCTGTGGGTTTCTGGCGGCATGAGGTGTCTTCAAAGGGAAATCCCAGTGACAAGCAGTGGGAACAGAGAATGCCATTGTCCGCGAACAACACACTGCCGAGAAACATGCAGCTGGAGGACTCGAGAATCCATCTAATAATCTATGACAATGAGGGATGTCTCTGCCATGGTTGGTGTGGAACAATTGATGGCACCACGGATACTGTGGGTGTCTGGCTCTTAATACGACAGATGTGACAGGATAGAAAACAATCTTGAACAGCATGTGTGGTGCCCGGCACCATGCAGACTGCAGTGCCCTTGGTCTGCGCTTGATAAGGCTTAAGTGGTCTCCATGAACTGAGGAATGACCAAGTGATGATCAAAGATTAAGAGATCTTCCACTATGGCCAATTGGCTGTGTGGACCATGGTATTTACAGATGAGCCGGTCTGCATTTAGACCACCCTTTGCAGGCAGAATTCCCATATTGAACACATTCGGTGTCCTGCTTTTGACCATGTTGGGCATTCTGGATCTTTGTGGTGGAGAGGGGCAGTAGGTTCATTACAGTCAAGGACAATGCTTCCACTTCTGAGACAAATGTGAAAGCCAAGACAATGATTTGGTCTACTTCAGTTCTGGAAAGAGCATCAGCCACGGTTTGTGACTTCCCTGGAATTTTTTTTTTTTTTTCATAGAATTTACAGTGCAGAAGGAGGCCATTCGGCCCATCGAGTCTGCACCGGCTCTTGGAAAGAGCACCCTACCCAAGGTCAACACCGCCACCCTATCCCCATAACCCAGCAACCCCACCCAACACTAAGGGCAATTTTGGACACTAAGGGCAATTTATCATGGCCAATCCACCTAACCTGCACATCTTTGGACTGTGGGAGGAAACCGGAGCACCCGGAGGAAACCCACGCACACACGGGGAGGATGTGCAGACTCCGCACAGACAGTGACCCAAGCTGGAATCGAACCTGGGACCCTGGAGCTGTGAAGCAATTGTGCTATCCACAAGGCTACCGTGCTGCCCCATGTAGAATGTAGACGACTACATTGACAACGCATCAAAGAGAAAGTGGTTGAACGTGGAGGGGCCTTTTAAAGATCTCAGTGGAATTCACGAGGGTAATGAGGTGCTTGTAGTCTGTCTCCACATGGAAGGGCAAACCTATCAGGTAATCCATGAACCTATCAACGACCCATGTAACAGCCAGTGCCTCTTTCTCGATGGTGGCATTCCTTACTTCCGCTAAGTCTCTGGAAGTGAAGTACACTGATTTCCTGTCATTGTTCTTTCAAATTTGGATAAGAACAACACCGAGGCCCATGAAGGAAGCATCAGTAGCTGCGATCATGGACAATGTGGGGTGGTTGTGTGCCCAGATATCTGAAGAGACTAGCCTGCCTTCAATACATTAAAAAGGTTTGTGTTGTTCAATATCCCAGAATCAATCCAGGCTTCTCTGTAGGAGGTCTCATAAGGGCTCCGCGAGTCAGGTTAGGTTTGGGATAAACTTGCTGACATGGAACTGTTGGACGTCTGTGAAATATGTCAGTCGGGGAAAGTGGGCAATGGCCTTTGTTTTGTGTGGACCCACCATAATCCCATGTCATTGGATGGTATGGCCGGGACATTTTATGGTGGTCTGTGTGGATTCACACTTGTTTAGCGTGAGGCCAGCTTCCTGGAGGGCCTTAAGGACTTTTCATACCCTATGGTTATGGCCTGCTATTGTGGAGTCACAGATGAGGATGACGTCCATGTGGCACATGACACCTTGTTTGTCCTCTAGGATTGTGGTCATGGTGCATTGGAATATCGCGGGGGCTGACGAGATGCTAAAGGGACGGAGATTAAAACCAAACCAGCCAAATCGATCATCAGCAGTCTGCACTCCTGGTTCACAGTATTCCCCAAACTCACCATTGGGTGTTGAGTTGACTGAAAAGGACACTATAGGCAAGCTTTGCCAGACTGTCGTCTACAGAAGCCCTGTGGACTGCTTTATTTAATTGTGTGAGGTCCATGTAGAGATGGAGTTGACAGTTGGGTTTGGAATCTGTAACCTGCCCAGAACCCAATCGAGTTGGTTGTGTGATGGATGAAATGACATGTATGCAGAATGAGGTCCAGTTCTTTGACCACCAGTAGGTAGAGGATGTGGTACTCTCCTGGGGATGGACAGGTACATTGGCATGGTATCTGGCAGCAGTGAAATGTGATACCTTTTTATTTAGCTCAGCTAACCCCAGGGATAGTCACAGAAATTCCTGACGGAATTCAGCTCCCCTGGTGTCTGATTGAAGGGGTTACTGTAGAATGCCCAATTGTATACATGCATTCCTGTTGAGTAAAGTGAATCTTTGATTATGTAGAATGTAGAGAGTCCCTATGATCGGTCACCCCCCTGTGGCATAGAGTGGTTATAACCTGACCCTTGACCTGAAAATTAGTTCCTCTAGGATCTTGGAGTTTAATATTTGATGGCTGGACAAGAACTGTGTGGTGCCATGCTGAGTAATCAGCCTGCTTGAACACCCCAGTGTCGGTATTGAGTTTGAAGTGGGTTGTAAACCCTTTGACCTCTAAAGTGACTGACCAGATGTCTTAGGAATGATCTTGTACTTCTCCTAGGAAGTCTGAAATGGAAACAAAATGAGATGGGATTTGTCCATTTGTGGTCTATATTCTGGGGGAGCTGTGAGCTGCAGTTATTCTGTTGTTTTCTCCATTTATTAGAGGTTTTAAATGAACAGAAGCCCTGGAAGTCCCTTGTCCTCTGTACCTCCTGCTCGACAGTCCTGTCATCTCTGTTGTCTCTTTGGGCCACAGGGTAAACACTTCAAGATGGCAATGGCCTTTTTGCCCAGTTTGGCTGGCTTCAGAGAGGACAGGACTATTGCTTACAGGATGAGCGGACCCTACCGATTCAAACCATGTTTGACAAATTTATTGGGGATCTTTGAGGATGTAAGAAACAAAGTGAATAAAGAGGAACCTGTGGATGGGTGATGCTCGGTCAATGATTCCAGAAGCGAGATTGGATGACAATTGAAGGCTTTATTGGACTAGATGTTTCCCCCAGCAGCACAGGTATAGAATGCAGCTGCTAGGGAGACACAGGCTCTTATACTCCGCCTTACTGGGCAGAACCAGCAGGCAGGCTTCACCAATGATCTTCCTGTCTCAGGTACCTCCCACACCAATGATCTTACAGCCTCAACCTAGGTACCGTAATACCCCTAATACCGACTACCACATTCACCCCCTGTTGGTGGGGGGTGTGGGTGGGGATCCAGCGGGCGCCAGGTCCCGTAGGGAGACCGTATCCTGCCGGTCATCGGGGTATGCCACGTAGGTGTACTGAGGGTTAGCGTGAAGGAGGTGGACCCTCTCTACCAATGGGTCCGACTTGTGTGCCCGCACGTGTTTGCAGAGCAGAATGTGTCCAGGATCTGCCAGCCAGGTTGGGAGCGAGGTCCCGGAGGAGGACGTCCTAGGGAAGAAAAAGAGATGTTCATGAGGTGTTTTGTTTGTCGTGGTACACAGCAGTGATCGGATGGAGTGGAGCGCATTGGGAAGGACCTCCTGCCAGTGAAAGACTGGGAGATTCCTGGACCGTAGGACCAGTAGGACGGTCTTCCAGACCGTTCCATTCTCCCTCTCTACCTGTCCGTTTCCCCAAGGGTTATAACTGGTCGTTCTGCTCGAGGCGATCCCTTTCTGAGCAGGAATTGACGCAGATCGGCGCTCATGAAGGAGGACACCCTATCGCTGTGTATGTAGCCGGGGAAACCAAACAGGGTAAAGACACTGTGGAGGGCTATATGACGGTGGCTGCGGTCATGTTGGGGCAGGGGATGGCGAATGGGAACCGGGAGTACTCGTCAATCACGTTCAAGAAGTACGTGTTGCGGTCGGTGGAGGGGAGGGGCCCTTTGAAGTCCATACTGAGGCGTTCAAAGGGATGGGATGCCTTTACCAGGTGCACTTTCTCTGGCCTGTAGAATTGCAGCTTGCACTCCGCGCAGATTTGGCAGTTCCTGGTGGCGGTCCTGACCTCCTCGAGGGAGTAGGGCAGGTTGCGGGTCTTGATAAAATGGAAGAATCGAGTGACCCCCAGGTGGCAGAGGTCCTCAAGGAGGGCCAGGAGTCGGCCCACTTGTGCGTTGGCACATGTGCCATGTGATAGGGCATCAGGAGGCTCGTTTAGCTTCCCGGGACGATACAAGATCTCATAGTTGTAGGTGGAGAGCTCGATCCTCCACCGTAAGATCTTATCGTTCTTTATCTTGCCCCGCTGTGCATTATCGAACATGAAAGCTACCGACCGTTGGTCAGTGAGGAGCGTGAATCTCCTGCCGGCCAGGTAATGCCTCCAGTGCCGCACAGCTTCTATTATGGCCTGGTCCTCCTTTTCAACGGAGGAATGACGCATTTCTGAAGCATGGAGGGTGCGTGAGAAGAAGGCCACGGGCCTGCCCGCTTGATTGAGGGTGCTACATCGGACGCGTCGCTCTCGACTTGGAAGGGAAGGGATTCATCGATTGCGTGCATCGTGGCCTTTGCGATGTCCGCCTTTATGTTAAGTAATGGGTTAAGAGTTAAGTAATGCATTAAGAGACATTGCAATTAGTTGTCTCATTTAGTTTAAGTATCCAATGATTGACACTGATATGTAAAGGGGCTTCAGGTGGCCCTTGTGCCAGGTGGTGTGTTGTTAAGAGTTTTGTGCAAAGGCTGTGGAAGTGAAATAAATAGTGTTTGGTGAAGAGGAACAGGACTATAGACTCTTCATACAACGGTAACTAAAACGTATAACACTTTATGCAGCTGAAGGCCTGGGGGGCCACTGCCTACAGGGGGAAAACCGAGGATTGCATTAGTGGGTGGGCCTTGTCCGCATAATTGGGGACCCACAGGGCGTAATGTGAAAAAATCCCAGGCAGCGTTTCAGGGCCTTGGAGCAGTGGGGGAGGGGAAACTCCATGAGGGAGCGCATGCGTTCGGGATCTGGGCCTATGACTCCACCATGCACTACGTAGCCGAGGATGGCTAGACAGTCGGTGCTGAACACGCATTTGTCCTTGTTGTAGGTTAAGCTAAGGTTTTTTGCGGTATGGAGGAATTTGCGGAGGTTGGTGTCGTGGTCCTGCTGGTCGTGGCCGCAGATAGTGACGTTGTCGAGGTACGGAAACATGGCCCGTAAACCGTACCGGTCAACCATTCTTAGGAAGTGGTAGAGCCACCCATCTGCTTCGAATGCAGTGTACTTGCGGTCGCCCGGGCGGATGGGGAGCTAGTGGTAGGCGGATTTGAGGTCCACCGTGGAAAAGACCTTGAATTGTGCAATCTGATTGACCAAATCAGATATGCGGGGGAGAGGTTACGCATCGAGCTGCGTATACCTGTTGATGGTCTGACTATAATCGATGACCATCCTGTGCTTCTGCCCGGTAATATCTTCCTTCAGTAGCCGCTGGACTTCCGACCTAATGAAGGTCCGGTCCTGGGCACTGTAACGTCTGCTCCTGGTGGCGATGGGTTTGCAATCCGGGGTGAGCTTCGCAAAAAAGGAAGGCGGGTCGACCTTGAGGGCCGCGAGGCTGCAGACAGTGAGGGGGGTATAGGGCCGCCGAATTTAAAGGTTAAGCTCTGGAGGTTGCATTGGAAGCCCAATCCCAGGAACGTGGCAGCGCAAAGGTGAGGGAGGACATAGAGTCGGAAATTTTTTAATTCTCTTCCCTGGACCGTGAGGTGCCCTACGCAAAAACCCTTGATCTCTACAGAGTGAGACCCGGAGGCCAGGGAAATTCTTTAGTTAACTGGGTGGATGGGAAGAGAACAGCGCCTTACCGTGTTGGGGTGTATGAAGCTCTCTGTGCTCCTGGAGTTGATCAGGCAGGATGTTTTGCGCCCGTTGATGAGCACGGTCATCGTCACGGTCGAGAGCGATCGGGGCCGAGACTGGTCCAGGGTCACCGAGGCGAGTCGTTGTAAAAGTTGAAGATTTTACTCGGGCGGTGTGTGGTCATCCAAATCGGGGTCCTGAGACTCCAGCCAAGATGGTGCCGCCCACAGATCGCACATGGTTGGAGGTGGGCAAGATGGCAGCGCCCACGCATCGCACGTGGTCCCTGGGGAACAAGATGGCGGCGCCCGGGGCCTGTACGTAGCTCGGGAAAATGAAGATGGCAGCACCCACGGCCCGCACGTGGCCCATGGAGAGAGTTGTGGTGGCGGCCCCGGTTCGTCCCCGGAGACAGCGGCGACCTCCCGGGCCTGGCATACAGCCACAAAATGGCCCTTTTTGCCACAACCTTTGCAGGTGGAGGAGCGGGCCGGGCAGCGCTGCCGGGGGTGCTTGGCTTGCCCGCAAAAATAACAGCCGGGCCCCCCGGGGTTGCCTGGTAGCCACGCGGCACAAGCTTGTGGGGGGATGGGGAATGCATCGGGGCTGGTCGCGGGTGGGTTCCACGCTGCCCAAGGGGCTGTCGCACGGTCGGGGATGTCCGCGTGGGCCTTTCGGGAGGCCACATCCAGGGAGCTAGCAAGGGCCCTTGCTTCATTGAGGCCTAGTGTCTCTTTCTCCAGCAGCCGCTGGCGGGTTTGGGAGGATAGCATACCTGCAATGAATGCTTCCCGGATTAAAAGTTCTGTGTGGTCGCTGGCTGAAACTTGCGGGCAGTCACAGTTCCTACCCAATACTAGGAGCGCGCGGTAGAATTCATCCAGCGATTCCCCTGGGATTTGTCGCCTTGTCGCTAGCAGATGTTGGGCGTAAACCTGGTTTACTGGGGGAATGTAGTGTCCTTTCAACAGGGCCCTCGCGGCCTCAAAATCGTCTGCATCCTCGATGAGTAGATCTCTGGGTTCACCCTCGAGTGAAGAACTTGCATCTTCTGGTCCTCCATGGGTGCAGTCCTGGACATCCTGAGGCACCCGTTGAAGTACGCCAGCCAGTGTTTGAAGGTTGCCGCTGAGTTTGCCGCATGGGGGCTGAGTTGCAGACACTCCGGCTTGATTCGGAGCTCCATTCTTTAAAATCTAGTCCAATAAATTGATGCTCGATCAATGACTCCAGAAGCGAGATTGGATGACAGTTGAAGGCTTTATTGGACTAGATGTTTCCCCCAGCAGCACAGGTACAGAATGCAGCTGCTAGGGAGACACAGACTCTTATACTCCGCCTTACTGGGCGGAACCAGCAGGCAGGCTTCACCAATGATCTTCCTGTCTCAGGTACCTCCCACACCAATGATCGTACAGCCTCAACCTAGGAACCGTAATACCCCTAATACCGACTACCACAATTCGTTGTACTTATATTTCCAGAAGGCCTTTGAGAAGGTCTCACATCAAAGGTGACTACAGAAAATAAGAGCTCATGGTGAAGAGACTGTTAGTATGGATAGAGGATTGGTTAGCAGAGAATAGGCATTACTGTGAAAATCCCCTAGTCGCGATACTACGGCGCCTGTTTGGGTACACTGAGGGAGAATTCAGAATATCTAATTCACTTAACAAGCATGTCTTTCGGGACATGTGTGAGGAAACTGGAGCACCCAGAGGAAACTCACACAGACACGGAGAGAGGCTTGGCTTTAATTGCAACAGCATTACTGGGATACTGGGATTTAACAAAGGAGCAGTGGCGGAGAGAGGCCATGAAGCATTTAATAAATTAAAATGAGAATTTTGGTATCAATGCCTTGATGGAAGGGGGAACAATGTAAGATATCAAGGTTAGGAGTGAGATGCGAGCAGGACTTAGTGCAGGATAGGGTGTGGGCAGTGGAATTCTGTGGTCATTTAGAGTATAAATCCATGAGTCATCATTGACGGCCTATTTTATAATGTTGTCTTTTGTCAGTACGATGATTAAATCCACTGACATTTGCTGTTGTTTAATTTGTGACACCTATTTCCTAGCAGTAAGTGTTAAATGTTCTGTTTTATTACAAAAAAAAGAATTTATTGATCCAATTACATCAGCAGAAGTGGTTAAAGCCAGGGAAGAGTTCAGACATTAACATATCCACAACTTAGTTTTCTTTTATCTGTTTCAGTGCATGCAGGATGTAAAATTATTTTAATTAAACCAGTGTTTGTGGTGTCAATTTTTTGTGTGTTCAAGATGAACGCTGCCTGTAAAATTCCTGTCAATTACATTTTTTAAATTAAAACTACAGTTAATTAGGTAGTTAACCCCAATGTCAATAAGTAATATATTGAATGGTTATGACATTAAAAGACTTTCATACAAAGTGTAATATGATGTTTACATTTCCCTTCATAAAGTTAAGCCCATAAAATATACTTTCATTTACGCTTTTTAATTAATGCTACAGTTAGACAGAAGTCAGAGTTAGTGCAAACAGATATTGATTGTTTCCAAGTTTGACAGGAAATGATAAATATATTAGTTGGCTCTTTTGCACGGGATCAAGATGAATATATATTCGTTAGTTTATTTTTATTAGATATGTATATACTTCAAATTTTAAAAAAATTACCGCCCGTTTAATTCCACAGGGGTTCCAAGGGGCTGGTTTAGCACAGGGCTAAATCGCTGGCTTTTAACGCAGCGCAAGGCAGGCCAGCAGCACGGTTCAATTCCCGTACCAGCCTCCCCGAACAGGCGCCGGAATGTGGCGACTAGGGGGTTTTCACAGTAACTTCATTTGAAGCCTACTTGTGACAATAAGTGATTTTTTTTCATTTTTTAAATTTTCTGCTGATCTGTAATTCAGACTTCACTGGGATGCTGGTGAAACCCTGGAAAACTGGTGATTCAGTTACACCAAATCTCCACCACATTTCTTGCCACATCATTGCTACATGCTTGCATGTTTTTAACCGGTTTAGTTTATATGAATTTTTTGAAATGGGTTGCACAACAATTTTGCCTTCAGGTTGTGAATATGTTTCTTGCATAAAGTACTATTGACAAAGTCAAGAGGGTGTATAGATCAATTGACATTAAAATAGCAGTTCTGCGCGGAAATACTGCTCGGAGAGGAGCGTTTCTGAAACTGCTCAGAGAGGAGGCACATGCAAAAGGAGAGCTCTCGAATCGAAACAGATGCATCTATTGCCTGATTGGTGCTTTCAGGTTGAGGTATTTTTCAGTGAGCTCTGTTTTGCTGAAAATAGGTTGTGTTCAACGAAAAGCAGATCCCACGGGCGAGGTTCTCTGGGCTCCCCGCGGCGTGTTTCGCGGCAGCGGGAGGCGGCCTGCCGTTGTCTGGCTGCGGGATCTACTGGTCCCGCTGCTGTCACGGGGATTTCCCATTGAATCCACTTCATGCTGCCAAGGGGGTTGGGTGCGTTGGCAGGACTGGAAGATCCTGCTGGCATGAATAGCCAGAAGATCCCGCCCCACAATTTTTAAAATTAATTTCATAAAGGAAAGCTTTCAGCTTTTTCAGGTTGCATGTTGATGATTTCTTATGTAATGGTACTGTGAAATTTGTGAAATGCGCTAATAATAAGATTAGTGTAGAATTTAAACATAGGAGTCAGGCTTTTTTTGTTCTTTACATAGATACATAGAATCCTATAGTGCCCATCGAGTCTGCATCGATCCTTCAAAGAGCATCTCTCTGATACTCCAGCATCTTTTCCACGACGGCTTCCAGGAGCTCATCAGCTGACTTTGACCTAGCAGGGGCCTCTTCTCCAACAATCCTCTGAGTGCCAGAGACCTCAGCTGACTGCCTCCACCTGCTGTGGACACGTGCCTGTGAGGCGACCACCAGAGTGTGAGCCTGAGCCCAACCTAGATGTATCACCCATTGAGATGTGTGTCTCTGGGTTGGTGGGGGGGTGCAGGTGAATGCTCAGATGGCTCGACAGGTGAAGAGTCATCCTCTTCCGAGGTCTCCGGGGGGGCTGGGTTTGAGCTCAGATGTGGCGGCTGGCCTCTCCCCCTTCCTGCTGGCACCCAGAATGCAGAGAATCAAGAACGAGTGACTACCCAGGCTGCTGCCTACATGTGGGCAGCACGGTAGCATTGTAGATAGCACAATTGCTTCACAGCTCCAGGGTCCCAGGTTCGATTCCCGGCTTGGGTCACTGTCTGTGCGGAGTCTGCACATCCTCCCCGTGTGTGCGTGGGTTTCCTCCGGGTGCTCCGGTTTCCTCCCACAGTCCAAAGATGTGCAGGTTAGGTGGATTGGCCATGATAAATTTCCCTTAGTGTCCAAAATTGCCCTTAGTGTTGGGTGGGGTTACTGGGTTATGGGGATAGGGCGGAGGTGTTGACCTTGGGTAGGGTGCTCTTTCCAAGAGCCGGTGCAGACTCGATGGGCCGAATGGCCTCCTTCTGCACTGTAAATTCTATGAAATTTCTATGAAATTGCACAGAGCTCACACTCAGGTACCAATTTACAAAGATTAAACATGCTTCCTCACTGGATGACTGGGGGAGTCTGACCTCACCCTCGGCACAGGACGGTCACGGTCCTCCTCTGCCAGCTCGGCAGCCTGCTGCTCAAACTGTGAGGGGCTGGATGTCGGGCAAACCCCCTCTCGTCCTCTCCCTCTCTCGCCTGTTGTGCGCTGCCTCTTCCTGCATAAAGATAGATAGATGGATTGTGAACAATTCCGAAGCAGGAGCAGGTTGCATGCAGCTAATTTTGTGGCTGAGAAATGACCTATGTGGTGATATGCATCACTGTAAATACACAAGGGGTTAATGATACACTAGAATTAAATAAACACTAGAGGGAGCACCAGAGACATCATGACACACAGACATTCAACCAATAGGTCAGTAAGATAGGACACGATCAATAGACAGTCAAGACATACCCAGAGGTGACACTACCATAAGGGGGCTACCCATATAAAAGGACAGGGCCCACCTGCTCTTTCTCTTTTCCACAGGTGACACTCAGAGAGACAGGGGCATATCAGGAAGCATCACACCCACCGCATGGATTAGAGCAGACTGGTTAGTTAGATTGAGTTACTATGGTAAGATTAGCAGGAGAGTCGAACTCAAGTAGGAGAATTGTTAACTGTTCAATAAATGTGTTAAACCTACCTCCAAGTATACAACAAGGAAACAACTTATGCTACATGAAGAAGCATAGCACAACAACCTTGTGACTCCACAAAGCTGTCAACCATCCACAAGGCACAATGGAGTGTTTGAGGGAACAAGAACAAAGAACAAAGAAAAGTTCAGCACAGCAACAGGCCCTTCGGCCCTCCAAGCCTGCGCCGACCATGCTGCCCTTCTAAATTAAATCTTCTACACTTCCGGGGTCCGTATCCCTCTATTCCCATCCTATTCATGTATTTGTCAAGGTGCCCCTTAAATGTCACTATCGTCCCTGCTTCCACCACCTCCTCCGGCAGCGAGTTCCAGGCACCCACTACCTTCTGTGTAAAAAACTTGCCTCGTACATCTACTCTAAACCTTACCCCTTGCACCTTAAACCTATGCCCCCTAGTAATTGACCCTTCTACCCTGGGAAAAAGTCTCTGACTATCCACTCTGTCTATGCCCCTCATAATTTTGTAGACCTCTATCAGGTCGCCCCCTCAACCTCCTTTGTTCCAGTGAGAACAAACCAAGTTTATTCCACCTCTCCTCAAGGCAGACTGGTTAGTTAGATTGAGTTACTATAGTAAGATTAGCAGGAGAGTCAAACTCAAGTAGGAGAATCCATACCAGGCAACATTCTGGTAAATCTCTTCTGCACCCTCTTTAAAGCCTCCACATCCTTCTGGTAGTGTGGCGACCAGAATTGAACACTATACTCCAAGTGTGGCCGAACGAAGGTTCTATACAACTGCAACATGACTTGCCAATTGTTATACTCAATGCCCCAGCCAATGAAGGCAAGCATGCCATATGACTTCTTGACTACCTTCTCCACCTGTGTTGCCCCTTTCATTGCCTGTGGACCTGTGCACCTAGATCTGTCTGACTGTCAATACCCTTGAGGGCTCTACCATTCACTGTATATTCCCTACCTGCATTAGACCTTCCAAAATGCATTGCCTCAAATTTGTCCGGATTATACTCCATCTGCCATCTCTCCGCCCAAGCCTCCAAGTGATCTAAATCCTGCTGTATCCTCTGTCAGTCCTCATTGCTATCCGCAAATCCACCAACCTTTGTGCCGTCCGCAAACTTACTAATCAGACCAGTTACATTTTCCACCAAATCATTTATATATACTACAAACAGCAAAGGTCCTAGCACAGATTCCTGCGGAACACCACTAGTCACAGCCCTCCAATCAGAAAAACACCCTTCCATTGCTACTCTCTGCCTTCTATGACCTAGCCAGTTCTGTATCCATCTTGCCAGCTGATCCCGTGTCACTGTCTTCACCTTTTGTACCAGTTTGCCATGAGGGACCTTGTCAAAGGCCTTAATGAAGTCCACATAGACAACATCCACTGCCCTACCTGCATCAATCATCTTTGTGACCTCCTCGAAAAACTCTATCCCCTTCACAAAACCGTGCTGCCTCTCGCTAATACGTCCACTTGCTTCCAAATGGGAGTAGATCCTGTCTCGAAGAATTCTCTCCAGTAATCTCCCTACCACTGACATAAGGCTCACTGGCCTGTAGCTCCCTGGATTATCCTTGCCACCCTTTTTAAACAAAGGAACAACATTGGCTATTCTCCAGTCCTCCGGGACATCGCCTTAAGACAGTGAGGATCCAAAGATTTCTGTCAAGGTCTCAGCACTTTCCTCTCTTGCCTCCTTCAGTATTCTGGGGTAGATCCCATCAGGCCCTGGGGACTTAACCATCTTAATATTTTTCAAGACGCCCAACACCTCGTCTTTTTGGATCTCAATGTGACCCAGGCTATCTGCACACCCTTCTCCAGACTCAACATCCACCAATTCCTTCTCGTTGGTGAAGACTGATGCAAAGTATTCATTTAGTACCTTGCCCATTTCCTCTGGCTCCACACATAGATTCCCTCCCCTCTCCTTCAGTGGGCTAACACTTTCCCTGGCAACCCTCTTGATTTTTAGGTATGTGTAAAAAGCCTTGGGATTTTCCTTAACCCTATTTGCCAATGACTTTTCGTGACCCCTTTTATCCCTCCTGACTCCTTGCTTAAGTTCCTTCCTACTTTCCTTATATTCCACACAGGCTTCATCTGTTCCCAGCCTTCTAACCCTGACAAATGCCTCCTTTTTCTTTTTGTCGTTATCCAAGGTTCCCGAAATTTACCATATTTATCCTTCTTCCTCAGAGGAACATGCAGGTCTTGAATTCCTTTCAACTGACATTTGAAAGCCTCCCACATGTCAGATATTGATTTACCCTCAAACATCCACCATCAATCTAGGTTCTTCAGTTCCCGCCTAATATTGTTATAATTAGCCTTACCCCAATTTAGCACATTCACCCTCGGACCACTCTTCGCCTTGTCCACCGGCACTTTAAAACTTACTGAATTGTGGTCACTGTTCCCGAAATGCTCACCTACTGAAACTTCTACCAGCTGGCCGGGCTCATTCCCCAATACAAGGTCCAGTACAGCCCCTTCCATAGTTGGACTATCTACATCTTGTTTTAAGAAGCCCTCCTGGATGCTCCTTACAAACTTTGTCCCGTCCAAGCCCCTAGCACTAAGTGAGTCCCAGTCAATATTGGGGAAGTTAAAGTCTCCCATCACAACAACCCTGTTGCTCTTACTCCCTTCCAAAATCTGTCGACCTATCTGTTCCTCTATCTCCCGCTGGCTGTTGGGAGGCCTGTAGTAAACCCCCAACATTGTGACTGAACCCTTTTTATTCCTGATCTCTACCCATTTAGCCTCGCTGCCCTCTGAGGTGTCCTCCCGCAGTACAGCTGTGATATTCTCCCTAACCAGTAGCGCAACTCCTCCACCCCTTTTACATCCCTCTCTATCCCGCCTGAAACATCTAATTCCTGGAACGTTTAGCTCCCAATCCTGTCCTTCCCTCAACCAGGTCTCTGTAATGGCAACAACATCATAGATCCAAGTACTAATCCAAGCTCGAAGTTCATACTGTCCACTTGCCTGGATGTGTCTCTCCAACAGCACTCAGGAAGCTGGACACCTTGCAGGACAAAGTAGGCTGCTTGATTGATAGCCTGTTCAGCACCATCAACATTGGGTCCCTCCAGTATCAAACCATAGTGGTAGCTGTGTGTATTACATGGAAGATGCACTGCTGCTAGCCCCAGGGTCTACTTCGGCAGCCCCCTACAGACCTACGAGCTCCAATAGCTAGAAGGACAAGGGCTGTAGAGGCATGGGAGCAGTAACATCTAGTTCCTTCAGTGGGGCTGGGTAAATAAGCTGCAATTGCCTCTCTACCAGCAGGCCACATGGACTGAGGTAGCACCTCAGCACCTTCGAGGGGTGAGCAGCACAGATGCTGGCCTTGCCGTTGATGCCCACCTCCCATGACAGATTCAGAAAATGGTGAAGAGAATTTAGAGAGTGGAAGGTTCTCTTACCCTGGTGACGTGGATTAAATCATCCATGTATTTCCTGCACTGCAGGGCAGTCCTCCAGCCCCACTGGTAATGAAAATGAATGCAGGGTGGAGGGGATGGGCAAACATGAGGGATCTGCATCAGGTTGATTACTCATGCTCTCCAGACTGGGGGGGGGGGGGGGGCTTTTCCAGGACAGATTGTGGACTGAGTCAATCCTTAATCTATGGAGGTGGGCAGCCAATTAGTCCAATTAAGGTCCCACTCAGGGGCCATTTTGCACCAATGTGCATATTTTGTTTCTGTAGGAGTAGCCCCTGCTTGGGCTACCATCTCAAGTGAGGCAGCCTCCTGGCAGCGGGCCGGAGATTCCATGCCCCAATGACAGGGCTACATGGGTGGAAGGTTGGTTTCCTCTCCAACACAATGGTTGCACCAGCTTCTGGCTTCTTCAATCGAGCATTTCTGTACTCCATGCTGCGCTCCATATTGAGGTGCCCCCAAGCTCATTTGCCTACCTCAGCAATGCCCTCCTGATCTCCCGATGGGGATGCCAGCATATCACAGCAGCCTTCTGATTAGGCCTGAAACCTCAGGAGCTCACAGCCAATTAGGAGGCCTCCTCAAGGGAGGTTGGGCATGCTGCCAACATAGGTCAGCTTACGATACTCCTACCGGGCCCAACATTGTGGTTCCAATGCCTATCTGAAAATCCAGCCCTATGTAACACTCACTCCCGAACCAAAAAGAAAGAAAAAGACAGAAATAAACAAAAAGTTTCGGGAGAAATGGAGGAAAGAGAAAGAAACATAGCAGAAAAAGGAGTGACACAGAAATAGAAACGTAGAACCACAGAGGCAGGTAAGAGAGACATTCACAGACTAAACATGTGCTTCTGCCCAGCTCATCTGGAAGCTTGTCACTGTGTAGTTATGCAATCTTTCCACCGGGTGGCTCGAAGTTATCTTTTCCCCACAAAATGTTTTCTGAAAGGCCTTCACCCACCACTTTCCTCAGTAATTGAAATTTCTAATTTTAAAATTAAGGGTTTAAACTTTCTTTTCAAAAGAATGCCTACTGTATCCGCAAAATAGTCTTTTCTGTGTTTCAATGCTTTCCAGCTGAAGCTTCTCCCAAAAGCCAAGGCTTCAGGAACTGTGACACAATGAGCTGAATTTGATTATGAATCCGATCATGTGCAGTTCCTGGATGCTGTTCAGTCATAATAATAACATATTCTTTTGGATTCTAACAAGTTAAGCTTGGTTGTTTGCCAAAATCCTTTGAAGAAAAGCCAGAGGATAAATTTTGAATCCTAATGTTGATGGATTCTCCTGTCACTTTGATGGATGAGTGTTTAGCAAGGCGAACGTTTGTTCACAGTCTCGGTGGGTGTCATCTCATATGTCATATGTTAAACCAAATCTTGGCTTGCAGGTCTGATTGGAAATATTACGTGTGAAGTTTTGGTCATCTGAGATGGTGCTTGGTTTGATTCACTGAACAACCTCATCCACTTAATTTCACGAGTTTTGAAGAGGTGTTAGTAAAAGGGAACAGATGGGTGCGGCTGTGTGAGACACACACTGTCCCCATCTGCTTGTACTCAGACACACACACGCGCAGGCAGAGGTGGCCACATGTCCACCTTGGACGTGTGGATTTGCAAACAGAGACCTCTCTTCCCAAATTAAACTGAGGCAGCAGGTTCATTAACATTATTAAGATATGCTAATTCTTGGTTAATTGTAAGGTTGGCATCAGTTCAATCCCAATATATTATTTGTAAAGGCATGTTGATCAAGAACAGGTGTAGCCTGATTGACTGCAAGATCTCACTAACCACATCTGAAGGCCTTGGGCAATTAGGTGGGCGACACGGTGGCACAGTGGTTAGCACTTTTGCCTCACAGCGCCCCCGGGTTCAATTCCGGCCTTGGGTGACTATGTGGAGTTTGTGGGCGGGTCGGAGAATCGGCCGGGGGTGGCGTGAATCCTGCCCCGCTGCTCTGACGCCGGCTGACGGTTTTTGGGCGGGGGCGGGGATCGCGCCGTGCCGGTTGGGGGCCGTTGCCAGGGGCCTCCCCGGCGATTCTCTGTCCCCGATGGGCTGAGCGGCCGCCCGATTTTGGCCTTTCCTGCCGGTGTGGATTAGACATGGCCATACCGGCGGGACCTGGCTTGGAGGGCGGCTTGCAGAGTCCTCGGGGGGGGGGGAGGGGTGCCCACAGTGGTCTGGCCCGATCTGTGGGTGGGCCTGTGCCATGGGGGCACTCTTTCCCTCCGCGCTGGCCTGTGTAAGGCTCCATGATGGCTGGCGCGGAGAAGAAACCCCCTGCGCAAGCGCAGGAAACACGCCACTGTTTCTGCGCCTGCGCCAGAACACGCTGGCGGTCCTGCGCATGTGCCAACTCGCGCCGGCTGGCGGAGGCCCTTCGGCGCCGGTTGGTGGGGCGACAATCCCTCCAGCGCCGGCCTAGCCCCCGGAAGTGCGGAGGATTCCGCAACTTCCGGACGGCCCGATGCCGGAGTGGCTCACGCCCTCTTTGGCGCCGGTACGGGCAGCCCCGCCGATTGCGGGAGAATCCCAGCTTGTATGTTTGGGAATGCGGGGTTACAGGATAGGGTGAGATGGACACAAGAGAAGGGTCAGTGCAGACTCGATGGGCCATATGGCCTCCTTCTGCACTAGAGGGATTCTATGATAATGGCCGTAGAGAACTATTTGTGCAAGATTTGAGTCAGCAGATAGGGCAGGGGCTGTGCTTATAAAATATGAACCGAGATCCGGCATGATGAAATCTCCCTGGCAAAATAATAATAATATTTATTAGTGTCACAAGTAGGTTTACTGCAATGAAGTTACTGTGAAAAGTAGGAAGAGTGGGGCAATGTCAAGTGTTCCCAGATGAGCTCCTTCCCTTAACCAGAATAGACCACCAGCAGAGGGAATCATCCAAAGGGAATCAAACTACAATGTGCTGGACTGCAATTCAGAAAATTGGGCATGCCCAAGTCTTAAGCTAAGGCTAAAGAATGTGGATGTAATTGTTGTGTTTGAAGAAGTTATTTACATCAAGCACATATACATTGAGAGTGGCCCCACTCAGAAAAAAACACCAAGCCAACTGATGTGATGAGGCCAACCACGGAGGTTGTCAATAGATATGGTTGCTGACATGGGTGCTCAGGGACTGGTTAGCATCTCCATTACAGAGTAGCTTGAAGGCAAAGGCTGCTCACAACCAAAACAGAAACCTGAATAACTGTTCTGAAAATGGTTTCCTCGTATGACGTAATAGCCCTAATATCTTTAGCATGAGAATCTAAATGGCAATGGAAGGGTAAATCTGCAAGTGTGGTGCCAGCATCAAAGATAGGTAGGATAGTAAGATGTGAAGAGGACATAAGGAGGTTATAAAGGGATATAGATAGGTTAGTGAGTAGAAAAAGACCTGGCAAAATTGAGTATAATGTGGGGAAGTGTTTGGCAGGAAATGTGAAAACAAATATTTGATCAAAATGGTGACAGATTGCAGGTCTCTGAGATACAGAGGGATCAAAGTGTCCTGGCGCATGAATCACAGAAGGTTAGTATGAGAGTATAGCAAATAATTAGGAAAGCTAATAGAATGTCATATTTTTTGCAGGGGGAATTGAATACCAAATAGGGAGGTTATGTTTTAGTTATAGAGGACACTGGTGAGACCGCATCTGGAGTATTGTGTACAGTACTGGTCTCCTTATTTAAGGAAGGATGTAAATGCATTGGAAGCAGTTCAGAGAAAGTTTATTAGGCTATTACCAGGAATGGGCGGGTTGTCTTATGTGGAAAGGTTGGTCAGTCTGGGCTTGTGATGCTCGATCAATAACTCCAGAAGCGAGATTGGATGACAATTGAAGGCTTTATTGGACTAGATGTTTCCCCCAGCAGCACAGGTACAGAATGCAGCTGCTAGGGAGACACAGGCTCTTATAATCCGCCTTACTGGGCGGAACCAGCAGGCAGGCTTCACCAATGATCTTCCTGTCTCAGGTACCTCCCACACCAATGGTCTTCCAGCATCAACCTGGGTACCGTAATACCCCTAATACCGACTACCACATTCACCCCCTGATAAAAAAAGAGTCCGGGCGGGGGTGGTGGTCTCGCGTTATACAGTGGTAGAGGTTGAGGTTATGGTGGTACCCGATATACATTAGTACAGTGTTTTGCCTCGTTACATGTCACAACAATTTACAGCATTTATTTACATTCAAAATGAAGCAATTAGTCGGTCGGGGGCCCTGGTCGTCCTCTGCGATCGTCGCAGTTTCGGCAGTGATGCAGGCGCCGGCTCGGGCATCCATGGCTCCGGGAACATGGTTTTGGCTTCTTCGGCAGCTTCATCACCCTAGATGGGACCGGTGGGAGGACTGATCCACCTGGGAAGGGGGCGGCTGTGGGGTGCGCCGGTAGGAGGGAGGGTGGGGTTGGTGGTGGGGGTGGGGGTGTGGGTGGAGACCCAGCGAGCGCCAGGTCCCATAGGGAGACCGTATCCTGTCGGCCGTCAGGGTATGCCACGTAGGCGTCTTGAGGGTTAGCGTGAAGGAGGTGGACCCTCTCAACCAATGGGTCCGACTTGTGCGCCCGCATGTGTTTGCGGAGCAGGATGGGTCCAGGAGCTGCCAGCCAGGTTGGGAGCGAGGTCCCGGAGGAGGACTTCCTAGGGAAGACAAGGAGATGTTTGTGAGGTGTCTGGTTGGTCGTGGTACGTAGCAGTGATCGGATGGAGTGGAGAGCATCCGGGAGGACCTCCTGCCAGCGGGAGACGGGGAGATGCCTGGACTGTAGGGCCAGTAGGACGGTCTTCCAGACCGTTCCGTTCTCCCTCTCTACCTGTCCGTTTCCCCGGGGGTTGTAACTGGTCGTCCTGCTCGAGACAATGCCCTTGCTGAGCAGGAATTGACGCCGTTCATTGCTCATAAAGGAGGACCCCCTATTGCTGTGTATGTAGGCGGGGAAACCGATCAGTGCAAAGATACTGTGGAGGGTTTTTATGACGGTGGCTGCGGTCATGTCGGGGCAGGGGGTGGCAAATGGGAACCGGGAGTACTCGTCATCACGTTCAGGAAGTACGTGTTGCGGTTGGTGGAGGGGTGGGACCCTTTGAAGTCCATATTGAGGCGTTCAAAGGGACAGAAAGCCTTTATCAGGTGCGCTTTCTCTGGCCTGTAGAATTGCAGCTTGCACTCTGCGCAGATTTGGCAATTCCTGGTGGCCGTCCTGACCTTCTCGATGGAGTAGGGCAGGTTGCGGGTCTTAATGAAATGGAAGAATCGAGTGACCCCCGGGTGGCAGAGGTCCTCGTGGAGGGCCCGGAGTCGGTCCACTTGTGCGTTGGCACATGTGCCGCGGGATAGGGCATCAGGAGGCTTGTTTAGCTTCCCGGGATGATACATGATCTCACAGTAGTGGGTGGAGAGCTCGATCCTCCACCGTAAGATCTTATCGTTCTTTATCTTGCCCCGCAGTGCATTATCGAACATGAAAGCAACCGACCGTTGGTCAGTGAGGAGAGTGAATCTCCTGCCGGCCAGGTAATGCCTCCAGTGCCACACAGCATCTACTATGGCCTGGGCCTCCTTTTCAACTGAGGAATGGCGGATTTCTGAAGCGTGGAGGGTGCGTGAGAAGAAGGCCACGGGTCCGCCCGCTTGGTTGAGGGTGGCCGCCAGAGCTACGTTGGACGCGTTGCTCTCGACTTGGAAGGGAAGGGATTCATCAATTGCGTGCATCGTGGCCTTTGCAATGTCCGCTTTGATGCGGCTGAAGGCCTGGCGGGCCTCTGCCAACAGGGGAAAAACCGTGGATTGAATTAGTGGGCCTTGTCCGCATAGTTGGGGACCCACTGGGCATAATATGAAAAAAATCCCGGGCAGCGTTTCAGGGCCTTGGAGCAGTGGGGGAGGGGAAACTCCATGAGGGGGCGCATGCATTCGGGATCTGGATCTATAACTCCATCATGCACTACGTAGCCGAGGATGGCTAGACGGTCGGTGCTGAACACGCATTTGTCCTTGTTGTCGGTTAGATTCAGGGTTTTTGCGGTATGGAGGAATGTGCGGAGGTTGGTGTCATGGTCCTGCTGGTCATGGCCGCAGATGATGACGTTATCGAGGTACGGAAACCTGGCCCGCAAACCGTACCGGTCAACCATTCGGTCCATCTCCCGTTGGAAGACCGAGACTCCATTTGTGACACCGAAGGGAACCCTTAGGAAGTGGTAGAGCCTCCCATCTGCTTCGAATGCAGTGTATTTGCGGTCGCTTAGGGCGGATGGGGAGCTGGTGGTAGGCGGATTTTAGATCCACCGTGGAAAAGACCTTGTATTGTGCAATCTGATTGACCAGATCAGATATGCGGGGGAGAGGGTACGTGTCGAGCTGCGTATACTTGTTGATGGTCTGACTATATTCGATGACCATCCTATGCTTCTCCCCGGTCTTTACAACCACTACTTGAGCTCTCCTGGGACTGTTGCTAACCTCAATAATACCTTCCTTCAGTAACCGCTGGACTTCCGACCTAATGAAGGTCCGGTCCTGGGCACTGTACTGTCTGCTCCTGGTGGCGACGGGTTTGCAAGCCGGGGTGAGGTTCGCAAAAAGGGAAGGCGGATCGACCTTGAGGGTCGCGAGGCTGCAGACAGTGAGTGGGGGTATAGGGCCGCCAAATTTAAAACTTAAACTCTGGCAGTTACATTGGAAATCTAACCCTAGGAGCATGGCAGTGCAGAGGTGAGGGAGGACGTACAGGTGGAAATTTTTTAATTCCCTTCCCTGGACCGTGAGGTTCGCTATGCAGAACGCTTTGATCTCTACAGAGTGAGACCCGGAGGCCAGGGAGATTTTGTGATTAACTGGGTGGATGGGAAGAGAACAGCGCCTTACCGTGTTGGGGTCTTTGAAGCTCACTGTGCTCCCGGAGTCGATCAGGCAGGGTGTTTCGTGCCCATTGATGAGCACGGTCGTCGCCGCGGTCGAGAGCGTTCGGGGCCAAGACTGGTCCAGGGTCACCGAGGCAAGTCGTGGCAGAAGATGGAGGTTTTCCTCGGGTGGTGTGTGGTCATCCGAACCGGGGTCCTGAGACTCCAGCCAAGGTGGCGGCGCCCACTGGTCGCACATGGCTGGGGGGGTGCAAGATGGCGGCGCCCATCCGTCGCACATGGTCTTCGGGGAGCAAGATGGCGGCACCCGGGGCCCGCATGTGGCTCTGGAACAGGAAGATGGCGACACCCGCTGGCCGCACGTGGCTTGTGGAGAGGGTTGGGGTGGCGGTCCCGGTTCGCCCCGGAGACCGCGGCGACCGCCCGGGCCTGGCATACCGCCACGAAATGGCCCTTTTTGCCGCACCCTTTGCAGGTGGAGGAGCGGGCCGGGCAGCGTTGCTGGGGGTGCTTGGCTTGCCCGCAAAAATAGCAGCGGGGCCCCCCGGGGTTGCCTGGTAGTCGCGCAGCACAAGCTTGTGAGGGGATGGGGGACGCATCGGAGTCGGCAATGTGGGGGTTCCATGCTGCTCAAGGGGCCGCCGTGCGTTCGGGTACGTAAGGCGGGCGTTTTGGGAGGCCACATCCAGGGAGCTAGCAAGGGCCCGTGCTTACTTGAGGCCTAGTGTCGCTGGCTGAAACTTGCGGGCAGTCACAGTTCCTACCTAACACCAGGAGCGCACGGTAGAATTCCTCCAGCGATTCCCCGGGGATTTGTCGCCTCATCGGTAGCAGATGTTGGGCATAGACCTGGTTTACTGGGCGTATATAGTGTCCTTTCAGAAGCGTCATTGCGGCCTCGAAATCGTCTGCATCCTCGATGAGGGTGTAGATCCCTGGGCTCACCAGCATCAACCTGGGTACTGTAATACTCCTAATACCGACTATCACAGCTGTATCCCCTGGAGTTGAGAAGAATAAGGTGTAACTTGATTGAAGCATAGAAGACCCTGAGGGGTATTGACAGGGTGGATGTGGAGAGGATGTTTTCTTTTGTGGAAGAATCCACAACTAGGGATAACGGCCGGGATTCTTCAAAACGGCGGCTAAGTGTTGACACTGGCGTAAACACCAGAGTGTTTCACGCCGGCATCAATGGGCCTCTTGGCCCAGCGATTCCGTGGCCCGCAGGGGACCAGCCCGGCGCCAGAGTGATCCATGCAGCTCCGCCTGCCGATTACGTGGCCCTGCACTTCCGGCCGTGGGCCCGCGCATGCGCGCGGCGGCCGCTTATGCGCCAGCCCCGTGCAACATGGCAGACCCAGACAGCGGGCTGGCGTGGAAGAAGGTAGCCCGCCCCCCCCAGATCCCGCCCGCCAGCCAGTCGGTGGCTCCCGATCGCCGGCCTGGCCGTTGTGGAGGCCTCCCCGGAGACTGGGTGGAACCATATGTGAACCACACCAGCGGGAACTCGGCCGGTCGACTGCTGAGAATCACCGCGGGGGCCTCTTTCAACGGCCCCTGACTGGCGCCACGCCAACTGAGCGCACACGACTGCCACCGATTCTCCAGTCGCCTGAGGTTGCATCCCGGCGTCAGACCCGATCGCGGGTCTGACGCCCCCTTCCCTGCCCCCACACCAAGCGCGATTTCAGCACGGAGACTCGGAGAATCCTGGCCCACATGTTCAAAACTAAGCGATTGTCCATTTAGGTCAGATATGCAAAGAAACCTTTTCTCTCAGGGGCTATGAGTCTTTGAAACCCTCTTTCTCAAAAGCCGGTGGAGAGTCTTTGAATATTTTTAAGGCCGAACTAGATAAATTCTTGATTAACAAGAGAGTGAAAGGTTATCGGGGCAGGTGGGAATGTGGAGGTCAAGTTGCAATCAATTCAGCCATGATCTTATTGAATGGTTGACCAGCCTCGAAAGTCCGAGCGGCCCACTCCAGCAAATATCCTTTAATTGTTATCATATGTCATACTCTGACTATGTAGAAATTCTCCCGATAGAAACTACCATTGCACGAAGCATGAAAATTAAAATACTCTTGTCTGACTTGTCGGCTATTTTCTGCGGAATGCAGAATAAATTTTACCTGTCCTCTTTTCCTTTACATTCTTTTTTAAAATAAAAAAAGTTCAGCAGCCCCAGGTACTTTATAGCAATTTGTGTCAAATACTCCAACCGACCCGAACTTCAGCACAGATACTATAGTCCTGAATGATGTAGGCAGGGAGTGCGAGAAATGTGAAGCAGAAATCAGAAAAAGAGCAAGTGGAGGTGGCAGGGGACCAAGACAACAAACCAGAGCAGACTGCAGGCCCATATCATTTGACAGTAGTCTGGCAAATACCAGGTATCCTGGTGGGCCTACCTTGAGGTAAGAGTTGATGCTAAAGCAGGCGGTTTTTCCATAGCCTTTGAATCCCTCATGAAAAGCCTGCAGCAGTTGGGCAGCGCTGCACCTCCGATATCACTCTGGGCCTAGAGAAGGGATTTACTCAAATACAGAGTATCATGTAATCATTTTTACAGCCATCTGCAAAAGAGCTCTCAAATCAGAAAGGGAACTAACTCCAATCAATGTTCCCTCATGTGTGCTGTGACTTGTGCCACTGAGATTGTGGGCACCCACTTATGGGTATTTGTCGCCATTGGATGACACAGACTTGAAGATTGGTTGAAAAGAATTGTGGCATTAGACTTTCTATGGACTATAACTGACACTTCTCCATGAGATTGCCAGATATCTAGCTGGGCTTCCCAGTAGACGCAGGCCCACTTGAGGTTACAGAGAGAGTTCTCGACTCTCCCGTTATAATTGTTGAAAAAGGTGAACAAACAGGGGTGGTTAAAAGATGTGATGCTGTGTACTGGCACCAAAACCTTATCAACCAAAGGGTCTGAGATGTTCTCAGCTACAAGATGAATACTTCATCATTTTAACATCCCCAGGGAAGCATGGTGGCACAGAGGTTAGAACTGCTGCCTCACAGCGCCAGGGTCCCGGTCTTGAGTGATTGTCTGTATGGAGTTTGCACTTTCTCCCCGTGTCTGCATGGGTTTCCTCCCACAGTCCAAAGATGTGCAGGTAGGTGGATTGGCCATGATAAATAGCCCCTTAGTGTCCAAGGATGTACAGGTTAGGTTGCGGGGTTAGGGAGGGGGCCAAGGTAGGGTGCTCTTTCAGAGGGTTAGTGCAGGCTTGATGGGTCGAGTGGCCTCCTTCTGCACTGTCGGAATTCTATGGTTCTAATGCCAGTTTCCCACCCAAGAGTTCACCCCACCCCTCCCCAGGAGTTGCACATGTGATGAAAGGTTCCTGACCACTGATCTCCATCAGCAGCTACACGTCCCAGTGATGCCAGCTGAGCTTCAGGTGTTTTATTTCCTGCCTCTCCCTGTCTAAGGGTGGGCAGCACTGAGGTTGTGGTGATAATTCCAGCACTCCTCAGTCCTGATGAAGCCAGTTCTTCTCTGGTTCCATGTCATGATCCAGGAAAATCTATCATTTAAATATTAATATTGAATCCAACACGAGTAGCAAGCAAGCTTGAAGAATCACTTCAAAGCCTTCCCCCTCTCCCCGTTTCTAGCCATATCTCGGAAAACAGGGAGTGGAACTTTCACAAAATGTGTGCAATTCTGCAAGAAACCTCTTTTCCAATGCTTCAACATTGAAGTGGCGTTCATGGATGTCTCATTTTAAGGCCTCATTTTCATACCTCAGATCATTCGTTGCAAAATTGGCCAAGATATAATTCGAATGCATGAAGTCAGGGCTATGTATAATCAATGATTTTACATCTATTTTTAAGGTATCATAATGGTTTGATATATAAAGTAACAAATATTTTTCAACGTTGAAAGCAGTTTCATCTAATGAAGCAATCCTCATTGCCCCCTTTGTTGTCCTTTTTGTGAACTCAATCCTAGTTGTAAAAGGGTTTGACCAGAGTAGAATATCGAGACTTTTTAAGCATTCCTTACTCTCCTCAAATCCCAAAGACTGTTTCGTGAATAAATGTAGTGTTGTGATGTTTTCCACGTGAAGTATATCTGGGGGTTGTGTAATTTGTTACCATAGGCACATCTGGAAATGTTTTGCTGTTCACTCAGAATAGTGCTGTGAGCAATCTGCTCTCCGGAAAGCTGCAGTCTACGAGGTTAATTACAGGATCAACTTCATACAGAAAGACTAACAGGGAATGGAAACTAATAAATGTAGGGCAACATTTGTGACAATATTATATTACAGAATTATTCCCTTTTTTACAGTGCACTTTTGAATTTAATGAAATGCTCCGGTATATATAAGTTATTTTATGAACAAAATTCAAGAACTTAAATTCATGCTTTGCGAACATTATTTATTGTCTTCTGGTTCAAATAAATATTTTATTGCAACGGAATGGAGGGCTTTGATTGGCCTTTTATAGAAGGTCTTCACATTGCATTCTTTGCACAAATATTCTATTGAATATAGGCAGACATGAAGAAATCCATGTTTGGCACGCACTGCTCCAAAGGAAAATGCTGGCATTTATTAGGTATGTAGTCATTATAGCTCCTTTTCTCTGATACTCTGGGATACAAATAATGGTGCCCTGGAGCAAATTTTGTATATATGTGAAAATAGGTTTTTTAATGTATTTAGATGTTATTTTCCCAGCGGGGGAATTCAAAAGCATACCAAAATTTAAAACGAAACTTGTTTAGTTTGATGTCCTGATGTCGTTTAAGATAACGCAAAAAGTGATTACGAGGATTCCCTTAATCCAGATCTATGTTTGCCCTTAATATGCTAAAATATTTCTCTTAATACATCACTCTAAAAAATGTTCCAGTTTCATAATATTAATATGAATTCATTCTTTTCAGATGACAAGAACGATTACAATAGCTAAAATTAATATCAAGATGATTGGCTGTTAGCTTCTGGCAGTCTCCATTTTAGCTATGAATGGGAAATTGTTTAACAAAGTACTGTTTTTTTCACAAAGCCACATGTGGAGTAGAAGCTGTGAGCCATCAAAGGTTTTTTCCAAATCTTTGATATAGTCCACTGCTGATGTGCCGCCAATATATCTGTTAAAAAAAAAGTTTGGATTTAATTCCCAATGGGGCTCCCTGAGAAACTAAGCTAGTGGCTTAACTTGCCACACGCCCACTGCAGATGAGAGCTGCTTGATTTTAGCAACCATATCTCATTTACATTCGACTGGAGGAAGAAGCAAGTTCCAAGGCCCAGAGGCTGCCTGACACCACTAGGTAGTTGGCAGGGTCAGCTACCAGGAACGCCTCATGGGAATCTCCCAATCGGGGCATGTCTGTGGCAGGGGATGTTTAGGTTTTCTCAGTGTGCTCAGTAAGGAAATTTCTGCTTTTCCTGGCCCCGCAAGAAAAATAAAACAATTACCTGTTTGGATATCCTCTGCTCCTAATTCTCTTCCCTGCTATTTTGAACTAGGCAGGAAAGCCACCTTAGCTTCCTGCTCAGCACATCAATTAAAATTACAGAATTGCATCCTCATTCAAATTCAGATCATTTTCACAGAATTCTTCAGTTCTTCTTTAGAAGAGAATCTTCTGATACCCATATTAATAGAGTCTAGTTTTATTCATAGTTTTATTCATATAGGGGCTAGTTGAATGCATATAGCTAAAGAATGCTAAATATTAAAAGTGTCTTGACTGTGGGAACTCAGTCAGTGTCTCATATAATAAATTAACCATTGTATTCCAGTGTATTCAGCACTGAGAACATATTTTTCTCTGTCTAATCAACTAATCAATTCTTAATGTCTCTGCCAAGCTATGAGACATAGCAAAATGTGAGAAAACATATGCAGTACTTTTCCTAAGACGCGAAGCTAGTTTTGATAGGCATCAGTCAATCTTAAGTAATGTCCAATGTTTGATTGACAAATCATCATCTAAGTAACAGACATTCATTTGAACAAACAAGGAGGTCTCAGCTGAGCATTAGAAGCGAATGAAAGTAAATGAGGGGTTAATCCAGAGAAAATAATTCCTTTATAAGTAGGACCTTCTGATCGAGGTCTTTGTTCCTGAATTCCTAAATCACCTATCTGTTTGTTTGTGTTAAAGTGATTTCCTTTTGTGTTTTATGCTTTTTGCCATGGGCTTGACTTTTTTTATGTTTATTTGACTTCTTGTTTCTAAGTTTTTATTCAGTTCTTATTCAAGTGTATACCAGTGAGTAACTAACAATAATAAAGTTGTATTTTTGACACCTCCCATCAACTGGACTGTGATTCTTATGAGAAGGTAAAATAAGAGTCTCACACATATATAAATGGCAGGTGCAGAATGGAGCAGGGACATGTAACATTACTATCATAGTAATGAAGGGAAAACACTTATTTATGGACGGGAGTTTCCACCACCGGCGGCATCTATTGCGACAATGGAGGCGACCAGCAATTGGCAATGGGGTTTTGCTGTGTTGTTCGAACCCTCTGCCACTGAGGTACCAGTGGTGGGGGTTTGCCATTAGCAGGACGGAAGATCCCTCTGGCGGGAACGACCGGTAAATCCTGCCCTATGTCCAGAAATGTTGAAAATTAAATAAGACTTTTGGAGTTTTTAAAAATGACGTACAATTCAAAATTGATTGAGGATTAAAGTTGGTCACCGGCTCAATTGCTGGAGGGGGGTTGCTACTCTGAGAGGAGAGACACTGGAACACCAACCTGTTTCTGATGTGTTGGGTGTTCTGGATCACATACAGGTCACCAACACTTAAAGTACTGCAACACTATTTTATTAAAAGGTTAACTATTTAAACATACTTGAACTGTGGGTAAATACGATACTAGCTTTAACTAAAAACCTTTGCCTTGTCCTAACCAGTTGATGCACTCAGCACATGGTGAATGCCTGTGTTGCAGGCTGTGAGCTCTGTGCTCCTAGCTAGCTGCTACTCGAATGAGCGAGAACTCTGATGCCCCCTGTCTTTATAGTGCGTGTGCTGTCACTGGTGATTGGCTGCGGTGTTGTGTATGTTGATTGGTCCCACTATGTGTCCATCAGTGTGTGTCTGCACCATGATATACTGGTGCATATTATGACATCCCCCCTTTTATATTAAAAAATGTGCCTGCGTGACAATAAATAGTGTGTGGTGAATGTTCCTGACTACGTGTGTGCGAAATATTTACATAAAACTAAGCTATTTACATGGGAAGGTGCCTGGTGCAGAAAAAACAGTGTGTCACACAAATAACGAGATGAACACTATATACAAACCACTTGAACGATTAGACGGAAGAACAGAACAGACCAGAGAGTCCATTAGTGCACAAAGTTCACAAATTAAGTCTCTGAGGTGGGCGACAAATTCTGGTTGACCGCCTCAAGGGTGGGTCAGGAGCCACCAGCTGAGGAGCGGGCTGGACTGCGTCAGAGTGAGGAGGATGCAGAGTAACCGGAATCTCCGCATAGTCCAGGTCAGGGACAACAGGAGGGTGTGGCACTGGTGGAGGATCACGTAGCGAGCGTGGAACGAGACGAAGGGCACATCGATTACGGCGCAGAATGGAACCATCCGGTAGACGAACCAGGAACGAGCGGGGAGCCACCTGCCGAAGAACCACAGCAGTTGCAGACCAGCCATCATCCGGAAGATAGATGCGGACGTTGTCATCTGGAGCCAGAGCAGGGAGGTCAGCTGCACGGGAGTCATGAGCCGCCTTTTGCTGTGCACGGGACAGTTGCATTCGTTGAAGGACCGGAACGTGGTCGAGGTCTGGGAGGTGAATGGACGGCACCGTCGTCCTCAGGGTGTGACCCATGAGCAACTCGGCTGGCGACAGGCCAGTGGACAGTGAGGCCGAGTGATAGGCCAGCAGGGCGAGGTAGAAGTCGGATCCCGCGTCGGCAGCCTTGCAGAGGAGCCGTTTGACTATGTGGACGCCCTTCTCCGCTTTGCCGTTGGATTGGGGGTACAGGGGACTGGATGTCACATGCACAAAGTTGTACCGCCTGGCAAAGTTGGACCATTCCAGGCTTGCAAAGCAGGGGCCTTGTCCGACATCACAGTGAGTGGGATGCCATGACGAGCAAAGGTGTCCTTACAGGCACGGATGACTGCAGACGATGTGATGTCGTGCAAACGTACCACCTCCGGGTAGTTTGAAAAATAGTCTACAATCAGAACATAGTCCCTGCCAAGCGCATGGAACAGGTCGATGCCGACCTTGGACCAAGGGGACGTGACCAACTCATGGGGCTGGAGGGTCTCACGTGGTTGGGCCGGCTGGAACCGCTGACAGGTGGGGCAGTTGAGCATTGTGTTGGCGATGTCCTCATTGATGCCGGGCCTGTACACTGCCTCTCGGGCCCGTCAGCGGCACTTCTCCACGCCAAGATGGCCCTTGTGTAGCTGTTCCAAGACAAGCTGGCGCATGCTGTGCGGGATAACAATGCGGTCCAGCTTCAGGAGGACAACATCGACTACCGCCAGATCGTCTCTGATATTGTAGAACTGCGGGCATTTGCCCCTGGCCATCCGTCTGTTAGGTGGAGCATGACACGCTGTCGCAGGGGGTCAGCCGCAGTCTTCATAGATTATCATAGAATTTACAGTGCAGAAGGAGGCCATTCGGCCCATCGAGTCTGCACCGGCTCTTGGAAAGAGCACGCTACCCAAGGTCAACACCTCCTCACCATCCCCACAACCCAGTAACCCCACCAAACACTAAGGGCTGTAGGGAGAATTTGGACGAGGTGTTCATCCGTGGCCGGTAGATTGGAGGCCAAGAAGGCCACATGGGCCGGGTTGGAGAATCGCCGGGGCTGGCGTGATTCCCGCCCCCGCCGTGTCCCGAAGTCTCCGCCACCAGAGATTCGGCGGGGAATCGCACCGCACCGGTCGGCGGGCCCACCCCCGCCGATTCTCCCGCCCACGATGGGCCGAAGTCCCGCTGCTGGAATGCCTGTCCTGCCAGCGTGGGTTAAACCACCTTTTGAACGGCTGGACGAGACGGCGCGGGCAGGCTCCGGGGTCCTGGGGGGGGCACGGGGCGATCTGGCCCCGGGGGTGCCCCACGGTGGCCTGGCCCGCAATCGGGGCCCACCGATCCGCGGGCGGGCCTGTGCCGTGGGGGCACTCTTTTTCTTCTGCCTTCGCCATGGTCTTCACTATGGCAGAGGCAGAAGAGACCCCCTCCCCTGCGCAGGCGCGGGGATAACGTCAGCAGCCGCTGACGCTCCCGCGCATGCGCCGACCCGCGTCGCCCGGCGAAGTCTTTTCGGCCCCGGCTGGCGTGGCGCCAAAGGCCTTTCCCGCCAGCCGGTGGAGCGGAAACCGCTCCAGCGCGTGCCTAGCCCCTCAAGGTAAGGGCTTGGCCCCTCGAGGTGCGGAGACTTGCACACCTTTGGGGCGGCCCGACGCTGGCGTGGTTCCCGCCACTCCATTATGCCGGAACCCCCCCGCCCCGCCAGGTTGGGGAGAATCCCGCCCCAGGTCTTTGCCCGGGGTGTATACGAGCTGGAAGTCGTATCGCCGGAGTTTGAGCAGAATGCGCTGGAGGCGAGGCGTCATGTCGTTCAGGTCTTTTTGTATTGTATTGACCAGCGGGCGATGGTCGGTCTCGACGGTGAATTGGGGAAGGCCGTATACATAATCATGAAACTTGACGACACTGGTCAAAAGGCCCAGGCACTCCTTTTCTATCTGCGCGTGGCGCTGTTCTGTGGGGGTCATGGCGCGTGACGCATATGCAACGGGGGCCCATGATGAGGCCTCATCACGTTGCAGGAGCACTGCCCCAAAGCCAGATTGGCTGGCATCAGTCAAAATTTTTGTCTCTTTCGCTGGATGAAAAAAAGCCAATACAGGGGCCGTGGTAAGTTTGCTTTTAAGTTCTCTCCATTCGCGCTCGTGGGCAGGAAGCCATTGGAAGTCTGTTGTCTTCCTGACCAGGTTCCTGAGAGCTGTGGTATGAGAGGCGAGGTTAGGGATGAACTTCCCTAGGAAGTTGACCATGCCCAGAAATCGGAGGACCACCTTCTTGTCCTCTTGCTTTTTCATGGGTGTGATGGCAGCCACCTTGTCCGCATCCGGCCGCACACCCAACTGGGAGATGTGGTCCCCTAGGAACTTGAGTTCCGTCTGGCCGAAGGAGTATTTGGCTCTGTTGAGGCGTAGACCCTGCTCCCGTATGCGTTTGAACACGCGCTGGAAGCGACTGACATGCTCCTGCGGGGTGGTGGACCAAATGATTATGTCGTCGACATAGACGCGCAAACCCTCAATGCCTTCCATCATTTGTTCCATGCTCCTGTGGAACACTTCTGACGCCGATATGATCCCAAACGGCATCCTGTTGTAACAATATCTGCCAAAAGGGGTGTTAAAGGTACACAGTTTCCTGCTGGATCTGTCTAGTTGAATTTGCCAGAATCCTTTCGAGGCGTCAAGTTTGGTGAAGAGCTTGGCGCGAGCCATCTCGCATGTGATCTGTTCGCGCTTGGGGATTGGGTAATGCTCCCTCATTATGTTGCGATTCAGATCCTTTGGATCAATGCAGATTCTGAGCTCGCCGGAAGGCTTTTTTACGCACACCATGGAACTGACCCAGTCGGTTGGTTCCGTAACTCTGGAGATCACTCCTTGGTCTTGGAGGTCCTGCAGCTGCTGCTTGAGGCGGTCTTTGAGGGGTGCTGTGACTCTGCGAGGTGCATGCACCACAGGCATGGCGTTCTGTTTCAGTAGGATCTTGTAAGTATATGGGAGCATGGCCATGCCTTCGAAGACGTCGCGGTGCTGGTCGATGATGGCGTTGGGTTGCACCCTGAAGTCAGTATCCGGAAGGCAGACGTGTCATCAGGAGAGAGAGAGTGAACTCTTTGAACGAGGTTTAGCAGCTTGCACGCCTGTGCGCCAAGCAGAGAGTCCTTCGAGGAGCCCACCATCTCGAAAGGAAGGATGGCTTTTCGTGACTTGTGCGTCACTTTGAGTTGGCATGAGCCGGTACCAGGAATGATGTTGCCATTGTAGTCCAATAGCTGGCAGGCCGATGGAAGAATGGTTGGTTTGACACGAAGGCTTTGGAAAGCACGCCATGAGATTGGCGGAGGCACCAATGTCCAGGCGGAATCGTATTTGGGACCGGTTGACCGTCAAGGTGGCACACCACTCATCGTCTGGATCGATGCTGTATACCGACAGCGACTGGTGTCTTTGTTTCGGGGACAGCCTGTTCTTCGTTACGACACCGACTCGAAAAGGCGCCTTCGGGTCCTCGGTGTCACTGCTGTGTGGGAGGTCGGAATCGGACTCGGTGACCGTGGGTTGAATTGCCTGAACATTCCTGTGAGGCTGGCTGAAGCGATATGAATTGGAAGACTGAGCTGCTCGACAGCAGGCAGCATAGTGGCCAAGTCTTCCACATCGTAGGCATTGTCGAGATTTTGCGGGGCATTGCCGCTTTAAATGGGCGGTGCCACAGTTGCCGCACGTCGTGACGTCAGCACGTTCGCTGCGCCACCGCGCATGCGCGATGCGGTCATGTGTGGTGCGCACTTGCGCATTATGTTCCTCCACGTCGCCGTCCCCTCGTTTGGTGCGTACAAGCGCGGGAGTCCACGAAAAGCGCGCAAAATGGCCGCCCTCATCCAGGCTGAGGCCCTTGAGGTGCTCAATCACTTGGACCCGTTCCGCCCTGTGGGGACCTTGCCGCGCCGTTTCAGCCGCTTGTATATGGGAGTACCGACTGGTGGCATTTTCATGTAGGACACAGGTCTCGATGGCGGTCGCTAGGGTGAGTTGCTTTACTTTGAGGAGCTGCTGACGTAGGAGGTCCAACTGAACACCGAAAACGATCTGGTCGCGTATCATGGAGTCGGAGGTGGGCCCGTAGCTGCAAGATTCCGCAAGGATGCGGAGGTGCGTTAGAAAGGATTGGAAAGGTTCGTCCTCACCCTGCAAACGCTACTGGAACATGTAGCGTTTAAAACTTTCATTCACCTCTACACTGCAGTGAGCGTCAAATTTGAGGCGAACCGTCTTGAACTTCGTCTTGTCTTCGTCATCTGCAAAGGTGAGAGAGTTGAAAATGTGGATGGCATGGTCCCCGGCCGTGGAAAGGAGAAGAGCAATCTTTCTGGTGTCCGAGGCGCCCTCCCTGTCCGTGGCTTCGAGGAAGAGCGGGAAGCGCTGTTTGAAAATCTTCCAGTTGGCCCCGAGGTTGCCGGCGATGCGGAGCGGCGGCGGTGGGCTGATGTTGTCCATGTT
The DNA here is from genome assembly GCF_047496885.1 of Scyliorhinus torazame. Lineage (NCBI taxonomy): Eukaryota > Metazoa > Chordata > Chondrichthyes > Carcharhiniformes > Scyliorhinidae > Scyliorhinus > Scyliorhinus torazame. Next base: position 118,040,016 of record NC_092708.1, read on the forward strand.
GCAGGATGACGGAATGCTGGCGGAAGGTAGATCACTTGCAGGTAGGTCTATGAAGTGCTAGTATGCAACCACTCCTGGTATCATGATGTGTTGGGTGTTCTGGCTCACGTACAAGTCACCAACACTTGAAGTAGTGCAACACTATTTTATTAAAAGGTTAACTATTTAAACATACCTGAACTGTGGGTAAATACGATACTAGCTTTAACTAAAGACCTTTGCCTTGTCCTAACCAGTTGTTGCACCCAGCACATGGTGAATGTCTGTGTTGCAGGCTGTGAGCTCTGTGCTCCTAGCTAGCTGCTGCTCGAATGAGCGGGAACTCTGATGCCCCCTGTCTTTATAGTGCGTGTGCTCTCACTGGTGATTGGCTGTGGTGTTGTCTATGTTGATTGGTCCCACTGTGTGTCCATCAGTGTGTGTCTGCACCATGATATACTGGTGTATATTATGGCAGTTTCCAGACAACATACTTCTAAGCATACAGAAATGAAGTGCTGCGAGAGGTTGGTCATGAAGCGCATCACCTCCATGCTCCCAAACGCCTTGATCCACTGCAATTCCCATACCGCTTCAACCGGTCCGCAGCGGACGCTATTTCCCTGGCCCTACACTCATCACTAGAGCATCTCGACAATAAGGACTCCTACATCAGACTCCTATTTATTGACTACAGCTCTGCCTTCAACACCATAATTAACACTACACCCCTGTATGCTTCATCCGATGCCGGTGTTATGTAATTACATTGTATATGTTGTGTTGCCCTATTATGTATTTTCTTTTATTTCCTTTTCTTTTCATGTACTTAATGATCTGTCAAGCTGCTCGCAGAAAAATACTTTTCACTGTATCTCGGTACACGTGACAATAAACAAATCCAATCCGATCCAAACGAGTTGCCAATCAGAATTTCCTTCCATGCTGTTAAATTAAGAATTCTGAATACCTTCAGAATGGGCGAGCTGGGACTCCTCAGAAGTCCCAATTGGGTATTGCCGTGGAGATTACCCAGGAAACATTAGGCAGAGAAATCTTAGTCTAACTCCTAGAAAACTATACAACTGAGCCCCAATCACTTACATTGATCCCCTGACTCCCCATTTGACATCCCTGACTACCCACCCCTGACCCCTTGGCTCCCCGGATTAAATCTGACCCAACATCACCATCTGACCTCTCCTCCAATCTCCCCAACTCCCCCTGACTCCCGACTAACCCCAAATCTGACCGACTGGTCCCCAACACCTGACTCCACAACAAATTCCCCCCGGAGCCCTTACAAACCAACCTAACCCAACTTCAGTAGTCGCCTCCCCCATTATCCTTGACTACCCTCAACCTGATCTTACTAGCCCCCACCACCCAAATCTCCACAGGCCCCCCCAAGACATGAACTCACAACCTGATCCCTCGCACCCCAAACCCACCCTCGCCTAACATCACCACCTGACTCTTCCACTGACACCCCCCCCCCCCATGCCCTGGTTCCCCTACAGCCATATCTAACCTGACCTTATCACCCTATCCAACTGGAACCCTGCCAACCTACCCATCTACCACATTTCCCACCTACCATACTACTAACTGCTGTCCTACCACCCTCCCCACCTATCACCCTACCCACCTGCCACCCTACCTACCTACCACCCTCCCCACCTATCACCCTACCCACCTGCCACCCTACCTACCTACCACCCTACCCACCTATCACCCTATCCACCTGCCACCCTATGCCCTTATCCACTTATCACACCTACCCTACCCTTTACCCACTTGTATCACCCACCCTAGACCATTACCCATCTGTAAAATGTAAATGTTGCCACAGTCCCAGAGGACTATAGGCTGCACTCTTCTTTGAGAGCGAGCTGACTGGTGGTGAGTTAACTTGAAGATCACCGCACCTGAGGCGAGGGACAAGGTTGAGAAAGCGGGGCGTTCATGAATAACCTCAGCCTGTATGGGAATTGATTGATTTTGATTGATTGATTAATTGATACTTATTGTCACATGTACTGAAGTACAGTGAAAATTAATTTTCTGCGGCCAAGTACCGAGACGTAGCCACTTTCTGTCATTGGTGCCGGTCAGTCCACAACGCCAATCCAGACCAGCACAGGCTTCTGCTTGAATTAAAGGCACAGGGCACTTTCCTTAAAGACATTTGCCCATAAATCTTCCATGGATCAAAAATATAATGACAAATATAAAAGAAAAGGGAAATAAAGGAATAAACAAGAACAAACAGGAAGCGCCCCTACATTAGTCAGAAGCAAAGTACAAATTATTTGCTGTCCGCCTGAACCACAATAAATGTGTGCAAAGAGCAGAACAATGGAATCTGGAGAAGAAATAGTCGATTAAGGGAAAGTAATCTGTCAATTGTCCAAAGGTATATAATGGGTGGAATTCTTTGGCCGTGCCTGCTGGTGTCTGGAAATTCCAGCCCGAGGACAATGGACCTTTACATGTTCCGCGTCCTGTCCGTGACGATCTTGCGGTGGTTGCGGCCGAAGAATCCAGCCCAATAGCTTTCTCTGGATCTGCAGTTAATGATTTAATATTAAAGTAGACTCCCAGGAAGTCAGCAGAAACAGTTTGGCCAGAATCTTCCATTCTGCAGTATATTGTGGAGGAATCAAACAACCCCAATGATTCATCAGAGTCCATGCATGGTTGGTGACTACAAACAAAATGGAGAACGGTTATTCAGGAAGTAACTGAACACATCAAATGATTTCTCGGAAGCACACAGAGGCAAGGTCCAGGCACACAAGCCACCAAACAACTCATTGCCCAACCCTCAAGCACCGCCTGTCCCACACGTGGCAGAGTCTGCAGATTGCCCATTGGACTGATAAGCCATTTCAGAACTGTTAGGAGGTTGGAATGAAATGAAAAGTAAAGAATTGGATTTTTTTTAAATGGAGGGTTTTAGGCTACACTGAAGACTTCTGAGATGAAGATTCGCCGAGTAGCAGGGTGAAAGAGTCACTTTGTTAAACAAAGTGGTGATTTACAGTCTTGAAGTGGAGACCTAGATCATAGCCATGCCCAGTTGCAAAGCCGAGCTCTCTCAGTGAATCAACCTGTTGTACAGAAAGAAAGTTGCAGAAGCTTGTCTATGTCAGACCCCGTAAGATCTGCCCTAAACTAGAAGATAGATTCCCAAAAGAAAGCTACAGATCCTGTGTGGTAATTATTTTCTGGGTTTAACTCAAAATGTTGAAATCTATGGGATGTTGTTTTGGGGAAGGTATATTCTCAGAGTTTAGGATAGTAGATAGGTTTGGACTGGGGATAATTTCAGCATGATGTCTGGGTAACCATTGTTGTAGTTGATTGTACATGTTGTTCTTCAATTTAGTCTTTCTTGTGTGTTTTAAAGTTTAATGAACATTTTGTTATTTGAATAATTTACAATAAGACCGTCTACCTCATCGGGTTTTATCCCTTTCCTCACATTTTTTTCCAAATCGCAAAAATAAATGGTTATGATCCAGGGTTCTAAGTTTCCCTTCTGGGATTTGGGAGGCTCTTGCACTGAATATCAGCAGGGTTCACAACTGAGCGCATCAAACCAGACATGTGCCGTATGTAAGGATGTCAGTTATGCCAATGCTCCTGCAAATGCCACCCTGAAATGGGCTGGATAGCTGGAGTCCCTGCTTGTTTCCAGTGGTAGGACCTTTTAATATGTATTCTGTGACATCGTGGGCTGGATTCTCCATTTGGGGAAGTAGGTTCCCACGCAGGTATGAAAACGGTAGTGTTTTACACCAGGAAAACTGGCGCAAAACAGCCACCAATTCTCTGCTCCGGGGGCGGGTGGGTAGCAACCAGGCAGCGTAGAGATCCCAGCTCCAGCTGCCGATGCGGCCTGGAGCATTGCAGGGTCCATGGCTGTGCATGCGCACTGCAGCGGCCTGCAGCAGCAGCGGCGCCGTGCTTCATGGCGGATGCAGCCCGCGGGCCCGGCCCGCAAAAACAGTTCCCCCTTCGGACGGCTCGCACACCCTGGACACCCCGCCCCCCTCCCTCCCACAGTGCCCCCCAACCCCAAATAAAGCCCCACTGCCCGCAGATTGGCCCTCCCCTGACTGTGGCGGCGCTGGACTGAGTCCGGGCAGCCGCCACGCTGAATTCCCGATGGGTGAGACCACACGTGTCCCACGCCGCAACTTGGATGGTCGGGGAAGGAGCATCACGGGGTGGGCCTCAGGCAATGGCCTGAGGCTGTGGACAAAGCGTCCGGCGTACCCATAGAGTACACCGATTTTCAGGGGGCGGAGCATCGCAAAAGCGACGCCACCCCCGCTTTTGCCGTCTTCGGGGATTCACCGCCCCATCGTCAAATGCGATTTCGCCGTCGGGATCAGAGAATCCGGCCCCTTGTTTCATCCTTTTAAGCTGCTGCAGCATTTAAGTGATTTAGGTTTCATGTCTTCTCTCACTCCAAAAATAGCATCAATAATACCAGCGGTCCACATTCTTCATTACAATAAATCATGCCCATTTAAATTGGACTTGGTCAGGAAGGAGTTACACTGGTGGGCATAAGCCCCACCCCAACACATTTCCAGCAGGAATCCTGCTGGATCAAAAAATACAGTCTCTAGACTCCAACAGTTCTTCAGTATTGAACCACCCTTTGAAAGTACTATTTTTGAATGATTTATACTGTAAACTTTATCATTACATCGTAACATTGGGCAGCACGGTAGCCTTGTGGATAGCACAATTGCTTCACAGCTCCAGGGTCCCAGGTTTGATTCCGGCTTGGGTCACTGTCTGTGCGGAGTCTGCACATCCTCCCCGTGTCTGCGTGGGTTTCCTCCGGGTGCTCCGGTTTCCTCCCACAGTCCAAAGATGTGCAGGTTAGGTGGATTGGCTATGATAAATTGCCCTTAGTGTCGAAAAATTGCCCTTAGTGTTGGGTGGGGTTACTGGGTTATGGGGATAGGGTGGTGGTGTTGACCTTGGGTAGGGTGCTCTTTCCAAGAGCCGGTGCAGACTCGAATGGCCGAATGGCCTCCTTCTGCACTGTAAATTCTATGATAATCTATGAACAAAATACCTGCAAAATATTTGACTTTAAAGAATAGTAATTCACAGAAAGCTCTAATAATGTGAATTACTCAGAAGCCTAGATTGTATCAAGATCGTATCAAACAAACAGAATAGAGCATAAGATAACAGATAAATCTTTAGCAGCATTAAATTTAACATAACCAACGGCTTGAATGCAACTTCACATTAATGTTTTTTTTCCATTCTGTTATAACCTGCACATGTCTTACAGGGAGAGATGATTAACTACCCCGTGGATCTTGCAGAATTCGAGCTTCCCTGATAAGGGGGCGGGGGACCCTTAACAATACTGAGCTTTGTATAAATAGAGTTGGCCAGTAAAGCACCGACTAGAGAAGATCCAGTGGGGAACTACTGGAGCTGTATGTAATAGTAATTGTAAAATAAAGTAAGTTTTTGTTTCGACCTACTCGGTGTGAACTCTTCGTTGCCCTTACAAAACATTCCAAAATATCAGCTCAGATAATTGACATGATTAAATGGAAAGTTCTTACTTCGGCAAGAAACATTTCAAATAGTCAAGCTATTATTGCTAACATTTTAGCAAATTGACTGCTCTCTTGAACCCAGCTTTAGACTTACTGTTCCAGAATGTTCCAGATAACAAAATGTATTCTGGTGCACAAAAGTGTTTTTTATTTTTGTGGCAAAAGAACTTCATTCATTATGACTAGGTAACGCTATATGAAGAAGATTGAATCTTCATGTTGCTCTTGTTGCTCTCCTGTATCTGGTTTAAGATCAGTTAAGCTGGCTTGTGGGATATGTTGAGAAGATTCCATGAATTCAAACGCCCGCACACCTCATGCTACCTTCTTAATTCTCTACCCATCAGGCAGACAGAATTAACATTGAGTTTTATATCATGTTGATGACCTTTTGAGCTCATGGTAAGTAATGATAATGCTAATGAAGTGATTTTTCAAATAATTGTGCACCCAGTGAAATCTTCATGTACCCTCATCTCAGTGATGGTGAATATTACTTGGCATGAAATATTCCCTTGGGCAAATGTAATGCGATTGAAATGTATTAAAATTTCCAATGCATGAGACATATCTCCAAGCACCACTTAGTGAAGTATTAATATACCTATTTCTCACATCAGCCTCCAAGGGTGACTGCACAAATAGTACTGATTAATGTGCTGTGATGTCCACTGGGAAGTGAGTTTGAATTGTCACCGTTAAGTTCTAATATTTGGATTTATTGCTGACAGAGAGAGAGAGAGAAATAGAGAGAGAGAGAGATAGAAGACTTTTATCCCTTGAAGAAAATCTCAAGTAAAGGACAGCACTTAATTGACACAGCATCCAATCACTCAAAACATGTGTCCCCCCACTCCCCCTCCCTGCCATGATTTAGTTGCTTAAGTGGGTGGTTAGCTGAGTTACCCCAACCATCGTGGTCCCAGATCCTATTCCAAGTCAGTATCGAGTTAGCTGAGCTCAGCAAGGGGATAGATTTGTCGAGTCCCGACCTCCAGATGAGGGCTGAGGAGGGCAGGCGGGCAATCAACCAAAAAGAACAGAGGTTACCAGGCCAGATAGCCAGCAGCAACAACCAGGCAGCCAGCCAGGAGCACACGCGGTCGTCAGGGGTCGAGGCTCGAGCGTCAAGATCTGGCCATATCTTTTTATTAAAACAGTAAAAGGTATATACAAGGCCAAACGGTACAAACACAAATTTTGTGTTGGAGAAACAGGGTACCCTCCCCTCAGTAAGAGGGGGGGTAGGATAATCTGATTATTAAACCAGTTCACATCACAGTTGTACAAAAAAACAAACGGTACAAGCACTAAACTTTGCGCTGGAGAGACCAGATACCCTCACCTCCGTACCAACAGAAGGGAAAGGAATGGGGATGAAATGAAAATGAAATGAAAATCGCTTATTGTCACAAGTAGGCTTCAATGAAGTTACTGTGAAAAGCCCCTAGTCGCCACATTCCAGCACCTGTTCGGGGAGGCTGTTACGGGAATTGAACCGTGCTGCTGGCCTGCCTTGGTCTGCTTTTAAAGCCAGCGATTTAGCCCAGTGTGCTAAACCAGCCCCTGCTCATGGTGGGAGAGAGGGGAAAGGAGGGTGGTGGGGCCCATTACGCCACTGCCTGAACTATCTACAGAGGCAGAAAAACAAAAAACCTTCAATTATGATGTGCCAGATTCCGGGAGTCCCCCAGAGGGGGTGAGGGGCGACACAGTGTCAGGCACTAGTGAGCCCTGCACCCCACTGCAGAGAGGTCACCTCATGTGCACCCTCCGCTCCCAACACCAGGCGGCTGACAGCCTTCGGACAGTCACCCTCCGGGCCCGAATCCTCCACCACACTGAGTGCGGCGGGCGTCATGGGTCCACCAACCAACCCAGGGCCTGCCTTGATCCTGCCACCAGGAGCCAAGGTGAGCAGAGCAGCAGCGAGGAGGTGCTAAGAAGGCCAGACAAACACCTGCATCATGTCTCAGGGAATTGGGGAGCAGCGGCCAGCAGGGGTAGGGCAATGTGACCAGAGCCAGAGGCCAGCCAAGCAGCAGGACTGAGAGTGAGAGGGCCGGACCGGGCAGTAATCAGACTGGGCAGCGAGGGTGAGATTTTGGGTTCTGTGCCTTGCATTGTGTGAGCTGAGAGTTGATGGGGTCAGGGGGACATTGGAGGTGGGACTCAACATCATCATGGGTGGGGTTTGATGTCATTGGAGTAGGGCTCGATGTAATTGGAGGTGGGGCTCGACATCCTTGGGGGCGGCCGCCATGTCACCCGGGAGTGGGCCATAATGGGGGGCCGCCGCAAAGAAGGAGTGTGCAGGGTACCCAAAAGTGTAAGTCTGCCTCTGAGAGGTCCTACAAGAGATTGGATTACAATGTCAGTGCTGTGGAGGCAAATGACCTCACAGGCGAGAGGTCCAGCAATTTCAGTGCAGTGTTTCAACTTCAACCATTTGGGACACTTTGGAAAGCTGTGCAAAGCTACGACACCCAGATGGGTGAAAAATCCAAAGACAATCCATGATATTGAGGTACCACATCAGGAAGAAACCCAGCATGCTTCTTTGGTGTGGTTAAGGATCTTGGATTCTCTTTTTGGAATGCAGACATCCCAGTAAGCAGTCACCTCACCCCACTAAGTTGGACGCAGGAATTAGTGTTACAGTCCTCCCAGATAAGGAATCATGGCTGAGAGACCTCTGGCTACAAGCAAAAGAAACACCGTTCTACGGGCCTGGAGGAATCCGCCTTCCTGTCATGGGCATGACCTTAGAACACAAAGATATTATGACCAGCAGATAGTCAAAGTCGTGTACATAATCTAAAACTCCTGTGTTGCCCATAACCTTCTTAAAATGGCAGAAGACATCAAGACAACCTCTGTCGCCAACAACACGAAGTTCCAAGACGCTCACAAGTAAAGAGACTCTTGGCTGGGACTCCTGCTCCGAATTGTTTTCACTCATCAAAGGGCAGGTTTGCCCAAATTCTTTGCAGGAGGCAGAGGTTCCTCTTTGGTCAGACCAACCAAACCCTCAGATAATTACAACTGTGCTTCAAGTTGAAGAAGCACAAGAAAATGACTAAAGGCAGGAGAATAGACCCAACCCCAGGCTTCAAGGTACGCTGTCACACGACCTGTAAACACCACAGCACAGACAATGCAACATTCAGCAAATGCACAAAGCTCACACATGAAGAATGTTCACTTTAGTGAGCAACTGACTGAGGGGGATGGGTTGACATTTGTGATCCAGTATTCCAGTTAAAGGTCAATGCCTTCAGGAGAGGATATTAACAAAGAAGAAGGGGAAGAGAGCCAATATTCTACCCTTGTCAGCAGTATGTTAAATAGTGATATGATTCACGATCTCCTCTGTTAGGGGCTTCAACATCCTGATTTGTTTTCTGGTTTTATGATTGGCAGATCTTGAGAGAGTATCAAGAATTTCCAGTTTTCATTTTAGGTGTTATATATGCTCTGTGTGCTTTTCATAGTCTTAGCTGTTTATATGATTTTTTTAAATGTGCTTTTTAAAAAATATATATTTTCATTGCCTTATTGATATGATCTTCTGTTCCATTTACCATATTACTATTTCTTTATTAAGCAGCTTCCAAGCCATTCAACACAATAATTTCCTTGTGACTGGGGCCTCTGCTCTCTCTCCTTTCTTCATTCTCTCTCCTCCATTTTTTTCTCTTCCACTTGTTTATCTTTCAGTTTCTTATTCCCTTAACATGTGATGCACAACGCACGGGGCACGATTTAACTAAATGGGAACAAAATCCCACAACGAGCACATTTAGCCATGTGTTTCCAGGGGAACGCACGGATGAGGCTATACATAGCCCTGCTATCTGCACTGAGGAGCTCTGCTCTCCCGAATTCCTCTGTGTAGTGAGTGCCCCCAGCGCGAGCCCTGACCCTCCCGGGAGCGGGTTCGCCCGTCTTCTAGCGGCCACATTGCGCCATGGCACTCTGTTTTTCGGGGGCAGCGTGGCCATTCGATTGTGCCCACGATATTTCCAGTACTTTCAATTTCTGTTTCTGGAGAATATGGCAAGTTGAAACCTTTGACACATTAATAGCATTTTCTAGCAACAATCATCAGTAAACCCATTTTTTTTTCGTAGGCCACAAACGAGTCTGAACAAGATGGTCAAAAGAAAACTTGGTTTATTGCAAAGCAATTATATTTACAATATGCATTGGATCCCAGCCGGGTCTGCTATGTCGGTTTCATACCAGGCCCACTTTCCAGCACCTTCCAGACCCACGGCCACTACCATCTAGAAGGACAAGAGCAGCAGATACTTGGGAACTCCATCACCTGGAGCTACCCTCAAGTCATTCACCTCCATGAGTTGGAAATATATTGCCGTTCCTTCACTGTCGCCGGGGCAACATCCTGGAACTTCCTCCCTAACAGCACAGTGGATGTACCTACACCTCAAGGACTGCAGCAGCTCAAGAAGGAAAATCATCACCACATTCTGATGGGCAACGAGGGATGGACAATAAATTCTGGCCTAACCAGCAATGCCTACATCCCGTAAATTAATTTTTTTAAAATCCGCATCAGCAACTTGTGACCCAGGCCAGTGCTGAAAAGCATAGTTATAGGCCGCTAACAACCAGGTCCAATGCTACACCCTCGTCGAGCTTTGGGCAGTATGGGCTTATCTTCTCTTAAAAGACCCAGTAAATACCCGTGGAAAGTCATTGTATATATATTTAAATGTATTTCACTCCAAACATACTCAAAAGTACCAAACCACAAATCAATAACATTGTCAACACCCTCACAGTTCACAGTTTTTGCAATTTCCCCCCCTGTTCCTCCCTTCCCCTTCCCCCACGACAAACACTTCCTCTAACATTGTCATGAACAGTCCCCTCCATGTTTCAAAGCCCTCCGCTGAGCCCTTCAACTTGAACTTGATCTTTTCCAGGCAAAGGAAGTCATACAGGCCCCCCAGCCAGGCTGCCACCCCCAGCGGCATTGGAACCGCCAATCCAACAATATCCTTTGCCGGACAATTAGAGAGGCGAAGGCCCTGACATGGCCCTCCTCCCCTCCATCTGCTCTGCACATCTCCTCCATCCTAAAGTGTCTCCTCAACTGGTTCCACACCCTAATCGTGGACTGCACCACCGGGCTCACCTCGCACCTCCCCGGTGTCAGCAGAAGCGATGCCTTCACCATGGCCCTCAGGCTGCACCCTCTACACTTGTCTTTGGAGACATATACATCAATCACACACAGTCAGCAAACTCCTGCCTAAAGCATTGCACTGGTCAAGGAGACACAGCCTGAGTGAGTGAGACACAGACAGAGTGAGAATTTGGTAATTTGGTGCAGTGAGGTAACCAGGAAAGGTAAGTGGTTAATCTAATTGTGCTGTTTTTCAGTTAAAAGTGCAGTGTAGATTAGTGTCTGATTGGCTGAAGCTGCCCCCACCCTAATTGCTGAGAGGCAGTTATCTGGCAGTCACCTGAGGCCTGTTAAGGGGCACAAAGGTACACATTGTATTCTTCTCTTTGAAGTTTTAGTGTGAGTCATCCTAAAGTCTGTATAAAAGACAGACAGAAAGCGCACTTAGTAAGCATTGCACTGGTCAAGGAGACACAGCCTGAGTGAGTGAGACACAGACAGAGTGAGAATTTGGTAATTTGGTGCAGTGAGGTAATTCGGTGAAGAGTGGGAGAAGGTGCTTTTTCCCGACTGTTTTGTTCTCTCTCTTTCTTCGGGCCTAATTTTAGGAGCCGTTCGGAGGAGGAGGAGGAATCTCTGTGAGTATAAAAACCTAACGGTAACTTCCTGTTTTCCATTTTTTTTTCCAAAAGTGACATCAGAGGAAAGCTGTGATCTGATTGGTTGATAGAAAATCTGCCCCAAATTTAAAAAAAAACACAGCTAAACTCGTAAACTTAAATTAAACTAATTAATTAATGATGGCTGGTCAGGTGATGTGTTTGAGCTGCTTGATGTGGGAGCTGGCAGATCCCATTGCGAGCTGCAGCAACCATATCTGCAGTAAGTGTTGGCTGCTCGAAGAGCTCCGGCTCAGAGTTGATGAGCTGGAGTCTGAGCTTCAAACACTGAGGCACATCCGGGAGGGGGAGACTTACCTGGACACTGTGTTTCAGGAGGCAGTCACACCTGTCAGAGTAAGTAGTTTAAATCCTGCCAGTGGCCAGGGACAGCAGGGTGTGACTGCAAGTCAGGCAGGTAAAGGGAACCAGCAGTCAGGAACTCAGGAGCCTCAGCCCTTGACCCTGTCCAACAGGTATGAGGCACTTGCTCCCTGTGTGGATGGCGAACAGGGCTGCAGGAAGGATGAGTCAGCTGACAAAGGCACCATGGTTCAGCAGGCCATTCAAGGGGAGGGAGTAAATAGGCAAGTTGTAGTTGTAGGGGATTCTATTATCAGGGGGATGGATAGTATCCTTTGTGAGCAGGATAAAGAGTCCCGCATGGTATGTTGCCTGCCCAGTGCTAGGGAGTGGGACATCTCTGACCAGCTTGAAAGGATACTGGAGAGGGAGGGGGAGGATCCAGTTGTTGTGGTCCATGTCGGTACCAACAACATAGGCAAGTCTAGAAAAGAGGACCTGTTTAGAGATTATAAAGAGCTAGGATTCAAATTAAAAAACAGGTCCTCAAGGGTCATAATCTCCGGATTACTGCCCGAGCCACGTGCAAATTGGCATAGGGAGGCAAGAATAAGGGAAGTTAACACGTGGCTGAAAGAGTGGTATGGGAAAGTGGGGTTCCTTTTCATGGGACACTGGCATCAGTTTTGGGACAGGGGGGACCTATACCGTTGGGATGGTCTCCACCTGAACCGAGCTGGGACCAGTGTTCTGGCGAAAAGAGTAAATAGGGTGGTCAATAGGACTTTAAACTAGAGATTGGGGGGGAAGGGAAAGTCAGGGAACCAAGAGGTGAAGTAATCAGTGGGAAGCGTAGCTGCTTAGGAATACAAAAAAGCACAAAAAGACAGAACTCAGGAGAGGTTACGATAGTCCCCATCCCACAAAATATGACACAGTGTATGGAAAGACTCAGTAAACCAAGGTCCACCACACTAAGAAAACAAAAAGGGACGGTCAATAGAGAATTAAAGGTGCTATATTTAAATGCGTGCCGTGTAAGGAACAAGGTAGATGAGCTTGTGGCCCAGATTGTGACTGGCAAGTATGATGTGGTAGGCATCACAGAGACGTGGTTGCAGGGGGTTCTGGACTGGCATTTAAACATCCAGGGATTCACAACCTATCGAAAAGACAGAGAGGTGGGCAGAGGGGACGGGGTTGCCTTGTTAATTAGGAATGAAATTAAATAGCACTAAACGACATAGGGTCAGATGATGTGGAGTCTGTGTGGGTAGAGTTGAGGAACCACAAAGGCAAAAAAACCATAATGGGAGTTATGTACAGGCCTCCTAACAGTGGTCAGGACCGGGGGCACAAAATGCACCACAAAATAGAAAGTGCATGTCAGAAAGGCAAGGTCACAGTGATCATGGGGGACTTCAATATGCAGGTGGACTGGGTAAATAATGCTGCCAGTGGACCCAAGGAAAGGGAATTCATTGAATGTTTACAGGAGGGCTTTTTGGAACAGCTTGTGATGGAGCCCACGAGGGAACAGGCCATTCTGGACTTAGTGTTATGCAATGAGCCAGACTTGATTAAAGGTCTTAAAGTAAGGGAGCACTTAGGAGGCAGTGATCATAATATGGTAGAATTCAATCTCCAATTTGAAAGAAAGAAGGTAGAATCAGATGTAAAGGTGTTACAGTTAAATAAATGTAACTACAGGGGCATGAGGGAGGAACTGACGAAAATCGACTGGGAGCAGAGCCTAGTGGGAAAGGCAGTAGAACAGCAATGGCAGGAGTTTCTGGGAGTAATTGAGGACACAGTACAGAGGTTCATCCCAAAGAAAAGAAAGGTTATCAGAGGGGGGATTAGGCAGCCATGGTTGACAAAGGAAGTTAGGGAATGCATCAAAGCAAAAGAGAAAGCCTATAATGTGGCAAAGAGTAGTGGGAAGTCAGAAGATTGTGAAGGCTACAAAAACAAACAGAGGATAACAAAGAGAGAAATAAGGAAAGAGAGGATCAATTATGAAGGTAGGCTAGCCAGTAACATTAGGAATGATAGTAAAAGTTTCTTTAAATACATTAAAAACAAACGGGAGGCAAAAGTAGACATTGGGCCGCTCCAAAATGGCACTGGTAATCTAGTGATGGGAGACAAGGAAATAGCTGAGGAACTAAATAAGTACTTTGCGTCAGTCTTCACAGTAGAAGACATGAGTAATATCCCAACAATTCAGGAGAGTCAGGGGGCAGAGTTGAATATGGTAGCCATCACAAAGGAGAAAGTGCTAGAGAAACTAAGAGGTCTAAAAATTGATAAATCTCCAGGCCCAGATGGGCTACATCCTAGAGTTCTAAAGGAGATAGCTGAAGAAATAGTGGAGGCGTTAGTTATGATCTTTCAAAAGTCACTGGAGTCAGGGAAAATCCCAGAGGATTGGAAAATCGCTGTTGTAACCCCCTGTTCAAGAAGGGAACAAGGAAAAAGATGGAAAATTATAGGCCAATTAGCCTAACCTCGGTTGTTGGCAAGGTTCTAGAATCCATTGTTAAGGATGAGCTTTCTAAATTCTTGGAAGTGCAGGGTCGGATTAGGACAAGTCAGCATGGATTTAGTAAGGGGAGGTCGTGCCTGACAAACCTGTTAGAGTTCTTTGAAGAGATAACAAATGGGTTAGACCAAGGAGAGCCAATGGATGTTATCTATCTTGACTTCCAAAAGGCCTTTGATAAGGTGCCTCACGGGAGACTGCTGAGTAAAATAAGGGCCCATGGTATTCGAGGCAAGGTACTAACATGGATTGACGATTGGCTGTCAGGCAGAAGGCAGAGAGTTGGGATAAAAGGTTCTTTTTCGGAATGGCAGCCGGTGACGAGTGGTGTCCCGCAGGGTTCAGCGTTGGGGCCACAGCTGTTCTCTTTATATATTAACGATCTAGATGACGGGACTGGGGGCATTCTGGTTAAGTTTGCCAATGATACAAAGATAGGTGGAGGGGCAGGTAGTATGGTGGAGGTGGGGAGGCTGCAGAAAGATTTAGACAGTTTAGGAGAGTGGTCCAAGAAATGGCTGATGAAATTCAACGTGGGCAAGTGCGAGGTCTTGCTCTTTGGAAAAAAGAATAGAGGCATGGACTATTTTCTAAACGGTGACAAAATTCATAATGCTGAAGTGCAAAGGGACTTGGGAGTCCTAGTCCAGGATTCTCTAAAGGTAAACTTGCAGGTTGAGTCCGTAATTAAGAAAGCAAATGCAGTGTTGTCATTTATCTCAAGAGGCTTGGAATATAAAAGCAGGGATGTACGTCTGAAGCTTTATAAAGCATTAGTTAGGCCCCATTTAGAATACTGTGAGCAATTTTGGGCCCCACACCTCAGGAAGGACATACTGGCACTGGAGCGGGTCCAGCGGAGATTCACACGGATGATCCCAGGAATGGTAGGCCTAACATACGATGAACGTCTGAGGATCCTGGGATTATATTCATTGGAGTTTAGGAGGTTGAGGGGAGATCTAATAGAAACTTACAAGATAATAAATGGCTTAGATAGGGTGGATGTAGGGAAGTTGTTTCCATTAGCAGGGGAGACTAGGACCCGGGGGCACAGCCTTAGAATAAAAGGGAGTCACTTTAGAACAGAGATGAGGAGAAATTTCTTCAGCCAGAGAGTGGTGGGTCTGTGGAATTCATTGCCACAGAGGGCGGTGGAGGCCGGGACGTTGAGTGTCTTTAAGACAGAAGTTGATAAATTCTTGATTTCTCGAGGAATTAAGGGCTATGGAGAGCGAGCGGGTAAATGGAGTTGAAATCAGCCATGATTGAATGGTGGAGTGGACTCGATGGGCCTAATGGCCTTACTTCCGCTCCTATGTCTTATGGTCTTATGGTCTAAACCAGGACCGCCCCAGCACCTCAAATAAGTTTGGTCACTCCGATCCCTGAGGCACACCACTCGTCACTGGCTGCCACCTTGAAAAAGATCCCTTTATCCCCACTCGGACGCCTTCTCTGCATCCATCCATCTCTACCTCCTGGTCTATCAAGGCTATCATCACATTCAATAGCCTCCAAACATTGGCCGATAGTTGCCACCCCTTCACAAACCCCATCTGCTCTTCTCTATCAACACCGATACACAGTTCTCTATCCTCTCTGCCAGCGCCTTTGCCAATAGCTTTGCATCTACATTTAACAACAATATCGGGCGGTACAAACCACACTGCTCCAGGTCTTTGTCTTTCTTTAAAATGAGCCCATAAGACCATAAGATATAGGAGCAGAATTAGACCACTCGACCCAGCAAGTTTGCTCCACCATTCAATCATGGCTGATATTTTCTCATCCCATTCTCCTGCCTTCTCCCCATAACCCATGATCCCAATTATTAATCAAGAACCTATCTATCTCTGTCTTAAATACATTCAGTGATTTGGCCTCCACAGCCTTCTGAGTCAAAGAGTTCCACAGATTCACCACCCTCTGGCTGAAGAAATTCCTCCTCTTCTCTGTTTTAAGGGATCGTCCCTTTCGTCTGAGATGGTGTCCTCTGGTTCTAGTTTCTCCTGCAAGTGGAAACATCCTCTCCACATCCACTCTATCCAGGCCTCACAGTATCCTGTAAGTTTCAATAAGATCCCCCCTCATCCTTCTAAACTCCAATGGGTACAGACGCAGAGTCCTCAACCATTCCTCATACGACAAGCTGTTCATTCCAAGCATCATTCTTGTGAACCTCCTCTGGGCCGTTTCGAAGGCCAGCACATCCTTCCTTAAACACGGGGCCCAAAACTGCTCACAATACTCCCAAATACTCTAACCAAAGCTTTATACAGCCTCAGAAGTACCTCCCTGGTCTTGTATTCTAGCCCTCTTGACATGAATGCTAACATTTAATTTGCCTTCTTAACTGCCGACTGAACCTGCACATTAACTTGAAGAGAATCGTGAACAAGGATTCCCAAGACCCTTTGTGCTTCTAATTTCCTAAGCATTTCCCCATTTAGAAAATAGTCTATGCCTAAATTGCTCCTTCCAAAGTGCATAATCTCACACTTTTCCACATTGTATTTAATCTGCCACTTCATTGTCCACTCTCCTAGCCTGCCCAAATCCTTCTGCAGCCTCCTTGCTTCCTCAATACTACCTGTTCCTCTGCAGATCTTTGTATCATCTGCAAACTTAGCCTTCAGTTTCTTCTTCCAGATCATTAATGTATATTGTGAAAAGTTATGGTCCCAGCACAGATCCCTGAGGCACACCACTCGTCACCGGCTGCCATCCTGTAAAATACTCCTTTATCCCCACTCTCTGCCTTCTGCCAGTCAGCCAATCCTCTACCCATGCCAGGATCTTACCCTGAACACCATGGGCTCTTAACTTATTTAACAGTCTCCTATGCGGCACCTTGTCAAAGGCCTTCTGGAAATCTAAATAAATCACGTCCACTGGTTCTCCTTTGTCTAACTTCCTTGTTACTTCCTCAAAGAACTCTAACAGATTTGTCAGACATGACCTCCCTTTGACAAAGCCGTGCTGATTCAGTCCTATTTTACCATGCACTTCCAAGTACTTCGCGATCTCATCTTTAATAACAGACTCTAAAATCTTACCAATGACCAAAGCCAGGCTAATCGGCCTATAATTTTCTGTCTTCTGCCTGCCTCTCTTCTTAAACAGTGGTGTTGCATTAGCCACGTTCCAGTCCTCTGGGACCCTTTCTGCCTCCAATGATTCCTGAAAGATCGTCACCAATGCCTCCACAATTTCCTCAGCTATCTCTTTTAGGACCCCGGGGTGTAGTCCATCCGGTCCAGGTGACTTATCCACCTTCAGACTTTTCAGTTTCCCCAGAATCTTCTCCTTAGTAATGGTCAATACACTCACCTCTGCCCTCCGGTTCTCCTGGAGCTCTGGCACCGTGTCTTCCACCGTCAAGATTGATGCAAAGTAACTATTCAGTTCATCTGCCATTTCTTTGTTTCCTATCATTACTTCTCCAGCCACATTTTCCAGTGGTCCAATGTCTATTTTTGCTTCTCTCTTACCTTTTATATATTGAAAAAACTCTTCCTATCTTCCTTTATATTATTAGCTAGCTTGCACTCATACTTCATCTTCTCCCCCTTATTGCTTTCTTTGTTGTCCTCGGCTCACTTTTAAAGGCTTCTCAATCCTCTGGCTTCCCACAAATCCTCGCCACTTTGGATGCTTTTTCTTTAGCTTTTATGCTGTCCTTGATATCACTCATCAGCCATGGATGTCTTGTCCTCCCCTTAGCATGTTTCCCCCTCCTTGGGATGAATTTCTGTTGTGCCTTTCTAATAACCCTCCAAAACTCCTGCCATTGCTCTTCCACTGTCTTCCCTGCTAGGCTCCTTTCCAATCATCTCTGGCCAGCTCCTCCCTCATGTCTTTGTAGTTACCCTTATTTAATTGTAATACCATTACATCTGAATGCAGCTTCTCCCTCTCAAACTGCAGGGTAAATTCTATCATATTGTGGTCACTGCTCCCTAAGGGTTCCTTCACCTTTAGAGATGTGGATCAGAAATTGGCTAGCTGAAAGAAGACAGAGGGTGGTGGTTGATGGGAAATGTTCAGAATGGAGTTCAGTTACAAGTGGCGTATCACAAGGATCTGTTCTGGGGCCGTTGCTGTTTGTCATTTTTATCAATGACCTAGAGGAGGGCGCAGAAGGGTGGGTGAGTAAATTTGCAGACAACACTAAAGTCGGTGGTGTTGTCGACAGTGCGGAAGGATGTAGCAGGTTACAGAGGGACATAGATAAGCTGCAGAGCTGGGCTGAGAGGTGGCAAATGGAGTTTAATGTAGAGAAGTGTGAGGTGATTCACTTTGGAAGGAATAACAGGAATGTGGAATATTTGGCTAATGGTAAAGTTCTTGGAAGTGTGGATGAGCAGAGGGATCTAGGTGTCCATGTACATAGATCCCTGAAAGTTGCCACCCAGGTTGATAGGGTTGTGAAGAAGGCCTATGGAGTGTTGACCTTTATTGGTAGAGGGATTGAGTTCCGGAGTCATGAGGTCATGTTGCAGCTGTACAAAACTCTGGTACGGCCGCATTTGGAGTATTGCGTACAGTTCTGGTCACCGCATTATAGGAAGGACGTGGAAGCTTTGGAGCAGGTGCAGAGGAGATTTATCAGGATGTTGCCTGGTATGGAGGGAAAATCTTATGAGGAAAGGCTGATAGACTTGAGGTTGTTTTTGTTAGAGAGAAGAAGGTTAAGAGGAGACTTAATAGAGGCATACAAAATGATCAGGGGGTTAGATAGGTTGGACAGTGAGAGCCTTCTCCCACGGATGGAAATGGCTAGCACGAGGGGACATAGCCTTAAACTGAGGGGTAATAGATATAGGACAGAGGTCAGAGGTAGGTTCTTTACGCAAAGAGTGGTGAGGCCGTGGAATGCCCTACCTGCAACAGTAGTGAACTCGCCAACATTGAGGGCATTTAAAAGTTTATTGGATAAGCATATGGATGATAATGGCATAGCGTAGGTTAGATGGCTTTTGTTTTTTGACTTCCCATGTCGGTGCAACATTGTGGGCCGAAGGGCCTGTACTGCGCTGTATCGTTCTATGTTCTATGTTCTATGTTTAGTTCCCTAATCAAGTTTGCCTCATTACAGAATTGCCTGTGCCCCAGTAGGCTCTGTCACAAGCTGCTCCAAAAAACATCTCTTAGACATTCCACAAATTCCTTTTCTTGGGATCCACTACCAACCTGATTTTCCCAGTCCACCTGCATATTGAAGTCCCCCATGATTATTGTAATATTGCCTTTTTTACATGCTTTTCTATCTCCTGATTTATTTTCTGTGAGGTGGACGCCTGAAACAGCGTGGGAGAAGCTTTCCCCTTCCCCCGACTCATTGCACATCTCCACTAGCAGGGGCCCCAGCTCTGCCCCAACCCTCTAATAAAGCACCATAGGGACCGGTCCGGGCCCAGGCCTTCCCTGATTGCATCGCGCCCACACAATCATAGAATCATAGAATCCCTACCGTGCAGAACGAGGCCATTTGACCCATCAAGTCTGCACCAACCCTGCAACTGAACACTCTGCCCATTTTTGAGTGTTCACTTTTCCCTATCCCGTAATCCCTTAACCTAACCACATCCCTGGACATTAAGTGGCAATTTAGCATGGCTAATCCACCTAACCTGCACATCTTTGGACTGTGGGAGGAAACCGGAGGACTCTGAGGAAATCCACGCAGACACATGGAGAATGTGTAAATTGCACACAGACAGTCACCAGAGGCAGGAATTAAACCTGGGTCCCTGGTGTTGTGAGGCAGCAGTGCTAACGACTGTGCCATCGAATCTATCACCTCCTCCATTCCAATCGGGGCCCCTAGCCCCTGTATCCTCGCTACATCCATCGTCGGGAACTCAAGGCCATCCAGAACCCGCCCCATGCCCTCATTCCCTAACGGGGGCTCCAAATTGTAGAATTTTCGCTAAAAAGCCTCAAACACCCCATGTAGCTCCTCTGGCTCAGTTACCAGCTTGCCCCCCCCCCCCCCCCCCCCCCCCCCGGCATCTCTCAGGCGCCCAATTTCCCTTATCTGCCTCATCAGTTGATGTGCAAGCATCCTACTTGCCTTCTCCCCACATTCATACATTGCCCACCTGGCCCTGTGCAGCTGTCCCACTGCCTCCCCCCTCGACAAACTCCATTTGGAACTTCTGCCTCTCCTTCAGCTGCGCCTCCTCAGGTGCCGTCATGTATCTCTGGTCCAGACTTCCGGGTGCGGCTATGCAGAGCTAGGTCGCATATTCGGCAGCTCCTGCTTGGAACGGACTTTTGGGCTCTTTTACAGGGCCCCCACGGCATTTGTTTGACATTTCCCGGTGTGGGAAGAAGACTGCAATATTCCCCCGACAGTGTCCCCCAGGAAGGGTATGTCTCTGGGTTGCCAGACACGGCAGAAACAGTAAAAGATTTGGCTGCAACTGCAGGATAAACAGGGCCTCTTCCAGCATGCAGGCGGGGGAAGGGCAAGTTTAAAGCTGCAAGCTGACCTG
This sequence comes from Scyliorhinus torazame, assembly GCF_047496885.1. Taxonomy (NCBI): domain Eukaryota; kingdom Metazoa; phylum Chordata; class Chondrichthyes; order Carcharhiniformes; family Scyliorhinidae; genus Scyliorhinus; species Scyliorhinus torazame. Next base: position 118,060,763 of record NC_092708.1, read on the forward strand.
AGGGCCTGTATCAAAGGTGAATTCTAGCAGCAGAGGGAACAACTGTGAAAAGACCTCATCAAGGCCACTGAAGGGACTTCCGGTTGCGGTGATGCCTAGCTAGCCGCACGCTTCGGCGGCTCCAGCTCCGACGGACCTTCGGGCTCTTTTAAGAGCCCCAACGGGGAATTTTTCGACGACGCAACCCGGTGTGGGGTGTGTGAGAAGGGAGTCCCCCCCAAACGAAGGAGGAAAAAACCGGCGGCGGCGGCTGCAGCGCGAGGAATCGTCGACCAAAGGGTCAGAAAGAGAGAAGTACAAGATGGTGGCGGAGAAAGCGCAGGCGACATGGGGGCCTGAGCAGGATGAAATTGTGAGACGGTGCGTGGAGCTGCTGAAGAGGGAGGTGCTGACCCCGTTGCTACAGGCAATTGAGGGGCTCAAGGAGACATTAAAGACCCAGGAGACAGAGCTCCGCGTGGTGGAGCAGAAGGTGACAGATATTGAGGACGAGATCCTGGGCCTGGCGGTTAAGACACAGACGCACGAGGCACTTCATAAAAAGTGTACTGAAAGGGTCGAAGCCCTAGAAAATGGAGCGCGAAGGAAGAACCTTCGGATACTGGGTCTCCCTGAGGGTGTGGAAGGAGTGGACTGTGGAGCGTACGCAAGTACGATGCTGAGCTCACTGATGGGTGCTGAGACCCCTACGGGCCCCTTGGAGGTGGAGTGGGCAAATCGGATTCCGGCGAGAAGACCAAAAGCGGGAGAACCACCCAGGGCGATAATCGTGCGATTTTACCGCCTTAAGGATAGAGAAGAGGTCCTGAGATGGGCTAAAAAGGTGCGGAGTAGCAGATGGGAGAATGCAGTGGTACGGGTATACCAGGATTGGAGTGCGGAGGTGGCGAGAAGGAGGGCGAGCTTCAACCGAGCCAAAGAGGTGTTGCATAAAAGGAAGGTGAAGTTCGGGATGCTGCAGCCGGCAAGACTATGGGTCACATATCAGGAGAGACACCATTATTTCGAGACGGCGGATGAAGCATGGACCTTCATCAAAGAAGAGAAATTGGATCGGAGCTGAGGGACTGATGCTGCAGGAAATGTTATTGTTAATGTTATGGTTGAAGTTAATTGAGAAGTAAATTGGGAAGGGGGGAGACATTGGGGAAATGTGGGCGCCGGTGAGGGGGGAAAGACGGGACATAGTTGGAGAATGGGGAAGGGGAGGGGGAGGGGAAAGGGAGCTGCGCCATAAGAGGCGGGTCAGGTAAAGGGATGTTCCCGCGCCAGAAAGAATAAGGCGGGAAGACAGGCGCAAGGCGGATGGGAGTTCCCCACACGGGGGGGTCGAGGAGTGAGCAGGAGTAGCCGGGGTCAGTTGAAGTCAGCTGACTTACGGAAGTAATATGGGGGGAGCAATCATGCTAGAAAGAGATCTAGCGGGGAGGGGGGGAGGGAGGGGGGGGGGGGGGGGGACAACTGGGTTGCTGCTGCGGAAATTCAAAAGGAAATGGCTAAAGAGTGGGTGGGCGGGGATGGTGTGCGACGCTGGGGGAGCGAGCGGGAGCGCGGAGGCGGGATATGGGACTGGCCTAGAGAAGGTAATGGCTAGTCGACACGGGAGGGGGGCAGGTAGCCCCCTAGTGAGGCTGATCACGTGGAACGTGAGAGGCCTGAACGGACCGATAAAAAGGGCCCGAGTGCTCGCGCATTTGAAAGGACTAAGGGCAGACGTGGTTATGCTCCAAGAGACGCACCTAAAGGTGGCGGACCAAGTTAGGCTAAGGAAAGGATGGGTGGGACAGGTGTTCCACTCAGGACTGGACGCAAAGAATAGAGGGGTGGCCATTTTGGTGGGGAAACGGGTAGCATTTGAAGCAAAGAACATTGTAGCAGATAGCGGAGGTAGATATGTAATGGTGAGTGGCAGGCTGGAGGGAATGGAGGTCGTGTTGGTTAATGTGTATACCCCAAACTGGGACGATGCGGGATTTATGAGACGGATGCTGGGGCGTATACCGGACCTGGAGGTAGGAAACTTGATTTTAGGAGGGAACTTTAATACGGTGCTGGACCCGGGGCTAGATAGATCCAGCTCAAGGACCGGAAGAAGGCCGGCAGCGGCCAAGGTACTTACGGGGTTTATGGACCAAATGGGGGGAGTGGATCCATGGCGATTTCTTAGACCTAGGGCTAGGGAGTTTTCCTTCTTCTCCCATGTCCATAAAGTGTACTCCCGGATAGATTTTTTTGTTTTGGGAAGGCCGTTGATCTCTAGGGTGGAAGAAGCTGAGTACTCAGTCATAGCGGTTTCAGATCATGCCCCACATTGGGTGGACCTGGAATTAGGAGAGGAAAGGGAGCAGAGAACACTCTGGCGATTAGATGTGGGACTGATGGCGGATGAGGGAGTGTGTGCAAGAGTGCGGGGGTGTATTGAGAGATACCTGGAGGTCAATGACGACGGTGAGGTCCCTGTGGGAGTGGTTTGGGAAGTACTAAAAGCGGTGGTCAGAGGAGAGCTGATCTCCATTGGGGCCCACAAAAGGAAAACAGAGGCCAAGGAAAGGGAAAGATTACTGGGGGAGATTTTAAGGGTGGATAGGGAATTTGCAGAGGCCCCGGAGGAGGAATTGTACAGGGAGAGGAGACAACTCCAGACGGAATTTGACCTTCTGACCACCAGAAAGGCGGAGGTACTGTGGAGGAAGGCACAGGGGAGGAGGTATGAATATGGGGAAAAGGCTAGTCGCCTGTTGGCTCATCAATTGCGAAAGAGGGCAGCAGCGAGGGAGATAGGAGGAATTAGAGACGAAAGGGGAGACACGGTGCGAAGGGCAGGAAAGATAAATGAGGTGTTCAAGACCTTCTATGAGGAACTGTATAGGTCTCAACCCCCAGAGGGAGAGGAGGGGATGCGGCAGTTCCTGGACCAATTGAGGTTCCCGAAAGTGGAGGAGCGGGGGGTGGTAGGCCTGGGGGCACCGATTGGGGTGAACGAGGTTATTAAGGGACTGGGAAGCATGCAAGCAGGGAAGGCCCCAGGACCAGACGGGTTCCCGGTGGAGTATTACAGAAAATATGTGGACTTGTTGGCCCCGTTGATGGTGAGGACGTTCAATGAGGCCAGGAAAGGGGGGACTCTACCCCCGACGATGTCGGAGGCGACGATATCGTTAATTTTGAAGAGGGATAAAGATCCGTTGCAGTGCGGGTCCTATAGACCCATTTCATTATTGAACGTGGACGCCAAATTGTTGGCAAAGGTACTGGCATCGAGGATAGAGGACTGTGTCCCGGGGGTGGTGCACGAAGACCAGACAGGGTTTGTAAAAGGGAGACAACTGAATGTTAACGTGCGACGACTATTAGGGGTGATAATGATGCCCCCAGTGGAGGGGGAGGCAGAGATAGTGGCGGCAATGGACGCAGAGAAGGCATTTGATAAGGTGGAGTGGGAGTATTTATGGGAAGTGTTAAGGAGGTTTGGGTTTGGGAACGGGTTTATTAGCTGGGTTAGACTTCTTTATGGGGCTCCAACGGCAAGCGTAGTTACAGGTCGACATAGATCGGAGTATTTCCGACTATATAGGGGAACAAGACAGGGATGCCCGCTGTCTCCATTGTTGTTCGCGTTGGCAATTGAACCTCTGGCCATGGCGTTGAGAGACTCTAGGAAATGGAGAGGGGTGATTAGAGGGGGAGAAGAACACCGAGTCTCGTTATACGCGGATGACCTATTGTTATACGTGTCGGACCCAGCGGGGGGATGATAGAGGTTATGCGAATTTTGAGGGGGTTCGGGGATTTCTCGGGGTATAGGCTAAACATGGGGAAGAGTGAATTATTTGTGATACGTCCAGGGGACCAAAGTAGAGAGATAGAAGGCTTGCCTCTAAGGAAAGTGGAAAGAAACTTCCGATACCTGGGGATTCAGATCGCTAGGAGCTGGGGAACCTTGCACAGACTTAATCTGACACGGTTGGTAGAACAAATGGAGGAGGACTTCAAGAGGTGGGACATGCAGCCTCTATCGCTGGCGGGCAGGGTGCAAGCAATTAAGATGATGGTCCTCCCGAGGTTCTTATTTGTATTTCAATGTCTCCCTATACTAATCACCAAGACCTTTTTTAATAAAATAGACAGGAGCATCACGAGCTTCGTGTGGGCAGGGAAAGTTCCGAGAGTAAGGAGGGGGTTCCTTCAGCGTAGTAGGGACAGAGGAGGATTGGCACTACCGAACTTGGGCGATTACTATTGGGCCGCCAATGTGGCAATGATACGTAAATGGATGATGGAGGGTGAGGGAGCGGCGTGGAAAAGACTGGAGAGAAAGTCCTGTAAAGGGACGAGTTTAGAGGCGCTGGTGACGGCGCCGCTACCGATCTCACCTAAAAAGTTTACCACGAACCCGGTGGTGGCGGCAACATTGAATATCTGGGGACAGTGGAGGCGACAGAGAGGGGTGCGGGGAGCCCTGGTGGGGTCCCCAATCAGGAACAACCATAGGTTCGCCCCAGGAAGAATGGATGGAGGGTTTCAGAGCTGGTACCAGTTGGGAATTAGGAGGGTGGGAGATTTATTTATAGATGGGACTTTTGCGAGCTTGGGAGCATTGGAGGAAAAGTATAAGTTGCCCCGGGGAAATTTCTTGAGATATATGCAGGTGAGGGCGTTTACTAGACAACAGGTGAGGGAATTTCCGTTGCTCCCGACACAGGGGATACAGGACAGGGTGCTTTCAGGGGTGTGGGTCGGAGAGGGCAAGGTGTCAGAGATTTACCGAGAGATGAGGGAAGAGGGGGAGGAGTCGGTGGGCGAACTAAAAGGAAAGTGGGAAGAAGAACTAGGGGAGGAGATAGAGGAGGGTATGTGGGCTGATGCCCTAAGCAGGGTAAATTCCTCTTCCTCATGCGCCAGGCTTAGCCTGATTCAATTTAAGGTGCTACATAGAGCACACATAACGGGAGCAAGATTGAGCAGGTTCTTTGGAGTGGAGGACAAATGTGGGAGATGTGGCGGGAGCCCGGCAAACCACGCACATATGTTTTGGGCGTGCCCGGCACTGGAAGGGTATTGGAAGGGAGTGACGGGAGTGATTTCGCGGGTGGTGAAGGCCCGGGTCAAACCAGGCTTGGGGTTAGCTCTATTTGGAGTTGCGGAAGAGCCGGGAGTGCAGGAGGCGAAAGAGGCCGGCGTTGTGGCCTTTGCGTCCCTAGTAGCCCGGCGCAGGATCCTACTCATGTGGAAGGAGGCGAAACCCCCCGGACTGGAGGCCTGGGTAAATTATATGGCGGGGTTCATTAAACTGGAGCAGATAAAGTTTGCCCTGAGAGGATCGGCTCAAGGGTTCACCAGGCGGTGGCAGCCATTTCTCGACTACCTAGGGGAACGCTAGAGGGAAGACAGATGACCAGCAGCAGCAACCCAGGGGGAAGGGGGGGAGGGGGGAGGGGGGGGGGGGGTTTAGTTTAGTTTAGGTCAAAGATAAAGGGGTTTTGTTACTTGTGTATTGTTAAAAATGTCTGTATTGTTATTGTTGCGTTTGCTTTGTAAGAGGGGAAAAATTGTTGTTTGGGAAAAAAATTTCAATAAAACATATTTTTTTAAAAATGTACCTCTGGTCCACTGCCAGAATGGCCTCCACCAGCCTCAGCCTTTATCTCCCCACATCAAAAAAACTCCCCTCTAACCACAGCGAAAGCAGCGCGGGAGCAGAGAGAGCCGGGACAGCGAAAACAGCGCCGGAGGAGAGAGAGCCGGGAGATTTAAAAATGGGTGAGGGACATCTCTGATCGACTTGAAAGGATTTTGGAGAGGGAGGGGGAGGATCCAGTTGTTGTGGTCCACGTTGGGACTAACAACATAGGTAAGACTAGGAAAGAGGACCTGTTTGGGGATTATCAAACACTAGGGACTAAATTAAAGAGCAGGTCCTCCAGGGTTATAATCTCTGGATTACTACCCGAGCCACGTGCCAATTGGCATAGGGTTGAGAAAATTAGAGAAGTTAACACGTGGCTAAAAGAGTGGTGCGGGAAAGAGGGATTCCATTTCATGGGGCATTGGCATCAGTACTGGGGCAGGAGGGACCTGTACCATTGGGACGGTCTTCACCTGAACCATTCTGGGACCAGTGTTCTAGAGAATAGGATAAATAGGTTGGTCACAAGGACTTTAAACTAGCAAGTTGGGGGGAAGGGAAGTGTAAAGCTATGGACAGTATAATGGTTAATGGAGATCAAGGCAGCAGGTTACGTGACAGGTTATTATGTAGAGATATGGGTTCAAAGACAAGGAAAATTAGGAGAAAGGGTAAGAGGAAAAATAAATTGCGAAAAGTTACTGATCAAGGTGTTAGGATTCATAACAAAGACATAAAAAACAGCATAAGTGTACTTTACCTGAATGCTCGTAGTATACAAAATAAGGTAAATGAGTTGATGGCGCAAATCATCGTGAATGACTATGATTTAGTGGCCATTACTGAAACATGGTTAAAAGATGGTCACGACTGGGAGTTAAATATCCAAGGTTATCAGACTATACAAAAGGATAGAATGGACGGTAAGGGCGGTGGTGTAGCTTTGTTGTTTAAGGATGGCATCCGGGCAATAGTAAGGGATGATATTGGTGCTATGGAGGACAAGGTTGAATCAATTTGGGTGGAAATCAGGAATAGTCAGGCGAAAAGGTCACTGATAGGAGTAATCTATAGGCCACCAAATAGTAACAGGATGGTAGGGCAGGCAATAAGCAAAGAAATAACGGATGCATGTAGAAATGGTACAACTGTTATCATGGGAGATTTTAATCTGCATATCGATTGGTTTAACCAGGTTGGTAAAGGCAGCCTTGAGGAGGAGTTTATAGAATGTGCCCAGGATAATTTCCTGGAACAGTATGTAATGGAACCTACAAGGGAACAAGCGGTCCTAGATCTGGTCCTGTGTAATGAGGCAGGATTGATTAATGATCTCATAGTTCGGGATCCTCTTGGAAGGAGCGACCACAATATGGTGGAATTTAAAATACAGTTGGAGGATGACAAGGTAAAATCAAACACGAGTGTTTTGTGCTTAAACAAAGGCGATTACAATGGGATGAGAGAAGAACTAGCTAAGGTAGACTGGGAGCAAAGACTTCATGGTGAAGCAGTTGAGGAACAGTGGAAAACCTTCCGAGTGATCTTTCACAGTGTTCAGAAAAGGTTCATATCGACAAAAAGGAAAGACGGTAGAAAGGGGAAAAATCGACCGTGGATATCTAAGGAGGTGAGCGAGAGTATCAAATTGAAGGAAAAACCATACAAAGTGGCAAACATTAGTGGGAGACTAGAGGACTGGGAAGTCTTTAGGGGACAACAGAAAGCTACTAAAAAAGCCATAAAGAAGAGTAAGGTAGACTATGAAAGTAAACTGGCTCAGAACATAAAAGCAGATAGTAAAAGCTTCTACAAATATATAAGACAAAAAAGAGTGGCTAAGGTAAATATTGGTCCTTTGGAAGATGAGAAGGGAGATTTAATAATAGGAGACGGGGAAATGGCTGAGGAGCTGAACAGGTTTTTTGGGTCAGTCTTTACAGTGGAGGACACAAATAACATCCCAGTGACTGATGGAAATAAAGATATGATAGGTGAGGACCTTGAGATGATTGTAATCACTAAGGAGGCAGTATTGAGCAAGCTAATGGGGCTAAAGGTAGACATGTCTCCTGGCCCTGATGGGATGCATCCCAGAGTGTTAAAAGAGATGGCTAGGGAAATTGTAAACGCACTAGTGATAATTTATCAAAATTCACTAGACTCTGGGGTGGTCCCAGAGGATTGGAAAATAGCAAACGTGACACCACTGTTTAGGTGGTCGGCAGAAAGCGGGTAATTATAGGCCGGTAAGCTTAACTTCGGTTGTAGGGAAAATGCTGGAATCTATCATTAAGGAGGAAATAGCGGGGCACCTGGAGGGAAATTGTCCCATTGGGCAGACGCAGCATGGGTTCACAAAGGGTAGGTCGAATTGGTAGAATTTTTTGAGGCCGTTACCAATGCAGTAGATAACGGGGAGCCAATGGATGTGGTATATCTGGATTTCCAGAAAGCTTTTGACAAGGTGCCACACAAAAGGTTGCTGCATAAACTAAAGATGTATGGCATTGAGGGTAAAGTGGTAGTATGGGTAGAGGATAGGTTAACTAACAGAAAGCAGAGAGTGGGGATAAATGGGTGTTTCTCTGGTTGGCAACCTGTAACTAGTGGGGTCCCTCAAGGATCAGTGTTGGGCCCGCAGTTGTTCACAATTTACATAGACGATTTGGAGTTGGGGACCAAGTGCAATGTGTCAAAGTTTGCAGACGACACTAAGATGAGTGGTAAAGCAAAAAGGGCAGAGGATACCGGAAGTCTGCAGAAGGATTTGGATAGGTTAGGTGAATGGGCTAGGGTCTGGCAGATGGAATTCAATGTTGCCAAGTGTGAGGCTATCCATTTTGGGAGGAATAACAGCAGAATGGATTATTATTTAAACGGTAAGATGTTAAAACATGCTGCTGTGCAGAGGGACCTGGGTGTGCTGGTGCACGACTCGCAAAAGTTTGGTGTGCAGGTGCAACAGGTGATTAAGAAGGCTAATCAAGTTTTGTCTTTCATTGCTGGAGGGATGGAGTTCAAGACAAGGGAGGTTATGCTGCAATTGTATAGGGTGTTGGTGAGGCCGCATCTGGAGTATTGTGTTCAGTTTTGGTCTCCTTACCTGAGAAAGGACATATTGGCACTGGAGGGAGTGCAGAGGAGATTCACTAGGTTGATCCCAGAGTTGAGGGGATTAGATTTGGATGAGAGGTTGAGTAGACTGGGACTGTACTCATTGGAGTTTAGAAGGATGCGGGGGGATCTTACTGAGACATATAAAATTATGAAGGGAATAGAGAGGATAGATGCGGGCAGGTTGTTACCACTGGTCGGGGAAAGCAGAACTAGGGGGCATAGCCTCAAAATAAGGGGAGGTAGATTTAGGACGGAGTGTAGGAGGAACTTCTTCACCCAAAGGGTTGTGAATCTCTGGAATTGCTTGCCCAGTGAAGCAGTTGAGGCTCCTTCTTTAAACGTTTTTAAGAAAAAGATAGATGCCTTTCTAAAGAATAAAGGGATTCGGGGATATGGTGTACGGGCCGGAGAGTGGAGCTGAGTCCACAAAGATCTGCCATGATCTCATTAAATGGCGGAGCAGGCTCGAGGGGCCAGATGGCCTACTCCTGTTCCTAGTTCTTATGTTCTTATGTTCTTAATATGCTCACCCCAGTCCAACACCGACATCTCCACATTATGGGGAGAAAGTCAGCTGTCTCTTGGCTCACCAGCTAAGGTGACAGGTGGCCTCTTGGGAGATTGTCCCGATCAGGGACTGGGGGGGTGGGGGGGCAGGCTGGTCTCAGCCCTGGATAAAGTGAATGGGGCATTTTATGAGAGGCTTTACAGCTCGGAGCCGCCAGAGGAAGATGCGCTGATGACAGAGTTTTTTGGAGGGCTTGGAGTTCCCTGAGGTGGGGGGAGAAAATGCAGGAAGATCTGGAGGTGCTGTTGGGTCCGGAGGACATCTGAACAATGATAGGGCTCATGCAAACAGGGAAGATACTGGGGCCTAACGGGTTCCCGATGGAATTTTACAAAATGTTTGCAGACCAGTTGATTCCGCTATTGATGGGAATGTTCAGTGACTCTTTGGCTCGAGGTTCCCTTCCTGAGACACTTGGTCAGGCATCCATCTCCCTTCTCCTGAAAAAGGAGAAGGATCTCGTGGAATGCAGGTCGTATTGCCCTATTTCACTGCTTAACATAAACGCGAAGCTATTAGCTAATTTTCTAGCATTGATGCTGGAACCCTATCTCCTGGAGATAGTGGGGAGGACCAGATGGGATTTGTAAAGGGCTGACAACTTTCATCCAATGTATGGTGGTTATTGAATGTGTTTCTTATCCCAGCGGCCATACTGGAGCCGGAGATCATTGTGGCGTTAGATGCAGAAAAGGTGTTTGATAGGGTGGAGTGGAGGTACCTTTTTGCGGCGTTGGAGACATTTGGGTTTGGTCCTGGGCTTATGTCGTGGGTACGTTTGTTGTACAAGGCTCCTTTGGCCAACGTTCGTACAAATACCTTGAGTTGGGGGGTTTTCAGTTGCACAGGGGGACAAGTCAGGGGTGCCCCATGTCTCCCCCCTGCTTGTGTTGTGAGTGAATCATTGGCCATTGACCTGAGGGCTTTGGGTAAGTAGAGAGAAATAGTTAGGGGCGGAGTCGAACATAGGGTATCCCTGCATGCTGGTGATCTTTTGTTACATGTGAAGGACCTGGTGCCCACTATGGAGAACATAATGAAGATACTGAAGAGCTTTGGTTCCTTTTCTGGAAATAAATTAAAATTGGAGAAGAGCGAGCATTTACTGGTCATTGCCCTGGGGACTGGATCCAGTTTTGGGGCACTTCCTTTTTGCTTGGTCAGTCAGGTTTCTAGTATCTGGGGGTTCAGGTGGCTCGGGAATGGGCCAGACTCCAGGTGAGGCCGCACCTGGAGTATTGTGTTCAGTTTTGGTCGTCTTGCTAAAGGAAAGATGCTATTAAACTGGAGAGAGTGCAGGAGAGTTTTACAAGGATGTTGCCAGGACTCAACGGACTGAGTTATAGGGAGAGATTGGACAGGCTGGGTCTTTTTTCTTTGGAGCGTAGGAGACTGAGCAGCGATCCTATAGAGGTGTATAAGATCATGAGAGGCATAGATAGGGTGAATGCACTGTCTTTTTCCCAGGGTTGGGGAATCGAGAACTAGAGGCTATATGTTTAAGTTAAGAGAGGAAATAATTAATGGGAACCTGAGGAACATCTTTTTTACACAGGGAAAGTAGGAAGGAACTTAAGCAAGGAGTCAGGAGGGCTAAAAGGGGTCACGAAAAGTCATTGGCAAATAGGGTTCCTTTGTTTAAGAAGGGTAACAAGGATAATCCAGAGAACTACAGGCCAGTGAGCCTTACGTCAGTGGTAGGGAAATTACTGGAGAATTCTTTGAGACAAGATCTACTCCCATTTGGAAGCAAATGGACGTATTAGTGAGAGGCAGCATGGTTTTGTGAAGGGGAGGTCGTGTCCCACTAACTTGATAGAGTTTTTCGAGGAGGTCACAAAGATGATTGATGCAGGTAGGGCAGTGGATGGTGTCTATATGGACTTCAGTAAGGCCTTTGACAAGGTCCCGTGTAGCCACCTGAGTTGGCCACTTCCCGACTTAAAATGGAGAACCGCAAAGGCTGAAGGGAAATTCAGCCAACACAGGCAAAGACTAGCAAATACAGAAATCATGTGTATTGAAACCTGTAAGGAACCAGACAGCACTGAAACCAGCAGCCATCTGCACAGTAATGCAGCAGCCATCTGCATAGTAATGAGCGATTCCAAGGCACAATCGCAACAGTTAAGGTGAATAAAGCCAAGCCAGACTCCTCGGCGCCAGCAGGAGCCAAGACAAAGGAAGGCCAACGGACATTTAGGGACCGCCCAACGATCAGGGAACAACTCCAGTATTGGAGAAATCGATCCAAGTGATCAGAAAGTAGTCCAATCACTTGGAACCAGATACGGGGTCTGCCCCGAAGGGTGGGAAGCCCCTGGGGACTATAAAGTAAAGCCCCCAAGTTCAAATCGTCCTTCTTTGGCAGGGTCACTCAGCAACTTGAATCAACCCGTGACAGTGACCTGTCTCAGCTGCCGCCAACCAAGTAAGTCTCAAGTCAACGCTCGCTACGAGATAGGCGCTGCTAGCTACCAGTCCATACCAGCTTTTGAATCCTGCAGACTCAGGACCTGAACGAAAGGCCATTTGTTCCCCTGACCTGGTGGGCCAGTCCGAAGCTAAGTATAGGCCTTTTAGTGATAGGAATAGCCTAGAAAGTAGAGTTTATGCATGAGTAGTGATTTACTGTGTATAATAAATGTGTTTTGATTTGAATCTTACTAATTGGCGTGTTGAGTTATTGATCATTACATGAACATGAACCTCGTGGCGGTATCATAAAGATACCTGGCGACTCTAGGGCAAAGGTTAAACAAACAGAGCAAATTACGAATTAAGAGCCAACCAAAAGTTAGCAACACCCTCATGGCAGACTGGTACAAAATGTGAAGTCACACGGGATCAGAGGTGAGCTGGCAAGGTGGATACAGAACTGGCTAGGTCATAGAAGGCAGAGAGTAGCAATGGAAGGGTGCTTTTCTGATTGGAGGGCTGTGACTAGTGGTGTTCCGCAGGGTTCAGTGCTGGGACCTTTGCTGTTCGTAGTATATATAAATGATTTGGAGGAAAATGTAACTGGTCTGATTAGTAAGTTTGCGGACGACACAAAGGTTGGTGGAATTGCGGATAGCAATGAGGACTGTCAGAGGATACAGCAGGATTTAGATTGTTTGGAGACTTGGGCGGAGTGATGGCAGAAGGAGTTTAATCCGGACAAATGTGAGGTAATGCATTTTGGAAGGTCTAATAAAGGTAGGGAATATACAGTGACTGTCAAGAGTATTGACAGTCAGAGAGATCTGGGAATACAGGTCCACAGGTCACTGAAAGGGGCAACACAGGTGGAGAAGGTAGTCAAGAAGGCTTGGAGGGCCGAAGGGCCTGTTCCTGTGCTGTACTTTTCATTGTTCTTTGTTCTAGGGTGGTACGTATGTGGAATGAGGTGCCAGGGGAAGGTTGAGGCCGGGACATTGACAACATTTAAAAGGCATTTGGACATATAAATGGATAGGAAAGGTTTTGAGGCTTATGGGCCAAATGCAGGCAAATGGGTTAGCTTAGATGGGCTTTATGGTTGGCATGAACCGGTTTGGGCCAAAGGGCCTGTCTCCGTGCCCTAGATTCTATGATTCTATCATACCAGCTTGGTGAGTAAGGTCAAATCTGACCTACAAAGGTCAGACAACCTTTCATTTGCCCCTGGTGGGTAGGCTCCATCAATTAAGATGAATATCTTGTCAAGATTTCTGTTTATATTTCAGTGTCTTCAGGTCTTTCGATGCTGGGTCATGTAGGGGATCCAGTTTGGGTGCACTGGTGATGGCTTCTCTTCCATTTGCGCCGGCAAAGTACTCGTCGAAACCGGAGGTTGTCTCCACTTTAAAACTAAGAGACAGCTCTGTCAACGTTTTAAATAGGGGTCAGTATCAAGGCTGGCTCCTATTTGTGCCAATCACCAGTTTGAAACGGCGAGACTTTAGTGTGGAATGGAAAGGGGCTGGAGGGATTGTGATCCATTCCTGGAGGGGTGATTTGCCAGCCTGGAGGAATTTAGAGGGAAGTTTGGGTTCTTGGGCTTAGATTCATTTCGGTACCTTTGGGCAAGGAGTTTTGTTAGACCAACACCCCCAGCATTCACAGAGGCGCCACAATCTTCCATATTGGAGAGGATCCTTTTGTGTGCGGGATTGGTAGAGAGTAGTACTTCCGGTATATATGGGCAGATTCCGGTGAAGGACTTGGTCTCGGTAGAGGGGGTGAAAGCCAAGTGGGAGGAGGAACTGTTACCCTTATTGGAGGAGGAGGTATGGAGCGAAGCCCTTCACAGAGTGAATGCCATGTCTTCACGCACAAGACTGAGTTTGATTCAGCTGAAGGTAGTGTTTAGGGCCCACCTGACCAGAGCTAAAATGAGTTGTTTCCTCGCGGGGGTTGAGGATAGGTGCAAGCGCTGTGTTAGGGGGTCCACTAATCACACGCACATGTTCTGGTCCTGTCCCAAGCTTGTGGCTTTTTGGGTCTCCTTTTTCGACACCATTTTGACAATCCTGAACATCAAGTTGGATCCCTGTCCCTTAGTCGCGATATTCAGTGTATCGGACTTGCCGGAGCTGTGGACGGGTGTAAGAGCAGATGTCTTCACCTCGCTGATTGCTCGGAGGCGCGTCCTGCTGGGATGGAGGTTGGAAACTCCGCCCAATGCCTCAGCTTGTCTAGAAGACTTAATGGAGTTTCTAAAGGAGAAGATCACCATGAGGGGGTCAGTTGAAGGGTTCTACCAGAAATGGTGACCATTTATCGTCTACTTCAAGGAATTAGTCACTGTTAGCTGTCTGGGGGGTGGGGAGGGGGTGTGTGCAAGAGGGAGGAGGGGTTGCTGTTGCCCTGTGGGGGGGGGGGGGGTACTGGATTAATTGCTGGAGGTGTTTTTTTCCCCTTATAGGGGGTTATGTAAATTAGCTTGCTCTCTGTTACTGCTCTTACTGTTGTTTCTATTTTTGTATTGTATACATTGAAAAAGATTTAAAGGTATTTTTTAGAAAGTTATTATTCTTACAAACCTCAGCAAATTATGGACATATTTGCTCCTCGTTTTCCCGCTTTCCCTCCCCTGCCTCGCCTGAAGATTCCATATCCCAAAATGTTGAGAATGCCAATCCTGCCCTTCCCTCAGCCATGTCTCTGTGATGGTTACTAAATCACAATTCCACGTATCAATCCTCACCCTTAACCCATCTGTTTTATCTGTAATACTCCTGGCATTGACCTTTGTTTTTCTTGCCAGTTTTATCCCCTTTCGACCTGAAGATATTGCCACCTTCCTGAAATACAATCCATGGGCACTGCTTGCCCTGCAGCACCTGGCCCAAGTCGTTACTTGTACATTAATTGTGTTTAATTGCATGGGGATCGTCGTAGTAATTGGAGATTTACTTCTGCTCATATAAATAGGAACATACTGGAATTGTAGTGGCTGGATTAGGAGTGCACATTTGTAGTGTGTATAGCTTTAAATAAAGCTTATGAAAGAGTCCAAAGATTGGCCTCAGTTCTATCCTTCACCTGGCATTTTGGAATAGAATACAAGTGGCTATTATTCATTAGTGAGCCTTGACAGCATTTCACCATATGTGGCAGCATGAATGTAGCCTATTCTGTCTCCATACAACATCAACATATATACAGTTCTAATATCCAGGCCACTGGATATTGACCAGGAATACACTTGCAAGCAATTTGTTTCTTGACCCAAGGCCACTGTAGTCAATTGTAGTGCACCAATCCTACTCCAGCTGAGATCAGCTAACTCAGCACAAACTAAGGCTTTTCCTACCCTTTCAAACCTATTCATTGACTAAGCCGAGAAACCTTTAAAGAACAAATATTTGGGGTTCTGATGTGGAAACAATAGTGGTACATGCCTTGAACCAATCAGTGGTCGTCAAGACGTTTTCAGTTTTTAATAGAGGTTTATGGGGTGTAAATGGATTTCCAAATTGCTGTTGGAAGAGCAGCAACAAGGGCACTAATAGATGGGAGGAATACATTAACATTTCTAATTGCTCACATGTCAGTTTTAAACTTAGCTAACTGAATAAATGACAGTAACATGGCACTTGCTCCTTTTCCTGACATCTTTTGAGGAGGTGCAAGAATAAACAAAAAGTGAAGAATCTTTGGTGCATTGTTTCTCAGGACATGGCCGTGCTCTGATGGAGGTTCTGCTAGACAGGAATGTCAAAACTGAGACCAGCAAAGTGTCTAAGGAGCAGCCAGACACTTCAGGCATAGCAGTTTCTGAATTGTGTCAGATAGCAGCAGGTGATGAGAACTCTCTGCCTTTGAATGTCATAGCTGGTCTGAATTTATGCCATTGGATCGTTCAAATCAGCAGGTGTTGTCTTTCTATGTTCATTCAGGAGATGAAAAATGTAATAGAATCATTGCGGACTTACCTAATGTAAAGATATAAGATTAACAGCTAGAAAATGTTATTTTTCTGGTTCCCATAAGTTAGAGATAATCACAATTTAGACTCAAAATGCTGGAGCTTCTCAAGTGTTGCTGCTCACCATGTGGCCGTTATACTGCTACATTGTTACTCGCACATGACTGCAGTGCAACAGTGAGTGTGGCACCTCAGTATATATATTCACATACAATTGTTCTGCGCTCGTTATGAATAATGTTACAATACAATATCCCCCCTGTCATGATATGCAAACATACAGCTAATGAACACATAGAATAGGACACGACCAATGAGCAGTCAGGACACTCAGAACAACAAAGAACAAAGAAATGTACAGCACAGGAACAGGCCCTTTGGCCCTCCAAGCCCGTGCCGACCATGCTGCCCGACTAAACTACAATCTTCTACACTTCCTGGGTCCGTATCCCTCTATTCCCATCCTATTCATGTATTTGTCAAGATGCCCCTTAAATGTCACTATCGTCCCTGCTTCCACCACCTCGTCCGGTAGCGAGTTCCAGGCACCCACTACCCACTGTGTAAAAAACTTGCCTCGTACATCTACTCTAAACCTTGCCCCTCTCACCTTAAACCTATGCCCCCTAGTAATTGACCCCTCTACTCTGGGGAAAAGCCTCTGACTATCCACTCTGTCTATGCCCCTCATAATTTTGTAGACCTCTATCAGGTCGCCCCTCAACCTCCGTCGTTCCAGTGAGAACAAACCGAGTTTATTCAACCGCTACTCATAGCTAATGCCCTCCATACCAGGCAACATTCTGGTAAATCTCTTCTGCACCCTCTCTAAAGCCTCCACATCCTTCTGGTAGTGTGGTGACCAGAATTGAACACGATACTCCAAGTGTGGCCTAACTAAGGTTCTATACAGCTGCAACATGACTTGCCAATTCTTATACTCAATGCCCCGACCAATGAAGGCAAGCATGCCGTATGCCTTCTTGACTACCTTCTCCACCTGTGTTGCCCCTTTCAGTGACCTGTGGACCTGTACTCCTAGATCTCTCTGACTTTCAATACTCTTGAGGGTTCTACCATTCACTGTATATTCCCTACCTGCATTAGACCTTCCAAAATGAATTACCTCACATTTGTCCGGATTAAACTCCATCTGCCATCTCTCCGCCCAAGTCTCCAAATGATCTAAATCCTGCTGTATCTTCTGACAGTCCTCATCGCTATCCGCAATTCCACCAACCTTTGTGTCGTCTGCAAACTTATTAATCAGACCAGTTACATTTTCCTCCAAATCATTTATATATACTACAAACAGCAAAGGTCCCAGCACTGAACCCTGTGGAACACCACTGGGCACAGCCCTCCAATTGGAAAAGTATCCTTCCATTGCTACTCTCTGCCTTCTATGACGTAGTCAGTTCTGTATCCACCTTGCCAGCTCACCCCTGATCCCGTGTGACTTCACCTTTTGCACTAGTCTACCATGAGGGACCTTGTCAAAGGCCTTACTGAAGTCCATATAGACAACATCCACTGCCCTACCTGCATCAATCATCTTTGTGACCTCCTCAAAAAACTCTATCACGTTAGTGAGACACAACCTCCCCTTAACAAAACCATGCTGCCTCTCACTACTCAGGGGTGGTATCTCACTAGAAAAGGGATGAGTCGAACTCATTGAGAACTGTGCTACTAGTTCAATAAACACATTGAACTCACTTCAAAGTCTGGAGCATCTTTTACTCAAAACTGCATCAAGTGGCAGCTTGTGTTATTCCAAATTACAGAACACAACACCCCCTTTTTAAAAAACATTATATCACTATAACTGTTCCAATCATTAACCTTTCTTCTGAATTAAAGAAGGTTACAGTGTGATCCAAGGCAAACTCACCTGCAGTAAGTGTCTGCAGCAGGAGGAGCTCCGGCTCAGTCATTGAGCTCGTGGCCCAGCTGCAGGCACGGTGATACAGTAGGGAGCGGGAAAGTTACCTGCACACTTTGGGCTGGATTCTCTATTATTGGGACTATGTCCCCACGCCGGCGTGAAAACGGTGGAGTTTTATGCCTGAAAATCCTGGATCAAAGGGCCACATATTCCTAGCTCTGCAGGGGGCTAGCAGGGACCTGGAGGAGATCTCGCAGCTTTTGCTTCCAGGTCGGAGGCCGCGCATGCGCACGCTGGCGGCCACCAGCGACCGTGCCGTGCTCTATGGCAGACTCGGACCGTGGAGCTATACCCAAAAAAGAAACCCCCCGATCGGCCGCGCGCTCGACCCTCAACCCTCGCACAAGTATCCCCCGGCCGCCCATAAGGTCCCCCCAGGTTTCCGATCAGCCCACCCCCAACCAGGGCGACTGTGGACTGAGTCCGCAGCCGCCACACGAGTATCCCGACCGGCTGGAGTACATTAGTTCCACATCGTCGGGACTTCGGCCAGTTGGGGGCCGAGAATGGCTGAGCGGGCGTCGGGCAATGGCCCCAGATAGGTCCCCGAGTACACCGCTTTTCAGGGCCCACAGAATTGGTGAACCGGCGCCGGTCCCGATTTCTTGCGGGAACATGAATTCTCCGCCTCAGTGCCGGCCGCAATTTTGGCGCGAATGTGCAGAGAATCCAGCCCTTTGTTCTCAGAAACAGTCACACCCCTTCAGAAAGCGTCATCTGATTGGTCCATGGTCAGAGACAGGAAGGCACAACTATGAGCATGGCTGGTATGGGATTGAGAAGGTAGAAATGTAGGAGCCTCAGCCTTTGCAACTCCAACAGGTTCATGGTCCTCACCTGGTGAAGGAGCAGTGCTCCGAAAGCTAGTGCTTCCAAACAAACCTGTTGGACTTTAACCTGACATTGTAAGACTTCTTACTATGCCCACCCCAATCCCAAGCCGGCATCTCCGCATCTCCACATCATCGCTACAACAAGAAAATGTAGTTGAACTACTTCATATACTGGGGTGGGCGGTGCGGGGGTGGGGTGGCGCCGCACAGTGACACAGTGGTTAGCGCTGCTACCTCATAGCACTAGGGTCCGGGTTCAAGTCTAGCCATGGGTGACTGTGTGGAGTTTGCACTTTCTCCCCGTGTCTGCGAGGATTTCCTCTGGATGCTCCAGTTTCCCCCCACAGCCCAATGATGTGTAGGTTAGGTGGATTGGCCATGCTAAATTAACCATTAGTGTCCAAAGGTTAGGTGGGATAATGGGGTTACAGGGATAGGTCAGGGGATGGACCCAAGTAAGGTGCTTTTGCAGAGGGTTGGTGTAGACTCGATGGGCCAAATGACCTCTTTCTGCACTGTAGGAATTCTATGATTCTATGATCTGTTTTAAGGAGTTATACCCATGGTCTGAACAAATGTTTCAATAGCTTCATTGTCATCTTAATTTCTAAATATATCGAATTCCTCATTTGAGGAATGACAGGCAGATTTGAGGAATGATGGGCAGTATTATTTATTTTTAATTCCACTCCAAAACAAGGAACTGTGCTCAGTGGATTGCCCATGCTAAATTGTCTTTAGTGTCCAAGGAGCTGTAGGTTAGATGGGGTTGTAATATAATAATCTTTATTGTCACAAGTAGGCTTACGTTAACACTGCAATGAAGTTACTGTGAAAAGCCCCTAGTCGCCACATTCCAGCGCCTGTTCGGGTACACAGAGGGAGAATTCAGAATGTCCAAATTACCTGACAGCACATCTTTCGGGACATGTGGGAGGAAACCGGAGCACCCGGAGGAAACCCACGCAGACACGGGGAGAACGTGCAGACTCCGCACAGACAGTGACCCAAGCCTGGAATCGAACCTGGGATCCTGGCACTGTGAAGCAACAATGCTAACCACTGTGCTACCATGGGTTATGGGGATAGGGTGGGGTGCTCTTTCCAAGGGTCAGTGCAGATTCGAGTTTTAAAAATATATTTTATTGGAGACATTTTCAATTATTTATAGAACAGAAACGAGCAAACAACAGCAACAATAAACCATACAGAATTACCGCTATTCCCCCATAGTGCACCCTCTTTTTACACCCAGGCCCCCCAAAACCTAAACAAAAAGAACTCCTTGCATCCCCTCCACCCCGGCTGACATGTTACTGTTCCTGAAAGAAGTCAATGAACAGCTTCCACCTTGTGGAGAACGCCTCCTCCGCCCCTCTTCAGGCAAACCTGATTTTTTCTAGGTGGAGGAACTCTGCCAAGTCACTCACCCAAGCCCTCACTTCGGCAGCTGAGAGTCCTGCCAGTACAGTCAGTTCCGCCCCGAGGCTATCAGGGAGGTAAAGGCTACCACATCAGCCTCTCTACCCCACCTGCACTCCCGCATCCTCCGACACTCCAAATATCGCCATCCATGGGCTCAGCGAGACCTCCACTCCCAAAATCTTTGACATGATGTTCACAAACTCTTTCCAGCACCTTTCCAATCTCGGGGTGGGGGGTTCTTTTTGTTTGGGAGGCGGTACGGGGAACAGGATTCATTGTGTTTGGTTTATTGTGCTGTTGTTTGCTTGTTTCTGTTCTGTATATATTTGAAAATACTTCCAATAAACATATGGGCATGGTTTGCTGGACGCCCTGCACACCGCCCACACCTATCTTCCACCCCTGGAAAAAGACGTCTCATCCTAGACCCCATCGTATGAGCCCTGTGCACCACCTTAAACTGCAAGAGACTCAGTCTTGCACACAACAAGGCAGTGCCTCACTCCACACCCCAGTTTGCATCGCACCTCCCAACTCCTCCTCCCATTTGTGCCGGACCTCCTCCAGCAGGCTGCCCTCCCGTAGTGTGGTGACTAAGGGATTTTCACAGTAGCTTTATTGCAGTGTTAATGTAAGTCTACTTATGACATTAATAAAGATTAGAGGGTCTAACAAGGGATACAAAGAACAAAGAACAAAGAAATGTACAGCACAGGAACAGGCCCTTCGGCCCTCCAAGCCCGTGCCGACCATGCTGCCCGACTAAACTACAATCTTCTACACTTCCTGGGTCCGTATCCCTCTATTCCCATCCTATTCATGTATTTGTCAAGATGCCCCTTAAATGTCACTATCGTCCCTGCTTCCACCACCTCCTCCGGTAGCGAGTTCCAGGCACCCACTACCCTCTGCGTAAAAAACTTGCCTCGTACAACTACTCTAAACCTTGCCCCTCTCACCCTAAACCTATGCCCCCTAGTAATTGACCCCTCTACCCCGGGGAAAAGCCTCTGACTATCCACTCTGTCTATGCCCCTCATAATTTTGTAGACCTCTATCAGGTCGCCCCTCAACCCCCTTCGTTCCAGTGAGAACAAACCGAGTTTATTCAACCGCTCCTCATAGCTAATGCCCTCTATACCAGGCAACATTCTGGTAAATCTCTTCTGCACCCTCTCTAAAGCCTCCACATCCTTCTGGTAGTGTGGCGACCAGAATTGAACACTATACTCCAAGTGTGGCCTAACTAAGGTTCTATCAGGCTGCAACATGACTTGCCAATTCTTATACTCAATGCCCCGGCCAATGAAGGCAAGCATGCCGTATGCCTTCTTGACTACCTTCTCCACCTGTGTTGCCCCTTTCAGTGACCTGTGGACCTGTACTCCTAGATCTCTTTGACTTTCAATACTCCTGAGGGTTCTACCATTCACTGTATAATCCCTACCTGCATTAGACCTTCCAAAATGCATTACCTCACATTTGTCCGGATTAAACTCCATCTGCTATCTCTCCGCCCAAGTCTCCAAACAATCTAAATCCTGCTGTATCCTCTGACAGTCCTCATCACTATCCGCAATTCCACCAACCTTTGTGTCGTCTGCAAACTTACTAATCAGACCAGTTACATTTTCCTCCAAATCATTTATATATACTACAAACAGCAAAGGTCCCAGCACTGATCCCTGTGGAACACCACTGGTCACAGCCCTCCAATTAGAAAAGCATCCTTCCATTGCTACTCTCTGCCTTCTATGACCTAGCCAGTTCTGTATCCACCTTGCCAGCTCCCCCCTGATCCCGTGTGACTTCACCTTTTGTACTAGTCTACCATGAGGGACCTTGTCAAAGGCCTTACTGAAGTCCATATAGACAACATCCACTGCCCTACCTGCATCAATCATCTTAGTGACCTCCTCGAAAAACTCTATCAAGTTAGTGAGACACGACCTCCCCTTCACAAAACCATGCTGCCTCTCACTAATACGTCCATTTGCTTCCAAATGGGAGTAGATCCTGTCTCGAATAATTCTCTCCAGTAATTTCCCTACCACTGAAGTAAGCTCACCGGCCTGTAGTTCCCTGGATTATCCTTGCTACCCTTCTTAAACAGAGGATGGAGCAGTGCTGGACCTAATTCTGGGGAATGAAGCCTGACAAGATGTATTTTGGTGATAGTGACTACAATATGGTACAACTTAAGCTTGTTATAGAGAAAGAAATAGACAAGTTGCAAAAACCGTTTTGGATGAGGGAGAGCGGACTTTAGTAAAATAAGGCAGGATCTGGCCAAGGTAGACTGGGGAGAGCTACTTGTGGAGAAATCTACAGAAAAGCAGTGGGGGAGGGGGGGGGCATTCAAAAAGGAAATGGGGAGGCCCAACATGTTCCCTGCAGGGTGGTAGGAAGGAGTAACAAACCCAGAGAGCCATAGATGACCAGAAATATTGAGAATACGATGAGAAGGAAAAGAGATATTTGTAGCAAGTACAAGGGAAGCAAATCAACGGAGGCATTAGTGGGGTAGGGAAAGTGCAGGATGGAACTTTAGAAAGTAATTAGGAGAGCAAAAATGGGAATATGAGAAGGCTCTAGCCATGGAAAAGGTGTAGAGGGCTGGAGGACAGCTAATATGGTCCCACTATTGAAGAAAGTTTGTAGAGATAAGCCAGGATACTACAGACCAGTGAATCTCGCATCAGTGGGCAGCACGGTAGCATTGTGGATAGCACAATTGCTTCACAGCTCCAGGGTCCCAGGTTCGATTCCGGCTTGGGTCACTGTCTGTGAGGAGTCTGCACATCCTCCCCGTGTGTGCGTGGGTTTCCTCCGGGTGCTCCGGTTTCCTCCCACAGTCCAAAGATGTGCAGGTTAGGTGGATTGGCCATGATAAATTGCCCTTAGTGTCCAAAATTGCCCTAGTGTTGGGTGGGGTTACTGGGTTATGGGGATTGGGTGGAGGTGTTGACCTTGGGGAGGGTGCTCTTTCCAAGAGCCGGTGCAGACTCGATGGGCCGAATGGCCTCCTTCTGCACTGTAAATTCTATGATAATCTATGAAACTATTGGAGAAAATTCTGAAGGAGAGAATCTATCTCCACTTGGAGAGGAAAGATTTGAACATAAATAGACAGCATAGCTTTGTCAGAGGGAGGTCATGCCTAACAAATTTGATTAAAAATTTTGAGAAGGTGACCAGATGTGTGTGAGGGTAGTGCAGTTGATGTAGTTTATATGGATTTCAGCAAAGCCTTTGGCAAGGTCTGCATCGGAGATTTAAAAAGAAGGCAGATGCACCTAAGATACAGGGTAATTTGATAAGGTGGATTCAAAATTGGCTTAGTTGTGGGAGACAGAGGGTGATGACAGAAGGTTGCATTAGTGACTGGAAGCCAGTGTCCAGTGACGTACCACAGGGATCTGTGCTGGGTCCCCTATTACTCAACTTTTATATAAACGTCATCGATGACTATGTGAGGGTAGGATCAGTAAGTTTGTGGATGATACAGAGATTGACCGGTTGGATAACAGTGAGGTAGAGTGTCTTGGGTTACACGAAGATATGGACGGGATGGTCAAATGTTTAGATAAGTGGCAGATGGAATTTAACCCTGAAAGGTGTGAGATGATGCACCTTGGAAGGAGTAATTTAACATGGAAGTATTCAATGAGCAGCATGACACTGGGACGTTCTGAGGAACAAAGAATCCTTGGCGTGTTTGTTCATAGATCTCTGAAGGCAGAAGGGCAGGTTAATAGGGTGGTGAAAAAAGTATACGGGACACTTGCCTTTCTCAATCAATGCATAGATTACAAAAACAGGGCGGTCATGTTGGAGTTGTAGAGAACCTTGGTGAGGTCACAGCTGGAGTACTGTGTGCAATTCTGGTCACCACATTATAGGAAGGATGTGATTGCACTGGAGGGGTTGCAGAGGAGACGCACCCGGATATTGCCTGAGATGGAACACTTAAGTTGTGAAGAGAGGTTGGATAGACTTGGGTTGTTTTCGTTGGAGCAGAGAAGACTGAGGGGCGACCTGATTGAGGTGTACAAGATTATGAAGGGCATTGACAGGGTGGATAGGGAGCAGCTGTTCCCTTTAGTTGAAGGGTCAGTCATGGGGGGACACAAGTTTTAAACATTTTTACCTAGAGGATGTTGACGGTGTGGAATGCACTGCCTGGGAGGGTGGTAAAAGCGGGATGTCTCACATCCTTTAAAAAGTACCTGGATGAGCACTTGGCACATCATAACATTCAAGACGATGGGCCATGTGCTGGCAAGTGGGATTAGGTGGGCAAGTCTGTTGTTTTTCACATGTCGGTGCAGACCCGATGGGCCGAAGGGCCTCATCTGCACTGTATATTTCTGTGATTCTGATTCAATACTTTTGTGTGATCAGGCTTTACAAGGAAACCATTAGTGAGTTGCATCATCTAATCAAATATATATATATATAATGATAGCCTTAGCATTCTAAACAAGTGGTCAGAATTATCTATCCAAAGGAAGAAATAGAAAAATAAGGGATAAAGATCCTATTAATTAAGGGAAAACAGTAATAAGTGGCTAGCTGAAAGAAACACTCTCGAGCACAGTGCGTTAATACGCTGTGACAATGCAGGTTAGAACATAAGTTTGTATTACTTGTTCCCACAAGTAGTAACTTCCTATTATGGTCAGGCAAGAGGAAAATGTAAGATGAATCGACAATAGGGGAAAAGGCTGAAAGGCAAATCATGAGTAGCTCCCAGAAGCCAGTAATAGCAATAGGTTACTTGCCTACACTCAGCTAGTAATTATCCAGTGCACAGGGGGTTTGCAAGTTTGAAAGTACATAAATTGAAAAACAAATAAAAGATATCACCCGGAAGGGAACCATTCATTACTTTGAATTAGCTTTTCTTTCGTAATGTTCCCAGCAAGTCAGGCTGCATCTGCAAGTACCAAAATCTTTTAAATTCTACTGATTGCAGAAAGCGATCCTGTTACGACCCAGGCTGATGTTACTACTGGACAGACAGATCCTGGGGTGGAACCCTGGCTCAACAGATCGTTACTTTTCTTTTTCTGTGGAGACGTGAATGAACAGAGTCACTGGACTGACGATGAACTTGTTTCAAAAGAATAAAACCTTTATTAAACAAGAAAAGATTAACTATAATACGTGACTCTTTCACTCCCATTACACCTTTACAGGTATATACAGATTTATAAGGATTATACAAATTACAAAGTATCTTCTACTCTAATGTTCTCAGTAAGTACACAGTCCATGTAAACCAATAGGCAAAATGTGGTCAGATACACCAGACTCTGAAACCACGTGGCAGATACTACCCATTATGACTTCTGTGGATTTCTCATCAAATCCCTCCAGATGCTCATCATAATGTGAGTCAACTGGTCTCAATGGAACTCTGACCTCCACTCTCGGAAAATCACACCTTAGAATCTTCTTCCAAACAACACTTTCTCTCGGGTGCCTTCATCTAGGATTCAGTTCCAGGATTTCATACTCTCCTTCCAGTTTTCTTCTGTCTTGGATTGCCATGTGCATTCAAGTTTCCACATAATCTTTCAGGTACCCTGTGGCACGGTAGCTCAGAGGTTAGCACTGTTGCTTCACATCTCCAGGGTCCCAGGTTCGATTCCTGGCTAGGATTACCGTCTGTTCGGAATCTGCACGTTCTCCCCATGTCTGTGTGGATTTCCTCTGGATGCTCTGGTTTCCTCCCACAAGTTCCAAAAGACGTACTTGTTAGGTAATTTGGACATTCTGAACTTTCCCTCCGTGTACCTGAGCAGGCGCCGGAATGTGGCGCTAGGGGCTTTTCACAGTATCTTCATTGCAGTGTTAACATAAGCCTACTTATGACACTAATAAAGATTATTATTATACCATGCCACAGATCACTACTGCTCCATAGGCTGTATTAAATGATCATAAAATGGTTGATTTACCTCAGATGTCTGGGTTCTCACTTAAATCTGGTTCTTGCAGCTGTCTCTTCAACTCAGAGGACTTTCTCTGCTTTTTTACTTTAACTTCACCCAACAGGACCTTCTTTAACTTTTTGTACTTTATTAATTTAACTCAACTGTTTTCTTGAGACAATCTTTTGTCCCCAACTCTCTAGTTTCTGGACTTTTGTTCTTTTTGGAATTCTGTTTTTTCCCCAGCTCCCTGGTCCCGTTCAGCTTCTCCTGGATCCAAAGAACAAAGAACAAAGAAATGTACAGCACAGGAACAGGCCCTTCGGCCCTCCAAGCCCGTGCCGACCATGCTGCCCGACTAAACTACAATCTTCTACACTTCCTGGGTCGGTATCCCTATATTCCCATCCTATTCATGTATTTGTCAAGATGCCCCTTAAATGTCACTATCGTCCCTGCTTCCACCACCTCCTCCGGTAGCGAGTTCCAGGCACCCACTACCCTCTGCGTAAAAAACTTGCCTCGTACAACTACTCTAAACCTTGCCCCTCTCACCTTAAACCTGTGCCCTCTAGTAATTGACCCCTCTACCCTGGGAAAAAGCCTCTGACTATCCACTCTGTCTATGCCCCTCATAATTTTGTATACCTCTATCAGGTCTCCCCTCAACCTCCTTCGTTCCAGTGAGAACAAACCCAGTTTATTCAACCGCTCCTCATAGCTAATGCCCTCCATACCAGGCAACATTCTGGTAAATCTCTTCTGCACCCTCTCTAAAGCCTCCACATCCTTCTGGTAGTGTGGCGACCAGAATTGAACACTATACTCCAAGTGTGGCCTAACTAAGGTTCTATACAGCTGCAACATGACTTGCCAATTCTTATACTCAATGCCCCGGCCAATGAAGGCAAGCATGCCGTATGCCTTCTTGACTACCTTCTCCACCTGTGTTGCCCCTTTCAATGACCTGTGGACCTGTACTCCTAGATCTCTTTGACTTTCAATACTCTTGAGGGTTCTACCATTCACTGTATATTCCCTACCTGCATTAGACCTTCCAAAATGCATTACCTCACATTTGTCCGGATTAAACTCCATCTGCCATCTCTCCGCCCAAGTCTCCAGACAATCTAAATCCTGCTGTATCCTCCGACAGTCCTCATCGCTATCCGCAATTCCACCAACCTTTGTGTCGTCTGCAAACAGAGTGAGTGACCCAGGGCCGGGATTCGAACCCGGGTCCTCAGCGCCACAGTCCCAGTGCTAACCACTGCGCCACATGCTGCCCCCCCATGATCCAGCTTAAAATTTAACTCAAAAGTTATTTCTAACCTAGGGTGGCCCCTGGTTACTAAGCAACAACCTAGTTTTCCTATAAACTCTCTTTGCTTTCAGGTCGTAAACTCTCATTACCATACAGGCACCTGAAATCAAACTGAAGCCATTCACCTTTTCCAATACAGAACCACAAAATTAAACTTACTTAAAGCTATGCCTTATTTCTAATACCCACAAATAGATATAGATTATTTAAAACTACTTCTGTTTCCTAACAATACAATGCTTTGCATGTTTTCATTTGGCAAATATCCATATTCACTTTTCAGTATGAGTTCTGTTTTGGTGTTCATGAAATGAAATGAAAATGAAAACCTCTTATTGTCACAAGTAGGCTTCAAATGAAGTTACTGTGAAAAGCCCCTAGTCGCCACATTCCGGCGCCTGTTCGGGGAGGCTGTTACGCGTCATAAGTATCAGAATGACTTTAACATATTTTCCTTTAACATTAATATTTAAGCTCCTACAGATTAATTTCAGTTACTTGGATTGATATCCATTCCTGCTTATTAGGTGTGAGGACGTAAACTTCATAGTGGAAGGGTTGGCTATATGTTATGAATTTGATATTAAACTTTGTTTAAAAGGTATGAAATTATGAATGTGAACTGCATATGATATTGCAATGTTTAAATTTGCCGTCTAATTTATGTAATACACCTGACACAATTGGTTAAATAATGAATTATCTCAGTGCTGATAGTAGGAAAATTCAAGGATCCTTCAAAAGGTCTCATCTTCAGCACATTTTAAGCTCAAATGGAATGTTTTTTATCAATTTGATACATCTCTGTCACAAATGAATTTCCTAGGGATGAAGTGCTCAGTAACATAGGAAAGATTACATTTTGGGAGTAAAAGAACATCAGTCATTTTTTTATGATTTGAACCAAAATGAAATACCCACAGAGGATTTCAATCAGTACGGAGGCAGAGAGGTGGCAGTCAATCAGTGAGGAGGCAGGGTCATAACCCATCTTCCATAGCAACCAGTATACCATTTCATCCTGAATGCTCCAAAATGGTGAAGAGAAATGAGGGGTTTGCTCTTTCAGATCAGTCAAGGCACATCAATGATTATTTTAGTAAAGGCTTTTGATAAGTGGTGTCTGAAGATTTGCATTTTGATTTCTTATTTCTCACAATGAAACTTTTCTATAGCCAGGACTGAAGACAAAGCTGAAAGCATTTTCCTTCTTGTGTCCATCAGTGCTAAGACTTTATTTGCCCATTTATTTGACCTGTATTAGATTTTACACAGGATTCTATGGTGGGATTTACCGGGGGGGGCGGGGACGACTCCGTCCCGGGGGGGGCTCCGTTGGGGCATGGCCTGCGATCGTGGCCCACCAATCGGCGGGCCGGCCTCTCGCTCCCCGGGCCTATTTTCTTCCGCGCCGGTCCCTGAACTCCCGCGCCATGTTGCATTGGGGCCGGTGCCCCAATGTAGGGGCCCTGTAGGGGCCAGAATTGGTACTTGTGAAACGCGACAACGTTTCCGACGGCGTGGACACTGCCGCCGAATGGGAGAAAGCCACCCCACATCTTTGGGTTGTTGGGGTGAGACCCATGCAGACACGGGGAGAATGTGCAAACTACACACGGACAGTGACCCAGAGCCAGGATCAAACCTGGGACCTCGGCGCCTTGAGGCAGCAATGTTAACCACTGCGCCACCGTGCTACCCTCATCAGAGGTTTATAATAGCTTTTGTTACATGTATGTGATGAATGATATCTGTATACACATGTACCTTTAAGACCAGATTTGGAACCCTAGGGGACTCTGCCTCCGGCTCCGCCCCCAGGGAACTGTATACAAGGTTACGTTCAGTAGGCAGTGTGCAGTGAGCACACTTCTTGGCAGCTGTCTGGTTCTCTGTTAATTAAAGCCTCTGAATTATCAATCTTCTCTCCTGAGTGGTAATTGAGGGTATCTCAATTTAATTACCAGACTACACCAAGATGGACAGCGGTCTAAAGCCGGAGAAGCTCAATTTGGACCCTCGGTCGCCGGAAGCCACTGATATTTTTTAATACTGGCTCCGGTGCTTTGAGGCCTATCTGAATTCCTCATAGACTGAAGTAGACGGACCTCGCAAGCTGAGCTTACTACATGCCCGGGTGGGCCACCGACTATCCTCCGTGATCGAGAAAGCTTTAACGTACGAAACGGCGGTCGAAATCCTACAGAAGCGCTTTGTAAAGCCGATAAACGAGGTACACGCCAGACATTTGCTCTCGACCTGCCGCCAGCGCTCCGGGGAAACGCTCGATGAATATTTGGAGAGACTCACCGCGCTTGCCAGGAACTGCGACCATAGAAGTCCACATGAACTTACATATTCGTGATGCTTTCGTGTCCGGTATCCGATCCACGTACATCCGGCAGCGGCTCCTAGAAGACGGAGCGAAGGACCTACAAGGCACGGTAACGCTCGCCTCTTCCCTGGTAGCGGCCCACCATAATCTCCGCACGTACTCCGCGGACCTTGCGAACACCTCTCGATCCCCTCCAGACTCGGCCACGCTACAGGCCTGCGCTGCGCGGCGACCCCCTCACACCAGGGGCCCCCATGCTATTCCTGTGGGCAAGGCCAGCACTCATGCCAGCGTTGCCCGGCCCACTCCGCTATCTGCAACAAATGCGGAAAGAAGGGGCACTTCGCAAAGGTCTGCCTGGCTGGGCCCAAAGGCCAGAAACAAAAGTCTCATCGGGCCCAGAAATCGAACTCCCGGGACCACAGGCCCCGGACACGCCTACTTCCGATGCGTCATCGGCCTCGTGCGAGTCATGGAGGCGGCCATCTTGGCGACGGCCATCTTCAAACCCATGGCGGTGGCCATTTTGCGAGTCCGATTCAACCGAGGACTCTGACTGCCCGCAACTAGGAGCGATCACGCTCGATCAATCTCGGCCGAAGCACCTGCGATACTCAATGATGCAGGTTCAAATCAACGACCGCGACACCCCCTGCCTTTTTGACTCCGGGAGCACGGAGAGTTTTATCCATCCAGACACGGTAAGACGCTGCTCCCTGCGCACCTATCCCGCCTCCCAAACTATCGCCCTCACATCTGGGTATCATTCGGTCCAAATCACGGGGTATTGTGTCGCGAACCTCGCTATTCAAGGCGCCAAATACGCCTGTTTTAAACTTTATGTCCTCCCTCACCTCTGCGCCGCCCTGCTGCTCGGTCTGGACTTTCAATGCAGCCACCGAAGCCTGACCCTGAAGTATGGCGGACACCTGCCCCCGCTCACGGTATGTAGCCTGGCGACACTCAAAGTTGCACCACCCCCCCTCTTCGCGAACCTCACTCCCGACTGTAAGCCCGTTGTCACCAGGAGTCGGCGGTACAGGGACTTTCATCAAGTTAGAGGTTCAGCGGCTACTAAAAGAAGGGGTCATAGAGGCTAGCAACAGCCCTTGGAGGGCACAAGTACTGGTAGTCCGCTCCGGAGAAAAACAACGTATGGTGGTGGACTATAGTCAGACCATAAACCGCTTTA
The DNA here is from genome assembly GCF_047496885.1 of Scyliorhinus torazame. Classification (NCBI taxonomy): domain Eukaryota; kingdom Metazoa; phylum Chordata; class Chondrichthyes; order Carcharhiniformes; family Scyliorhinidae; genus Scyliorhinus; species Scyliorhinus torazame. Next base: position 118,091,467 of record NC_092708.1, read on the forward strand.
CACAACTCGATGCGAACCCCCTTCCCCGCATAGCAGAAATGGTGAACTAAATCACCCAGTATCGAGTATTCTCCACAGTCGACCTAAAATCTGCCTATCATCAACTCCCTATCCGCCCAGAGGACCGCCCCTATACGGCCTTCGAAGCAGCCGGTCGGCTCTTCCACTTCCTCAGGGTCCCTTTCGGTGTCACAAACGAAGTCTCCGTTTTCCAAAGGGCAATGAATCAAATGGTGGACCAGTACGGCTTACGGGCTACATACCCGTACTTGGACAACATCACAATCTGCGGCCATGACCAGCAGGACCATGACGCAAACCTGAAGAAGTTCCTACAGACCGCCCGGGACCTCAATCTGACATACAATAAAGAGAAATGCATGTTCAACGCAACCCGGCTAGCCATCCTCGGCTACGTCGTGGAAAACGGGGTCCTAGACCCAGACCCCGACCGCATGCACCCCCTTAAGGAACTTCCCCTCCCCGTAACCTCATGGCACTCAAACGGTGCCTGGGGCTCTTTCCTTATTATGCCAAGTTGATCACCAGATATGCGGACAAAGTCCGTCTACTCATTAAGACCACGGTTTTTCCCCTGACGGCTGAGGCTCAGTCGGCCTTCAGTCGTATCAAGGCCGATATCATCAAGGTCGCCATGCACGCGGTGGACGAAACCATTCCCTTCAAGGTAGAAAATGACGCATCAGACGTCGCCCTGGCTGCTACCCTCAACCAGGCGGGCAGACCAGTAGCGTTCTTCTCCCGAACCCTCACCGCCTTGGAAATTCGACACTCTGCAGTCGAGAAGGAGGCATTACCTAGCTGGTAGGAGGTTCACCCTTGTCACTGACCAATGGTCGGTCGCCTTTATGTTTGGTAACGCACAACGGGGCAAAATAAAGAATGATAAAATTCTGAGGTGGAGGATCGAACTCTCCACCTACACGTACGATATTACATATCGTCCGGGGAAGCTCAACGAGTCCCCAGATGCACTGTCCCGCGGCACGTGCGCCAACACACAAAAAAACCGCCTGAGGGCCATCCACAATGACCTCTGCCACCCGGGGGTCACTCGGCTTGCCCATTTCATCAAGTCCCGCAACCTACCTTGCTCCACCGAGGAGGTCAGGGCCATGACCAAGGCTTGCCAGATCTGTGTGGAGTGCAAACCGCACTTCTATCGACCAGACAAAGCTCGCCTGGTAAAGGCCTCTGGACCCTTTGAGCGACTAAGCGTGGACTTCAAAGGGCCCCTCCCATCCACCAACCTCAACAGTTATTTCCTCACTGTCGTCGATGAATTCTCCCGCTTCTCCTTCGCTGTCCCCTGCCCCGATATGACCTCGGCCTCCGTAATCAAGGCACTGCACAGCATCTTCACGCTGTTTGGTTTCCCCGCTTATATCCACAGCGACCGGGGTACATCGTTCATGAGCGATGAGCTGCGTCGATATCTGCTCAACAAGGGTATCGCCTCGAGCAGAACGACCAGCTCTAACTCGCGGAAAACGGGCAGGTGGAGAAGGAGACCGCGACAGTTTGGAAGGCTGTCCTTCTAGCCCTACGGTCAAGAAGTCTCCCAACCACCCGCTGGCAGGAGGTCCTACCTGATGCCCTACACTCCATTAGGTCGCTCCTCTGTACGGCCACGAATGAGACCTCTCACAACCGTTTGTTTCTCTTCCCCAGGAAGTCCGCCTCTGGGGTCTCGCTTCCACATTGGCTGACGACTCCGGGACCAGTTCTACTCTGGAGGCACGTGAGGAGCCATAAGACAGATCCACTGGTCGAGAGGGTCCAACTACTACACGCAAACTCTCAATACGCCTACGTCGAGCACCCCGACAGCAGGCAGGACACCGTTTCCCTGCGAGACCTGGCACCGGCTGGCTCGCCCACCGACGCCCCCTCTTCTACCGACGCTCACCTCCCCGCACCGGCTGTCGACTCCGACAGCGCCCCCCCCCATATCGCCCCCCCCTACCCCCAGCCGGCACCGGCACCAATCACCCTAGTCACCCCGGATACCCCCCCTGCTCCAACGCAGGCAAAGGCTCAGACAACCAATCTCCCGGATATACCACCACCGAGGACGACCGTATCCACCGCACCACCACCGGAGCTGAGAAGGTCGACACGGGCAATCAGGCCACCCAAAAGACTGAACTTGTAATGCCACTTCACCCCCGACGGACTATGCGCTTTTTTAAACAGGGGGTGAATGTGATGAATGATATCTGTATACACATGTACCTTTAATGCATAGGCCCCTTTAAGACCGAGTTTGGAACTCTGGGGGACTCCGCCTCTGGCTCCGCCCCCAGGGAACTGTATATAAGGTTACGTTCAGTAGGCAGCGTGCAGGGAGCACACTTCTCGGCAGCTGTCTGGTTCTCTGGTAATTAAAGCCTTTAAATTAACAATCTTCTCTCCTGAGTCGTAATTGAGGGTATCTCAATGTACATACAATAAATTTACAGTGTTGTGTAGGCATGTAATGACTGATTCTACAAGTTTTTGTATGTGTAATTGGACAAACATAATAAGATAAAACAAAATACATTTTCTCTCACACTACGTTGAGAAAACAAAATAAAAATCTCTCAACGCTTAGAGGAATTAAACCAGGAGAGATGGTTCTTGCTAGATCTCCAACCATCATGTCTAGATGTGATCTCTTGACTATGGAGAGATCAGAGCTCTTCATAGAACTATGGAAGCTTTGAGGTTGGCCGAACGCCTTCTGGTACAATAGTTGAATTTAAATTTAACAGCAGTTACAAGAGCAAAATAATTCCTCTGTCAGCCTGTGGAATTTCACACCTTGTTGTACACAGCCCTTGTAATTATGAAATCAGAGACGACGCAGATCGAATCATGTTATGACAGCAGAGCTGTCAACAAACTCAGTTCATACCAGGAACTGACTAGATTCATTTCAAAAGGAGACCATCGAAGGGACAAGAGAACGTAATTTGCATCTGATAATCTTACACTTCCAGTGGAGTCAGAGGCGCTGCCTGGACAATGCCTTCCCGTGTCAGACCCTCAATAGGGATGGTAACTTTTTCAACAGCTAGTGACTGGGACATTATTAGTCCAGAAATAAAAGCCAGTTCCAGACACTAATACACTTCCTTTCTGAAATCACAGCAGAGAAAGAAGGTCACAGAACTCATTTTGAACTCTCTGGATTCCTTTGAGAACTGAGAAATCCTTAGACTGTTGACTTACCACCAATTGCAAAAGGCTCTAGCTGCATGGCCGAGCAAGCCAGCCAGTTCCCATCTCTCAACTCCTTGAAGCTGCTTTGTTTTAAAAGTATATGATCAACACCTCCTAAAAGCACTAAGCACAGAAATGCCATCATGCTGTGATATAATTCGGTCCAAGGATTTTCCATTTTGCCGTTGCAACTAGAAACTCACCAGAACTGAATTCCGCCACAAAGGAAGCACCCTCTGGACTTTGACTTCTTGAAATCTGGAAATCGCATGGGTCTAACCGGCACTCGGGATCTAACGGCCTCTCCAAATAAACCACAGCCGGGCGCCGTTTAGTACTGGTCCCCACAAACAATGGCAGGCAGAAGGGCACTTGGGGAAGTCTCCCAGGTGATTCAAGGCCCCTGGTTGGTGGGTTTCTGGGCAGGGTGGTAGCCTGGCACTGCTGATGCCACCCAGGCACCTTGGCACTGCCAGACTGACACCTTGGCAGTACCACTTGAGTACCTGGCAGTGCCACTTGGGTACCTGGCAGTGCCATCCTGTATGCCAGCCTGGCATTACAAGGGTGCCCAGGTGGCATTGGCAGTGCCCAGGTGACATTTTTCCCACGCCAGAGAGCAGGCCCAGGTAGTGCCCTGCCCATGTGAGGTGAGGTGCGGGGGCCACAAAGACCTCCAAACAGGTGATTTGGGGCATTGGGGAGGGGTCACATTGAGGGATCAAGAGATCAGGGTGCCATTTAGAAATTTAGAAATGGCACCGTGATGTCTTCCTGCACTGACGAGTGGAAGATCTCAGTGCACGAAATGCAGCTGAGTGCGTCCTTGGCAGAGCATCGCAGCTGAGGCCTGGAAAAGAAACAGAGTGCCATTCGATAGCGCAGTCGTTCCCGGCACTTAATGGACTATTTATTTTTCATTAGATAGTGCCCGTAACGTGCCTAATCAGAAGGTAAGGTTCTGTAGATGAGATGTTAATGATGAGCTGGGGATCAATGCTGCAGAAACTGAAAAATTGGTTTCCCACTTGCATAAATTGATGGCAGAAATGTGCCAGTTGGGTCATCATTCCCAACAAAGACTGGCACACAACCAATTTGTATCCCATTATTGGGTACCCCATACTGACCAACGTGTGTGGACAAGTTGGATTCACCTGGCTGAAGACCTGGGGCAGCCTGCAGAGGCAGACACCTTGTGCAGCAATGGGTCGGTGGAGCATCGACCACGTGGATCTTCTAACTGCATGAGATACTGTTGGGCGCCGAAGGTCTGTGCTGGGGAATTGGGGGGGGGGGGGGGGGGAATTAAATTAGGAAGGTGAGGAATGAAGAGGTGGGGTAGGTGTGAAGGCCTAGAGGGGGACGGAAGAGGTTGAGAAGGCAGGGGAAAGGGACAGATGCTGCAAAGGTCATGCAATGGGTGAGATGGTATGGAGGGGGAGGGTGGGAAGGGCCATGACAGGATGTGCAGGTTTGAACAGGGAATGGGGGGAAAGAGGGGAAAGGGATTTACAGGGAGGTGTCAAGAGGTGAGTTCTGGGGGCACACTGAGGGAATTGTCAATAGGAAGGTATGCTGAGGATTAAAGTAGGCAGTGGGACCCGAGAGGGTGGGCGGATGAGGTTGATGAAGCGTCACTGAGGGTTGTTGGAGGGAATACGGAAGGAAATGTGGATTCTGGGGATGGACAGGGTGAGGGGGAACATGTCTATTGTATCGGGACATGGGCGGGCATTCACCTGCATGGGATGTAAGATGATGGGCAGGTTAGAATCATAGAATCTCTACAGTGCAGAAGGAGGCCATTTGGCCCATCGAGTCTGCGCTGGCTCTCTGAAAGAGCACCCTATATCCTGCCCTATTCCCATAACCCCACCTAAACTTTCTTCACGAAGGTGCAATTTTAGCATGACCAATCCACCTAACCTGCACATCTTTGGACTGTGGGAGGAAACCGGAGCACCCGGAGGAAACCCACGCAGACACGGGGAGAATGTGCAAACTCCACACAGACGGCCACCCAAGGTCTGAATTGAACCTAGGTCCCTGCCGCTGTGAAGCAGCAGTGCCAATCACTCTGCCACCTTCCCTTTGAAGGGTAACTATGGAAAGGTCAAATGTTACACATTAGGAGTCACTGTTATGGGTGTGGGGGAGGGAGGGGTGTGGGTCCTGGGGGGAGGGGTAAAGTTATTGGACCGCATGTCAAAGATAACATAAACTATGGCCGCTCAAAACCAACCCAGAGCCTCATGGTGGAGATTTTGAAATGCTGCATGGGTCATCGGAGGTGGACAGAGATGGAGGTCATCTCAACTGACAACTGAAGGCAAGTGTGTGAAGGGTAAAGGCTCAGAGTGCACAGGGGGCGTCTTGCTCAGGTCTCAGAAGAGGCTTGGCAAATACCTTGGCCTCCCTGCACATGCATAATTCCGGGAGATATAGACCCAGCTTGGGTATCCCTCTGAAGATGGTGGATGGTGGAGGGGGATGTGCATGAAATGCAAATAACCCATGTCAGACCTCATTAAAATGCAAGTGTTCTTTATTTAGACAAGTGACATAGTGGGTGTATTTTTCAAACCCCTCCGTGACGTGTAATGCACCAGCGGAGGTGACCTTCCATTGGCCCATGTCAGGATTTTCTGGTCCCACCGCTGTCAACAGAGTTTCCTGTTGTTCACATCTTCTGCCGCCAGGGAACCACAGTGGGGGGGCCGCCATCGGCAGGACTGGAAAATCCTAATGCCGGAAATTGCAAGAAAATCCCATCCAATAACAATAATGGAGCACCTGTGCAATCACATGTGAAATCAAAACCTCTGAATTTTGCATTCCCTACCATTGGTCCTAGATCCTTCTGCACTGTAAATTCTATGATGTATGATCCTCCCCCAACATTGCAGCAGGAGTGGAGGCATCCTGATGACCAGTTTGCCCTGTTGCTTTGAACGATCTTAGTGGCTGTCCTCTGGAGATCCAAGGCCTGGAGGGCCCTGCTTACTTTGGCTTTCCAGCTATGGGGAAACCGCTTCCTCTGCGACCACAGAGGATGAAGCGGAAGGCGTCACAGGCAAGGGGATTCCGAAGAAACAGACACTCTCAGAGAGTCCTGTGTGGAAGTCCTGTTGTGTCCAACAGATTCCTTGAGGAGGAGGGGCACCTGGAAGGAAGTTGAGGAGCCCATTCCCCCTCTCACATCGCCACAACAAAGGCTCACCCATGGCCACAGCAATGGAATGCAATTTGAACGCATCACCGGCAGAAACTAAGAGTTCTGTTCGTCATGGTGCCCGCTACCCTCCCCATGGAATCCTCCACCTCACGTACTGTAGCCACGTAAAATGGCTGATTCCCGATTAGAATGGTCAAACCCCGATTTAAAATGGCGAACGAAAGAGGCTGATGGGAAAATCAGCCAACAGGATTCAAACGGACAGCTGCAGGTAAAACAGTGTATTCACCTCTGGGGAATTCAGCCCAGACTGATACCTGCAGCCATCAACATCACAACAACCCAGCCATCTGCATATTAAGCAGCCACCCCCGGGAACAATTGCTACACATTAGCAACATAAAGCCGGTCCAGACCTGTCGGCGCCAGCAGGGGCTGACACAAAGGAAGGTAGACGACCACCCCCCGATCAAGGAATCGCCCCATTATTGGAGCATATCGAACCAAGTGATTGGGACCAAGTCCAATCACTTGGAACCAGGTACGAGGTCCGCCCCCAGAGGCGGTAAGCCCCTGGGGACTATAAGAATAGGGGCCAAGTTCAACTCGACCCTTCTTCTCCTGCTCGCAACCTTTGAGACCCTTCGACAAGAAAACTGTAAGTGTTACTCCAGCGATCGCTACCAGCTAGGCGCTCCTGACTATCGACTTGTACCAGCTTTTGAATCCTGCAGGCTCAGAACCAATTCGAAAGACCATTCGTTTCCCTGACCTGGTGGGCCATTTCCAAAGTTAAGTATTGGCCTTTAGTGGTAGGTAGTAGTCTAGAAGTAGGATTATTGTCTAAGTATTTATTGCTGTATTTAATAAATGAGCATTGATTTAACTCTTACTAAGCGGTGTGTTGCATTATTAATCATTACTTGGACTTGAACTACGTGGCGGTATCAGAAAGATACCTGGCGACTCATGAGCAAAGGTGACAGAATTAGAGCTAATAAAACGAAGGCTAAAACGAGCAACATTTTGGCGACTCTGGTGGGACCCGATCTAGAAGTGGAAACCCAAGAAATTGTGAATTATAATCCAATTGGAAACAATAACCACAAGTGTTCAAGCAGTTCTGATGAATAAGTCATAATTCGGAAGTGTGGGTATGCATGCATAACTAACAGGGCTATAAGGTAAAACTGATAGATTTTTGTTGCGTCAAAACTGTCGGAAGTCTGTATTTTCGGAAATTAGCGCAAGCCGTACCCGCATCTACGACACCACCTTAGCCCCCTGTTCCAAATTTAAATGAAGCAAGCGGATAGGAAAGATGGCCATGCAGGCCATGCAGCGCCTCATGAACCCTGAGGAATTTGCGGTCGCAGCAACCAGCAGCAGTAGAGTGGGACAGTGTCCCATTTGGGAAGAGGAAATCCGGAACTATCTCAAGGGCAAAGGATGGCCCATGTGGAATGATTTCTGCGATAATGACGAATCAGGTCCCGGAAGTATAGGGCATACTTGGTGGGAGAAAATGAGTGAGATCCATAAAAAGAGCTTAGCAAAAGCTCGCAAGCCGATGGCAATCGTGTCCTGTTTGGCACAATTGCGAGGCACAGAGGAGGTTGTCAAGACGCTCCGCAAAGAAGTAGAGGGCATACATCGTATGAGTAAAGTCGATGTATGCGAGGTTGAGAAAGAGAATCTGGAATTAAGGAGGAAATTAGCAGCAAAGGATGAAGAGGTGGCTGACGCCAAACGGGGCCACCAGTCTTGTCTGCGCATTTGAGTAGTTCCCAATCCCAGTATGAAAAGACCTATCAGGACACGCAGCGTGCAGTCCTGGTAAGGAAAGAAACAGAGAAGCAGGTGGAGACGCTACAGAAACAATGTAGTGATCTCAAGGCAGCCTTGAGAGCGCTCCACGCTGCAACCACAGAACAAAGACAGAGCACCATAGACCTTGCAAAGTGCCGGAAGCAAATTGCAGACCTGCAATAACTGCTTTCTGTCCAGAAAGGATTTCAGGAAACCTTTGGGGAAAAATTAGACCAGGAAGACGGCCCTGATTGGGAAGAGTTACACGAAACAGCGCAGAGATATGTTCAGGGAACATGTGCGCAGGGAAAGCCCCAAAGGAGAAAAGCACCCCCACCCCCCACATAGCAGGTAGTTCAGGCTCCAATGAACCCTGTAACAACCCACCGCACAGCCACATCGGACAAGGCGGAATTCCTATATTCCACCCCACTCACAGTGACCCAATTACGGGACTTGTGTGCAAAAATCACACCGTTCCTCCCCGCTGCAGACCCCCACCATTTCTTTGCCACCGTCAAACATCAGGCGACCATGTACGGCCTGGATGAGAGAGAGCATGTAAAGCTCATGGTTCTAAGTTTGGATCCATCGGTAGCAGCAGCCCTTCCCGACCCACAGAACGTAGGAGGAGGCACCCTTGCAGAAATGCATACCGCGATCCTGGATGCGGTCGGGTATAACCGGGGTGACCCCGTAGATGGCCTAAATAAGTGTAGGCAGAAGAAGTCTGAGCACCCCACAGCGTTCGCAGGACGCCTGTGGATTCACTTCAAAGCCGTTTTTGGAGACGTAGATCGTTCCCATTTGTCCCCCGACAATATGGCCAAATGGGCCCGCACCCTTATCTCCCATGCCACAGATGCAGGACAGAATGCCTGTAATAGTTATGATCCCTCAGAAGAGGCCCATAACGAGAAGTGGGTGGTTAAAAGATTGTCCCGCGTTTGGGAGCAATCTGTCCAGAATAAACCCGCCGCTAAAACCACCGAGTAAAAGCAAGCCGCCGCAGACATGCAGGCAGTAAAAGCCACACCTCACAACCCCGCCTGGGTAAATAAGGGAAAGAACAGCCCCCCACCCAAATCACAAGAATGTTACAACTGCAGACAGTTGGGACATTTTGCAAAAGAGTGCAATGGCCCCAAAATGTCACAGAGAGCCCAACAGACAGGCACTCTGATTAAGAAAAAGGCAGAGCCCATCCATAGCGTTAGCGCCCGTTCGGATCAGACGGACCTGACCGAAACAGACTAACGGTGTACGGGCTCCCCCAGTTGGGTCTGCGATACCCTTTGGGATAGGTCAGGACGACCCATAGTCGCAGCGAAAATTCGGGGACAGCCGATCGAGTTTCTTTGGGACATAGGCGGGTTCCGCACCACCATAAATTCCTCCACCCTTTTTCAAAAGGACACGTGGCCCACTACAGCCACTATCACCCTCAGCAGGTTTACAGGCCACACACAGCAGGGACACATCACAGCCCCTGTACCCATTCAAATCGGAACCAAAACCACAAAACACCCCATAGTTTTAGTAGACCTGCCCCACACAGCAGAACACATTCTGGGGATTGATTTTATGAATTCCCACTATCTATCCTTCGATCCAGTCAACCAGTGTGTCTGGAAGATGGCGAAATCCGCTAGAGCCCCTGCAACGCTCAACATAGGGGACTATATGAACAAAATTAGCGCAGTAGGCGAGTTTTGGTTCAACCCCACCACGCTTAGCACGGACAAGCAGGTTAGAGCAGTCCTGCAAAAGAACAGGGCAGCATTCGTGACCCACAAGCACGACTGTGGACGGATGACTGGCTCCGTACAAGTAACAGGACCGGACCCTAGACCCCCAAAACAGTACGGATTCCCCCTAGAAGCAGAGGGAGAAATCCTAAAAGTTATAGAGAGCTTATTAGAGCAGGGCGTACTAAGATCGGTAGCCTCTACTAATAATGCCCCGATTTGGCCAGTGAGAAAGCCCGACGGATCATGGCGCCTGACCATTGATTATCGGGAACTCAATAAAGTCACCCCCGCAGCAGCCCCCACCGTAGCAACAAGTCCCGAGACCATGCTCAAGCAGGGACTCAATTCCCGCTATTTCACGGTTTTGGACATCAGTAATGGATTCTGGTCCATTCCATTGGCAAAGGCGTGCCAGTACAAATTTGCCTTCACTTTCCGAGCTCAGCAGTACACGTGGACATGCCTGCCACAAGGCTTCCACAACTCCCCCTCCATTTTCCACCGACAGCTGGCAAATGGACTAGCGAAATTGTCTCGGTCCGAATGTCTGGTACAGTATGTAGATGATCTACTACTGCAGACAGACACAAAGGAAGAGCACATTGAGCTTCTGTCCAAACTCCTGGAATTATTACATTCCATTGGTTGTAAAGTCAACCCCAAAAAGGCCCAGGCATTGAAAGAAAAAGTGGTATATTTGGGTACAATTATCATACACGGTAAACGTGAGATCGAGCATAAAAGAATTGACTCGATCGCTAAATTGCCCCTTCCCCATAACGTTTCAGCCCTCCGGTCGTTTTTAGGACTGGTTGGCTACTGCCGAAACCACATTGACGGTTTCGCCAGCAAGGCAGCGCCCCTCTCAGACCTCCTAAAGAAGGGAGCCCCCTGGGAATGGCTTCCGCAGCATACAGAGGCTGTGGAATCACTAAAACAGGCACTCATAGCCGCCCCCGCACTACAAGTTCCCGACCCGCTTTCCTCTTTCGCCATAGAGGTAGCGACCACAGACCGCACCCTTTCAGCCGTGCTCCTGCAGGAACGGCACGACCAGCTAAGACCCGTAGCTTATGCCTCCCGAATTGTAGACGCTGTGGAGCAGGGATTTTCAGCCTGTGAGAGGCACCTGCTCGCAGCTTTCTGGGCAGTCCAGTACTATTCCTATATTACCGGACTGAACCCCATCACCATTCTGACCGAGCACACCCCCACCCAACTTTTACTGGACGGACGACTCAAGGACGGTACCGTCAGTCAAATAAGAGCAGCTAGGTGGACCCTTCTCCTGCAGGGACGGGACATCACAGTAAAATGGACCAAGACACACACCTACTTAGCCGACAATTTGCAGTACCCCGGAACCCCCCATGAATGTGAAATCATCTCTCCACACCATGATACAGGCCTCTTTATAGCAAAAACACCCCCCAGAAAAATAGGAAATTCATCTCAGAGCCCCCCTCACCCGGACACGTGTGAACCCATTAAGATTTATGTGGATGGATCTCCCACAGTCTTAGATGGGCAACGCATAACAGGTTGCGGGATCTATGTTGAGGACGTTGAGGGACGCGCCCTCGAGGAAATAGCTTTAAAACTCCCCGGGCACTTAGGCGCGCAGGCAGCAGAGCTTGCGGCCATCGCGTACATAGTAGACCCCCCAGATTCCTTCCCCAGCCCAGCAGACATATATTCAGACAGCCTCTATGTCTGTAACAGCCTTACAGAATTTCTGCCCCTGTGGGAAACAAGAGGATTTGTTTCCGCGGACGGGAAACCGCTCCCCTCAGCCCCATTACTCCTCCATATTTTAGAAAAAGCCCAGAACAGGACTTTTGGGATCATAAAAGTCCGCAGCCACCATCGTTCCTCCCCCCCTGGGAATGTAAAAGCCGACGTACTGGTTAAGGCAGGATCCAAGCATGGGTATTTTTGGAAACCCCCCGAAAGCGCGCTAGTGAGTGTGCCAGTGAGTGCAGTTCAGGTCACACAGATTAGGATCGAGGATCTAGTAGAGGCCCAGAAGCAGGATAGCGCTCTCACTGAGATTGTGAAAGGGAAGTTTCCAGCCTCCTACAAGAGGTTCAGAAATACACTGACCATTCATGACGGTGTGGTGTTAAAAGACACCCTTTATGTAGTTTCTGAGCAGGATAGGAACCAATTGATTTGTTTGTTCCATGATGGTCATGGACACCAGGGAATCGAGCCCACTACAGCCCACCTCAAACAGCTTTGTTGGTGGCCAAATCTCAAGGAAGATGTAAGCCATTACATTGAGAATTGCCTTATCTGCGCGCAGAACAACCCCGACAGATATGCCAAAAAGGCCCTACTCAGCCACACCCGACCCGTTAACGGCCCCTGGACTAACCTCCAGATTGATTTTATAGGTCCATTGCCCCCTTGCAGGAATGGCTATAAATATGTTCTGGTGGTCATAGACACCTTTACAAAATGGGTGGAAGCATTTCCAGCCCGCACCAACACCGCGAAAACCACAGCCAAGATCCTAACCCACCACATCTTTACAAGATGGGGACTCCCCCGCAGTATTGAATCAGACCAAGGTTCTCACTTTACGGGACGGGTCATGCAGAATGTCCTCACGATATTTGGCATCACCCAAAAATTCCACATTGCGTACCACCCACAGTCGAGTGGTATAGTGGAGCGCATGAATCGGACCCTAAAAACCACCCTCAGAAAAATGGTCCAGCAGAACAACACCACTTGGGATTCAGTCCTCCCTTTTGCGCTGATGTTTTTGCATAACACTGTTTCCACCTCCACAGGTTACACCCCACACACTCTTATGACCGGACGCCCCATGAAAGGGACAGAATACTTGTTAGGTTTAGACCTGACCAGCCCTGAAGTAACGGCCCTCACACATGAGAAAGCCGTGGAGCAATTAGTTGCAAATGTAAAAACGGCACACTTAGCAGCCGCAGTAAAACTGGGCACCAAAAAAGAAACAGAGCAAGGCTTGTTTCGATAAGGCAGTGCATGCAACGGAGTATGATATCGGACAGCAAGTGATGCTGTCTGTATATAACCCCAGCACATTCCTGTCTCCAAAATACTCGGGTCCGTACTCCATTTCGGATAAAGTAAGCCCATCAGTTTACAAAATAAAATACCCAAATGGTAAGACTGCGTGGTTTCATATAAACCAGTTAAAGGCTTATGGAACACAGTCGAACCACGCACACCACGTCATGCTTGACGCAGCAGACCACACCCCACCCACAGCCAACGTAACCAGACCAACCCCCACCACGTCCAGCCCAGCCACGGACTCGACCTCGACTCCACCCCCGAAATATACACTCCGCCCCGGAACGCCCACAGACTGCAGCAGCAGAGACAGCGACTGTGACTCTGACGATAGCCACAGCACGCCTCTCTACTATCCCCATGCAACCGGACCCACACCCAGCAACTCCGACTACGACCGCAGTGATCCCTTCCTGATCACTTTTCTAAACAAATCCCACCACCGACCACCGAACCACACGGACGACCCCGACTTTGTCCCCACACAACTCGACCCTACTCATTGGCACCGCGACAACTCCTACAGACTCGTCCGCAACGACGAGAGCAACCCCAACTCACACCACGCAGCCCTTTCAGCCCTAATCCACTCCAGAGTTTGGCACCCGGGAGAAGGGGACGAGCTCAAGTCTGACTCCCAAACCGCCAACCACTTTGCGACCCTGTTCGCAACCGAGAACTGAGGTGTCCACATGATGTTTAAAGGAAACGCTTGGGAAAAGTGTTGTCCTCCCTGATGGAACCTGCAGGATGTTTTATGTTGTTCGTACGTTTGTTTCATGTTGTTCGTCCGACAGGAGAATTTTTTTCCAGTCGCTTGTTCAGCGGTACCAACTTATCTACAGATACCTGGTCAACAGACCGCACGCTTGTTCAGCGGAACTAGCTTTTCAGCTGATACTGGTCAAGAGACCACACGCTTGTTCAGAGGAACTAGCTTGTCTACAGACACTGGTCAAGAGACCACACGCTTGTTCAGTGGAACTAGCTTTTCAGCTGATACTGGTTCGGGTATCAGACGCCCGATCGTAACTGCTCTTCTGATTCAAGGGATAGAATCACTATGGCAGCCCCACCACGATGACTACATTTTTGCCCGTTCTTGTCGGTTGCTCAGGCAGTGGAGAAACGGCGTGAGACCCGCCCTGCCTGGGGACCCTCCCGTTGGTCAAACACGCTCGGGTAGGGGAGATACGGCATTGGTAGCCGTCCTACCCGGGGATTCCATCCAAATCTTACCCGTCGCGGCCCATACGTACCTCATTTGACATTTTTCATTTCAAAAAGTTTTTATTTCTTTAGGCGACCTTTAGGTTGCTGCCATCTGCTATTTACATCCTGGATCATTTGGAGGGTAAATCAGCACTGGTCCATCATTGGGAAGTGTGCCGTGTCCTAACATTTGTTTTTGAAAAAAAATGAGGGAGTCACACATAGTGACCAATTATAAAGGGAATAATTGGCCCCAAAGGACAGACACACTAGCATACCGGATATTAAACCAAGATAATTACAGATACTATGCTTGTTTTACAGAACTCCAGAAGCTCCAGGACCGGAGAAAATACAAGCGAACACACAGAAAGAAAAGGAAAGAGGACAGGCATGTTCCTGTGAGGAAGAAGGATAAATACGGCAATTTTCGGGAACCTTGGATGACGAGAGATATTGTAGGCCTCGTCAAAAAGAAAAAGGAGGCATTTGTCAGGGCTAAAAGGCTGGGAACAGACGAAGCCTGCGTGGAATATAAGGAAAGTAGGAAGGAACTTAAGCAAGGAGTCAGGAGGGCTAGAAGGGGTCACAAAAAGTCATTGGCAAATAGGGTTAAGGAAAATCCCAAGGCTTTTTACACGTACATAAAAAGCAAGAGGGTAGCCAGGGAAAGGGTTGGCCCACTGAAGGATAGACAAGGGAATCTATGTGTGGAGCCAGAGGAAATGGGCGAGGTACTAAATGAATACTTTGATCAGTATTCACCAAAGAGAAGAAATTGGTAGATGTTGAGTCTGGAGAAGGGTGTGTAGATAGCCTGGGTCACATTGAGATCCAAAAAGACGAGGTGTTGGGTGTCTTAAAAAATATTAAGGTAGATAAGTCCCCAGGGCCTGATGGGATCTACCCCAGAATACTGAAGGAGGCTGGAGAGGAAATTGCTGAGGCCTTGACAGAAATCTTTGGATCCTCGCTGTCTTCAGGGGATGTCCCGGAGGACTGGAGAATAGCCAGTGTTGTTCCTCTGTTTAAGAAGGGTAGCAAGGATAATCCCAGGAACTACAGGCCGGTGAGCCTTACTTCAGTGGTAGGGAAATTACTGGAGAGAATTCTTCGAGACAGGATCTACTCCCATTTGGAAGCAAATGGACGTATTAGTGAGAGGCAGCACGGTTTTGTGAAGGGAAGGTCGTGTCTCACTAACTTGATAGAGTTTTTCGAGGAGGTCACTAAGATGATTGATGCAGGTAGGGCAGTGTATGTTGTCTATATGGACTTCAGTAAGGCCTTTGACAAGGTCCCTCATGGTAGACTAGAACAAAAGGTGAAGTCACACGGGATCAGGGGTGAGCTGGCAAGGTGGATACAGAACTGGCTAGGCCATAGAAGGCAGAGAGTAGCAATGGAGGGATGCTTTTCTAATTGGAGGGCTGTGACCAGTGGTGTTCCACAGGGATCAGTGCTGGGACCTTTGCTCTTTGTAGTATATATAAATGATTTGGAGGAAAATGTAACTGGTCTGATTAGTAAGTTTGCAGACGACACAAAGGTTGGTGGAATTGCGGATAGCGATGAGGACTGTCGGAGGATACAGCAGATTTAGATTGTTTGGAGACTTGGGCGGAGAGATGGCAGATGGAGTTTAATCCGGACAAATGTGAGGTAATGCATTTTGGAAGGTCTAATGCAGGTAGGGAATATACAGTGAATGGTAGAACCCTCAAGAGTATTGAAAGTCAAAGAGATCTAGGAGTACAGGTCCACAGGTCATTGAAAGGGGCAACACAGGTGGAGAAGGTAGTCAAGAAGGCATACGGCATGCTTGCCTTCATTGGCCGGTGCATTGAGTATAAGAATTGGCAAGTCATGTTGCAGCTGTATAGAACCTTAGTTAGGCCACACTTGGAGTATAGTGTTCAATTCTGGTCACCACACTACCAGAAGGATGTGGAGGCTTTAGAGAGGGTGCAGAAGAGATTTACCAGAATGTTGCCTGGTATGGAGGGCATTAGCTATGAGGAGCGGTTGAATAAACTCGGTTTGTTCTCACTGGAACGAAGGAGGTTGAGGGGAGACCTGATAGAGGTATACAAAATTATGAGGGGCATAGACAGAGTGGATAGTCAGAGACTTTTCCCCAGGGTAGAGGAGTCAATTACTAGGGGGCATAGGTTTAAGGTGAGAGGGGCAAGGTTTAGAGTAGATGTACGAGGCAAGTTTTTTACGCAGAGGGTAGTGGGTGCCTGGAACTCGCTACCGGAGGAGGTGGTGGAAGCAGGGACGATAGTGACATTTAAGGGGCATCTTGACAATACATGATTAGGATGGGAATAGAGGGATACGGACCCAGGAAGTGTAGAAGATTGTAGTTTAGTCGGGCAGCATGGTCGGCACGGGCTTGGAGGGCCGAAGGGCCTGTTCCTGTGCTGTACATTTCTTTGTTCTTTGACAGCCATGAGGACTTCCTTCATCGTGCTCAACATTATTTTTGTGGACATTTGGTTGCGCGTGAACGCGAACCCCATGACTTCAAACCTCCCTGCCGTTAATATTTCACTGCCCCGCAGTACCCAGAGCCCAGTCACCAGTGACACTGCATCTTCCTGGTGTGCCAGGTTCATAACCTGGTACTCCCTGTCCTACGTGATCGAAGCACTGTTAGCGTTGGCGATACTCTGCTGTGTAGTGCAGACTATGCGCCTCCGCAAATGGAGAAGGAGAGCGTACCGCGCTCGAACCCCGGTATATAGGATCAGATCCCTGATATTTTCGGTTACGACCAGACCCCCGACCCCCGCGATCTATAACAAAATAATAAAGAGCATTCACTTGCGTTATTACTGTGAATAAAGAAATGTACAAATTTTTCATGAAAAACACTGTATGATCCTGAGCTTGACTGCCAAGCCAGGAAAGACTATGGAATAATGTGATTTTGTTGTATGTTTTAGGGAGATAGGATAATGCAATGTTTAGCGAGTATAGTGTAATAAGGATAAATCAGAGGTTCCAAGTTTGTTATTTTGTAATGCATGTCCCTGTCTGACATAGCGCCCTTAGAATTGTTAGGTAAAAATTTTTGTGCATAGCTAGGGTCAGAGCAGAGGCCATGTAGGAGGTGTCCCCCCCCGGTCAGGGAATGGAAAGGAACAAAGTGATGTGATCCTTCACGCTTCACGTTAGGATCACAAGGAGGGATTGTAGCCACGTAAAATGGCTGATTCCCGATTAGAATGGTCAAACCCCGATTTAAAATGGCGAACGAAAGAGGCTGATGGGAAAATCAGCCAACAGGACTCAAATGGACAGCTGCAGGTAAAACAGTGTATTCGCCTCTGGCGAAGTCAGCCCAGACCGATACCTGCAGCCATCAACATCACAACAACCCAGCCATCTGCATAGTAAGCAGGCATCCCCAGGATCAATTGCTACACATTAGCAACATAAAGCCGATCCAGACCTGTCGGCGCCAGCAGGGGCTGACACAAAGAAAGGTAAATGACCACCCCCCGATCAAGGAATCGCCCCATTATTGGAGCATATCGAATCAAGTGATTGGGACCAAGTCCAATCACTTGGAACCAGGTACGAGGTCCGCCCGAGAGGCGGGAAGCCCCTGGGGGCCATAAGAATAGGGGCCAAGTTCAACTCGACCCTTCTTCTCCTGCTCACAACCTTCGAGACCCTTCGACAAGAAAACTGTAAGTGTTACTCCAGCAATTGCTACCAGCTAGGCGCTCCTGACTATCGACTTGTACCAGCTTTTGAATCCCGCAGGCTCAGAACCAATTCGAAAGACCATTCGTTTCCCTGACCTGGTGGGCCATTTCCAAAGTTAAGTATTGGCCTTTAGTGGTAGGTAGTAGTCTAGAAGTAGGATTATTGTCTAAGTATTTATCGCTGTATATAATAAATGAGCGTTGATTTAACTCTTACTAAGCGGTGTGTTGCATTATTAATCATTACTTGGACTTGAACCACGTGGCAGTATCAGAAAGATACCTGGCGACTCATGAACAAAGGTGACAGAATTAGAGCTAATAAAACTAAGGCTAAATCGAGCAACTGTACCACTCTATTCAGGGCCTCTGACACCTCTGCCTGATGTTTCCCTGCCTCTCGCAGCAGCCCCAGCATTTCAGGCAGGGTCAATCGGCACACAATTTGGACGTTGCAAAAGCCTCTTCCCCAGCAATCCTGAAAATACTGGTTGGCTTGGCTGACCCTGTCTCCTCCTGCTGCAGACACATGCCAGTGGTGTAACCACCACAATGTGAGACCCTGCATGAACTAGATCCAGCGAAGTGTGTATCTACACTGGTGGAGGGTGCAGGTGACTGCTGTGACGCCTCGACAGGTGCACTTTCTTCCTCCTCCCCAATGTCCTCAGCCTATGTGGGCGAGGAACTGCTGGACAGGGCCTCCTCTTTTTCCATTGCCTCTTCCATGCTGGCACCGGTAAGTGAGAGAGGAGCGAACGAGTGACTGCATAAACTGCATCCAATATGGAGGACTGCAAAGCCCTTAGAGTTCTATGTGACTACATTGTGCCTGGAGTATTACTGGATGGAGGATGCCTAACTTCTCCATCCACACAAGATCGGTCCAGTTTCCTCCCCTGCCTGCTGGTGTCTGTTCCTCAAACTCAGTCAGGTTCTTGAGGTCAGGCTGGCCCCCTGTCATCTTCTCTCTCGTTTTTCTGTTGTGGCTCCACTTTTCCCGTGCAAAGGTAGAAGATGGAGAGCTATTGGTTTCAGTATCTTTCTTTTGTGAGGGCCACGAAGAATCCAGCACGAGTTTTAAGGATACAAAGTAACAACATTTATTTACAATAACATATATATATATATAACAGCAGCAGCAATTTCCCTTGCTGCACGCTCCTTCCTGCTGTTTCCAAACTGGCCAGCTTTATTTATACTTGGAGTTTACTAATGGTTTCTCCGCCCCCCTCATTGGGGAAGCTCATACTCCCACAGGATTGTGGAATTGTCATTAGTCCCCAGCCAATGGTAAGCAGGCAGGTTATAACATCCCTCCCCCCCAAAGTCCAAGGAATCCACCGAAGACCCTGGCGAAGGAGGGCGTCGGACTCGTTTTGCCGCAGGCCGGACACCATCTGCACGCGGCGCTGGATCAGGCGGCGTGTAACGAGACGGAGACTGGTGCTTCCGTGATGAACGGCGCAACGGTTGTACATCCACGGCCCGTGGACCCGAGGATTCCCCCTCTGATGCATCCTGTGCCTCCATCTCGGAGTCAGAGACTGCTGCCTCCGTCATGTCAGCGTCTCTATCTCCATTCGGTTCTGTAACGACCTGCGCAGGCTTCGAGTGAGGCACCAGTGGAAGATTGTGAGGACTACCTTCCCTTGTCTCTGGTCTCTGCGGCTGTAGAAATGAGCTCCGGGGGCGGGGAATCTTTTGAGGGGATAGTCTTCCGGACCGAACGTGGTCTACATGTTTGCGCTGGAGACGACCCTGGGCTTGCACCTGGTAAGATATAGGGCCCGTTTGGCGAAAGATTACACCAGGAACCCACTGGGCACCACGCGTCTTTCACAAGAGGATGCCGTCTTCCACGCTGAATTCTGACTGCTTGGAGGAAAATGCCCGCAACTCGCCTGGGAGCTGTCTATGCTGCCCACCATACAGGACTATGTGACGAACCTTTGACAGGACTGGCTCCGTCTGGGTCCACTCACGGATCTGTGATGTCGTGACAGGCAAGGTGTCCATTAAAGTTAGGGTTGCAACCACCTCACCGGTCGTGGGGGTCGACATGGGGCCGGTCGATAAAGGCAATCGGCTCAGTGCGTCGGCATTTGCTATCTGCATACCTGGTTTGTGTTCCAGAGAATACTCGCATGCAGCAAGCAACAAAGCCCAGCGCTGGATCCGTGCGGAAGCAATGGGCGGTATTGGCTTATCCTCTCTGAAAAGTCCCAACAGAGGCTTATGATCAGTCACGATAGTGAAATGGCGGCCATACACGTACTGGTGGAAGTGTTTCACCGCAAAAACCACTGCCAGGCCCTCCTTCTCGATCTGCGCGCACGTTTTCTCCGCTGCAATGTGCGGGAGGCGAAAGCTATCGGTCGCTCGGCCCCGTTCTCCATCTTTGTGGGACAGGACGGCCCCAATACCATACGGGGATGCATCACATGTGACGAGCAAAGGCTTTCCAGGATCATAGTGGGTTAGTAACCCAGACAACGACAATTGTTGCTTTACCCGCCGGAAAGCGGTTTCCTGCGGCTGACCCCAAACCCAGGTGTGATTTTTCTTTAGCAGAAGGTGCAAAGGGGCCAGCGTAGTTGCCAAATTCCGGAGGAACTTCCCGTAATAGTTTAGGAGACCGAGAAAAGAACGAAGATGCGAAGTGTCAGTTGGGGCGGGGGCCTGTTGAATTGCACGCACCTTCTCTGCGATGGGGTGCAAACCTTCGCGGTCCACCCGATAACCTAGGTAGACTACTTCCTTTGACTGAAATACGCACTTCGTGCGACGTTACCAGACTTCAGCCTCCGAAAAGCGTCTGAGGACAGCCTCCAGATTTTCCAAATGTTCCTGCTCCGACGTCCCTGTAATCAAAACGTCATCTAAGTAGACAGCAACACGTGGTAAACCTCTCAAAATGCCCTCCATAACACGTTGAAAAATTGCGCAGGCAGAGGATACTCCAAAGGGCAACCGTGTATATTCATACAGGCCCCGGTGTGTATTAATCGTTACATATGGCCGGGAGGCAGGGTTCGACTTGGATACTGGCTCCGGCCCCTTTTATTTTCCCCAAACCAGGCTGGAATACATCTGGGTATCGTCCTAGCACCTCAGTCAACCCTTCAGAAACTGTTTGGAGGATGTGCTGCCATTGCAACTGCAAATGGCGCAACCAGTCCCGACCCAACAGGCTGGGCCCATGGCCGCACACCACAATAAGTGGGAAACGCCCCTCCTGGCGTCCATAAACGCCAGGGGTCATTGTAGATCCTGCAATGTCCAGTGGTCCCCCCGTGTAGGTGGCCAACCTGGCCTGTGAGTCAGTTAATGTAAGGGTCTGTATACACTGCTTGATGCGGTCGAATGTCCTCTGGGCGATCACGGAGACCGCTGCGCCAGTGTCCAACTCCATCTCAAGCGGGTGGCCATTGACCTGTACTGTCACCTTAATGGGGGACACACGGGGAGCTGCCACACAATGCAGCTGCAGGCAGTCGTCCTCCGTCTCCACGTCCTCAGGAGTAGTCGCCGCAGGTTCATCCACATGGAAGGTACAGCCCTTGGACTGGTCCCAGTTACAGCCACTGGGCTGGTCCCAGTTTTGGTCGGAACGACGGCGCCTCTGGCGCCCCCAGGACCGCCGTCCGCGACGGGGTCAGCGCCTACAAGTCTGACACGGACATGGCTCCTCATCCATTGGTTCTGGAGAAGGCTCCCTTCGGGGAGGAATGTCCGACGGCCACTGGTGTCGGTCCGGACGGTGCCTCGCCCAAGGTACCGCAGGAGTGCGGGGGGACGTTTTCGGACGGAAGGGGTTGCGCCCCAAGGCATGCACTTCCATTCCCTGTAGCTCCTGCACTCCTCGTTCTGCACTCTCTCGGGACAATACTATTTGAATGGCCTGATGAAAAGTCAATATTGGCTCAGCTAACAGCTTTCTCTAGGTGGCCGCATTGTTAATACCGCAAACCAAACGGTCGCGTAACATTTCTGACAAGGTCTCACCATAGTCACAGTACTCCGCAATCCTGCGTAGCCTGGATAGAAAATCGGCAAGGGATTCTCCAGGGGTCCTCTCAGCAGTATTAAACCGGTAACACTGGACTATCGTGGACGGGGTTGGGTTAAAATGTTGCCCCACTATATTCACAAGTTCATCAAACGTTTTGGTGTCCGGCGCAGCTGGGTACGTAAGGCTCCAAACCACCCCAAACGTATGCGGGCCGCAGGCGGTGAGCAATATGACCACCTGGCGCTCGTTTTCGGTGATATTGTTTGCCCGGAAATAGTAACGCATCCATTGTGTATACTGGTTCCAGCTTTCCAGCGCAGCATCAAAAACATCCAAATGTCCATACAGAGGCATGGTATAATAGAAAACAACTTCCAACCTGTATCCAACAAAAATCCAGGGAGGTGGCTTCAGCAGTGTAGACAGCTATTCACTTTAACCTTCGTCGCCAGTTTTGTGAGGGCTACGAAGAATCCAGCACGAGTTTTAAGGATACAAAGTAATAACATTTATTTACAATAACATATATATATATAACAGCAGCAGCAACTTCCCTTGCTGCACACTCCTTCCTGCTGCTTCCAAACTGGCCAGCTTTATTTATACTAGGAGTTTACTAGTGGTTTCTCCGCCCCCCTCATTGGGGAAGCTCATACTCCCACAGGATTGTGGGATTGTCATTAGTCCCCAGCCAATGGTAAGTAGGCAGGTTATAACACTTTCTCATGCTTTCAGTCTTACAAATGACCCGCTGGATTGTGTGCCATGTGGTTGATACATTGCAGGTTGTCCAGGAGTGTTCTGGGGCAACCGCTTACTCTGGTAAGATTTTAAAGTCCATTATTAAGGATGAGATTGTGGAATACTTGAAAGTGCATGGTAAAATAGGGCTGAGTCAGCACGACTTCATCAAGGGACGCTCATGTTTGACAAATCTGGTAGAATTCTTTGAGGAAGTGGTGTTGAGGAAGCAGAGAGGCTGCAGAAGGACTTGGACAAGCTTGGAGAGTGGACAAAGGAGTGGCAGATGGAGTACAATGTGGAAAAGTGTGAGGTTGTGCACTTTGGTAGGAAGAATAGAGGCATAGACTATTTTCTACACAGGGAAAGGTTTTGGGAATCTGAAGTCTGAGTCCTAGTTCAGGATTCTCTTACGATTAACATGCAGGTTCAGCTGGCGGTTAGGAAGGCAAATGCAATTTTAGCATTCATTTTGAGAAGGCTAGAATATAAGAGCAGGATGTACTGCTGAGGCTGAATAAGGCTTTGGTCAGATCCCATTTGGAATATTGTGGGCAGTTTTGTGCCCCCTATCTAAGGAAGGATATGCTAACCTTGGAGGGGGTCCAGAGGAGGTTCACAAGAATGATCCCAGGAATGAAGGGCTTGCGATATGAGAAGCGGATGAGGACTCTGGGTCTGTATCCGATGGAATTTAGAAGGATGAGGAGGGATCTAATTGAACCTTATAGAATACTGAGGGGCCTAAATAGAGTGGAAGTGGAGAAGATGTTTCCACTATTAGGAGAGACTAGAACCTGAGGGCACAGCCTCAGAATGCAGGGGCTATGAGACATCACCTTATCATGTTGAGTAGCTCACTTTTGCATGGGCCGCATGGATGGTGCCCTTGCCACTGGGGTCCATGCACCCTCTACCCCTTATATTCTAATGGATGTAATGTACTTATGAAAATTATCTAACCAATTGATTTATTACTCCTTCTGTATAATTTACTACTTACAATAAATTCAGATTAGTAGTTTAGCCCAAACTATAGAGATTGTCAGTATGATATTTTTCTATTGATTACAAGAGTTTAGGAGTGTATTTGAGCAATCCATACCGTTTCAGTACATGTCCCAATAGCAGAAAGACTTATTGTTCAGCCGACTGTCTGTTATCCCGGACATTTTACACATAATGTCAAGTTTCAGTTTAGAGGAACTGCAAGATTGTCGACAGAAGCTGTATTTTGCCAATTACTCAAATAAAAAGAACTACAAATCAGCCTAACTATAAGAAAGAAAGCAACAATGGGGACATTTCAAAGATTCCTTTTATATCCATGTTTACAGGAACTGTGGGAGCAACAAAGCATCTATTTAAAAGCTGCAGAATCCAAGCAGCTGGCACCATCTAGTTAAAATGAATGATGTAAATCTCTCCAAATTCAATATTCCATAGTTAAAATGAAATAAAATAAAATAAAAAGGGTGCATACCAGGTAGATTAATACCTGCACCAAATCTCACCATATCTGCAGGGTTTTTGCACACCTGCACGCTAATGATTAAGAGCAACAAGCTCTGCAGATTCCAGGCCATCTGCTTCAAGAAGACTGATAGTCAACTGGCACTATAGGAATAACACAAGTTATTCTAGCAGTCAAAGCCCCCAGAGCTCTCAAAGTTTGGCTCTGTCTTCTTCCAGGCTGGCATAAAGATCAACAGTAGCATCAGCCAATGTGCTGCTCACACATGTATTAAACAGCTGGCTGAAGCATCTATCATCATGACCAGCACTTTGGTGTTCTTTCCACTTATTAACAATAGGAAGCATGACAAGACTGTCAAACTTTACAGCTGTGCTTCCCGAAGATGATCTTTGGGGGTGTACATAACCATTCATCCACTAAGTTCCTGCTCCTCCCATCTGTCATCACCGAATGTTCTTTTTCTGCTGCATGCTGTGAATCACTCAATGCTAATCCTCAAATTCACTGCTTGCATTCACCAGGAAGTGACGAGTTGTCCTGTAGCTTTCAAATATTGGTGAGAGAAAGACAGGCATTTATGAGGTCTTGAAATAGAAAAGGCCGCTAGTAGTTCTGCAGAGCAGCAATAACAAAAGTGGAAAAACGTCCAGAAAAAATATATCTTGTGAGACCCCTTTAGATGGAACTTGCATTGCAGGATAATAGAGCTCATGTTAACTTTCAGTGATGGCAGAAAACTGGCAATAACTGGCCATTATACATATAGGTCAATTTTCCTTTCCATTGGGCTGGCCACGTAATTGCTGTCTGATCTCCAATGGCCATTGTTGCTGATAGAATACACAGGCAGCTCAAGCCCAATATGACAATCCCCTCAATTTTATCAATAGGAATGGCTTTCATTCTATGAATATGCAGCTTCTGTGCAAGATCAACTATTTCATCCTTTATCCTTTATGCATTAATTCCAAATCAAAAACTACCGACAAAGGAGGAAAGATACTTTGGCCCCTATCAATAAGTATTTGCATCCAAAACAATCCTGTATTCTCTCAATTTCTATGTCTAATTTTTTAATAAATAATGCTTAGTATTTGCACACACTACTCAATTTGGAAATCTATTCCAAATATCTATCAGTCTCTGCATAAATAAACAATCCGATATCAATTCTAAAGTTGCTTCTTAATTTTCTGATCCATGTATCTTTGAATATTTCCTGATTTCAACTGACATCATAGATTAAGTTTCTCTATATCATTTACGATCTGCAAAATATTGCAAGGAAGAAAGGTTTGCTGTTCCCAAAGCTGAAACAATGATGATGAAGAGGAGTTGGAATTAATTCCCCTCCGTCAGCATGAGGAAGGTGCACAGCAAAGGGAAGATGTAATAGACTGTGTAGCACAGGATAGGCAGCAACATTAGCTACGGAAAGGTGGGCATAACATATAGTCCAGTGCTTTCAATAGATGTGGGTTAACTCACCATTTCAAGTCTTTTTTTTCATTTATTAATGGGACATGGTTGTCACTGACTAGACCAGCATTTATTGCCCACCTTAATTGTCCCTGAAAAGGTGGTGGTGAGCAGCTTTCTTAAACTGCTGCAGTCAGTACACCCATTTTAGGAAGGGAGTTTCTTGATTTTGACCCAGCAGCACTGAAGGAATGGCAATATATTTCCAAGTCAGGATGGTGAATGATTTGGGGGGGAACTTGCAGTTGGTGATATTCCCATGCACTTGCTGCCCTTGTCCATCTAGGTGGTATATGCCATGGGTTTAGAAAGTGCTGTTGATGGAGCCTTGGTGTGTTCCTGCAGTGCATCTTGTAGGTGGTACACACTGCTGCCACGGTGTGTTGGTTGTAAAGGGAATGCATATGGAAGGAGCTGGATGGAATGTCAATCAAACGCGCTGCTTTGTCCTGAATGCAGTTGAGTTTCTTGAGTGTTGTTGGAGCTGTACTCATCCAGGCAATTGGAAGTATTCCATGACTTTCGCCTTGTCAATGGTGGACAGGCATTGCACTGTCCAGAGGTGAGTTACTCTCTTCAGAATTCCCAGCCTCCGGCCACAGTATTTGGTTGGTCCATTCAGTTTCTAGTCAATGGTAAGGAGAAATGGTTTGGTTCTCCCTTGTTAGATATGGGGACGATATCGACCAAAAAGCTTCTAAGTGTCATTTTGGGCAAGTTCGGTGGGGTGTTTCCCACCAGCTTTTTGGGTGAGATCCACACCAATATTCACCACACTGTCATTTTGGGGCCTGGGGGAGTTCTCCCTAGTTCAGCCCACACTTAGAAATGTTTTCAACAATGGGAAATTGACCTCGCCGGTGAGACTGGCTCCTCAGGGGTCAGGCCACCATTTTGAAAGGGTGCCCCAATCTCTAAATGAGCTTGAGGGCCCCCCACACTCCCCACCCATGGACAATGCCATCCTCGCACACGTGGGCACCCATGCCCACCCAAGTGAGGAGACCCTGCTATGGGGTCGCTGAGGCCCTCCCTTTTCAGGCCTACCCACCTCACTTTCAGTGCCCCCTGCCCTTCAGGTTCCCCACCCTTCACTCCCCCACACTTCATACCCTCCCTCATACCCCTTCCATGGACATAGCCCCCCCCTCAGGCCCTGACCTTTGAGTGCCACTCTGGCACCGTGCACCCCAGCATTGCCACCCTGGGCGAGATCCAAATTGTGACGTGTTGCAAGGTTCAGTTGACTCTTGCGAGACGTCTCGAGTGTCCTGAATCTCGCGAGTGGCCTCTCGTGAGATTCAATGGCCTTGTGCACGACGAGGCGGGTAAAACGTGTCCATGGTCATTGCCTGGCACTTGTGTGGCCCAAATATTATTTGCCACATTTCTTCCTTCATCATGCACATTTCAAGAATGGGAAAGCATGCACAGAAGTGAACTCAAAAATCTATTTGCAGAAGTTGCATTAGTTTACAGAACAAAAGGTATTTTCCAATGGCTGCCAGAAATTTCCATCACCCTGTCTATAAGTATTTTGTCTCCCTGTGTCTGTCTACCCTAATGTGCCAGCTAATTTATCTGTGATCACTTCTATAGGCATTTCCTGAGTGACATGAGGTTGAGTGGTTGGTGGTTGGGATGGTCTTTTTGGAGTCTTAGAGGCCTGAAGCAACTCTTCACTCAGAAACTCTAAATGAGTCTGTCACAGACAGACTATCTTTCTCCTGCACGGGAACCAGAATGAGGCCAGAATGAAAGCACCAGGGCCTTAAGGAAGAAGGTAAAATGTCACTCTCCAGGGACACATTAACATCTACGTCCACTCCTTGCAATTGAGTTTTGCTGGCACCGGTTCAGAAGTGTAACTAACCAGTGTCAGTGCAGATCATAGAATCATAGAATTTACAGTGCAAAAGGAGGCCTTTCAGCCCATCGAGTCTGCAACAGCCTTTGGAAAGAGCACCCTTCCTAAGCCCATAACTCCATCCTGTCCCCGTTAGCTCACCTCACCTTTTTTGGACACTAAAGGCAATTTATCATGGCCAATTCACCTATCCTGCACATCTTTGGACTGTGGGTGGAAACCGGAGCACCCGGAGGAAACCCACGCAAACATGGGGAGAACGTGCAAACTCCTCACAAACAGTGACCCAAGCCGGGAATCGAACCTGGGATCCTGGTGCTGTGAAGCAACTGTGCTAACCACTATGCTACCGTGCTGCCCTTAAGTTGTTTCAGCCAGATCTTGGAAGACATGTGAAAGTGTTCCATTAAAAGTGTACTTTGAAGCACTGTTAGCTGTTACTTTAGAAAGCAGAAATACCTTTAAGCTGTCAGTCTTTAGTACATTCTATGACGCCCCATTAGCAGAGGAGACTAGGACCCGGGGGCACAGCCTTAGAATAAAAGGGAGTCACTTTAGAACAGAGATGAGGAGAAATTTCTTCAGCCAGAGAGTGGTGGGTCTGTGGAATACATTGCCACAGAGGGTGGTGGAGGCCGGGACGTTGAGTGTCTTTAAGACAGAAGTTGATAAATTCTTGATTTCTCGAGGAATTAAGAGCTGTGGAGAGAGAGCGGGTAGATGCAGTTGAAATCAGCCATGATTGAATGGTGGAGTGGACTCGATGGGCCGAATGGCCTTACTTCCGCTCCTATGTCTTATGGTCTTACGGCCTTATGGCCCCATGCAGTATCTCACAGATGAAGAAAGTGGATTCCTCCCATTTCTCCGCCAATCATATGATTGTATGCATCCTACGATAATGTGATGCAGAGGTGCTTTGTTCTTGTAAATCCAATCAGCGGAATTCTCCGTTCCAGAGACAAATGTTGACACCCTGGCAGAGCAGAGGGCCCTGGACGTGGTCAGCTATACAAAACTGGCGCCGTACCTGGACCGATTCAGTGACCGTTGAGGGGCTAGCACCAACGCCACGTGGAACACAATCAATTCCAATGAGAAATGGTGAGAGATTCGCCAAATTTGTGATTGACGCTCAGGAGGCTAACAAGCTGCAGCCCCATAGACACACTTCACTCCCCACACGCACCATCCCGGCCAACAAGATGGCAGTGAGGGGAGCAGTACCAAGGTTCATGGAGCCTGAGCTTGAGACGCTGCTAGATGCCGTGTTGGAGAGGTGGGTGACCCTGTACCACGGCCTGGGAAAGAAGCCGCCTGATGCTACTGTTTGCCGTGCCTGAACAGGTGGCAGAGGCCGTCAGTGCCACGAGCAACACCGGCCAGACCGGCCAGCAGTGCCGGAAAAAATGGCACATCCTCCTCTGGACGGCCAGGGTGAGTAGGCAGCACTGTGCCCCTGGCACCAACCCTAGTCCCACACACCCATAACCCTACCCACCCACTGGGAGGTCATCCGAATCCCCCCCACCCTGCACCACATTCCGGCACCCATACCGGACACCAGGGCCGGCTGCCCTGGCCACTGAAGACACCAGCTAACCATCCCCTGGGCTGCACGCGGTGGACTGTCTAACATTGTGCGTTTTCTGTTCTCCCCCCTAGGAAGCAGCCGACCATAACCTCCGGGAGCAGGAAAAGACTGGAGGGGGATCACTAGACCTGCGGCCTCTCACCGTGGCAGAGCAGAGGGCCCTGGACATGGTCAGCTGTCCCAAGGAAAGGGCAGTCGCTCGGGTGGTGATTGGGGTCGGGCAAGGAAGTGAGATCCTGCTGAGTTGATGTTCCTCGTGACACGTGTTCCCCCCAACACCACCCTCACCCCCACACCACCCTCACCCTCACACCACCCTCACCTCCACACCACCCTCACCCCCACACCACCCTCACCCTCACACCACCCTCACCACCCTCACCTCCACACCACCCTCACCCCCACACCACCCTCACCCCCACACCACCCTCACCCTCACACCACCCTCACCTCCACACCACCCTCACCCCCACACCACCCTCACCCCCACACCACCCTCATCCTCACACCACCCTCACCTCCACACCACCCTCACTCCCACACCACCCTCACCCCCACACCACCCTCACCCCCACACCACCCTCACCCTCACACCACCCTCACCACCCTCACCCCCACACCACCCTCACCCCCACACCACCCTCACCCCCACACCACCCTCACCCTCACACCACCCTCACCTCCATACCACCCTCACCCCCACACCACCCTCACCCCCACACCACCCTCACCCTCACACCACCCTCACCTCCACACCACCCTCACCCCCACACCACCCTCACCCTCACACCACCCTCACCTCCACACCACCCTCACCCCCACACCACCCTCACCCTCACACCACCCTCACCTCCACACCAACCTCACCCCCACACCACCCTCACCCCCACACCACCCTGACCCTCACCCCCACACCACCCTCACCCCCACACCACCCTCACCCCCACACCACCCTCACCCTCACACCACCCTCACCACCCTGACCTCCACACCACCCTCACCCCCACACCACCCTCACCCCCACACCACCTTCACCCTCACACCACCCTCACACCACCCTCACCACCCTCACCTCCACACCACCCTCACACCACCCTCACCCCCACACCACCCTCACCCCCACACCACCCTCACACCCACACCACCCTCACACCACCCTCACCTCCACACCACCCTCACCCTCACACCACCCTCACCTCCACACCACCCTCACCCTCACACCACCCTCACCTCCACACCAACCTCACCCCCACACCACCCTCACCCTCACACCACCCTGACACTCACACCACCCTCACCACCCTCACCTCCACACCACCCTCACCCCCACACCACCCTCACCCCCACACCACCCTCACCCTCACACCACCCTCACACCCACACCACCCTCACACCCACACCACCCTCACCCCCACACCACCCTCACACCATCCTCATCCCCACACCACCCTCACCCCCACACCACCCTCACCCCCACACCACCCTCACCCTCACACCACCCTCACACCCACACCACCCTCATCCCCACACCACCCTCACACCACCCTCACCCCCACACCACCCTCACCCCCACACCACCCTCACCCTCACACCACCCTCACACCCACACCATCCTCACCCCCACACCACCCTCACACCACCCTCACCCCCACACCACCCTCACCCCCACACCACCCTCACCCTCACACCACCCTCACACCCACACCATCCTCACCCCCACACCACCCTCACACCACCCTCATCCCCACACCACCATCACACCACCTTCACCCCCACACTACCATCACCCCAACACCGTACTCATCTCTCACCACCCTCACCCCCACCACCCCAACACCACCCCCCCGGCCCGATGTCTAATCGTGCATTTTCTGTCTTACAGGAGCTGTGTTTTTAAAAATATATTCCATTCAGGCATTTTCATAGAAACAAACAAAAGCAGGAAAAAAAAAATCATACAACATTATAAATAGCCAACGACCACTCCCGCCCGCTCCCCATTGTCGCCCTTTCTCCCATTTTGCCTTCCCCATTTTAACCCCCTGAATCCCCCTTTCCTCCCCCCTCCCTTTGCTGACCCCTCAATCCTCCTTAAAGAGGTTTCAGCCTCTGAGCGAACCCATCTACCGACCCTCTCAGGATGAACTTGACCTTCTCCAACCTCAGCATTCCGCCAGGTCACACCCCCACTTTCGGCGCTCCGAGTCCCTCCACCAAGTAAGATCCGTCTCTAGGCTATCAGGCAGGCAAAGGCCAAGACATTGGCCCCTCTCGCTCCCTGGGCTCTCAAGTCTTCCGACACCCCAAATATCCCTACCTCTGGACTCGGGGCTACCTTCACCCCAGCACCTCGGACATTACGTCCGCAAACCTCTGCCGGAACCCCTTCCGTTTTGGACATGCCCAAAACATATGGACATGATTCGCAGGCCTCCCCGCGCACCGCCCACACCTATTCTCTGCCCCCTCAAAAAACCTACTCATCGATGTTACCGTCATATGTGCTCTATGAATTACTTTAAACTGAATGAAGTTTAGCCTCACACACGATGAGGATGCATTCACCCTCCGCAGGGCCTCAGCCCACGTTCCGGCCTCCACCTCCCCACCCAGCTCCTCCACCCACTTACGCTTTATACCCCCCACCAGGGCCCCGTCCCAATCCATCAGCTCCTTGTAGACCTCGGACATCTTCCTCTCCCCTATCTCCTCCTTCGACAACACATTATCCTGCAACCCCAGGGGCGGTAGCCCAGGAAAAGATGGCACCTCTTTCCTTACAGAATCCCGGGCATGCAGGTATCTAAAGTTGTTCCCACTTGTCAAATCATATTCTTCCTCCAGGTCCTCCAGAATCTGCCCCCTGTAAACATATTGCTCAATCCCTGCCTGCCGCCACCCCCCGAAACCTCGCACCTAGCCCTCCCAGCGCAAACCTATGGCTGTCACAGATCGGTGCCCGAAGCGATGCACCCTCCAATTCCAGATGCAGCCTCCACTGCCCCATACCATCAAGGCCGGCACCACCACTGGGCTCATGGAGTGTCTGGCCATCTAAACGACAGGCACTGTTAACAACGCCCTTAAACTTGTTCCCCTATTAGTAGCAGCCTCTATCCGCCCCCAGCCGACCTCTCTCCCACTACCCATTTACTGACCAGAGCAATGTTCGACCGCCCAGTAGTAGTTCATTATGTTCGGCCACTCCTCACCCCCGTTCCAAAAAAGCCATTCTGACCCGCGGGGTCTTTCCCACCCACACAATCCCAGAAATCAGCACATTGACCTTTTTAAAGAACACCTTCGGGACAAAGACTGGGAAGTTCTGAAACAGAAACCTTGGCAGCGCTGTCATCTTTACCCATGCACCCGTCCCACCAGTGACTATGGAAGCACATCCCACCTCTTAAAGTCCCCCTTCATCTGCTCCACCAACCGAGTCAAGTTCAGCTTGTGCAGCTGCGCCCAACCCCGCGTCACCTAGATGCCAAGGTATCTAAAACTCGCCCCCACTGCCTTAAACGGCAGCTCCCATAATCTCCTCACCTGCCCTCTAGCCTCAATCGGGAACACCTCTCTCTTTCCCATGTTCAACTTGTACCCAGAGAACCGGCCAAAATCCTCCCCATCAGCTCTGCGTCAGGGTCTCCAAATACCTTCCATCCACCCCAAGATCTCATATACCAGCCTTGCCATCTTAGCCCGCTCCACCTTCTCCCTATGTGCCCGAATTGAGATAAACTCTCCCCTGACCACTATCTTGAGTGCCTCCCCTGTATCATTTAGCTCCACATATCTTCGAATGGCAACCCTCACCCACTTGCACACCTCCTCATCCGGCAACAACCCTACATCCAACATCCACTGCGGGCACTTGCCCTACCCATCCTTTCCTCAACCTTGTCTGGTCCCCTATCTTTAACTGCGTCTCCTGCAAAAAGGCCACGTCCGCCTTCAGACTCCTCAAGTGCGCGAACGCACGTGCGTCTGACTGGCCTATTTAGCCCCCTCACGCTCCACGTGACAGCCTGGTCAGGGGGGCTCCCCACCCCACTCCACTGCCGATCAGCCATACCCCTTTTTGGGCCAGCCCCCAGCCTGTGTCTCCAGCCCCACCCCCAGATGTCCACCATCATCGATCCCTTTCCAACTATACCCTTGTCAGCAACCCTCCCCACTCTTAAACAAAACAACAACCTCATCCCCCTCCCCCTGCCTATCCCCTGCCAAATCCCCACTGCACTCTCATTAACTAGCCCGCCCAGCTGGCATTGTGGCCCTGGCCCAAGGCCTCTCTACCCCCCCCCCCCCAATTCCCCTCCCCATTCACACGCCCCCAAAAAGCAGCAAAACATGCACTCACCCTTGATGTTCCCCCCTTGAAATGCCTATGTGGTAAACACCACTAGTAACACATTGCATGTATTACTGCTACTCTGTTACAGGTACAACGGTAAATCCCAGCCTGCTGGCTCCTCCCAGCAGGCGGCATATAAAAGTGTATGCTCTCCTGCGCTGCTCCAATTCTGGTTCCAGCTGCAGGAGGCACAACATCTTGTGCAACAAAGCCTCGATTGTTTCACCATTCTCGTCTCGTGGTAATTGATTGCACAAGATTTTAAAAGATGAAACCTTAATCAAGCCTGATCGCCTGGAGCTGAACCCTCACGCAGCCAACGCCACATCCACCTTCGACCACTGGTTAGCCTGCTTCGAAGGCTACCTCAGAGCAGCCACTGAAGAACTCTCGGACCCACAGAAGCTCCAAGTCCTCTACTCACGGGTGAGCCCTGACATTTTTTCCCTCATCCGGAATGCGCCCACAGAAGTGATGACGCTACTAAAGGGACACTACATTAATCGGTGAATCAAGTGTACGCCAGGCACCTCCTGGCCACGAGACGGCAACTCCCGGGGGAGACTCTGGACGATTTCTTGTGGGCCCTACAGATTCTCGGTAGGAACTGTGACTGCCAGGCAGTTTCAGCAGTCCAACATACCGAACTACTAATCAGAGACGCTTATGTCACGGGCATGAAGTCTACGTACGTTTGCCAGCGACTATTGGAAGGGGGTACGCTCGATCTTGCAGAGACTAGGCAGCTTGCTAATTCACTAGAAGTGGCCTCCCGTAATCTGGAGGCCTACACCTCCGACCGCGCGGCACCCTCGTGGGCATCGTGGGCCCCACCAGCTGCCGACTCAAGCTCACCGGAAGCCTGCGCCGCGCGGCAGCCAGTCAACTCCGGGGGGGGCCCAAGTGTTATTTTTGTGGCCAGAGTAAACATCCCAGGCAGCGCTGCCCAGCGCGGAGCGCGACCTGCAACGAGTGCGGGAACAAGGGCCACTTTGTTTCCGTTTGCCAGGCCCGGTTGGTTGCCACTGTTTCCAGGCCCGGCATTGCTACACCCTCCACGTGTGATCCAGGGGCGCCGCCATCTTCTCCACCACAATCTACATGTGGCCCGTGGGCGCCGCCATCTTTGATGCCGCCCGCCATGTGCGCCTTGTGGGTGCCGCCGTCTTCGGCGCCGTTTTGGACCGCGTCTCAGGACCCCTGCTCGTCTGGTCGTTCGCTGCCCTCTGATACCTCCGCCACCGCTGATCAGCCCGGGACCTCCCAACATCTTCCGCAGCTCGCCTCCATCACCCTGTATCAGTCTCGGCCCCGCATTCTCGCGACCGCTTCGCCGATGGTGAAGAACAACGGGCATGAGACGACCTGCCTCTTTGACTCCGGGAGCACAGAGAGTTTCATCCATCCTGCTACGGTAAGGTGCTGCTGCCTCCCGGTACTCCGCGTCACCCAGAAAATCTCCCTGTCACTCCAGATCCTATTCCGTGGAAATCCGGGGGTACTGTGTCGCGATCCTCACCGTTCAGGGCATAGAGTTCAGCAACTTCCGGCTCTATGTCCTCCCCCAACTCTCCGCTGCCCTGTTACTAGGTCTTGATTTTCAATGCCACCTCCAAAGCCTGACTTTGAAATTCGGCGGACCCCTGCCTCCCCTCACCGTCTGCGGCCTCACGACCCTTAGGGTCAATCAACCTTCACTGTTTGCAAACCTCACCCCGGACTGCAAACCAGTCACCACTAGGAGCAGACGGTACAGTGCCCAGAACAGGACCTGCATCAGATCGGAGGTCCAATGGCTTCTGCGGGAGGGGGTCATCGAGGCCAGCAACAGCTCAAGTGGCGGTAGTAAAGACTGGGGAGAAGCACAGGATGGTCATTGACTACAGTTAGACCATCAATCGGTACACGCAGCTCGACGCGTACCTCCTCCCACGCATATCTGACATGGTCAATCAGATTGCGCAGTATCGAGTCTTCTCCACAGTTGACTTGAAGTCCGCCTACCACCAGCTCCCTATCCGCCCGGAGGACCGCCAATACACTGCGTTCGAAGCAGATGGCCGCCTCTATCACTTCCTTAGAGTTCCCTTCGGCGTCACCAATGGGGTCTCGATCTTCCAGCGAGAGATGGACCGAATGGTTGACCAGTACGGGCTGCGGGCCACCTTCCCGTACCTAGATAACATCACCCTATGCGGCCATGATCAGCAGGACCACGACGTGAACCTCCAAAAATACCTCCATACCGCCAAACTCCTTAACCTGACCTACGATAAGGAGAAATGCGTGTTTTTCACCAACCGCTTAGCCATCCTTGGCTACGTAGTGGAAAATGGAGTCCTAGGGCCCGACACCGACCACATGCGCCCCCCCCCCCCCATCGCCACGCCCCTGGAACACCCTCTCCCCCACTGCCCCAAGGCCCTGAAATGATGCCTGGGGTTTTCATCCTATTACGCCCAGTGGGTCCCGAATTATGCGGACAAGGCCCGCCCACTCATCAAGTCCACAGTTTTTCCCCTGACGGCTGAGGCCCACCAGGCCTTCAACCACATCAAGGCGGACATCGCCAAGGCCATGATCGATGCAGTCGACGAGACCCTCCCCTTTCAGGTGGAGAGCGATACATCAGACGTGGCTCTGGCCGCCACCCTCAACCAGGCGGGCAGACCCGTGGCTTTCTTTTCCCGCACCCTCCATGCCTCCGAAATTCGGCACTCCTCTGTTGAAAAGGAGGCCCAAGCCATTGTTGAAGCTGTGCGACATTGGAGGCATTACCTGGCTGGCAGGAGATTCACTCTCCTCACTGACCAACGGTCGGTTACCTTCATGTTTAACAATACACAGCGGGGCAAGATCAAAAATGACAAGATCTTGAGGTGGAGGATCGAGCTCTCCGCCTATAACTATGGGATCTTGTATCACCCGGGGAAGCTCAATGAGCCCCCAGATGCCCTGTCCCGCGGTACATGTGCCAGCGCACAAGTGGACCTCCTCCGGGCTCTCCACTATGACCTCTGCCACCCGGGGGTCACCCGGTTCTTCCATTTTGTCAAGGCCCGCACCCTGCCCTCTCCATTGAGGAGGTCAGGACCGTAACCAGAGTCTGCCAAGTCTGCGCAGAGTGCAAGCCCCACTTCTACCGGCCAGATAGAGCGCAATTG
The DNA here is from genome assembly GCF_047496885.1 of Scyliorhinus torazame. Lineage (NCBI taxonomy): Eukaryota > Metazoa > Chordata > Chondrichthyes > Carcharhiniformes > Scyliorhinidae > Scyliorhinus > Scyliorhinus torazame. The sequence continues at coordinate 118,128,121 of NC_092708.1, forward strand.
GTCAAGGCCTCCCGCCCCTTTGAGCGCCTCAGCATGGACTTTAAAGGGCCCCTCCCCTCCACCGACCACAACGTGTACTTCCTCAACGTAATTGATGAGTACTCCCGGTTCCATTTCGCCATCCCATGCCCCGACATGACTTCTGCCACGGTCATCAAAGCCCTTCACAGCATCTTCACTCTATTCGGTTTCCCCAGCATCCACAGCGATCGGGGATCCTCATTCATGAATGATGAGCAACATCAGTTCCTGCTCAGCAAGGGCATCGCCTCGAGCAGGACGACCAGCTACAACCCCCGGGGAAACGGGCAGGTGGAGGGGGAGAACGGGACGGTCTGGAAGGCCGTCCTGCTGGCCCTTCGGTCTAGAAATCTCCTGGTCTCCCGCTGGCAGGAGGTCCTCCCCGACGCCCTCCACTCCATCAGGTCGCTCCTGTGCACAGCTACTAATGAGACCCCTCACGAGCCTGTGTTTGCCTTCCCTAGGAAGTCCACCTCCAGGATCTCGCTCCCAACATGGCTGACAGTTCCTGGGCCCGTCCTCCTCTGGAAGCATGTGCGGAGCCATAAATCGGATCCCTTGGTTGAGAAAGTCCACCTCCTCCATGCGAATCCGCAGTACGCCTACGTGGCACACCCGGACGGGTACCAGGACACAGTGTCCCTCCGGGACCTGGCACCCGCTAGGTCCCCACCCATGACCCCCGACCTGACACTGCTCCTCCCCCCCGCGGTTGCCTCATTCACCCCTGCGCCACCCATCCTCCCACCAGCGAACCTCACCGCAGCCCCCACCCCAGCAGGATCCGTTCCCTCACTGGATCCACTAAGGGGTGACGAAGAAGAGGACAACACGCTCCCGGAGACGCAGGTGACCAATCGGCGCCCACATCACCACCAGGACTGAGGCGATCGCGGCGGAGGGTCAGAGCCACCGACAGACTCAATCTGAAACATTTTTCTTTACCCCCGCCGGTCTCTTTTTTAAACAGGGGGTGAATGTGGTAAACACCATTAGTAACACATTGCATGTATTACGGTACTGATACTGTATTACAGGTACAACGGTAAATCCCAGCCTGCTGGCTCCTCCCAGCAGGCAGTGTATAAAAGTGTATGCTCTCCTGCGCTGCTCCCATTCTGGTTCCAGCTGCAGGAGGCACAACGTCTTGTGCAATAAAGCCTCGATTGTTTCACCATTCTCATCTCGTGGTAATTGACGGTACATCAGCCTGGCCTCCAGAAACCCCGCCATCAAAACAAAAGAAACACTTTAACAGGAAAACAATTTCAGAAAAGAAACAAACACTCACACACACAAACTCCTCCAAAGTGATGTGTTCTGCGTTATGGCCGTGATAAAGATTAACACAGAGCATCTGTGTTGGACAGCACGGTAGCATTATGGATAGCACAATTGCTTCACAGCTCCAGGGTCCCAGGTTCAATTCCGGCTTGGGTCACTGTCTGTGCGGAGTCTGCACATCCTCCCCATGTGTGCGTGGGTTTCCTCCAGGTGCTCTGGTTTCCTCCCACAGTCCTAGGATGTGCAGGTTAGGTGGATTGGCCATGATAAATTGCCCTTAGTGTCCAAAATTGCCCTTAGTGTTGGGTGGGGTTACTGGGTTATGGGGATAGGGTGGAGGTGTTGACCTTGGGTAGGGTGCTCTTTCCAAGAGCCGGTGCAGACCCGATGGGCCGTATGGCCTCCTTCTGCACTGTAAATTCTATGATCTAGTTCTTTGACCAGTAAGATAATTTATTAACAAAACAAAAACTTAAAAAAAAAAAATCTCTAAATTTAGAGTACCCAATTCATTATTTTCCAAATAGGGGCAATTTTGCATGGCCAATCTACCTACCCTGCACATCTTTGGGATGTGGGGGCGAAACCCAAGCAAACACGGGGAGAATGTGCAAACTCCACAGGGACAGTGACCCAGAGCTGGGATCGAACCTGGGACTTCGCCACCGTGAGGCAGCAGTGCTAATCACTGCGCCACCGTGCTGCCTAACAAAATGAACAGGTGGAAATATAACTAACGAACTATAGTACAAACGGTAACAAATAATTGAATTCAGTGAATTTCCCTGGAGCTACTTTGATGCATGATCAATGACCACTAAAGCGAGGTTGTAGTCTAACTGAAGGCTTCAATAAGCTAGAGGTTTCCCCCAGCAGCTCAGGTACAGAAAGAAAGCTGCTGGGGCAACACGGGCTCTTATACTCCGCCTTGCAGGGCTGAGCTACCACCAGCTTGACCAATGGGAAACATACAATATCTACCAATGGTGTTCCAGCATTACCAGGTACTGTAATACTACTACACAGACTACCACATTCACCCCCTGTTAAAAAAGAGTCCGGCGGGGGTGGTGGCTTGATATTACAAAATGGTAATGTGGTAGAAATTATAGTTATGGAGGTACCGTAATACCTCCGTACAGTGTTTTTGTCTTATTGTCGTACTATTTACAGATTCACAATTTACTATATGCACTTTTAAAATGGACCAATCAGTCGATCAGGGGCCCTGGCCGTCCTCTGTGATCGTCGAAGCTCTGGTGGTGACGCCGGTGGAGGTTCGGGCGTCTGTGGCTCTGGGAGCGTGGCCTCGATCTCCGTGGCAGTTTCGACACCCCTAGACGGCGCTGGTGGGGAAAACGGTTGACCTGGGAAGGGAGCGTCTGCCGGGTGTGTTGGTGGGTAGGGGGTCCGGCGGAAGGACCGATCCTCCTGGGAAGGGGGCGGCTGTAAGGTGCACCAGATGGAGGGAGGGTGGGACTGGTGGCTGGGGTGTGCATGGGGATCTGGCGGGCGCCAGGTCTCGTAGGGAGACCGTATCTTGCTGGCCGTCGGGGTACGCCAGGCGTACTAGGGGTTAGCTTGGAGAAGATGGACCCTCTCGACCAACGGGTCCGACTTGTGCGCCCGCATCTGTTTTCAGAGCAAGATGGGTCCAGGAGCTGCCAGCCAGGTCGGGAGCGAGGTCCCAGAGGAGAACTTCCTGGGGAAGACAAGGAGACGTTCGTGAGGTGTTTGGTTGGTCGTGGTACAAAGCAGTGACCGGATGGAGTGGAGGGCATCCGGGAGGACTTCCTGCCAGCGGGAGACTGGGAGATTCCTGGACCGTAGGGTCAGTAAGACGGTCTTCCAGACCGTTCTGTTCTCCCTCTCTACCTGTCCGTTACCCCGGGGGTTGGAACTGGTCGTCCTGCTCAAGGCGATGCCCTTGCTGAGCAGGAATTGATGCAGTTCGTTGCTCATAAAGGAGGACCCCCTATCACTATGTATGTAAGCGGGAACCCGAACAGCGTAAAGATGCTAGGGAGGGCCTTGATGACGGTGGTTGCGGTCATGTCGGGGAAGGGGATGGCGAATGGGAACCGGGAGTACTCGTCAATCACGTTCAGGAAGTACGTGTTGCGGTCGGTGGAGGGGAGGGGGCCTTTGAAGTCCATACTGAGGCGTTCAAAGGGATAGAAAGCCTTTATCAGGTGCACTTTCTCTGGCTTGAAGAGGTGCGGTTTGCACTCCGCGCAGATTTGGCAGTCCCTGGTGGCTGTCCTGACCTCCTCGATGGAATAGGGCAGGTTGCGGGTCTTGATAAAGTGGAAGAAGTGAGTGACCCCCGGGTGGCAGAGGTCCTCGTGGAGGGCTCAGAGGCGGTCCACTTGTGCGTTGGCACATGTGCCGCGGGACAGGGCATCAGGAGGCTCGCTTAGCTTCCCGGGACGATACAAGATCTCATAGTTATAGGTGGAGAGTTCGATCCTCCACCGCAAGATCTTATCGTTTTTATCTTGCTCCGCTGTGCATTATCGAACATGAAAGCAACCGACCGTTGATCAGTGAGGAGAGTGAATCTCCTGCCGGCCAGGTAATGCCTCCAATGTCGCACAGCTTCACCTTTGGCCTGGGCCTCCTATTCGACCGAAGAGTGGCGAATCTCGGAAGCATGGAGGGTACGTGAGAAGAAGGCCACGGGTCTGCCCGTTTGATTGAGGGTGGCCGCCAGAGCTAAGTCGGACGCGGCGCTCTCGACCTGGAAGGGGAGGGACTCGTTGATGGCGTGCATCGTGGCCTTTGCAATGTCTGCTTTGATGCGGCTGAAGGCGTGGCGGGCCTCTATCAACAAGGGAAAAACTGTGGATTGGATCAGGGGACGGGCCTTGTCCGCGTAGTTGGGGACCCACTGGGCAATAGTAAGAGAAAAACCCTAGGCAGCGCTTCAGGGCCTTGGAGCAGTGAGGGAGGGGGAACTCCATAAGGGGGCGCATGCATTCAGGGTCGGGGCCTATAACTCCATTTCGCACTCCGTAGCCGAGGATGGCTAGGCGGCCGGTGCTAAACACGCATTTATCCTTGTTATACATAAGGTTAAGGACCTTTGCGGTCTGGAGGAATTTTCGGAGGTTGGTGTCGTGGTCCTGCTGGTCGTGGCCGCAGATGGTGACATTATCGAGATACGGGAACGTTGCCCGTAAACCATACCGGTCAACCATTCGGTCCATCTCCCGCTGGAAGACCAAGACCCCGTTGGTGACACTGAAGGGAACCCTTAAGAAGTGGTAGAGCCACCTATCTGCCTCGAAGGCAGTGTACTTGCGGTCACTAATGCGGATGGGGAGCTGGTGGTAGGCGGACTTAAGATCCACCGTGGAGAAGACCTTGTAATGCGCGATCCTGTTCAACAAGTCGGATATGCGGGGGAGAGGGTACGCGTCCAGCTGCGTAAACCTGTTGATGGTCTGACTGTAGTCGATGACCATCCTATGCTTCTCCCTGGTCTTTACCACCACTATTTGAGCTCTCCAGGGACTGTTGCTAGCTTCAATGACTCCTCCCTCAGTAGCCTTTGGACCTCTGACCTAATAAAGATCCGATCCTGGGCACTGTACCGTCTGCTCCTGGTGACGACGGGTTTGCAATCCGGGGTGAGGTTCGCAAACAGGGAAGGCGGATCGACCTTGAGGGTCGCGAGGCTGCAGACAGTGCGAGGGGGTATAGGGCCACCGAATTTGGAAGTTAGACTTTGGAGGTTGCACTGGAAGTCTAACCCTAGGAGTGTGGCCGTGCAGAGGTGGGGAAGGACGTAGAGCCAGTAATTTTTAAACTCCCTTCCCTGGACCGTGAGATTTGCTACACAAAACCCTTTTATCTCTACTGAGTGGGAACCGGAGGCCAGGGAGATTTTTTGATTAACGGGGTGGACAAGGAGAGAACAACGCCTTACCGTGTCGGGGTGTATGAAGCTCTCCGTGCTCCCAGAGTTGATTAAGCAGGAAGTCTCGTGCCCGTTGATTAGTGTGGTAGTATGCATTAGGGGTCATGTGGGACTGTGAAGCCGTGATGTCATTGGCTGACAGATCCCGGGTCCTGGTTGGCTGTTGATCTCTAGCTCCGCCCTGAAGGCGGAGTATAAGAACCAGGAGTTCTCCCCCGCAGGCCAGTCTGTTGCTGAACTGCGGGGAACAAGTCACGCTTAATAAAGCCTCATCGACTTCATCTCTATTCGTCTCTCGTGAGTCTTTGTGCGCTACAATTTATTAACAATTAGTACTGTTGTTGTTGCAGTTGAGAGTGTTCGAGGCCGGGACTGGTCCAGGGTCAAGATAAAAAACGATAAGATCACAGCGGGGCAAGATAAAAACGATAAGATCTTGCGGTGGAGGATCGAACTCTCCACCTATAACAACAAGATCTTGTATCGTCCCGGGAAGCTAAACGAGCCTCCTGATGCCCTGTCCCGCGGCGCATGTACCAACGCACAAGTGGACCACTTCCGAGCCCTCCACGAGGACCTCTGCCACCCGGGGGTCACTCGCTTCTCCCACTTTATCAAGACCCGCAACCTGCCCTACTCCATCGAGGAGGTCAGGACAGCCACCAGGAATTGCCAAATCTGTGCGGAGTGCAAACCGCACCTCTACAGGCCAGAGAAAGCGCACCTGATAAAGGCTTCCCGTCCCTTTGAACGCTTATCGCAGCAGTTGAGTGTTCTCTTCGGGCGGTGTGCGGTCAGCCGAGCTGGGGTCCTGGGAGTCCATCCAAGATGGTGGCTCCCATTGGTCGCACATGGCTGGGGGATGCACAAAATGGCACCGCCTATCCACCGCACGTGGCGTCCGCGGGACAAGATGGCGGCGCCCGGGGGCCATACGTGGCCCTGGAGGAGGAAGATGGCAGCACCCGATGGCCGCATGGGACTGTGGAGAGGGCTATGGTGTCGGTCTACATTCACCACCGGAGGCCGCAGCGACCGCACGGGCCTGGCATACCGCCATGAAGTGACCCTTTTTGCCGCATCCCTTGCAGGTGGTGCGCGGGCTGGGCAGCGCTGCCGGGGGTTCTTGGCCTGCCCGCAAAAGTAGCAGCGGGGCCCTCCGGGGTTGCCAGGCCGCCTTGCAGCACAGGCTTGTGGGGGGTTGGGAGATGTCTCCGGGTCGGCTGCGGAGGGGTTCCACGTTGCCCAGCGGTCTGCCGCGCGGTCGGGAACGTAGGCGCGGGCGTTTCGGGAGGCCACATCCAGGGAGCCTGCAAGGACCCGTGCCTCCTTGAGGCATAGGGTGTCATTTTCCAGCAATCGCTGGCGGATTTGGGAGGACAGCATACCTGCCACGAAAGCATCCTGGATCAAACGTTCTGTGTGGTCGCTCGCCGAAACTTGCGGGCAGCTGCAGTTTCTCCCCAACACCAGGTGCGCACGGTAGAATTCTTCCAGCGATTCCCCAGGGATTTGTTGCCTCGCTACTAGCAGATGTCGGGCGTAGACCTGGTTTACCGGGCGAATATAATGTCCTTTTAGCAGCTCCATTGCTACATCGAAGTCATCCGCGTCCTCGATGAGGGTGTAAATTTCCGGGCTCACCCTCGAGTGCAGGACTTGCAATTTCTGTTCACCTGTGGGTGTGTTTTCGGCCGTTCCGAGATATCCTTTAAAACGTGCCAGCCAGTGCTTGAAGGTTGCCGCTGAGTTCGCCGCATGGGGGCTGAGTTGCAGACACTCCGGCTTGATTCGGAACTCAATCCTTTTAAATCTAGCTTATTAAATTGATGCACAATCAATGACCACTAAAGCGAGGTTGTAGTCGAACTGAAGCCTTTAATAAGCTAGATGTTTCCCCCAGCAGCTCAGATACAGAAAGAAGGCTGCTGGGGTGGCACGGGCTCTTATACCCCGCCTTGCAGGGCGGAGCTACCATACAGCTTGACCAATAGGAAACATACAATATCTACCAATGGTGTTCCAGCATTACCAGGTACCGTAATACCTCTCCACAGACTACAACATACTTCTAGTGCGACTGTCCTCTAGTATGACTTATTACCAACTGCCGAATCCCTTGAATCACATGGAGGATCTCTAGCGCCAGCTGCTGGTCGGAGGTCATAACAATAACTATATACATTGATAGATAACTGTATTGATATGCACATGCATATCATCACATTCCCCTTTGGAAGATCTCCTGAGCAATGGCTGAATAGGCTTTTGTGTTCCACCTTTATTTATTGTTGGTGTTCCTGCTTGTTCTGTATTTATTTCTGCGGATGTTTCCCTGATCGCTGGCTCTGATGGGTGGTCTGGGTCCTCTTCAAGTGTTTTGGGATTACATACCAACTTTCTGTTGGACTCAAAATGAAGGTCCTTAAATTTGTGTTTATAGAATCGTAAAATCACTGCAGTGCAGAAGAAAGCCATTCAGCCCATCAAGTCTGCACCGTGGCTTCGAAAGAGCATCCTACCCAGGGCAACACCCCCGCCCTATCCCCATAACCCTACCTAACCTTTGGACACTAAGGGGCAATTTAACAAGGCCAATCCACCTAACCTGCACATCTTTGGGCTGTAGGAGGAAACTAAAGCACATTGGCTGTGGCATAGTGGTTATCATTGCTGCCTCACAGCACCAGGGACCTGGGTTCAATTCCAGCCTTGGGTGACTGACTCTCTGTATGTTCTCCCCATGACTGTGTGGGTTTCCGCTGTGCTCCGGTTTCCACCCATTGTCCAAAGATGTGCAGGTTAGGTGGACTGGCCATGCTAAATTGTACATCTTTGAAACCAGTTAACATTTAACTGAACGTTTAACTTTATCAGCTGAACAATGACATTTTGTGTCATGACCTCAACTTCAACAAATTTCTTGCAATAAAATATATATTCTCACGTAAGCACAATAGTCAATAAAATATGTTTTTCCACCTAAACACGGTTCTGTCTATTTGTAAAGGGGAGGGGAGGGAAGAGGCAGAAGGGGAGAAAGGGAGAAGGGGAGAGAGGGAGGGAGTGATATGAGGAGGAAGAGAGGGTTCAGACCTATCAATTTTTAATTTTACAAACTCAAAGTCCAAAGGCAGCAGCTGCTGAAGCGCAGTGTCTGGCTCACATCTCCTCTGACACCATTTCAGGATGTCCTTTGCCTGTACATTCTTAAGGGAGGGTAATAGATTCGCTTCCTCGCCAGGTAGAGATGTAGCCTGACTCTTCTTCCAAGATCCCTTCGCTTATGTCAAAGCCTCAAAAGAAGGACTTCCGGTTGTGGCTATGCCGAGGTAGGTCGCACATTCGGCAGCTCCCGCCAGGAATGGACTTTTGGGCTCTTCAGAGGGGCCCCAACGGCAATTGTTCAACGGCTTCCAGTGTGGGAAGGTGACAGCAAGGTCCCCCCGACATTATATGGATTGGACCAGGAGTGGAGCGGTTAAAAAAATGATCCTGGTGCAGCGAAAAGTGCGAGGAAGGAAAAGTAAGATGGCGGCGGGTAGAGACCAAGCAGCATGGGCGCAGTGGTTGCAGGAGCAACAGGAGTTTCTTAAACGCTGCTTTGAGGAGCTGAGGACAGAAATGCTGGCACCAATTAAGGCGGCGATTGATAAGCTTATGGAGACCCAGAAGGCCCAAGGGGCGGCGATCCGGGAAGTGAGGCAAAAAGCCTCGGAGAACGAGGACGAGATCTTGGGCCTGGCGGTGAAGGTGGAGGCGCACGAGGCGCTGCACAAGAGGTGGGCGGAAAAATTTGAGGACCTAGAGAATAGGTCGAGGAGGAATAATCTTCGGATTCTGGGTCTCCCTGAAGGAGTGGAGGGGCCCGATGCCGGGGCATAAATGAGCACGATGCTCAATTCGCTGATGGGCGCGAGAGCTTTCCCGAGGCCCCTGGAGCTGGATGGGGCTCATCGGGTCCTGGCAAGGAGACCCAAAGCCAACGAGCCGCCAAGGGCTGTAGTGGTGAAGTTCCACCGCTTTATGGACAGAGAGTGTGTCCTGAGATGGGCCAAAAAAGAACGGAGCAACAGGTGGGAGAACTCGGTAATCCGAATTTACCAGGACTGGAGTGCGGAGGTGGCTAAGAAGAGAGCTGATTTTAACCGGGCTAAGGCGGTGCTCCATCGGAAGGGGGTGAGGTTCGGGATGCTGCAGCCAATGCGATTGTGGATCACGTTCCAAGATCGGCACCACTATTTTGAAACGCCTGATGAGGCATGGAACTTTATCCAGACTGAAAAATTGGACTCAAATTGAGGGTTTGTTGTGGGGGGATGTTTACTGTGTTTACTGCATTCGGGGAATGTTCTTTTTGTTTTGGTGCTGGGTGGGGATGGGTGAATGGATTTGATGTGGGGGCTGTGGGAGAGTGTGGGCGTCGGTGATGGAGGGGCAGGGCCCCGCGGAGGAAGAGGGGGGAGTGGAGGCCCGGGGATGAGGAGTTGGGGTAAGGCCGCAAAAAGGAGCTGCACCAGACGACACAAAGGTTGGTGGTGATTAGTAAGTTTGCAGACGACACAAAGGTTGGTGGTGATTAGTAAGTTTGCAGATGATACAAAGGTTGGTGGAACTGCGGATAGCGATGAGGACTGTCAGAGGATACAGCAGGATTTAGATTGTTTGGAGACTTGGGCGGAGAGATGGCAGATGGAGTTTAATCCGGACAAATGTGAGGTAATGCATTTTGGAAGGTCTAATGCAGGTAGGGGATATACAGTGAATGGTAGAACCCTCAAGAGTATTGAAAGTCAGAGAGATCTAGGTGTACAGGTCCACAGGTCACTGAAAGGGGAAACACAGGTGGAGAAGGTAGTCAAGAAGCCATACGGCATGCTTGCCTTCATTGGCCGGGGCATTGAGTATAAGAATTGGCAAGTCATGTTGCAGCTGTTTAGAACCTTAGTTAAGCCACACTTGGAGTATAGTGTTCAATTCTGGTCGCCACACTACCAGAAGGATGTGGAGGCTTTAGAGAGGGTGCAGAAGAGATTTACCAGAATGTTGCCTTGTATGGAGAGCATTAGCTATGAGGGGCGGTTGAATAAACTCGGTTTGTTCTCACTGGAACGACGGAGGTTGAGGGGCGACCTGATAGAGGTCTACAAAATTATGAGGGGCATAGACAGAGTGGATAGTCAGAGGCTTTTCCTCAGGGTAGAGGGGTCAATTACTAGGGGGAATAGGTTTAAGGTGAGAGGGGCAAGGTTTAGAGTAGATGTACGAGGCAAGTTTTTTATGCAGAGGGTAGTGGGTGCCTGGAACTCGCTACCGGAGGAGGTGGTGGAAGCAGGGACGATAGTGACATTTAAGGGGCATCTTGACAAATACATGAATAGGATGGGAATAGAGGGATACGGACCCAGGAAGTGTAGAAGATTGTAGTTTAGTCGGGCAGCATGGTCGGCACGGGCTTGGAGGGCCGAAGGGCCTGTTCCTGTGCTGTACTTTTCTTTGTTCTTTGTTCTTTGTCCTTTGAAGGTGGCCGATCAGGTTCGGCTGAGAAAGGGATGGGTAGGGCAGGTCTTTCATTCAGGGCTGGATGCGAAGAACAGAGGGGTTGCAATACTGGTGGGGAAGCGGGTGTCATTCGAGGCACTGAATGTTGTAGTGGATAATGGAGGTCGATATGTGATGGTGAGTGGTAGGTTGCAGGGGGTGCGGGTGGTCCTGGTGAACGTATATGCCCCGAATTGTGATGATGCCGGATTTATGAAACGCATGCTGGGACGGATTCCGGATCTGGAGGTAGGAAGCTTGATAATGGGGGGGGGACTTCAACGCGGTGCTGGACCCAGCACTGGACCGTTCTAGGTCCAGGACGGGTAAGAGGCCGGCTGCGGCCAAGGTGCTCAGGGGGTTTATGGACCAGATGGGGGGAGTGGAGCCATGGAGGTTTGCCAGGCCGCTGGCCAGGGAATATTCCTTCTTTTTCCACATCCATAGAGCCTACTCCCGGATAGATTTTTTCATTTTGAGTAGGGCGCTAATCCCGAAAGTGGAGGGAACGGAATATTCGGCCATAGCCATCTCGGACCACGCCCCGCATTGGGTGGAGCTGGAGTTGGGGGAGGAGAGGGA